>NW_026294391.1:80244211-80891711 GCF_007827085.1 Peromyscus californicus insignis | reverse complement strand
TCAATGAAATGGGAATCTTTCTTTTTTGAAGTTAACACATAATAATTCTGTATGGTTGATCAGCCAGTGCTTTGCAGTTATATCCGTTAAGACAGAATTGATTCCACTCTTCAAAGAAGATAACTGTGGAAAGAAAACAAAACAAAACAAACAAACAACAACCTGACAAATAGAAATACTCAAGAATTCAGCAACAATTTTGATCTAGTATTTTTCCCTTTTGTAGGTCATATTGAGTGACAAATGATGAGAGTATATTTGTCAATGTTCAGGATAGTAGTAGAATGCTCCTGTATTTCCATGTATTACTTCTTGATAAATAAGGTGTTTATTAGTATCTTATTGGAATCAGATGTAAATTCAAGTAAGTTAGCTTGTGACAGTAAACTATACTCTTCTAAGAAATTGTCTTTGATATAGGTAGGCAGAGTTTCCCTATCATGGACTGTTTAGAGACATATAAACAAATGACCATGTATGTTTCCTGTGGTGGTTTGAAAGAAAATGCCCCCCAAAAGTAGCGGCACTATTAGGAGGTATGGCTTTGTTGGAGTAGGCGTAGTCTTTTTGGAGGAAGTATGTCACTGTGAGGGCAACATTTGAGGTCTCTCTCCTATGCTCAAGCTATGCTCAGTGTGGCAGAGTTCAATTCCTGTTGCCTGCAGATCAAGCTGTAGAACTCTCAGTTCCTTTTCCAGTACCATGTCTAATTGCATGCTGCCATGTCCAGCCATGATGATAATGAACTAAACCTCTGAAACTGTAAGCCACCAAAATCAAATGTTTTCTTTTATAAGAGTTGCCGTGGTCATGGTGTCTCTTCAAAGCAATGGAAACTCTAAGACACTTCCTTGTAGCTAGAGTTTTCCTGCCTGGCCCACAGTCAGGACAAATCTCTTTCACCTGCCAGTCCCACAGCCGCTCAGACCCGACCAAGTAAACACAGAGACTTATATTGCTTACAAACTGTATGGCCGTGGCAGGCTTCTTGCTAACTGTTCTTACAGCTTAAATTAATCCATTTCTATAAATTTATACCTTGCCACGTGGCTTGTGGCTTACCGGCATCTTCACATGTTGTTTGTCATCTTGGCAGCTGGCAGTGTCTCTGACTCAGCCTTCCACTTCCCAGCTTTATTCTCCTCCTTGTCCCACCTATACTTCCTCCTGCCTGACTACTGACCAATCAATGTTTTATTTACCAACCGATCAGAGCAACACATTTGCCATATAGAACATCCCACAGCACTTCCCCTTTTCTTTTTTTTTCAAAAAGGAAGGTTTTAACCTTAACAAAGTAAAATTACATATAATTTGGGAATTTGGGCATAGCTTCTTTTACTACTTCCTGCTGGAGGGTGGTGCTGTATCTTATGGGGACACAAAGAAAATTTTAAGATTATGGAATAGTCCATGAGGCTGTATTGTCTGAGCCAGTTGCCTTCAAACCATTCTGGATGTTGGATCATCTGGGCCATGGTGTCATTGGAGACCTTTCAGGGGGTCTTGGCTGGTCAAACCTGATGTATCTTAATCTGGAACAAATTCATAGCCTCTGGCTTTCTGTGGGAACAAAAGCAGAATCTCCTTTCCAATGCAACATATCCTTATATTCAAATTTTGAAGTCAAGGTACCTTTAAAATATACATTTTGGCATAACTCAACAGCTTTTACAATCAAATGTTTTTCTGCAGTTAAAAATCCCGAAGACAACACAATCCAGATTCTCTGTGTAACATTCATCTTCATGTGGCTTATTTTTTATATTAATTTTACTGTCTCTTTAAAGACTTTATTTTTTAAAACTATGTATTTGTTTATATAACTGTATATATTACCTTTTTTGTCTCTTTTATAGCCTACATATATTTTACACACATTGTAAACTATTACATCTGAATCTGTCTTATTGTGAATCTATTGCTTTAAACTGCAGCAGCTGTGGCTGCTGGCTCCGCCTACCTCAGCTTCCCAACATGGCGGTGGTATGTTTTCTACCAGCTCTGGAAGCTATCGTGGGTCTATGCTTTTATCCAAGCAGCAGCGTGTAGCCCAGAAACTTCTTTTTTTGTTTTGTACTAGCAAAGGCTAAATCCACCATGCAGCTTAATGTGCCACTTGCAGAGGTCTCATTGCCGCCATACAGCAGGTCGAGCGCACACGCTAGGAACCCATCAGTAGCTCAAACTGGCAGCTGCTGCTTATTTGAGAGAGACAATTAGGAAGCTGTTTTCAGCTCTGTTTTAGAATCTTTTCTCAGGTTTTAGGTGGAAACTCTTGCCCCACATTGGGCGCCAAATGTAGATGTAACCAACTTTCTTATTAAATAAGAAACACAGAACCAATGCAAAGAAGAAAGCCAAGAGGTCAGAGCTAAGAGCTAAAACCTTACCCTTCCTCCTGCAGTGGTCCTACCTCTCCAAACCAGAGCTACTTTCTGTGTTAAAGTCTTTATATATAGTTTCTGTTCTGCCTTCTCATTGGTTGTAAACCCAACCACATGACCACCTCATCACGGCCTGTCTGTAAAGGTCTCCAGGTTTTCTATGATTGATATTGAGATTAAAGGCATGTGTATCCAATAATGGCTGTATCCCTGAACACACAGAGACTTACCTAGCTCTGTCTACCAAGTGCTGGGATTACAAGCATATGCCACCACTGCCCTGCTTTCCTATGGCTTGCTAATAGCTCTGACCCTGGGCAACTTTATTTATTAACATACAAATAACATTTTTTTTTTTTTTGGTTTTTTCGAGACAGGGTTTCTCTGTGTAGCTTTGCGCCTTTCCTGGAACTCACTTGGTAGTCCAGGCTGGCCTTGAACTCACAGAGATCCACCTGGCTCTGCCTCCCGAGTGCTGGGATTAAAGGCGTGCGCCACCACCGCCCGGCTACAAATAACATTTTAATACAAATAAAATATCGCCATACTTCCTAGTGAAAAGGGACTTATGAGGCCAAGGAGATGGCTCAGCAGGTGAAGGTACTTGCCTCCAAGCCTGGTATCCTGAGCTAGATCCCTAGTATCTACATCATAGAAGGAAAGAACAGACTCCCAGAAGTTGTACTCTGACCTCAAAAAGTGAACACATAATACATACATACATACATACATACATATATGTATACATACATAAACAAATAAATATAATTTTTAAAGGTTTTTGACTAAAGCAAAGGAAGCTAAAGGCTTTTGTTTAGGACATTCATGGAATATAAAAGAAACGTGTCTAGAGTCAGAGTTCACACTTGACAGAAAGTAGACAACAAAGTGGGAACAACCAGACTACGAGAAATTTATTACAAAGAAAGAAAAAGAGTTGACTGGATAGGTCAGATTCAAAGCATGCTTACATTACCTTTCTTTGTCATAATTTGTTAGTTAAATATTTTTCTGTATGAACAATAATCACTTTCTCTAATTCTATATTAAAGATATAACATTTTATACTCTGGGACAACATTGCTTTTATGAATTTTCTTGCGAAGAAAGAATTTATATATAAATAATCTGTGCACAAAATGTTGAATCTTACTACATGGAAACATGAATGGCATATCCTTGTGTTCTTGTATTCTTTCTAGCGTTTAAAAGCTTTCTTTTTTTTTCATTTGTTCAATACCAAAATGTCTTAGTTAAGGTTCCTATTACTGTGATAAAACACTATGACCAAAGGCAGCTTGGTGAGGAAATGGTTTCAGTGTAGAACTCTCAGGTTACACTCTATCACTGAGGGAAGTCGGGGCAGTAACTTAAGGCCAGAACCTGGAGGGAGGCAGGAACTGTATCAGAGGCCATAGAGGAATGATGCTTACTGGCTTGCTTCCCATGGCTTGCTCCTCATGGATTGCTCAAGCTGCTTTCTTATAGCAGCAAGACCACGTGCCTAGGGTTGTCACTACTCACAATGATCTGGTGTGGCAGGGTCCTGTGCTGTTCTTCCCTTTGGGGGAGGGAGCCAAGTAGACACAGAGTCAAACCACACAGACTCTGGGAGAATGTCGAAATAACAAGCTCAGTTTATTCAGGAATAGGGAAGCCTTATGTACCCTTCACCCCACTTTGGGGGAAGGTCTGATGAGTATGCATCTGCTGGCATGACATGGCTGCCTCTCATTGGTTCAGGTCATCTCCAGATCATGTCTCAGCTGCTGTTGCTAAGACCCTCAGGTAGACCCAGGTTGGCCTTCAGAAAGTATAGAAAGTATCTTACTGGTTTGGGCAGGCTGGCCCTCAAGCCTGTTAGGGATGAGTTATCCCACAATCTGGGTCCTACCACATCAATCATCAATGAAGAAAATACATACCTGGGCTTGCCCACAGGCCAATCTGATGGGGGCTTTTTCTCAAAGTTCCTTCTTCCTAAATGACTCTAGCTTGTGTCAAGGTGACATAAATCTATACAGCACACAGAGTTGCTGTGATTAACAAACAATAAAGTACATTTTGCTTTCCAGGTGACAATAAAGAAAGCCATCAAGACAGGCATTTGCTATTACAGGAAATGGACTTGCCAACTTTTGATTGGTTTTTATTAAAAGTTTTCTTCAACATGCATGGAGAGACAGTTCAGTGGCTAAGAGCACTGTCTTCTCTTACAGAGGATCAAAGTTCAGTTTCCAGCACTCACATGGCAGTTCACAGCGATCTATAACTCTAATTCTAAGGAATCTGATACTCTTTCTGGACTCCTTAGATAACGAGTGCACGCAAGTGGTACACAGACATTCACAAAAGTGGGACATAGTCATCCATTCAGGCTAAACTCCCATACACATAAAATAAAAAATAAATTTAAAAAACAATATTGAAATATACAAATAAAATGGTTCAATAATAAATTATATTATATATATATATTGTAAAATTAAAGGTGAAACATTGAAAATTTATTTAGAGATGGTAAGCATTAAGAAAGTTATTTTTTCTGGTGAATAAACTAGATGATCTGCTGAGTTTCTTTATTATACATTTTCCATTCATTCCTGGTTATTTATCATAGTGTTGCTATTATAAATACACACACACACATACACACACACACACACATTATATATATATATATATATATATATATATATATATATATATATATATATATATATATGTATATGTATGTATGTATACACACGCACACAGGTTCCACTCCCTTACTGAACTCTTGCTGACACTTTTCTCAGTTCATTCTCTTGTGTTTTCCATTAACACAATTCTACCATCTGCAATAAATAATAATTCCTTTCTTTCCCTCCTCCAAAATTTTATATATGGATATTCTTCATCTTATCAAATTGTATGTTTTCATTGAGTAAATTATTAAATAAAAGTAGAGTTAAGTTTTAGAGAAATGATTGCTGTGCATCCCTATGATATTGAATTTGAGGCTGAAGTAAATATAGTTAATCATGTTAAAGAACTATTGATTTATTCTTATTGAGTTGTTGAAATAGAGACTTGTCATCGAATTTTATCAAATGCATTTTCAGCATCTATGGAGATGAGCATATAATTTTCTTCCTTGATCAATTAATATCATTGATTATTTAAATAGATCTCAAAACAATGGAGCAGTCTTGGTTCTTACAAAAAACTTACTGGTTTCTATGTATATTTCATAAAATATACTGTGGGATGACTTTCACTAATATTTTGTTTGGTATTCTTTTTCAGTAGCTTTTTATTTGTTTGTTTTGAGACAGTCTCACTAGCCTCAAAATCCTGAGAATCACTATGGAGTCCAGTCTGTCCTCAAACTTTTGATCTTTCTTCCTCAGCCTCCAAAGTGCTAAGATTATAGGTGTGTACCACCATACCTCGTACTCAGCTGACACTGTTTGTGTGATTTTGTTGTTGAGTACTTCATCCAAGATATTACTCATATGCTATAAAATCTAACTTTTAAAGTATATAATTTAGTGATTTTTTTAGTTAAAAGCACAGAATATACAAATACAACTACTAATTCTAGAATATTTCTCATCATGCCAATCCACTATCTATAGATTCTGATACCCACTATGTTCCCTTCTTTTTGCACAAATTTTCCTGTCCTGGAAAATTCATATACACAGAGTAATAATATATGGGGCCTTCATGTTTGACTTCCTTCTTTTAGCAAGTTTTTGGGATTCATTCATGTTTCAGCATGTGTCATCATTTCATTCATTTCTGCATAATGTTCAATTGTGTGGATGCATCACACTAATTTATGCATTCGTCCATTGATGGACACTTGCCTTGTTCACACAGTGTGACTGCATGAACAATACTACTGGACCTTTCACAAAGAAATGTTTGTAAGGACACGGTTTTCTATTTACTTGAATAGAATACATAGAATACTTGTGAATACATAGAAGTAAAATTCTTGCATTATTTGTTAGTTGTGTGGTTTTTTATCATTTTTGCAAAATTTTCAAATTGTTTTCCAAATTGTCCATATGATTTTAAAGGCCTAACAGTTACGTTTAATAATTTCAATTTCTCTATACACTAGATAGCATTTGTAATTGTCTTGTCTTTTGAAATTTAGTCATCCAAGTGGGCTCACAAAATATGGATTTTATAACTCTTGGTTCTTAATGTGTTTTCATGTGTTTATTCATTTTTGGTGTTTTTGAAGAAATAATTAAATTTCTTTGCTATTTTTAATGAAAAGGCTACTTTCCCTTTTCTGGTGTAAAATTAGAGTCTTTTTTTTTGTTCTAGATGCAGGTGCATCATTTTGCAAATACTTTTTCTCTCTCTCATGCTATGCTTTTTGCTTTCACTTTTATTTTCAATTTAATAGAATAAAATTTAACTATTCCCTTTTATTCTCTGTAATAGGTGCAATATATGTCTAATACAAGGCCAGAAAGTCTGTTGTATTTCTTTCAGCAGTTTATCGTTTACCTCTTAGAGCATTTAGGTCTTCGATCTATTTTGCACTTTCTGTGTACTACCAGATGGGAATCTAATTTCACTTCTTTGAAAGTCGTCATCCTATGGTTTATTATTCATTGAAAAGATCATTTCTCCCACTGCATTGCTTATGAAATCTTGCTTAAAAAATGGGTAAAAATAAATATATAGACTTGTATTTGAATTCTCAATTTAATTTAACTGTATTTAACTTCTTGTCTATGCACATGCCCAAATCACCACAATGATTATTGTAACAATAGAGTAGCTTTCCAAATCACAAAGGATGACTGCTCTAATGTTCTTTTGTAAAATTATTAGAACCTTCCTGTGCCTTTTTGCAGTTCCAATATGAGTTTCAGGATTAGCTTGTCAATATCTGCAAAAACAAAAAAGCCAACTCAGTCAGTAAAGTGCTTGCCACACAAACATGAGAACCTAAGTTCAACCCCCAGAAATCACACATACACACAAAAAGTAGGCATCTGGTTTGAACTTGGGCAGGTCTTATATAGCATCCTGTCACAATCGCTGTAAGTTCTTACAAACAAGTGCTTTGTTGTTTCTAGAAAACACTGTTTCTTTGAAGGTATGCTGCAGCTTTCTTTTTTCCACTCTTTCCATCCCCTCTTCTGTGAAGATCCTTGACCCCTTGGAGGAGGCGTGTAATACGTTTGTTGTGTGTCCCATTTAGGGCTGAGCACTCCACAGCTTCTTATTTTCTGTTCATTGAATAGTTCAGGGTCTGTATGTGAAGCACCATCTACCGCAAGGAGAAACTTCTCTGAATATAGTTGAGAGATTCTCAAACCTATGGGTATGGCAGGAAGTCTTTAGAAATCATTTTAATCTGAATTTGTTACTGAGATATGTGAAGCTGTTGGTTTAAGGTTTTTGTCATTCAGTCTAAGTCATCCTATAACGATTTCTTTTAGTGTAACCCCCAAATTTCAGTTTGTTAAATTTTATTTTCATTCTTTATGTCTTATTCTTTCTTTCTTTCTTTCTTTCTTTCTTTCTTTCTTTCTTTCTTTCTTTCTCTGTTTCTTTATGTGTATTTTGGTTTCAGGGTTTTTTTGGTTTTGTTTTGTTTATTGTTTGGTTTAGTTTTCAAGTGTCCTCCTGTTATTGGTTTCCAATTATTTCCACTTTGGTTAAAAAATATGCTTTACATGATGTCACACATTTTAAGTTTAGCCACAATTGCTTTATAAGCCAACATGTGCACTTGTGAAATATATGTTTTGTGACTGATAATCTATGGATTGCTATTAAGTATAATTGGTTTATAATATTGATCATACATTTTACTTCATGGGTGATTATCTATACTTGTGTGATATCAATCTTCAATTATTGTTAAACTATTTCTCTCAATTCTAAAAGTATTTAGGATTTCAATTTTAGGTACATATGCACTTACAATTATTAGACCCTCTTAACGAATTGACTCAGTTTTCATTACAAGGTGTTCCCTTGTGTCTTGTAAGAAATTTTGCCTGGTATTAGGCAGTCACTCCAGCAGTATTTTGCATCATGTTCTAATAGTATATCATTTTTTTCTATCAATTTACCTTGAATTGTTTGATGGTCATGAATCTAAAGTTTGTCTTTTATAGAAATCACATAATTCAGTCACTTAAAAAATTGCATTCTGTCAATGTCAGTCTCTGAATGGTAGAATGTAATCTATTACAATTCAAGCTAGCACTAATAAGGTGGTCTTTATATCTGCCATTGGTTTTCTATATGTCATGTCATTTTGATTCCTCATTCTCCCATGACAGGTCTTTTCTTGTAAATTGACATTTTAGTGCACAATTTTAGTTCTCTTGTCTTTTCATTGTGAGTGTTGGGTTATAGTCTTAGTGGTGTTCTGAAATTTCCCTTGGCAACTAAAACTATTTTATTTTATTTTTCTGGAGATGCACATGCACAAAACACAGATGAGTTATTCCCATCATTTCTGAAGCACCTCAACTATGAGTTATGCAAATAGCTGTCAAGTCGTAAATCTCTGCCAGCTTTAGGGACTCTAGTATTCTTTTATCACTGTGTTTATTTCCTAGCTATCTCCTGAACTGGGTTTACCTTTTGTCTGCAATATTGGATTCTCTACGTCACTGCAACACCTCAATTACATTTTTGTTTTAGATTAATAGTAACTAAACTACAAAAAATTTAAAGCTTTGTTTATGTGTGCTTTACTTCCTGTCTTCTCTCTTAAACTGTGTTATTTATAAAAATTATATCCACATACACTTGTATGTCCAGGAAGTGAGTTCGTTGTAGTTAACCATAAAGTCAATGCATCACAGTAAATTTTGCTTCTATTACCAGTGTAAGTACCTTTACTAGTTCTCTATTTATTTCTTCATGTGGAGTAAACTCATTTTATTTACTTTGAGAACTTGTAATTGAAAATTTTGTGAGTCAACTTGACTGCAGCATGATGTGACCAGATTAAATATTTGGGGGTGTTTCTTTCTTATTGTTCCCAGAGGAGATTAGCATTTGAATCTGTGGAATGAGTGAAAAAGATTGTTTTACCCAATGTAGGTAAGTATGTCTACCGAGACTTAGAGAGGACAAAGAGAATTGGAAATTCCCTTTCTTTGCCTGTCAGCATGACAGAAGACATTTCCCTTCTGCCCGCTACTAAAACTTTAATCATTGGTTCTTTAATTCTCACCAGTACATCACTAGCCTTTCATGACAAATCATGGCTGTTTCAGCCTTTGTAAATGAGTGAATCAATACTTTACTTAGCCTTTGTGTGTGTAAACATTGTATTATTTCTTTTTGTGAGGAGTAATGAAGGACACATGTTCCCTTAAGTATTTTTTATAGGTCAGTTCTCCTAGTCATGAACGTCTTTTTTCTTTTTTTCTTTTTCTAGGTATGCCTTAAATTTTAACATCTATTTTTGTTTGTTTGTTTGTTTTGTTTAGTTTTAATTAGCTTAAAAAGTAACAGGTTTCCTAGTGGCTCTTCAAGCATACTTTGGGGTGGTTGGTTGAATCGTTACTGCTCCACCCATTTTCCTACCCCCCACACTCTGTTTTCAATTTGTCTGGAAATATTCTGGGTTTTTTGGGGGGGGGTTGAGACAGGGTTTCTCTGTGTAGCTTTGCGCCTTTCCTGGAACTCGCTTTGGAGACCAGGCTGGCCTCCAACTCATAGAGATCCGCCTGCCTCTGCCTCCCGAGTGCTGGGATTAAAGGCGAGGGCCACCATCACCCAGCATCTGGAAATATTCTTATTTCTCCATCTATTATCATAGGTAGTTTTGCTAGATGAAATAATCTTGGTAGACAATTATTTACTTTCACAGCTTGAAATATATCATGACTTGCTTTCATGTTGGTGACAACAAAACCAATATTATTCTGATATTTCTGTTTCTGTTATTTGGCATTGTTCTCATAGCTGTGGTTCTCAACCGGTGGGTCATGACACCTTTGGCAAAACATCTCCAAAAATATTTACATTATAATTCATAACAGTAGCAAAATTACAGTTATGAAAAAGCAATAAAAATAATTTTATGTTTGGGGGTCACCACAACATGAGGAACTGTATTAAAAGGTCATAGCATTAGGAAGGTTGAGAACTACTCACTGCCTTATACGTTTTAGTATTGCCTCTTTCCCACTTATTTGTGACATCTTGATTATAATATGTCATAGAAAGGTTCTTCTATGGTCATGTATGTATCGTGAATCTTAAAACGTCTTATTAATAAAAACAAACCCGGAGCCAGGTATTGGGGTGAAAGCTGAAAGATCAGAGGAACAGAACAAGCCACATCAAAGCTCACCTAGCCAATTCCTCAGCTGATCTTGTTTCCTCAGACTGAAAGCCTCTGAATCCTCATCTGAATGGATCTCAGCTGAACTGCTGCTGAAAGCTAAAAGGTTAAAAAGGCTCTAGTTCCTGGTCCTCACGCCTTATATACCTTTCTGCTTCCTGCCATCACTTCCTGGGATTAAAGGGTGTGTCACCATGCCTGACTGTTTCCAGTGTGGCTTTGAACTCACAGAGATCCAGACGGATTTCTTCCTCCTGAATGCTAGGATTAAAGGCGTGTGTGACCACTGCCTAAATCTATGTTTAATATAGTTGGCTGTTTTGTTCACTTACCCCCAGATAAGTTTATTGGGTTGTACAATATATCAACCACACATGTATAGTTAAAGTTCTAATATATTTTTGTTATAGGTATCCATTTCTTTCTCTAGGTTTTAGAACTTCTGAGCTTTAACTACATTGACTAGCTTGTCTATGCCATTAGTTTTTATATTGGCTCCCTCTATTCCATGGATTCAAAGATTTGGTGTCAAGGGTGTATACCAGACTTCTTGGAAATGTTGGTCGTGTTTACCAATTTACATACGTCTCTATGTATTATTATCTCCACCTTGTCTTCCATCCATGAGATTCTTGTTTTTACCTGGTATTGTCTGTTTATGATGTTTTCTACACATTATTTATGTGACTGACTGATCCTTTCATTTCCAAAATTTCTGTTTGGTTCCTTTTCAATGTCTCAATTTCCTCACTGAATTTTTTCCTCAATATTTTAAAAGATTTTTCTCTAAGTTATTGATCTTTTCAGCTACTTTGATAACTTTCTTGTCTATGTCTTGAATTGATTTGTAAGTTTCTTTTTCCAGTCTTAAGTTAAATGCTTTGTTTATGTACATCCTCTACTTGGTCTCTGAACTTTTTAACAGAACTTCTGAAGGGGAAGGAGAAAGGAGGGATACCTGTGGGGTGACTGGCTCTCATATAGCACAGGCTCTCAGATGACAGTGTTGTGGTCCAAGGGCAAGGGAGAGTAGAGGGCTATGCATTGGACAATCAGGTACTCTGTGCAGGTCCTCAGACTGCAGGGTTATAATCCCAGGGAGGACGAAGACAGGCCAATCTTATGTTGTGAGCAGAAATTTGGTGTAGGTCGTCACATGACATACAGCTCATCTTTGTTGAATATGAATATATATATAAAGAAATGCATAAAATATCTAGAATTTGTTGGTTTTGTGATCTTTTATAGTTGTTTGATTTTAGTAACCCTCCTTTTATACATATATTTTTTATACATTTATTTATTTGGTGTGTGAATGTTTGTGTGTGTGTGTGTGTGTATACACATGTGTATGCAAGCACATGCTTGCTACAGAACATGTAGAGTGCATCCCTGCACATTGCCATGTTCCTTGTCACAATAATAATGGACTCACCCTATGAACTGTAAGGGCACAATAAACTCTTTTAGGAGCTGCCTTGGTCATGGTGTCTCATCACAGCAAAAGAAAAGTAACTAAGACACAAACTGAGTTCTTTAGTATCTTTCTGTATCAATTATGCAGATATTATAGTTAATAGTGTATTTGAACACTAAAATCTTTTTTCAGTTAATTTAGTTGTCAGGTAATGAATGATTGGACAGTTATTTCTTTTCATTCACAGCTCTGATAAATTTTCCAGGACTTTTTGAAGGACTGCATTTACATTATCACATACACCTTCAGTACATTTAAGTAGTTGGCAATGGTTCTTTAGCCTTTATTCCTCCTGTGGAGACAAAAGGTCAGCCAGTTATGAGACCTTGGGACCCTGTCAAGACTTATTTGTACATATTCACTGATCTGCCATGTACCCAGTCCTTGACATTTGTATATGATTAACTGTGGATAAATATATTTAAATTTATTAATTCTAGTATTTTTAGTTTTTAACTCAATTTATATTTATTAATTCTTGAAGTCAAGCTTGTTTTAATTACCTTGCTGCTATACCTCTAAATCTAAGATGGAGTACAGATTTATTTGCTTTGTTACTGATGAGCATATTTAGGTCCTTGAATTTTTCCCCACTATTTTAGCTGTTATCCCTCATTTACTGGTAAACAGGCTTTCATTGTACTTGTTACAAATAAATATATATCTGAATTTTACATTTTCTTATGTGTCTTTTAAGATTTATAGAGATTTGTTTATAATTTATCTGTAGAAAATGTTTTATAATTTAAAATTATGCTTTATAATTTCTAGATTTACTGTGATGGCAATTCTTTTGTATTATATAAAAGTAAGTGAATACTTAGAATCTAGTGAAAGACTTCCCATTCTCTGTTTTTGTGTTATGACATTAAATATACACATCATTTATTTAAAATAATAAATTATCTTTCAGCTTCTTCCATGTGTATATTTTTATATTTTTGTAGTTTTATTTTATATAAATTGAAAGTGTATAATAATCATTCTACTAGTTTGTTTTTTCTACATCCTCTATTTCCCATAATACTTGGTATTGAATACTATTACTATGTCACTTTGACCTAGGTACATAATTATATTGTATCTCACATGTAAATTGATCCTTTACCGTATCAAAGAGTACACTTCTCTATCATTTTAAATGCTTGCTGCATTAATTCCATAGTGCTTTATATGAAGAAGGCAACCCTTTTCTTCTTGTTGGCACTTGCCGGGTGCCTATCTTTATTTACCACCCTTTCAAATAAATTTGATTCAAATGTCTCTTGCCCAGCACAAACTTGAATTTTGTTTTGTGATATAATGTTAAATTGATGTTTTCTTTCAATTACTGATCTAAGTCTATGTACCTTCCCAAACAGTGAAAATGTATTTGGGTTCATTTTGTAATTAAAATTGAACTAATAATATATTCTTTCTTAGCATTTCTTTTGTATGATCAAGCATGTAGAGATTAACTCCCTCAACAATTACAGTGTTACCATAGTTTGATGATGTCTTTTAATTCCCATCTACTACAGGTGGAGTAATTAGAGCATTTCATTTACTTCCACATCCTTTGCTATACTCTGTCCTCCTACCTCTTAGTATTAATTACATGATCTGTATAATTTTAAAGAATATGACATGTAAGTTCTGCTCTGTCACAACACTCTCCTTTTGTTTCATCTCAATTATTCAGTGAAATGTAGTCTGCAATCATTGCCAATCTTTTGCTTTCACTTTCTTTGTCATTTCTTTTTGGCTGAAATTGGTCCCCTTGTAAGTTCCTCATAGAACCTCACAAAAACAATTACCTTTGAAACCCTTCTAATTAGAAAACATGTGCCTGTAGTCTTCACTCATGAAAGACAGTTTGACGAGATATAAATCATTGGCTCCCTTTTTCCCCTTGAATATTTGTAGCTGCTACTTGGATGTCTTTTGGTATAGAATGTCTCAGTGGGGAAATCTAAAGCTAGATTAATTCTTTTCTCTTTGTATATGACTTGATCTTTTCTGTCTGGGTGTTCGAAGGATCCTTGTCTCCATTTTAACAGCATGTAACTTTACTAGGACATTTGTCAGCACTGACTATAGTGGTTCAATTTTCTCTTGCAGGTATAGTATCCTTTAAATACTTCTTTCTGTAGGAATATTTGCTTTCATTCTTACTTTTCATTAAAATTAAAATCTTCTATACATTTAATTATTTATTTCTGTCCTACTGCTTTAGTTTTCTTCCCTGGGCCCTCTAATTACAAATACATTTATTCTTCTTCACCTGACTTCTAGATGTAACATTTTCTTGCCTATTTATTTTAAATTATTCATTGTATTATACTCATCATTATTATTATTTTCATTCACTTAAAGCCTCAATGTTTCTATCTCTATCTGGGAAAAAACTCACCATAGCTTCATATTGAATACAGTGCAATATATGTCAGAAACAGTGGAGCTTTCTCCACACCAATGATCAGTTCTGGCACACCAAGACAGGATCTGATCATTCGATTCGATATGACATTATTTATCTGGCAATATCAACAAATACCATAGGATGACAGCTTAGTCCCACAGTCCTGTGACTATCTTTAGATGCCAATTTTATGTTAGCAGGTGGATACCTCCTCTTCTGAAAGACCAGCTACAACACATTGACTCCCAAGATCCCCTTAGATTCTATTAATTTGCTACTGTGTCTTGCAGAACTTTTCCTCCATATATCCATTTATTGTAAAGGGTACTACAAAAAGTAAAGATGAAACACCCTAACACACTTGAGTTGAGGCATAAAGGAAGAGGGTAGAAGTTTCCATGCCTTTGCCATGTCCATTTACCATTAGTCACCACATCTTCAACTAGGCAAAAGTTCTCTGTTGTTGTTAGTTGATTGATTAATTTAATGAAAGCCTCATTATGTAGATGTGATTGGTTATATCCCTGGCCATTGGTGATAATTCAACTTCAACTCCTTTGTTCTCCATGGAGTCTATGGAATGGGAAGAGTAAGACTGAGAATTCCAATCTTCTAATTACATGCTCAGTTTCACTGGCAACCAACATTGCATTCCAAGGCTATCCAGAAGCCCTCCAAGAATCACCTCATTCAAAGGATAGATGCCACTATCCCCTAGGAAATTCCAAAAAATTTATAAGATCTGTAATAAATTGTTGCTGGAGTTTTCTCCAGTCCACCCAGCTCCTGCAGCTGTTCAGACACAAGTAAACACATGAAGACTTATATTACTTATAAACTGTACGGCCATGGCAGACTTTATCCTACCCAGTTCTTATATCTTAAATGAACCCATTTCTATCATTCTATAAGTTGCCACATGGCTTGTGGCTTACTGTACTTTACATCTTGTTTCTCATGGTAGCAGCTGGCAGTGTCTACTGACTCAGCCTTCCTCTTCCCAGAATTCTCTTCTCTGCTTGTCCTGCCTATACTATACTTCCTGCCTGGCTACTGGACAATCAGCATTTTATTTATCAACCAAATCAGAGCAACACATTCACAGCATCACCAGTACTGAATGTTCTTATCACCCTTAGATTCTAATATATATATATATATATATGGATGTATATGATAATAACTAATCGTATTTGTCAAATTCATGAGATTCTGAATCAGTTGGGAGACAGCATTCTGGGTATGCCCTTAGTGGATTATCTGCTTAGGTTAATTGAGGTAAGAAAACCTGTCCACTATGGGTGGCATCATTCCCTCAGTTGGGATTGGTATAAAAAGTAAAATGTTAGCTGAGCATAAGCAATCATCATTCTCTGCTTCTTGACTTTGGATGACATGTGACCAGCTATCTCCTCAATCTCCTGCCACCAGGAATTCCTCACCATGATGGAATTTACCCTTGAACTGTGAGCCAAAAGAAACACTTTCTCCCTTAAGTTGCCTTTTCAGAATATTGTATCACTACAACATATAATATAACTAAGAATATATACTCATGAAAGAATGTCTATATTCTGTTTTTTCTGTTGTCACATCTAATTTTCCATAGTATATCTTTTCTTTTGTGATTATATCACTTATTTTTCTGTATGGATATATTTTTTCTTTGTTTCATACTCTTATTTCCTTAGTGATTCATGTTCTCACTTTGTTATCCATGCTGTTTCACCATTTCTTTCCAGATATACATTTCTGATTTGCAGTTATGCTTTATGCATGTGATTCATTTTATTGTAGTATATTCTGATAAATATTCATCTATGTCTAAATATGGTTATTTCCTAGTCTTTTATTCTTATGATATTTTTGTATCATTGGCATGTGAATTTTTTCTATGTTATTCAACACTGAATGTGCTGTAGGTTTTTTTGGACAAATTTATCATAGTTTTGAGTAGAAGCCACTATAAAGATATAGATATTTTCCCCAAAGAATGTTTAATTCTCTACTACCACAGGGGCATTTGAATTCTTCTAAGTATGTGCATGTGGTCCTTCATGTAAGCCTTTTATTTACTGTAATCAAGTGAGCCTAATCATTCCAGCACATTTATCACAGCTTGTTTTCAGAAAAAATAAAAAAATTATACTTCATGATACATGTTTATCCTTCAGACAGCTGTTTGGACTTGTATCTTTTTTTAACAACTGCAACCTCTGGACTAATTTGCTACTCTTCATATTTCTTGCTTTTGTTCCCTCTATTATAAGTGATTACTCACTGAATTAGATATGTCCCATGGTAATAAAAAACTATTGTTTCTAGGTAATTTGGGTTTATTGTTGTTGTTCTTTTGTGTGTGGAGGGGGATATGCATGTGCCATATCATGCATATGGAAGTCAGAGGGCAACCTCAGGTATCACTCATCACCTCTAATCTTGTGTTGAGATAAAGTCTCTTTGTTGCTTTTCTACAGCTTATGCAAGGCTCATTGGCCCAAAAGCTTCTAGGGATAATCCTGTCTCTGCTTCCCATCTTCACATAGCAGTACTGGAATTACAGATGCTATACTACTGCAAACAGCTTTTGTGTGAGTTAAGGGATTTGAACTCAGGTCCTCACACTTGCTTGTCAAACCTTTTTAATGATTGAAACCCCTCCATCCCTGAGGGTTACATACTAATTGCAACTTCCTCTGCTTCATCTACTATGATAGAAAGAAAATGTCAAAGGTAAGAAATGGATAGTAGTAAGTTATTCTTTTCTTATTTGATAGTGATGCAGTAATTCACATCTAATGGCTTCTTTGTTGATGAAATATGAGACACCAGGAAGTGACAAAGAACCAGAACATTAAGGAAAAATAGACAAGGTGGGAAAAAGTGACTGTGAGGAGGGAGAAAGTGAAATTAGAGCAAAATTAGAGAGAGCAAAATTAAGAGATTATTTACATTCAAATTTCCAGGTTATGTTCTGTATGGCAAATGTGTTGCTGATTAGTCAATAAATAAAACACTGATTGACCATTGGCTAGGCAGGAAGTGTAGGCGGGACAAGGAGGAGAATAAAGCTGGGAAGTGGAAGGTTAAGTCAGAGAGACACTGCCAGCCGCCATGATGAGAAACAGCATGTGAAGATGCCGGTAAGCCACGAGCCATGTGGCAAGGTATAGATTAATGGAAATGGATTAATTTAAGCTGTAAGAACAGTTAGCAAGAAGCCTGCCATGGCCATACAGTTTGTAACCAATATAAGTCTCTGTGTTTACTTGGTTGGGTCTGAGCGGCTGTGGGACTGGCGGGTGACAAAGATTTGTCCTGACTGTGGGCAAGGCAGGAAAACTCTAGCTACAAGGTTAAGGCTATTGAAAAAAAACAGGTGAATGATAATAATTATATACTCATAATAGTAAACAGGTTTTTAGGAAATTGGAGAAGAAAAAAGTCTAAAAATAGTATTGGGAAACAACAGGCTACCAATGTTCACATTGAGCTCTATGGATTAAGGGAAAAGATCAAAACAATGCTCACCTAAGGTGATAACAAGAAAAGACATCAAATTTTAGACAGCTACTATAAGGCTAACTAGGTAAAAGAAGGAAACTCAGAAAAACTCCAGACATAGAGCAATTTTCTAATAATGGAACTGGCTGAACACTGCATGGCTTGGATCTTGGAACCCTGACTGGGGGTGATGACTGAATGATGAAAGGACAGACAACAAGACATGTGGACAGAAAGGCTGTGATTGGGTAGTCTGGGCTCTCGGATGGAAAGCCACCACACACCAGAAACTCAGCAGCACATATCTTATATGCAGTCAGACAGGGAATTAGGTTTATTTCATACAGCTGAACAAGGAAGCAGGGCTATTCCATGCAAATAAGCTAGGAGGCAGGGTTATTATGCATAGTTGAAGAAGGAGGCAGTTTTAGCTAATCTCTGTAGGAGCAGTCTCTGTAGAGGAGCAGTCTTCAGGATGTAAACATCTTGTGGCCAAAAGCTATGGTCAACATTTTCTGTATACTCTGTCAACATTCACTTTGGAACAGAGGAAGACTTGCCATCCATCTGAACCACTCCCAAGGGGCTGAAGCACTTGGATCCTTAGCATGGTCCTGTCCATGTAAATAACACACATTCTCTAAGGATTTCACTCCCTCCCTACAGGATCAGTAGTTTCCAAGTTCTACATAGAGAGATCATGAGGACTCACAAGTGGTTAACAAGTGTGTCCTAACCATCTTCAGTAATATTTAAGGAAGTATCCTTGAATTTGTGCTCTTGGGATCAGGTCAATGGTGCATACATAACAGGTGGCAGAATTGGGCAAAGCATATAATTTTTACATACCTGTATTTACCCATTTTCACAGTAGTCTTGTGAAGACCCATAGAGTGCACACATACATAAAGTGACAAGCACAGGGCCTGCCATATAAATAAGCACATAGAATTATGGGCATCTTCCTTTTTTGTGTGTCTGTGATGCTTCATTAGGATATGCACTGTAGTTTCCTTCCTTCCTCAATGGCATTAAGTAAAAAGGCCTTGGAAATTTTCAATTAAGGACTGTTTTTAGCTCTTTCCCTTTGTGGAAGAACATTGGGCCACTGCTTCCCTTTCTTGCCTTCATTTCATTCTGTATTGGAAACTATCTGGAGACTTTGACCTTCTTTTCTCTACTCCTATGGACTTATTTTCATAGGCATATCTCAGATTCTTCCTCTGATACATACCCTCATGAACCTTCTATGTAATGGAAATTTACAGGGGCAACTGCCTAAATGTATATATCACATCATTTTGCCACCAAAATTCACAGACTCCAAATTTATATTTTAATCATGTAAGGTTTAATATTAAAAATTAAGTTTTGGGGACAATTACTATGGAATATTAGTTTAAGATGTGTTACATTTGTTTATGCTATGAAATATTTGTTTAATGATGCAAAGATGTGTTGCATTCTTTCATGTTGCATTTGTTTAACTGTAAAGCTGTCTTACTTTACCTGCCTAAAATACCTGATTAGTCTAATAAAGAGCTGCACAGCCAATAGCTAGGCAGGAGAGGGATAGGTGGGGCTGCAAGGCAGAGAGAATACATAGGAGGAGAAATCTAGGAGAGAGAAAAGCAAGGAGTGAGAAACAGAGGAGAGGAGGATGCCAGGGTCCAGCTATAAAGCTACACAGACAGCCACAGAGTAAGAAGGAAAGATATACAGAATAAAGAAAGGTAAAAATCCTAGAGGCAGAATGTAGTTGAAGAGAAATGGGATAATTTAAGTTGGAAAAGCTGGCTAAAAACAAGTCAAGCTAAGGCTGGGCATTCATATGTAAGAATAAGTCTCCATTTATTTATTTGGGAGCTGGGTGGTGGGACCCCAAAGGGTAAAAAACCAAAACACAACAAAAAAATCTACAGACAATTATTTCTGTTTATTATTTTGTATTCTTTAATCATTCCATGAATGCATATAGTTACCCTTTCTCATCCCCCTTTCACTCTGGCTGAATCCCCTCTTCTTCCCAACTAGTCCCACTCTTTCTAGTGAAATGTGATCCACTGGGTCTATTTATTGTTGCTTACATGAGCATGATTTAGGGTTATTTGCTGGAGCATTGACACCATAACAGTGGGTACACCACTAAAGAAAATGAGTTAATTTTCCTTAACCATTAACTGCCAATAACTTCTCAGTACAGAGTTGGGTCATGCCCCCTACTCCATACTAAAATATTGCCTAGCTTGACCTTGTGTGTGTTTTGTGCAGGTAACCGTAACCACTGCTTCTGTGGATTCATTGGTGCAAAGCCATATCATGTCATGAAGACACTGTATACCATTTTTCTCCATACTTGCACTCTTATACACTGTAGTCTTTCTTCCTAGATATTCTTTGAGCCTTAGTGGGAGTAATACAGATGACTTCTATCTGTGTCAGTTTTGTAAACTTGATACAAACAGGCATATCTGGGAAGAGGTCATCTTTTTTATTTAATTAAAAAAGATTTTCTGTTCATTTTACATATCAGCCACAGATTCCCCTGTCCTCCCTCCTCCTACCCCTCAGCCTTCCCACCCAACCCACCCTCCCCATTCCCACCTCCTCCAAGCCAAGATCTCCCATGGGGAGTCAGCAGAGCCCGGTGCACTCCACTGAGGCAGGTCTAAGCCCCTCCTCCCTGCACCAAGGCTGCACAAAGTGTCTTACAATAGGCACCAGGCTCCAAAAAGTCAGCTCATGCACTAGGGACAGGTCCCGATCCCACTGCCTGGGGCCCCGCTAAACAGTTCAAGCTAAACAACTGTCTCACTTATCCAGATGGCCTAGTCCAGTACCATGGGGGCTCCTCAGCTGTCGGTCATGTGTCTCCACTACTTTGGCTAGTTTTCTCTGTACTCTTCCCAATCATGGTCTCCATATCTCTTGCTTATAGAATCCTTCTTCTCTTTCTTCTTCTTCTTTTTTTTGTTTTGTTTTTGTTTTTTTTTTCGAGACAGGGTTTCTCTGTGTAGTTTTGGTGCCTGTCCTGGATCTCACTCTGTAGACCAGGCTGGCCTCAAACTCACAAAGCTCCTCCTGGCTCTGCCTCCTGAGTGCTGAGATTAAAGGCGTGTGCCACCACCGCCTGGCTCCTCTCTCTCTTCAATTGGACTCCTGGAGCTCTGCCTGGGACTCAGCCGTGAATCTCTGCATCTGTTTCCATCAGTCACTGGATGAGGGTTCTATGATGATAGTTAGGGTATTCAGCCATCCAATCACCAGAGTAGGTCAGCTCAGGCATCCTATCGACCATTACCAGTAGTCTATGGTGGAGTCATCTTTGTGGATTCCAGGGGACCTCCCTAGTACTCTGCTTCTCCCTATTCCCATGGTGCCTTCATTTATCATGGTATCTCTTTCCTTGTCCTCCCACTCTGTTCCTAATCTAGCTCGAACCTTCCACTCCCCTAAGCTCTCATTCCCCCATCCCTTGCCTTCCATTACCTCCTTCACTCCCAGCTTGCTCATGTAGATCTTATCCATTTCTCCATCTGTGTTGGTGGGAATGCAAACTTGTACAGCCACTATGGAAATCAGGATGGCAGTTTCTCAGAAAATTGGGAATAAGTCTTCCTCAAGACCCAGCTATACCACTCTTGGGCATATTCCTACGGAATGCTCAGTCATACCACAAGGACACATGCTCAACTGTGTTCATAGCAGCATTTTTTGTAATAGCCAGAAACTGGAAACAACCTAGATGCCCCTCAACTGAAGAATGGATAAAGAAATTGTGGTACATATGGAGTACTACTCAGCAGAGAAAAACAATGACATCATGAGGTTTGCAGGCAAATGGATGAACTAGAAAATATCCTGAGTGAGGTAACCTAGAATCAGAAAGACAAACATGGTATGTACTCACTCATAAGTGGATACTAGATGTAAAGCAAAGGATAACCAGATTGCAACCCACACCTCCAGGGAGACTAGATAGTAAGGAGGACCCTAGGCAAGACACAGGGGTCACCCAGTGATGGAAAAATGGAAGAGATCATCTTAATAGATGAATTTCCTGCCATCAGAATGGCCTGTGGGCATGTCTGTGGGGACATTTTCTTGATTAACGATTGATGTAGGAAGGCCAAACTTATTGATGGTGGTGGCACCCCTGGGAAGTTGGTCCTCAGTTCAGTAAGTAAAATGAACAGGCCATGGAGGACAAGGTAGTAAGCAGCTTTGTTCTGTGGTTCTTTCTTCTGTTCCTGTTCAAATTTCTTCCCCGATTTCCCTCAATGATGGACTGTGGCCTTTAAGCCAAATAAATGCTTTCATGCACAAGTTGGTTTTGGTTACTGTTTAATCTCAGCAACATAGAAACAACCTAGAACACCCTATTTAGTGCTAAGTGCTCAGTAGTCACTTTGTCTCAGCACTTTGACCAATTATGAGTCTCCTTTAACCATTCTCCATTAAAAATGGAAGCTTCTCTTACCAAAGCTGAGAATAGCTCTAATCTGTGGACATAAGGATAAATATTTAGAAGATAATTTGGCAGAATGTCAATTTTGCAAAATAAAAAATAGTAGGTTCCCCCTCTAGAATCTCTGACCTTCACAGTCATGTGCTTTTTACCAGGTTTACAGTACCAGGCATGCATCTCTTCCTATAAAGGAAGCTTTGATATCAGCCAGAAAATAGTTACTTCCCCCTCTCCCCCCAACCCCCACACAAAGATATTCGTGGCACTGCTTTTGCAGTGGGCACATCTTGCCTGGCAGGTTAGTATTGTAGGTAGCTTGGTTAGCGATTTAATGATAGTTGAGTACTAAGCAAAGAGCTTTCTCCCTATGTAAAAATTCATCAGAGATAATTCAATTGTTTCATGTCTTCTTCATGTGCTTTTCTTTTTTTTTTTTAATTTATTTTGCAATACAATTCAGTTCTACATATCAGCCACGGATTCCCTTGTTCTCCCCCCTCCCGTCCCCCTCACCTTCCCCCCAACCCCCCCCCCATTCCCATCTCCTCCAGGGCAAAGCCTTCCCCACAGACTGAGGTCAACCTGGTAGACTCAGTCCAGGTAGGTCTAGTCCCCTCCTCCCAGGCCGAGCCAAACAATCCTGCATAGGCTTCATGTGCTTTTCATTTGACTATTATCATAATGGGAATAAGGGATGACCAAACTCACTCCATATTGAATTGACAGGGTGCAGGCAATTAGGCATCATTGCCTTGCTAAACCAATCCAATGTCAAACTGTGACAACAGCTGGCAGGGGTGGAAGATACCCTGGGAATATTTCTAGGAGCTCAAATGAAAAGTCTTTCCTTCAACATGATAGATGGTGTTTAGAGATCCCTTGAGGAAAAACTGTCTCTCTCAATATGACTTAAATACTTAATCTCAGTACTACACAGTCTGGACTAAACAATCCCATGCTTTTATTCATTTTATCTACAGTTGAACAAAGAGCTTCCATTCTATCGGCATTTAAACATTGAAGCACTATGTGTCTGCATGCAGAACTGTCTCTTTCCATTAGCTGTGAATAATATAATGTATAATTATGTAACATAATCGTGAGCTGTATTTGTAGTCTTCTCAGATAGAAAGGTGTTGCATTATGCCAAACGAATCTTGTAAAACACGCACAGATTCTTTGTTAATTGGCCAATTGTCAGGTACTAAAAGTCAGAGGAATGAAAGGGCATAATGGTTTGATATTTGCAAGATCCCTATTTCCTATGGGTTCATAACCTTCTAAAATAAATACATTCACTGACCAAGTTCAGACCACAGCTGTGCTGTTAGATTGAGTGCATTCTGAATTCCCATTTTCTTCTATTTCCATAGATTCCTGGTATAGTTGTAGGCAGTAGTCCACTTGGTTTCAGAGGAGAATGACAGTCTATTTTCCATGAGTGACTAGAAACACACTGGCTGGTGATAGAGGGTATGGTAAAAGAAGAGAGGAAAGTTATAGCAAGGCACACAATAGTAACATATTTGTTGGGAATGACTGTTCGATTAAAGTCACCTGGCCTCTATATTAGACAAGGCAACAAGGGAAAATTATTTCAGACAAAAGAATGATGAGAAATATATTACTAGATTCCTAAGGCACATAGACTTTTGATTTTCTTTTATAAAAAATACCATAGACAAATCCAATAAGCTCAAGTCTGAATGGATTTGCTTTCAGTTATTCTGAATTAACAATTCTGAGTACCTGGCCCTGCTGATGATCACCAGCTGAATAAAGCTCTCCAAAATAGGGTGTTTTTTTTTCTTTGCACTGCTCATTCTATTTAATAGCATCACCGTATTACCTGGATGTAGAATGATATTCTTATTGAAATTCTAGCACTTCTACATAACTAACTGCTTGCTGGTATCTCACAATGCTCCCCAGCTATCATGCCTCAAGGAAAAAAATAGTACTTTAGAGTCAATGTTTGAAAAATATAAAGAAAGTTGCAATGCAGAACCCATACCAAGTTGGGGAATATTTACCATCCCTTCTTGTTATCATTTGTAACGTTTTATTTGGTTCCTCAAATTCTATGCAAGTGAATGTCTGCTGACTGTAGCCAATCAGATAGAGAGGCAATACAAACATGTTATGCAATTGACAAAGCTAAGCTGGAAATGACTTTGGTGGTATATGAATACTGAATTCTCATCTGCTTTATATTTCTCTTTTATCACCTCAAAAATGAAAATAATCTGACAGTTCTACTTTTAAGTTTTCCACAGAAATCACCATTAGTAAAGAACTTAAAAATGAATGGTAAAATCTTTTTATTTCAAGTATTACCTTGGTAAAGGCAACAGCTGTGGTGCTTTACTTTGCTGGAGCAATGCATTCCCAAAACGGTGAAGCACTAGAACACGCATCATAAAACACAAGGAACTCAAGTTTGCAAAGAAGGCTGACCCCAACTTGTTCCTGGTACAACACTGATAGCTTCTAATCTCTCAGGTTCCCTAAACTGGCTTCCGACTTTCTGTTATTAGAATAATACTTAAAGAGGAGCGGGAAGCTACATTTTGATGTCCTTTTCCCTTCGATTTCACCTAAGTATGTAGAACTCCATAAAGAAGACATAAAGAGAAAAATTAAATATAAGGGGAAAAGGAAAATTGCCAACTGGTACTCATAATGTTCTTCTCAGGCCTGGTTTAGCAAGGGACATTTTGTGTTGTGTTCTTCAGCTTGTCTGAGTCCCACAGGCCTGGAAAAGAAGCATGGGCTCCATTTATACTCCACTTTTGTAGTTGATTTTAATGTCAACTTGCCACACATTAGAATCACCTGAGTAGAGAGCCTTCCCTAAAGAACTGTCTTGATTGCCTTGATTGATGTGAGAAGGCCCATCCCAACTGGGGGCAGCATCTTCAGGTAGGTGTCCAGTTATCCAGTTAAAAAAGGGTAGACGGAGGGTAGACATGGGGGCGGGTTTGAGAGAAATGGAGGGAGGAGAAGCTGCATTTAGAATGTATTGTATGAGAGACGAATAAAAGAATAAATTCAAAACAATTTTTTTTAAAAAAGGTATTTCAGAAAGAAATTTATTATCACCTTTGATCCCCTGGCCTTCCCTTGCTGGAACCTGGCTTATTTGACCTACTGTTGCTGCTGCTGCTGCTGCTGATTTCTTTGCTGATAGCAGAATCAGCATTTCCAAGCCCTAATTGTTAAGTGGGGATTGATATTTGGCTCTAGATGGAAACTACTGAGGCACACTCTATGGACTGAGTAACTAAGGGTCATTGTTCCTTCTCCACCCCTCCCTACCATATCTGGAACTACTCTGAGGTTGAGGCACTCCACTTTCAGGACTGAGTACCCAGTTCTCAGTGTCTTGGGTGAATAAGATTTGTCTGTCATTATCATTTTAAAACTCAATGAATTGGCTCGCCATGAACCCAGCTAAAACATCCACCCAGCCCAAGATCAGTAAGCTGCAAATTGAGGGCCAGGCATTGTGTCTATAAGGAGTCACTTGGATAATAGCTAAGAAAAAATAATCCATAGCCATGTCCAAGAAATTCTCTCAGAGTGGAGATCCGAAAGCTTTCTGAAGATAGTAATGAAGGAAAGAACTGACCCACATGACATTTCAAAATATAATTTTTACTACTTTAAGCTATAGGAAAAAAACACAACAGCAAAAACAAAAGTATCACAACAACATTGGGTTCTACATGATGCTTGATTCTCACAGTAAGTGGGTTAACAATTTTGAAAGTATACTGTGTTTGAATATGTGACTAAATATATTGGAGATGATGTGGATAATGTGATCTGGGTTTCACAGGTCATCAAAAGAAATTACAAATAAGCAAAGCACAAAGTAAAACCTGTAGTGTTGAATTAGACAAAGAGATGTCACTATGAACTCAAGAAGTTTTTCTATATCAACGGGAAAACTATAAATATATCATGTGTCATAGAGATGGCTTAAAGAAATTACACTTCATTTACAAGGAGATTACCTAGGTGGCAGATACTGGTTTGTAAATATTCTTCTCTTCTTTAGTTTCTCTTGAGCTGATGTAAGTTTTTCACAATTTACCCAGTGATACTCTCCAATTAAAGGAGTTATTTTAAGTTACTTTTGTGTTTCTGTGATCATAAAACCTGACAGAAACAACCTAAGTTCCAGAGAGATTTAGTCTATGGTGGCAAAAAAAGCATGTGCAATATCTCAGCTTAGGATGATTCAAACCTGTGATACAAACAATTCATATCATGACAGACCAAGAAACAGAGACAGCCAGAACCTCGCACTGCTCTTCAAAGTCCAACCTACATAACCTTCTTCTGAAAGTTTCCAGAACCACCTAAAATAGTACCAACAGGGGACCAGCAGGGATTCAAAATATGAGCTTATGGGGGATGTTTTAAACTATAGCAGGAACCAGCAAACTTTGGAGAAATGGCTGATTTTGAGTTTATAGCAAGAAAAATGGTATCTGATTTAGAATCTCATGATGCAGAAAAGTAAATATATTCAAAATGAGGAAAACAGAAAGAGGACAGAGAAGTCAGTACAAAAGAACTCCCAGTGGCCAAATGCAGAAGAATTTGAGTGACAAAATGAATCATAGTACTGGATGACAATGAAAAGGATAAAAATCTGTGATTCCATATTGAAATAAATATACAGTGGGAAAAATACATAAAAGTTCCTCAAAGAAATCCAGTGGACAAATGTAAACAAAAAGGGAGAACTGAAAAAAAATTCACAATTACCTGGCTCAATAGCAATGGATGGATACAACAATTAATGGATGAAATTCTAAGGAAAGGCAGCTACATATAGCTCAAAGTTTCCTATCAAAATTGTAATTACTGCAGTTGTTGTCTAACAAAGGTCCAGAAATTCTTTCCTATTCCTCCACACAGAAAGTAGAGCTTAATCCCCTCTAGAGGGAAGTTGGATCTCACTATGTAACCCTGGCTGACCTAGAACTCCCTGTGTAGACCAGGAAGACCTAGAACTCACAGTGCTCTGCCTGTCTCTGCTTACTGGGTGTTGTGATTAAAAGCATGTGTCACCATTTCCAGCCAAAGCTAATTTATTAATTTTGGTAAATGTACCACACTATTCTGTTGTGGAATAATCTTTTTGTACACTGTGAAGATGTGTCTTTGCCAAGGTACCTTCTGATTGGTTTAGTAAAGACCTAAATGGCCAATAGCTAGACAGGAGGTATAGGTGGGACTTTCAGGCGCAGAGAGGACTCTGGGAAGAAGAGAGGCAGAGAAGCCTGCCAGACATAGAACGAGTCAGACACACAGAATGAGATAAAGGTAAAAGTCATGTGGTAGAACATAGATTAATAAAAATATGGGTTAATTTAAGTTATAAGAGCTAGTTAGGAATAATCTTAAGCTATAGGCCAAGCTTTCATAATTAATAAGAAATCTCAATGTCATTACTTGGGGCTGGCAGTGGAAAAGAAAGTCTGACATATGGTATCCAACAGGGAGGCTCAAATATCCATATAGGGCCTAAGAAAGCAGTCTCAGGTAGGCTCGGCATACAGAGGTTATGTTCTTTTTTTATTTAAATGTTTTTCTTTCCTTTTACATACCAACCCCTGTTCTGCATCCCCTCCTCATAGAGGGTAAGGCCTCCCTTGGGTGGTCAACAAAGACTGACATAGAAAGTTGGGGCCGGACCTATCCCCTCCTCCTTGCTTCAAGGTTGAATAAGACATTGCACCATAGGGAATGGGCTGTAAAAAACCAGTTCATGTACCCAGGATAAGCCCTGATCCCATTGCCAGGGGACACACAAACACATTAAGCCATTATGTGTTTGCTGTCTCTGTGGTTTATCCCATCATGATCCTGACCCCCTTGCTCTTATAGTCTTTCCCCCCTCTCTTCAATTGAACTCCAGAATCTTTGCCAAGTGCTTGGCTATGGGTCTCTGCATCTGCTTCTATCAGTCACTGGATGTAGGTTCTATGATGACAATTAGGATAGACACCAATCTGAGTGCAGGGGAAAGCTAGTTCAAGTACCCTGTCCACCATTGCTATGAGACTTAGCTGGGGACAATCTTGTCAGTTCCCTGGGTTTTCCCTATCTGCAGATATCTCTCCATCCCCTCAATGGTACACTCTATCAAGATATCTATTTTATTGCTCTCCCTCCCTGTCTCTCCCTCAACTTGAGCCCTTATGTTCCCACCTCCCATCCTCTCCTCTCTAGTCCCTCCTCCCAGTTTACCCAGGATATTTTTTATAGTATTTTTATTTTATAATTAACTTATTTTCACATGTCAACCACAGATTCCCCCATCCTCCCTCCTCCCACCCCCCATCCCTCCCCCCCAGTTCACCCCCTATCCCCACCTGCTCCAAGGCAAGGTCCCCCCTGGGGAGTCAGCCCAGCCTTGCAGACTCAGCCAAGGCAGGTTCAGTCCCCTCCTCCCTACACCAAGGCTGAGCAAAGTGTCTCAGCATAGGCCCCAGGCTCCAAAAAGTCAGCCCATGCACCAAGGATAGGTCCTGGCTCCACTGCCTGGGGGCCTCCCAAACAGGTCAAGCTAATCAACTGTCTCACTTATCCAGAGGGCCTGGTCCAGTTCCATGGGGGTTGATGTCATCTTACACCCGTCAGAATGGTTAAGATCAAAAATACTGAAGACAGCTTACGTTGGAGAGGATGTGGAGCAAGGGGAACTCCCCTCCACTCTTGGTGGGAATGCAAGCTTGTACAGCCACTTAGGAAATCAATATGGTGCTTTCTTAGAAAACTGGGAATCAACCTCCCCCAATACCCAGCTATTCCACTCTTGGGCATTTACCCA
The DNA here is from genome assembly GCF_007827085.1 of Peromyscus californicus insignis. NCBI lineage: Eukaryota > Metazoa > Chordata > Mammalia > Rodentia > Cricetidae > Peromyscus > Peromyscus californicus. The sequence continues at coordinate 80,862,292 of NW_026294391.1, read as the reverse complement.
AGGAATTCTCAATCATACCACAAGGGCACAAGCTCAACTATGTTCATAGCAGCATTATTTGTAATAGCCAGAACTTGGAAACAACCTAGATGCCCTTCAACTGAAGAATGGATACACAAAATGTGGTACATATACACAATGGAATATTTCTCAGCAGAGAAAAACAATGACATCATGAGGTTTGCAGGCAAATGGATGGAACTAGAAAAAATCATCCTGAGTGAGGTAACCCAGACTCAGAAAGACAAATATGGTATGTACTCACTCATAGGTAGATACTAGATGTAAAGCAAAGGATAACCAGACTGCAACTCACAACTCCAGGGAGGCTACCTAGTAAAGAAGACCCTAAGAAAGACACAGGGATTGCCCAATGACAGAGAAATAGATGATGAGATCTACATGAGCAAACTGGGGGGGGGGGGTAATGGAGGGCAAGGGTCAGGAGAAAGAGAGCTTAGGAGAGAGGGAGGTACCAGCTGGATCAGGAGCAGTGTGGGAGAATAGAGAGTGAGACACCATGATGAATGAAGACCCCAGGGGAATAGGAAGAAGCAGAGTGCTAGAAAGGTCCCCAGAAATCCACAAAGATACCTCCACTTTAGACTACTGGCAATGGTCGAGAGAGTGCCTGAGCTGACCTGCTCTGGTGATCAGATGGCTGATCACCAAACACCCTGGCTCTCATGATCGAACACTCATCCAGTGTCTGATGGAAGCAGATGCAGAGATCCATGGCCGAGCCCCAGGTGGAGCTCTGGGAGTCCAATTGGCGAGAGAGGGGAGGGATTATATGAGCGAGAGATGTTGAGACCATGGTTGGAGGAAGCACAGGGACAAATAGCCAAACTAGTGGAAGCGCATGAACTGTGAACCAATGGCAGAGGTACGCAGGAGATCTTAACCCTTTTAAGTGATCCTGATGTGCAGCTGAGCACGTGAGCAGCCAGCATTAGGTAGAAACACCTGCTGCATTGCAGGCACAGCAGCTTCCCAGAGCTTGATGTTTAGGCATGGCATAGCTCCTGCCTGGGGACCCTGGGGGACAGAGCCAGCCACCAGCGTGCTATGTACTAAGCAGAGCCATGTAGTGGTAGTCTAGCAGTTTAAGATTTAGCTCACATCGTGAGAGAGCACTGCAGAAGCACAGAAAGCCAGGTCCAGACACAGAAAACCTCTAAAAAGTTGCTTATGCCCTAAATAAAGTAAAGAAAATGGATATAGACAAACATAGAAAAAAATACTTTTAAAATAATAAATAACATCTTTAAAGAGAGCGTAAAGTAATATTTTTAAAAAGCCATGTAAGGATAGGGAGTTTGGACCTAAGATGGTGCTTTTGTTAATTTTGAATATTTTAAGTGCCAAGGAACAAAAACAATAGCTGCTGAGAGACACTGAATTATGGAAACTGCTAAACTAAACCAACCTATATATATATATATTAAGAATGTCTTAACTTCATAATAGAAGTCAGAAAATATGTTGCATTGTGGGGAAGGTTGTGCTTTTGATTCCACAGGAAAGAAAAAATTATGGATTCCCTCATAATTAATGAAGATCAGATTTGATTAGGGGAGACATACTGAAAATCTTGGCTACAAACACACAAAAAGAAAACAAGAAAGACTAAAGGACAGGTGATGTATGTGCTGATCCATCTACAAGGGAACAGCTCTGAGACTGGATGAGACATGATATATCTTGTTGGTTACAGTGTCCTTATTACTTATTATTTCATGCCATCCTTTCATATGGTGTTATAGAGGTTTGGCTATACAGTCCAAATGAACTTGTAAAGTTAACGGGTGCCTTTTACCAGCTCAAACATAGAACAAAAAAAGCTATCTCTAACTGACTTGTGCACACCACAGCTCCATACTTGTGTTAATGCGGATATATGTGCTGCCTTTAAAAGTTTGTGTATTTTCAGAACTAAAAAAAGGACAAAACACCAATGAAGACAAGTAGCCCAGGTGATCCAGCCTCTCAGAATGCCACTGTTGCAGTTTCCTCAAAAGTCTGCATCCAGAACAACTTCAAAGCTGTTATCCAGACAAGACTTCAAATAAGCTCTACATTTCCCCACCATACAGATACTAAATAAAAAAAAAAAAATACAGCTAGCTTTCCCAGGAATTGACCATTATCCCAATTTTCTCAGAGTCCCCTAAAGATTCTGTTACCCTCAGGCAACAAGAAGCAATCTAAAGAATATGACACCCACACTCCCAAGAGGTGAGGTGAGTGGTTTTTGGTCATTCAGTGGGTTATGGATGTTTGTCATCATTTAGAGGGGTTGGTAGAAACACCTGCTGCATAGATGTTTCTACCTAATAACAACCTAATACAAGTTGTTATTAGTCATGGTCAGGAAAAAATCTAAACAAAGGAGATTAGATTCAGAGATATCTTTCTGAAGAGAAAAGGGGGGGATATAGTATAGGAATGATAGGATAAAAGGTTAGATTATTGAATCTACTTTTAGACTAAAAAGCAACTACTAGTCTCAAATATTTTACTTAGTATGGATTTTTGTATTTTGATACAAAATTGAGGTTACTTTGTTATAACATACTATATAATGTTTCTACTCTTCTTTAAGGTATTTTTGTATATTGATACAAATTTAACATTATTTTTGTTACAACACGCTATATAAATGTTTCTACTCTTGTTTAATGTATTGTACCTATGCAGCTCATTTCAAAACGTAATGTAAAGTTCTAGTCCTTGAAAGTTATTATTATAAACCATTTAGGATAATGAAGAAATGCAGGTTAGTAGTCCTCTGTAACAATCAAACTTATAATCATGTTAGGTATGTTTCTAAGGTCAAACAGAGATATATTTTAAATAGATAGATTATCTTCAAACACTTCAGAAACCTACAGAATATGGCATTTAAGATGATTTAATAACCTAAGGCTTGAAATGACAATGAGATATGTCTCCTCCTGGCAGCACCAAATTACTTCAAAAAAGGATGATGGGCATTGAAGAATCTCCATATGGAGTTTGCTTTCATTGTGGCAAAGTTAGCAATTGGGCATGAAATTGCCCTTGCCTCAACTGCTGACAGTATGCTGTCCAAATTGGATGAGCATGATACAAAAGAAGGCAACTGCTGAACTTTGCCAAGACTAGATAGTACAGTCATTCAAAATTCCTGCTTCACAAGAAAGCCTATCAGATATTCTAGGCCTGTAGGCCAAAGATGGATACCCTCAATGTTATAGAGGAAACTTAAGTGACTGTCAATGCATCCAAATATCTCTGTCATATCTATACTTTTGGAAGTTGTTTGCTCTGTACTTCCTGTTTACTTGGGTAATAATATACCCTTCTTGGGTCTCTGATAGATTTGAAGGCTAGATAGTTATAGTTAGTTTTACTTTTTACCAAATTCAGAAAAGAAACTCACAAAAAGGTGTAAAGTGTATAAGGTTGAGGGACATAAAAGTTTAAATTGTATATCAAGAAAATATTTTGAGGTCTAAAAAGATAGCTTTGGGTTGGTAATACAAGCTAGGATAGAAAGTACAAAACATTTTGAGGTACAAAACTTTGGACTCATCAAGACAGGATAGATAATGGGGTATTTTCTCTGAGTTTGACAAATGTAAATGGATTGGATATTGTGAATGTAATTCATACTTAATAATTGTTCTTATTGTATGTAGTTTTACTATGCTAGAGCTAAAACCTTTTCCTTTCCTTTTTATTTAGACAAAAATGTGGAAATGTTGTGGAATTATCTTTTTGTACACTGTGAAGATGTATCTTTGCCAAGGTGCCTTCTGATTGACTTAATAAAGAGCTAAATGGCCAATAGCTAGGCAGGAGATAAAGGGACTTCCAGGCACAGGACTCTGAGAAGAAGAGAGGCAGAGAAGCCATCCAGATGCAGAACAAGTCAGACACACAAAATGAGATAGTGGTAAAAGCCACATAGTAGAACATGCATCAATAAAACTATGGGTTAATTTAAGTATAAGAGCTAGTTAGGAACAATCTTAAGCTATGTGCTGAGCTTTCATAGTTAAAAAGAAGTCTCTGTCATTATTTTGGAGCTGGATGGCAGGGCAGAGGAAGACTCGTTACACTCCTCATGAATTTGACTGAGAGAAATATGGGGACTCTCTTTTTGTGTCATCATAACAACATTTCTTATACTAGGTACCTTAAATAACAGAAATTTATTTTCTTACTCTTTTTTTTTTTTTGACTAGAAGACTGAGCTCTATTCGGCATCATGGTAACTTTATCCTGAAGGTTCTCCTTCTGGATTGTGGATAGCCACCTTCTTCCTATATCTTCTTTATATGGCCTTATCTTAGTACGTGGACATATGGAGAGGAAGATGAAACAGAAGAGGATACAAGAGTATGAGATCGCTCATTGACATTAATCCTATCAGATCAAGGTTCCATTCTCCTGAATTCATTTGAGCTTCATTTCTTCCTTTGAGATTCTATCTTCAAATGGAATCAAATTAAGGGCTAGGATTTCAACATATAAAGTTAAGGAAAACACATTCATTCAGTAACATCTCTGTACTATATTTGTAATTCCTCTCTAAATCTAAAGGTTAGCATAGGAAATGAAATGAAAATAGAAGATTATAACTTCAGTAGAGCCATTATGATGTTTTTCCTAATCACTATATGGTAATCTTGTTTGTTGCTATTTATAATATCCAAATAATGTACTTCAAATTTGGTTGTGATCATTTGTGCTTTTATAAACACTAATCCACCCATAAGTATTTTTATGTGTGGCAATATAACAGAAACATAGCTTTAGCTGTGAAACATATAAGTTGCTAATAAAAAAACTAAGAACTGACATTTTTATTAATGCATTATAAAATGTTATATGTATACCAATAAATAGACATCAATAAGGCAATGGATTGCAAAATCCCATTTTGACAGCAGTCCAGCTCTCCAAGGTCAGTGAGTAATGAGAAAAAAGAGTCAACCATTTAAGGGAGAAATTTTCTGAAGAAGTATGTTTCTGATCCCTTTTCGCCTGCTATAAAAAACCACATGCATACAAGTAAAAATGCAAACTAACTAATTTCAGTGGTTTGTTAATAACTGGTCTGTAGTGAATTAAACCTGAATTCATTCTGTTATATGTTTTTGGCAGCTTGAAACTCTATATATTTTAGTTTTGCTCTATTCCCTAAATGCAGATTGCTTGATGGTATGTAAGAGAGCTAATTAGATATAAATACCAACCAGCACCCAAATAACAAGGATCATAATGATCATACAGTGAACAGCTGTGCCATTCAATAAATTGGTTTCTTTTCTAATACTGCCCCAAATCAAACATTTTCTAGCTCCAAAAATGTTTTCCCTTCATAGGCCAGATTCAAATTTTAAAAAATCTTGCTAATACAGGACTTCAGAAGGGCAGAAATATTTGAGGCTTTGTGAACTTTTGTTATAAATGCTAGACAGGAATCTTATTGGTTATGGATTTCTCTGGTTTCTTAACTGATAGTACACAATATAATAATAATATGCATGGGATTCATGCTAGAAGAAAATACTAGATTATAATTGAGAATTAGTAAATAGTCATCTATACATGTGAACTGTATGCTATTTTGACTCTTTTGCTTTTAAAATATTTATTTCTATTTTAGCTCATAGTGTTTTGTTTGCATGTATGTATATGCACCACATGTGTACAATGCCTGCAGAGGCCAAAGAGGGCATTAGATCCCATGAAATTGAATTCCAGGTGGTTGAGAGCTGTTATGTGGGTGCTAGGAACCAAACCCTGATCCTCTGCAAGAGCAATAAATACTCATAACTACTGAACCAACTCTCTAGCATCTATTTAGTTTGATTTTTTTTTATCATTTTATGTTTTGATCTATAATTAAAAATGGGAGGAGTGTTTCAATATTGCTTTAGGGTAATAGCTCTAGATTGTATTTATTTCAGTACATATTTATTTAGTGCACATTTTATTTCTTGTATTATTTAAATGACAATATACATGTCAGAAATTGTTCCTCCATCCTTCAATAAGCGAACAGTCTAGTAAGGAGTGGGCCAAATTTTCTTCATATTATTCTTTATTTTTATTATTAAGAAATTTTCTATTTATTTTACATACCAACCACAGATACCCCTCTCCTCCCTCCTCCTTCCTCCCACCCCCCAGCCTTCCCCCCAACCCACCCCCTCATTCCACCTCCTCCAAGGCAAGGCCTCCCATGGGGAGTCAGCAGAGCCTGGTACATTTAGTTGAGACAGGTTGAAGCCCCTCCTCCCTGCCCCAAGACTGAGCAAAGCATCTCACCATAGACACTGGGCTCCAACCCCCCCCCCCCCGTACCAGGCATGGATCCCGATCCCACTGCCTGGGGGACCCCTAAACAGTTCAAGCTAAACAACTGTCTCGCCTATCCAGAGGGCCTAGTCCAGTCCCATGGGGGCTCCACAGCTATTGGTGCACAGTTCATGAGTTTCCACTAGTTTGGCTGGCTGTCTCTGTACATTTCCCCATCATGATTTTGATGTCACCTCCTCTCTCTCATTGATTGGACTCCTGGGGCTCAGCCTGGTACCTGGCATCTGGCCGTAAATCTCTGTATCTGCTTCCATCAGTTACTGGATGAAGGCTCTCTTAGTCCAATTGTCACTGGCCTCTTCATATTATTTAAGTAATTACAGATTGTGATTTTTCTCTGGCAGAACTAAAAACAGTTTAGGCATTGTAGAAAATGCTGGAGAACTAGGTTGTTACTTGAGATAAATACATCTGGAAGAGTTCTCTGAGGAAGTAATATGTAAACTGAGACAAATGTTAAGCTGATAAAAGTGAGATACTTTCATGCTTCTACACAGAAAGCAGCATAAATACATAGGACATACTTTGTGACCATATACCTCAGACCTGTTTTGAAGGGATGAAATGGCTTTCAACTTGTAGATTGAAAACAGTGCTTCAGTGTCTTACTACCTTTGCAAAGGTCCATCAAAATGGTAGCAGAGAGATTAAAACTAAAAGGGGGACATAATAAGATAGAAAGTATAGGAAGCTGGGCATTGGTGGCACACGCCTTTAATCCCAGCACTCGGGAGGTAGAGGCAGGCGGATCTCTGTGAGTTAGAGGCCAGGCTGGTCTACAAAGCGAGTTCCAGGAAAGGCACAGAGCTACACAGAGAAACCCTGTTTCGACAAACCATAAAAAAATAGAATAGGAAAATGACATAATAAAAAAAATGTTGCAATCTGGACAGGAGGTGGATGATTAGAAACTAACTTGGCATGTCTAAACCAGTGGTTCTCAACCTGTGGGTCATGACCCCATGGTGAACAACCCTTTCACAGAGGTTGCATATCAGATTTCTTGCATATCAGATATTTAGAATATGATTCATAACAGTAGTAAAATTACAGTTATGAAGAAGCAACAAAAATAATTTTTTGTTCGGGGGTTACCAAAACATGAGGAACTATATTAAAGGGTCGCAGCATTAGGAAGGTCAAAAAACATTGATCGAAGCCAAGAAGTTACAGATGCCAAGAAGCCACCAGATTTTCCTCAGTGAGGGTACTTCAGGAACCCCTGGAAGGTGGATGAGAGCTAAAAGCAGGAAAATGAATTTTTAAAGTTCCCTTAAATTTAGCTAGAGTTACAATCCAAACCCTTGTTTACTGCATTTAAATGGCAAACTGCCCTTTCCATATCAGTGTGAAAATGATGGAAGTTAATTGTCTAGAGAAGACAGAATTAAGGATCTCTAGAATAGGAGATACTAAGAATAACCACAGATGGAGCTACTGTATTAAAAGAAGGATTAGATGAAAGTTCACATGTTGAATATTAACAACCTCATAATTCTTTTCCTACTAAGATTGCAGTGGGCTGGTAGTCAGGCTTATTCCTTAAAGGCGATTAGAAAATTCAAGTGTCCCCCCAAGGAAAGAATTTATCCAGATTACATTTCTATAAAGCCATGGTCAACAAAATCCATCCAGCATGTGGAGCTTCCAATATGCTCTTTAAAGGATTAACTATGAAGTGGCAGAAAGGAGAACCAAACAAGTGACAAACATCTCCCACATAAAAGATGAGTATCAAAACAAATATATGTAACCAGGCAACATGCCAGAAGGAGATGCTAAATTGTGTCCATGTTTTTTATCAACCCAAATCTATAGAAATAATAGGGGTTGTGAACCCTTGAAACAAAACACTTTGCTAAAACAAATAAATAAGGAACATTCAAAGAAGAATAAAGAGCCCTTGAAACATAAAAGTAATCCCTTGGATGGGAAATAACTAAATAATAGGAGTTAAAAGATTACATTTAAGACAGATTCCAAAACAAGGATAATTAAGTCAAGAAAGAGAAGTAAAACAGAAAGATATTTTAAGTAGAAAAAACAATCCAAGAGACACAAAACTTAAGTGATGAGTTGCAGAAAGACAGAATGTAGCCTCACCCCAATTGTGCACTAACCAAAGAACAAATTCAACACAATTTCCAGGTTCAAAGAGCTGTCATATTCAAGCCTAGCACAGAATGTGAAAACTAACAGGGGAACTATGAAATGTTACAGATACCTACATAGGACATGCATACACTCACACACACATAAGGCATTGGTGCTTGGAGAAAGACTAATTGGGAAGGAGAAATCAGTCAGCAAGTGTTGGATAGAGGTATAGAGAGGGTAATGGAGATTAAAATAATCACAGTATAGTCTATACATGCACATAATTGTAAAAAATAGATTTATAGTATTTTTAAATGAGAGTGGCTATTTCTAGGTAGCTTGAAATACAGAATAGAGTCAAAGACAAACTTTTAAAAAATGATTACTTATTTAATCATGTGAATGTGTCTGTTCCTGGATGCATGTGCACACATGCATGCAGGTGCTCACACAAGTAAAATATGGTATCAGACACTCATAGAGCTGGAGCTGAAGGCAGTTGTAAGCCAACCAAAGAGGGTACTTGCAATCAAACTCCAGTCCTCTTCAGGAGCAAGAAACCCTCTTAAAAACTGAGCCATCTCTATAGTCTCAGGGAAACTCCTAACAGTCATCAAAAAACTATTAAACTGTTTAAATTATATAGCTGTACAATTGTGATAACTAAGTGAATAGCACCAAACAGAAGCTTCCTTATATATTCAGAACAAATGTAGATTTGTATCAGAACAATGGCTTGAATTTCTTTTGAATAGGAAGGTAAGAAAAATTGTATGGAATCAGTGAGCTCTTGTTTATCATTAATTGAATCCAAATTCTTTAGTATCTTTAGTATTAATTGAATCCAAATTCTTCAGTATCTTTAGTATTAGAGTCTGGTACAGTATTTTCTCAAGGAACTATTTGTCCTGTTTTAGTATAGACTGGCTATCCTGGCCTGTTATTGTAGTAGGCTTGTGTTTCTCCTAGTTTCTTAACTATATGTTTAATAATCCAAAATGCACTTTTATCCCCAACTTTCTTCTCACTGTATACAGAAAAACAGTTGATGGGAGGAGTTACTGTCAGATGTTGACCTTTATAATGAATTTATAGACTTTTACTCCTTTTGAGTTTTTGGATACTAAAACTGATTTATACGCATTTCCAACTTTTTTCTTAAAATTTGGGCTCAGTCTAAGGAAATAAATATCTCATGTTCACAAAAAGAGATGGTTGATTAACGACAATATTTTAGGGGACTTAGTGTCATGGCTATTCATTCTACTAACAAGGAAAGCACTGATATGTTTGTTGAGGGATGTACTACATGATAAAGATCTGAAGTTCTGTCATTTACACATAAGTGTCATATAAAAAATGCAAACTATTACTCAAGAATTTTCACATATGCATAGTGACTAGCTTTATGTGAAAAGGACTTCGTGGCATAGGTAGTAATAAAATTGAATGATTCATATCTTCAGTCCCTTCATTGATAACAAACAAGTGTCCTGAAAGAATTTAAGAATACAGTTAGTGTACAGAATGTTAAAGGTTACATTTAAAATATTCAAACTGAAATACCTGTGTGCTGATATGTATAGTGGGATGACAAATCTGTGTATTCATTTGGATCTACTCTCAAAGGGCAAATGTTCCCTTTTTGCTTCATACTTTTAGCTCATAATAAAAGAATTATTTCTCTTATGATAAAAGTGAAATGAAGATAAGACGGGATGGTGATGTACCTCAGTGGGGGAGTACCTTAGTTTTGCCCACGAGGCTCTGAGTTCAATCCCAAGCAAAAGGAAAAAAGAAAAGTGGGTATAATGGATAAAAGCATCAACACAGAAGTCATAATACAGAAAAACACAAACACAAAATGAAATGAAAATCATATATAATACCACTACCAAAACTTGAGACAATCCACTGCCATTTTGTCAAATTATATATGTATATTTACAATTTTCATTTAACTAATATAAAATGTGTCTTTGTGTAGCAGATTCAATATTCACAAAGTACATATTACATTCTTAATATTATACTTCAATTTTTTTAATTTAATAATATGAGCATTTCCTATGTCAATAAATAGACTTCTACAGCATGATTATAAGTGTGTAGTGTGGTTCAATCAGATTAATATCCTTTAATTTACATAATCAGTCTTTGGCTATAGGGCATTTCCCAATATTTATTATAAATTAAACTGAGCTGAAAATTATTCTGCATGAACCTTTGTACATATCTTTGATTGCTGTTGTAAAATAAATTTCTAAAAACAAAATTGGTGCAATCCCAGCACTCGGGAGGCAGAGCCAGGCGGATCTCTGTGAGTTCAAGGCCAGCCTGGGCTACCAAGTGAGTCCCAGGAAAGGCACAAAGCTACACAGAGAAACCCTGTCTCGAAAAACCAAAAAAAAAAAAAATTGGTGCATCAAACCTCTCTAACACTTTAATTCACCAATTTTACCTCTAAAAATTTAGCCTTAGAAAATAATTAAGGCTCATTTAAAATCTATTTTTAATTTTTAAAACTGATGCTCACTTATGAACTAGAATAAAATCTTTTGTCTTTAGTTTTAACAAATCACATAACTTTCAATTTCTATACAAGCTCCATTATTTTCACATGTCATTGATATGTGGGAGTATCAAGAAGTTCTAAGCATTAACTGTGGAAAAGTTATCAATACATCTGTGATGGAATAAAACCTCATGCTGAAATATGGTCCTGAACCTAATAGAGAATCTCTGTTTGTATGGGCGACATAGGTGAGATATCTATCTATCTGTCATCTATCTATCTATCTATCTATCTATCTATCTATCTATCTATCTATCTATCTATCTATCTATCATCTACCATCTATCTATCTATCTTTCTATCACGTATCTATCTATCATCGACCTATCTATCATCTTTCTATCTTTCTATCATCTATCTATCTTTCTATCAACTATCTATCTTTCTATCATCTATCTATCTATCTATCTATCTATCTATCATCTAGCTATCTATCTATATATCTATCTGTACATGTATATGTATATGTATGTATTGAGGTGGAGAAGTTTCCTTAGCAGAAAGAAAATGTTTCTTTTTTTTTCCAAAAAGGGTCAATGCTTTCATCATTTTCTTGTAAGGGTTCTACCTAAACTGACACACCAAATTAATCCTAGTACTTTGGAGACAGAGACCAGTGGAACTCTATGAGTTTGAGGACAGCCTTTTCCACATAGTGAGCTCCAGGTCAGCCAGCCAGGACTACATAGTAAGATATTGTCTCAGAAAAGAAAGGAAAGAAGGAAGGAAGGAAGCCGGGCGGTGGTGGCGCACACCTTTAATCCCAGCACTCGGGAGGCAGAGCCAGGCGGATCTCTGTGAGTTCGAGGCCAGCCTGGTCTCCAAAACGAGTTCCAGGAAAGGCGCAAAGCTACACAGAGAAACCCTGTCTCGAAAAAAAAAAAAAAAAAAAAAAAAAAAAAGAAGGAAGGAAGGAAGAAAGACCACTATATATTCTTTAAGGTTATATCTTTCACTAAATACTACCTCAATAATTAAGAGTTCTAAATTTTATATGGACATGCTGTATACCAAAAATAAGTAGCAATTTTAAGCCTTTTTTGTTTACTATGCATATTACAGGATGAATATATAATAGTACCTAGATAAAGGGTTGTATATATATTTGGGTGATGACTTCTTAAAAGAAGACAAGCCATGGGCTCCTGGCAGTGGGACTTGGATTTATCACTGGTGCACTGAACTGGCTTTTTGGAGCCTATTACCTATGGTGGGATACCTTGCTCAGCCTTGATGCAGGAGGGAGGGGCTTGGGCCTGCCTCAACTTGATGTGTCAGACCTTGTTGACTCCCCATGGGAGGCCTTACACTCTCTAAGGAGTGGATGGGAGGTAGAGGGCAGAAGGTGGGGAGGAAGTGGGAGTAGGGGAGGGAGGGAGAACTGTAGTTGGTGTGTAAAATGAAAAGAAATTGTGTGTGTATGTGTGTGTGTGTGTGTGTGTGTGTGTGTGTGTGTGTGAAGACAAGCCTGCTATAAATGACATACTGCCTCCCACAAAGCCACACTTCCTAAACTTCCCAAATAACAGCATCAGTTGGGGACCAAGTGTTCAAATGGCTGAAACTATAGGGGAAAGCCATCATTCAAACCACTATATTCTAACCCTGGGCCCACAAATTCTCATGGCCATATCATAAAGCAAAATGCATTTAGTAAAACTTTAAAGGTCCCTAAATTGTTTTTATAGTCCCAATACTGTTTAAAAAGCTAAAGTTTCTTATGAGACTAAAGACAATCTTTTAATTGTAATTGCCTGATGTTTTAAAAATGGAAGTTACATGCTTCAAGCATATAATGGCACAGATTATACATGGTCATTACAATATGGAGGAATGGGGGCATAGTAAGGAAATACTGGACCTGGACTGAGACAAGACTGAAACCCATCAAGGCCAAGTCCAAATCCTGTAGCTCCAAGTCCAGTGTCAAAGGGCTTAGATAACTCCATCCTTCCAGCTCTGCTGCGTGCAACATCTCTCTCTCTTGTGCTGATATCACTTCATGTATGCAGCTTTCCTTGGCAGATGTCTCAGCAGCTCTGGTATCTCCAAAATCTTGGGTTTTCCAAAAAAACGAGGATTCACTTCCACAGTTTCACACAAAGGTCCTCAAGGCCTCTTGGCCTCTCAGGGCCTCTTGTTGCCTGGCCTCTGCAGCTCTCTGGAACTACAGTGGTTATTCCATGATGCTTTAATTTTTTTATCCTTCGTGACTTTAAAGCCAGCTATGGTGGTTTGAATAAGAATAGCTCCCATAGGCTTACGTGTTTGAATGCTTAGTCATCAGGGAGTGACACTACTTGAAAGGGATTAGGAGGTGTGACATTGTTGAAGTAGGTGTGGCCTTATTGGAGAAAATGTGTCACTTGGGCTTTGAGGTTTCAAAAGCCCAAGCAAGGCCAAGTGTCTCTCTCTTCTTGTTGCCTGCAGATCAGGATGTAGAACTCTCAGCTACTTCCCTAGCACCATATCTGCCTACATGCTACCATACTTCCTATTATGCTTCCTGCCATGATGACAATGCACTAAACTTCTGAAACTGTAAGTAAACCCCAATTAAATGCTTTCTGTTATAAGAGTTGCCGTGGTCATGGTGTCTCTTCACAGCAATAAAATATTGGCTAAGATAACCATGTCAAGTTCAGTTGCCAGCTTGGGATGCAACCTGGCCCCCACAATGATGACTCATCACATTAGCAGCAAATTTTAACTGACCTTCCTTTCAAGAGCAAAAAATGACTCATGATCTCTTTCACAGGTTAAAGGCTTAGTTGGGTAGGGTCTTACCCTGAGGATACTTTCTCTTTGTTCTAATGTACATCGATCCTCTCATTAATAGAACTAACCTCATTAACAATGCAGTCCTTCTTCCAGTACAGACTTTGGCTGTAACATTAAAACTTTCAATGTTCTTTTCTTCTCAAGACTATATAATTTCTATCTCTTAATGCCTGTTTGCTCATTTTCATAGTAGACCTGTGAAAGAATCAATGAAAGAACCAAATGTTGGTTTTATGCAGCACTCTTATCCTGAGAGGAAAAGTCACAAAACACAACAAAACCTACTATCAGAGTTCTATTAGGAGGATGGAGGGGACAGGACAGAAAGTATGATCAGGCCTGCTGAAAAGACATGTGCTGAGAAGGGGGAGGGTACATGGGACCAGCCTTTTAAGTACTACCCTGCACATGTGCACATGGGCCCACATGGCTACTCCATGCATGCACATAGATTATGTGATCATGCTGAGCGCAAATTACATGACCACACAGCACATGGATTACATAGGATGTACAACCCAGAAATGATTAGGTAGAAATGGCTAAGTGTCTTGCCAGGGCATGCATGATCATGGGGGCATGGCTAGAATTCCTATCATCCCAGACTCTTTATTTTTGTAAAAGATAGCAGAAGTGTGATTACTAATAACCATGAAGGAATCAATACTAGGTTGTCTTGAGATCTACTCCACCAAATAAATTATCCATTACTTTTAAATTTAGACTCAGGGGGCTAAAGACATACCTCAGCAGTTGAGAGCACTTGCTGATCTTCTGGAGGACCTGGGTTCTATTTCCAGCACCCACACTGTGGCTCACAACCATCTGTAATTCCAGTTCTTGGAGACAAAACACCTTCTTCTAACTTCCCAGGGCAACAGGCACACACATGGTACATATGCAAAACATCCATACACATAAAGTAAATAAAAATAATGATGATAACAATAATTTTAAAATATAAAATATATAAGTAAATAAGTAAATTTAGCTTTAGACAAGTTCTTAGGACAAAGACAAAAGCAACCAGATTCTTTCATAGGAACAGTTTCTAGCCCAGTTGTGAATATTGTTCTTTCCTGAAACCTCTTGAGTTAGACTTTCAGGAACTATATAACTCTCAACACCACTGTGTTCTAAATCCGTACCATAATAGCCCATTATGCAATTCTTGTAGTATTCAGTGACCTTTATAGTCCAAAGTTCCAGTCTTCCACATTCCTCAAAAATGACCATGTTCTCATCTGTCATAGCAACATCCTGCTCTCTGTTACCAACTTCTATATTAGTTATTTTTCTTCTGCTGTAAAAAAGAACAATGACAAAGGTACTTTTAGGAAAAAAATAGAAGATATTTGGAGCTACATTTCCAGAGGATTGGGATTCATGATTGTAGAGTAAATGCATTGCAGTCAGAGTCAGAAGCTGAGGGCTTACATCTTGAACCTCAAGGATGAAACAGAGATTGGTCTCAAAATGGTGAGAATTTTTAAAATTGCAAAACCTGCCTCCAGTGACATACTTCCTCTGATTCCTTACCTCCTAAACCTTCCAAATAGTGCCATCAATTGGGGGTCAAGTATTCAAATTCCCAAGACTATGGGCCATGTTTATCATTCAGTTCACCACACAAATTAAATTTAGAAGAAGACACAAAACATTAAAATCAAGAATATATGACAAGATGTCACTACCAACCTGATAGGGAGGTAGATTGTAGAGAAAATTAGAGACTTTATACACACATGAATATATCAGATTTAAAATCTTTGAAAAGATAACAAAATTGACAAATTCTTAGGTCTACTCACTATGGAGAGTACAAATAGAGAAGACTATTTCAAGACTAAATCAAGAATGAAAGAAAAAAATCTCTACCAACTTGTTGAGGAGGCAGTTATTTGTGAAACTGTTAATAACTTTATGCCAAAAAACTAGATAACCCAGAAGAAATAAAAGTACTCCTGAAAACTACCAAACTACCAAGATCAACTTGAGAATGAATAGACAATCTGAATAAAGCTATAAGAAGTAAAGACATTTAGTAACACTACAAAATATATTCCCATGAGAAGAGTTTAGTAACTGGCTTAACAATAAATTCTACAGATGTTTAAAGAAGAATAAACAGAATTCTTTCACAAATACTTTTTTAAAATAGAGACAGAGGAAACATTTTCAAAATTAATCTATGAGAATAGTATTACCTGATAAAGGCACAAAAGACCGTGCTTATAAAGACAACCAAAGCTACAGACAATAGATTTAGTTGATTGTAAATTTTTAAATCATGAGGAAAAACAAACAAATTAAATCCAGCAACATGTAAAAAAAGATTTACTTAGCATGACCAATAGGTACTTACTCCTGGAATAGTATATTGGTTTAATGACCTGAAATTAATTAGTCTAATATATCATTAATAACTAAAGGACAAAGCATGTGAATACTTAAAGAACACAGAACACACTATTTGACAGAATCAAGTTTCTTTTAATGATAAAAACATTAAACAAAGTAGGATCAAGAAGGAAATTTCTCAATCCAGTAAAGGACATATAATAAAAAAAAACATAACCATTATCATATTCAAAGGTAAAAAACTAAATGTTTATGCCTTGGATTACAAAAAGGGTCAGGAATATAAATTCACTCTCTCTCTCTCTCTCTCTCTCTGTATATATATATATATATATATATATATATATATATATATATATATATATATATATATATATATATACATACATACATACATACATATATACATATATATCACAATTAGGCAAGAAAAACAAAATATATTCTTTTTTTTTAAATTTTTCGAGACAGGGTTTCTCTGTGTAGCTGTCCTAGAACTCACTTGGTTGTCCAGGCTGGCCTCGAACTCACAGAGATCCGCCTGCCTCTGTCTCCCGAGTGCTGGGATTAAAGGTGTGCGCCACCACCACCCGGCCTACAAAATATATTCTTATTTGAAGAGAAAATATAACACATATGTTACAAATGACATAATCTTTTACCTATTTTATCTTTTTTACTAAAAATAGATTCTTCTCTCATATAATACACCCCCACCACAATTTCCCCTCCCTCTGCTCTTCCCAGGACATACCCTTTCCCACAGATCCATTCCCTCTCCATTTCCCTTCAGAAAGGGGCAGGCCTCCAAAAGACAATCAAACACAACAAAGCAAGATACAATAAGACAAAGCAAAAGCCCTCATATGGAGGCTGGACATGGCAACCCAATAGGAGGAAAAGTCTTGAGAGCAGGCAAAAGACGGAGAGACACACCTGTTCCCACTGTTAGGAATCTAACAGAAAAATATCAAGCTACACAACCATACATAACATATGCAGAGGACCTGGTGCAGACCTTTGCAGGATCCATGATTGCCGCTTCAGTCTCCATCAGCCCATATGAGCCTGCTTAGTTGATTTAGTGGACCATGTTCTCCTGGGGTCCTCCATCCCCTCTGACCCCTGTAATCTTTCCTCCCCCTCTTAGAGACCTATGGTTTAGACTCTCTCACTGTATACTGTCTGACTGTGGGTCTCTGTACCTGCCCCCATCTGTTGTTGAAGGAAGGAAGGCTCTCTGATGATATTAGTAGGTTTTTTGTTTTTGTTTTTTCCTCTTTGGGTGCCTGCCACCCAGCTCACAAATAAGCACACTGACTCTTCATCTTACTTATGAATGCCTGGTCTTAGATTGACTTTTCTTAACTTAAATTATCCTGTCTACCTTTTGCCTCTAGGCTTTTACCTTTCTCTATTCTATATTCCTTTCTTTCCTTTGTACCTTGTGGCTGGTTGTATGACTGGGTGGTTGTGTGGCTGGCCTCTGGTGTCCTCTCTCCTTCTCCTTTTCTCACTCTCCTCTTCTTCTCTTCTCCTGTTATTTATTTTCTCTGTCTGGTAGCTCTACCTATTTCTCTCTCTTGCCTAGCTATTGGCCATTCAGCTCTTTATTAGACCAATCAGATGTTTTAGACAGGCAAAATAACACAGCATTACAGAGTTAAGCACAAAAGAATGCAACACATTTTTGCATCATTAAACAAATACTCCACAGCATAAAAGAATGTAACATTTCTTTAACTAATACTCCACAACAGATGATGATCCTAGGTCTCTGGTGCTATAGAATAACCCTCTTGTACACAGTAAAGATTTGTCACTTGAACTGGTTGAATAAAACACTAATTGGCCAGTAGCTGGGCAGGAAGTTAAGTGGGAAAGCCAAACTGAGAATGATGGGAAGAAGGAGGGCAGAGTCAAGGAGTCGCCAGCTAGACACAGAGGAAGCAAGATGAGAATGTTGTACTGAGAAAAGGTACTGAGCCACATGGCCAAATATAGATAAGAATTATGGGTTAATTTAAGTGTAAGAGCTAGTTAGTAATAAGCTTAAACTGAGCATTTATAAGTAATATTAAGCCTCTGAGTCAATTATTTGGGAAGTGGCTGCTGGGTATTTGGGAGTTGCTGGCAAGACAGAAATTTCTGCCTATACTCTGGGCTGTTCAGTCTCCAGTTCCTGGCCTTCCTGACAGTGTATAGCATGGGCTCCTTCTTGAGGGGGTCTCAAGTTAAACTAGATATTGCTTGGCCATTCCCAAAAATTCTGTGCCACCATTGCCCCAGCACATCTTGCAGGTAGGACACATTGTAGTTTGAAGGTTTCATGGCTAGGTTGGTGTTCAGGTTACTCTTTCACTATGCTATAGAATACCTTACTATGCCAAAGAGACTAGACTGTAAGGGTGAAGGCTCCATGCAGTAACCAGCTTGACCTATCTCTGTTCAATAAGCTGTGTAGATGTTGTCTTCAGCAATGGAGGCCCCACAGTCAGTTTGTGGAGAGCTACCCTCTGTCCTAGCATCAGCCTTGATTGTCTGGGGATCTCCATGGGACAGCCCACACCCCACCCCCACCAACAACTCTACTGAACGCAACCGAAGTCTACCACTGGAAACCTTGCCTGGCTACAAAAGATGACCAGTTCAGATTCTATGTCCTCCATTACTAAAAGTCCTCATAAGAATCATCTCCACAGATTCTAGGAAGTTTCCATTGCACTGGGTTTCCACACCACTTCCTAATCGTCCCTCAATTCCAGCCATCTCAGCAAAGTTGCATATTAAAAACCATGTAATGACAGAAGCGGTATGTTTGAAACATATTTATCAGAACCCTAAAATGTTTTTCTCGGAACTATCACCAGCAAAGCAAACACAATGCTAGCCTGAAAAAACTTCTACATTTGACACCTAAGCAACTCTGAGGCCCAAAGTCATACTAAAAAAATTAAATGGAGCTATGGGTCATAGTCCTCAACTTGATTTTAAACTCTTGTTTTTCTTATACGTGAGGATTTCTGATGTTTAATTTTTTTTTCTTGTAAGTATGTAAGTACCTCACCTTTGTAGGAAGTATGTAAGTACCTCAACTTTGGTAAGAAGGTGTTGCAGTGTAGGGGCTTCATCAGCAGACTTCAGATCCAGGTTGCTTGGGTTTAAACCCCAGCTCCACCCTCAATAATTATGTGACCAAGAGGAAATTATATAACCTTCCTTGAGCTTGACTTTCCTCACCTGTACCTTTCCCACAGCATTGGTGTGAGTTTTAAAGAGTTGATGTGCAAACAGCTCTGGTAGCAGTGCCTAGCACGGAGCAAGGACCAAGTTATCAGTTATCAGTGTTGCTCTTATTTGGGTTTGGAGGAAGGGCCAGAAGAGACCTTTAAATAACTCAGGATGCTTACTATTCAGTTTTACAGTTGGCAAAAGAAATCCTTCAATTCATTTTGTCTCAACTTGTGTCACCCACAAAGACTTCTCATTTCTTTCAATGACACCATGATCCCACATATTTTTCAGATGAAAATCTCAGAACCTCGGTTTCCTCTGACTCTCCTTTTGTCACTCACCACACTTTAAATCCACCATCGAGTGTTCTCAGCTCTCCCTCTCCCATCATTTCGCCAATGTGCCTGTATGCCACTGTATCTATGAAGAGTTTCCTGGTGCTTTTTCTTTCTGAGTGTTACAGTCACCTCCTAACTGGTCTTTCAGGCTTCACCCTGGAAACACTGAAGTCCATCTTCCACAGCAGCCAGACTATTCTTTGTAAAGTCTAAATCAAATTATATCACTCCCTTGATTAAAACTTTCAATAGCTTCCTCCTGTATTTGGATTATAATCTAAACCCATTACTATGCCCTACAAAAGATTTTATGGTAGTTGGTCTCCAAAGACTGCAAGCATCAATCAAGAGCTAGAGTCTATTTTCCCTCTGCTTGAAATTGAGTTGGCCTTGTGAATTGCTTTGACTGATGAGATGCCTTGGAAGTAACATTCTAGGACTTTGAAGCTCAGATAATGTCAAACTGAAGCTTCTGCTTCCGCTCTGGTGGAAACCAGTTGCCATGGATTAATTATGAGAACCCTGATGCTGCCATGCGCCAAGGGAGCCCAAGGTGGTGTTACAAATAGACAAAGCACATGAAGAAAAGCACCTATGTGCAAGGGACACCAGAACTTTATAGAAAATCCAGCTCAGCACAGGCACAAAACAAGCACTGCCAAATGTCTGCTGCTGATATCACATAGAGCAAAGGTATCACGGAGTCAGGACATGCCCAGATTCCTAATTGCAAAACTGGGTGGCTTGTAATTAACTGTCTATTCAGCTAATGTGGGGGTGATTTGATGTCAGCAATAGAGAATGGAAAATCTCTTGTGTTATTTTTTTGTCTTCCTACTTCGCAGGATTCATCTGAAACTAAGATCTCCTTTTGTCTTTTAACATGGAAGCTCTGTTCATATTTCATGGCTCTTAAAGTCACTGTTCCCTTTGCCTTGACAACACATCTCTCCTCAGTTGTGAGTGTAATAAACTTTTCCTCATCATTGAGATCTCAGTTCAGTTGTCACCACCTCAGACAGGCTATAGCTGAGTTACCTAGAATAGCTAAAGAGCATCCCTATGATCATTCCATCATGATTTTTCATTTTACTTTGCAGTGTAACTTAATATTATCTAAAGCTATTTGGACTACTATTTTTTGTTAACTGGTTTTCTTTCCATTTAGGACAGAATCTTGTTTAACATGTTGACCATCAGAAAAAGTTTAACCTGAAGGGTATTTTATGGATAGTAAGTATTAAATAACCACAGATTGAATGCATGGATAAAGGTAAAAGGCTATTCTTACTTTGCAGGAGGCAAAAAGTAGTGAATGGGTCTGTACTTTTTTTTTT
Organism: Peromyscus californicus insignis; assembly: GCF_007827085.1. Lineage (NCBI taxonomy): Eukaryota > Metazoa > Chordata > Mammalia > Rodentia > Cricetidae > Peromyscus > Peromyscus californicus. Next base: position 80,841,194 of record NW_026294391.1, on the reverse strand, counting down.
TAACCTAACCCTCTTTTCTACCATTTTTATCTCGTCTTGTTTTGGTTTATAAACCAAGAAGTGAGCTTTATGTCAGAATCAACAAGCCTCCTTTTCCTTTGTCTTTTGCTTGGTTTGGACCATTGGTAACACTAACAAGAGATTAAAAGGCATGAGTAGAAAGGGGTCAGGGTATTTATTCTAATAATGATGTCCTAAAGAGTTCAGTAATGACTGACTGCCTCCCTCTTATAAAGATTACAGTCCCAAATCAGGTAGCCTTATCACAGGGCTTATATCTCCAGATTGGGCATTATTTCCCTCTTTCTGTCCCGTCAGCCAAGGAGATAATAAAAGCTCCTTACTGTTACTAGCCCTGATTGTTCTTTTTTTTATGAGTTTTCCTTAGTCCTACCAGTCAACCAAAATAGTATTTTCACTAAAATTTCTTCAAACACCTTTAAGCATACTGTCATTATTTTTGTCTAGTCTGTTTGGACTTCTATAACAACATGCAAGACACTGGGTGGCTTGTATACAAAAAGAAACTTATTTATTATAAATTTGGGAGCTGGTAAATTCACAACCAAGGCATCATCAGATTAACGTCTAGAAAATGTTTACTATCTTGTAATGACTTCTTTTTATTATTACTGCATGGTGGAAGGTTCTATCTAGTTCTTTTTGGTCTCTTTTGTAGTGGAACTAATCCCACTCATTAGAGTTCTGCCCTAATGATCTACCCACTCCTTGGAGGTCCCTTCCTCTTCATACCTTCACATTATGGATTAGGATTTCAATACATAAGCTTCAGTGATTTATATACATTTAGACCATAGCAACTACCAAGATTTTAACAGTTTATTCTAGTTCTGAACAATAGATCATTACCAATAGTTGTTTTCACTCATTTATAGAAATTTTAATGCCTTTAAAGATGGACAACTATATATATTTTAGTTTAGCCCATGTGATTATCAATATATATCTAAATTAAAAGATGGCTACACATATTGCCATTCTTCTTTTGAAAGTAGTTCCTTTGGACAATTATGGTTTTACCACTACACACATACAAATGTGGATGGATGGATGGATGGATGGATGGATGGATGGATGGATGGATGGATGAATGGATGCCTAAACACATTTGTACCCTCACACAAAACATACATGCTGCTGCTACATGCTGCTGCTTTCAGATTAGCTTCTACAGGATCAGGATCTTTTTTTTTTTTTAGGTTTTTCGAGACAAGGTTTCTCTGTGTAGCTTTGCACCTTTCCTGGATCTCACTCTGTAGACCAGGCTGGCCTTGAACTTAACAGAGATCCACCTGGCTCTGCCTCCCAAGTGTTAGGATTAAAGGCGTGTACCACCACCGCCCAGCAGGATCAAATACTTAATACAACAGTTTTATGTATTCTTTGAAATTTTCATGCATTAATGTAATGGATTTTGATTATAGTCACCCCTCCACTCCTACCCTCCTTTTCTTCCTGAATAACCTGTTCCCATAAGCCCCTCCAAATTTAATGTTCTCTTTTTTTGTTTACTTACAACCCACTGAGTACAATTAGTGTTGTCTATATGTATAATGGAGGTAGAGCCATATTTTGGAGCACAGTCAGCCTACTAGGTATCATTTTCCTAAAGGAAATTGAGTTTTTTCTAGCCAGCAGCCATCACCTATCAATAGCTCCTCAGTTAGGGGTGGAGGCTCATGTGCCCTTCCCAGATTCAAGCTGGAATGTAGACTGGCTTCGTCTTGCAAAGGCAACCACAGCTGCTGTGAGCTCACGAGTGCAGCAGTCCTGTCAAGCTCAGAAGACAATGTTGTTTCCCAATGTTATCTGACTCTGGCTGGCTCTTACAACCATGTTGCCCCCTTTTCCAAGATGTCCTCTGTGTTTTGGGTGAGAATATGATATGCACTGCCATTTAGGGTGGAGAACTCCACAGTCATTTATTCCCTGAACTTTGAAGCACTGCAAATACATATTTTACCAATAAAAACAAAAGTTCCTCTGATGAAGGCTGAGAGCCTCACTCATCTGTGGGTATAATTGTAGCAAGGTCCTTGCTGTTGTTCCCTTTGGGGGCGGGGGCCAAGTAGGCACAGAGTCAAACCACACAGACTCTGGGAGAATGTCCAAACAACAAGCTCAGTTTATTCAGGAAGAGCCAAGACTTATACACCCTCCACCCCACCCTGGGGGGAGGTTTGATGAATATGCATCTGCTGGTGTGACATGGCTGTCTCTCATTGGTCCAGGTCATCTCCAGATCATGTTTCAGCTGTTGTTACTAAGACCATCAGGCAGACCCAGGCTGGTTCTCAGAAAGTATCTTTTTTACTTGTTTGAGCCATCTGGCCTTCAAGCCCGCTAGGGATGAGTCATCCCACATATAATGATAAATATTTAAAGGGCAGTATCTTTATCACAATAATAGTATGTTCTTCCCTAGGGCCTTGGCTAGGTTTCAAATTGTAAAATGAGCCTTATATCCATTCAGAAAATTATTGGTTACTGCCCTGATTAGATTTTTGTCAAGTTGTCACAAGCTATGGTTGTTTTGGAAGAAGAACCTCAACGGAGGCAATGACTCCATCAGATTGTCCATAGACAAGCCTGTAGGACATTTTCTTTAACTTTTTTAATTGTATGGGTGCCTGGTGCCTACCAGAAGAGGGCATTGGATCTGTTTGTGAGTTGTCACGTAGGTGCTAGAACTTGAAACCTGTCCTCTGGAAGAGCAATCAGTACTGTTGACCTCTGAGACATCTTGTCAACCTAAGACACTTCCTTGGTAATGATTGGTGTGGTAGGGTCCAGCCCATTAGGGTGATAGATAGCAAAACAGTAAGCAGTATTCCTCTATGGTCTCTGTATCAGTTCTTGCTTCCAGGTTCCCTGAGTTTTTGCCCTGACATCTTTAATGATGGACTGTGATGTGGAAGTTTAAGCCAAATAAAACCTTTTTCTCCCAAGTTGCCTTTACTGGTGGTATTTTATCACAGCAATGGAAAATTAACTTGGACAATGGACTAACTAACCACCCCCCATTCATTGTACTGAAATCAATGGGCATGTCTTACCTAGTAGGTCTTTATGGTAGCTTTCAGGGTTCAAAAGGGGCACAACTGTGCCCATCAGCATGGAGAGAAACTTGCAGTTCTATGAAAGGTAGCCAGCAGGGAGGAAGCCTCCAGGTCAATTAACAACTTGATTTCTCCAATCCTGAGTTCAAGGACAGTGAGCTATATTTTGGAGCACAGTCAGCCTACTAGGTACCATCTCAAAATACAACCCAGCACTTGAGAGCCTAAAATAGGAGAAGTACCCCAAATTAGAAACACATCTGAGCTATGTAGCTAGTGCTTGGCCTCAACCAGTACTATAAAGCAAGACGTTAGTAAAATCATAAGTAAATAATAATTTATTAAACACTGAAAATAAAAACAAAAATAGATGGAAAGGAAGGATAACTTGACCCATTTAACTAGATATGCTACCAATTTAATGAGAATATCTGTTAGAAAAAACATTAGACATTTTTGTATATGGATCATCAAGATAATGGCTTTTGTTAGACAAGTTGTAAGGATGACGTAAAAGTACCTTAATTTGAATACTAAAATTATTTCTCTAAAAGATGAGAGCAGATGACAGAGCTAACTGGAAGTAGAGTTTATCATTAACATCAAGTCATACTTGAAAAGCATTTTCACGAAACAGTCATGCATCTTTTATCATAAAAATATAAAATTTTATGGTTGAGGAGGCTTAATGCTGTTTTGTTCAAAACCCTCACTTTATAGAAATCAAGGTGTACAACATAGAACTATAACTGTTTGTGTCTTTGTTTCCAGAACTCCATTCTTTCCTTTATATCAGTTTGGTTTTTTTTTTAATAATCATGCAATGGGCTGCCAGAGAACAGTACGGTTGGCAGTTCACTGGGCTAAAGGAGATCAGAGGATTGTAAACCTTCTGCCAACTACTTCCACAGGAATGAACCCACTTCTATTGTTTTCACACAAGTCTGTTTGCAAAAAACTTGAGCTTAAATAAAAAGAGAAGCTGTAGGTATAGCTTAGGGGAGGCAGAAAAATAGGGATATGGGAAAACTAAAGAAGAAATATCCAAGAACAACTATATTGTCTTACGTTTAAGTGAATCTGGTACTTCAGAGGTAAATGCTTAAAAATGGGTTCCTGCAATTTAAAAAAAGAAAAGGTCCCAATTTGCCTGATATGTGGCATCTAATTTCTGCCTCATTGTGGTGAATTTCAGTCTTCTAACACAATGCTAGCCAGCTTGTAAAATTCCTGAAAATTTACTAATGAGGTTCCATAAGACATTGTACAGCAGCTCTACAGTACCACTAGCCTGAATTCTTTCTATGCGCAATGTTCTTCCCTGATTGGCTTTCTGATTTTTACTCTTTATATAATCAATTGAGTGATAGCTTTTGAAATTCTTATAAATAAAAATCGAGGCACCAATCAGCAGGAAATAGTCATTCTCCATTGAGTTATTATGGGCTATTTGGAATTCTTTTCTTGATTTTAAAGTCAGAATAAGGTATTTGCCAGAGGTAAATGTGTGATGTTTGTGTGAGAAAATAACATATTTGAAGTGGAATGCCATGAAATAACTCTGGGGGAAAGCAGTGCCATCCTGCTATGTGTCACAAAGTTGGCATGCAGTACTCTTTCTGTGTAGTGATAGTATCTTATTTTATGCACACAGTGGTACTAGATTATCAAGCATGAAGAAAATATATTTGCCTGGGTTGTTCTTCTTGTTTTGACTCGCTTGGAACCATTCGATTAAATCTTATTATTCTCTTTGGCCCCAGTGGGTGTTCCACGTTCATATTGGCTGTTTTTCACCCCAATGACCTTCCTTCCAGAAGTCTCTCATATTGCACTACCTCCTACTGCCCAAGAAACACATAGCCAGATATGAATTTCCACATTAAAAGGGAAAAGTTTTGAAATGTACAAAAAGGAAAAACTCAAAGAAAGACTAATTGTTCAAATATTTATGTCGAGGTCCTTCAAATGTATATAGCCTCTTCTTCTTCCTTTCTTCACTTTCCAGAAGTGTTCAAGGGAGTGCTGCATTTCTTGCATGGTAAGGTCCATACTCTCACCTTACACTGAGAATTTTAACCCCATTATTCCCATCAAAATCATTTCATTCAATGCTTCAACTCTCATCTTCCATAACATACTGTTAACTTCTACTATAAAAACCTTACTGCCAGTAGAAACATTTCCATTTTCTTTCATCTTCTAAAATGTCCTCAAGAATATATTAAAAATTAAAAAATAGTAAGGAGTCACAGTGTTCACAGAAGTTTGTCTGCCATATACCATATTCCAGTCCTTCCATACACAGTGATGAGAGAAGAGAAGTCACTGTACCTACAAGTCTTTAGGAGTATTTCATTTTGTATTGAATTTTCACATACAATTTGACTAAAAGTGAATTGCTCCACAACAAGGAATTTCCCACAACACAACTCGAATGGAATTGGAAATTATTTTAAAATATACCCAAGCCATATGCAAAAATCTAAGCAGACATAATTTTATACTTAGATTTATGAACTCTCTGTTATTACCCAACAATAAAGAAGTGACAGTCACTATAGCAATAACTATGTTGGTCCGTAGCAAATTTTCTGACAATTTCATAATACATTTCAATCGACCTAGTTTCCTTTGTTTTAATTACCACTAAGAACTGCCAGTAGATGATGACCTTTGACTCTTATGCCCATTGTCACATCATACGTTCTCTATCTTTGATAAGCATCAAATTTTAATCAGTATTAGGCAAGGTGTCAACATTTTGTATGCCAGCGGTTTTCAATCTGTGAGTCACAACTCTTTTGAGGGCCAAAAGACCCTTTTACAGAGGTCATCTAAGACCACCAGAAAACAGGTGAAGTAGCAACAAAAATAATTTTATGGTTGGGGGTCACCACAACATGAGGAACATGTAGAACTACTATTCTACAGCAAACCATGCTATTTAGATCAGCTTGTTACTTTCATTAAGAAAGCTGGCATTGGGGAAGGACTCAGTTATCTTTAAGGGGCTGGCCACTGGGAGTTAGTCCATGCTCCAATGAGTATATGGGCAACACAAATTGAGCTTGGTGTGTGTGTGTGTGTGTGTGTGTGTGTGTGTGTGTGTGTGTGTGTGTGAAGGTGCAAGGTGGGAGGGTGGATGTGGGTGAAATGGGAAGCAAGTGTAATTGGGGTTCATTATATGAAATTCCAAAATAATCAATAAAGAATAATGCTGGGGAAAATAAAAGGAATGCTGGCAGCTTGATGAGAAAACAGGTAGCTAGCATGACTAATATCAACTGAAATTTAAGCTGAAAAAATGAAGTTAGCTAATGACACTGCAAGACTCCCCGTTTATAACTAACTGGAACTAAATCTCCATTTGTTTCATGTATAAGGTGAAAAGATGTTTGCAATGCTGGATGTGAAATTTCATCCAGAGACCTGAGATTCAAGCTGTGCTTTTTCTGCCTCTTTCATCACTGCCAGGAAGAGGGGTTCTGCAACCAAAATTTAACTGATGACGCATGATCCACAACAGAAAGCACTTTGGATCTTCCAAAGTGATCTTGGTGCTTAACTCATAAAAGAATTAAAATCCTGAATCTCCCAGAAAGATATGACTCATGGATAAGTATCTTATAAGTATCTTAGAAATGCTAAGATATTAGGGATCTGATGTTCTACTCCTGTATTCACTTAAGGTTTCTAAATTAGGAAAGAAAGCAGATTTGGGAGATGATACAAACCACAAGATATCTTGTTAAATCAACTGTCAAAGAATCAAAGAACGTAAAAAAATTCTATATATTTAGTTTACTTGGCTAATAAATTATACTGGTTTTTCAGGCAATGCATGAGGAAAAAATAGAGGATTTTAACAAAAGGACAAATTTATACAGCAATTCAATTGATAAATGATTTCTAGATCATTAGAAGCAAAAAATGTCAAAAAGAGAGTATTACCTTTCCTACTAATGATTATTCTGTATTTTATAATGATTATTCTATATTTTATAATGATTATTCTATATTTAATAGCTTTGTCCCCTTGACCAGTTGCCAGTTGGATACTGGAAAAAACCATAACATCTGGATGATTCCTCTAGTTGACAAGACACTTAACTGCTCATCTTTTCATGATAGCGACTTATACTGGGTTCCAATGTCCTTAAATATTTACTCCTAGCTTCATCAACCGCCAACTCAAGCATTTCATGACTCCCTTTTCTCCTCTATTTCCAACAGAAGTGTTTTTTTTTCTATGTGAGCTTTTGTAAAAATCATAGTTCTTCTACTCCTGTTCTAGCAAGTGGAATTGCATCCCTTGATTTGTAAATCAAGTCTATAGAATCTTGCCCCAGTGTGTGAGAAATAAGGACCTAGAATACATGAATGCTAAATTTTGGAAATGGTTTCTAATGGTGTAGACACAATGTTAACAAGTGAGTACTGCTTGATTCAGTCTTTAAAACCGTCCATGTAGCATCTAAGCACAATTTTACAAGTAAGGAGGCTGGAATTCCAACTGTTTCACCAGATTCCATGCTGCATTCAAAATGTTCACTTCCCTGATACCAATGACAATACATTCTGTAGGTTGTGAAAAACAAGTTGAATAGAGTTTGCTAACATTCTTTCAAACAGAACAAAGCCTAAAGTTAGAAATAGTCTTTTAATATAGGAAATAAAATGAACTATAACTGTATTTCTTTTAAATAAAACAGTACAGATAGCATGTCTCTACAGGTAGCTGCAGGCTTAATCACTTTCAGGAGCTTGCCTAGCCAATACAATAAGTTTGGTAAATTTCTATACTCCTCAAAACACCAACTAGTGGCTTTATCCTCATGTATATTCACCCTGAGAGTCTAAATGAAAGTGCATTATAGTAAACAAAAGGCGATTGACTAGACTCCCAGCAATGGAGTTAAATCTAGCTGTCTTAGTGGTTCATAAATTGAATATAAGTGAGAGAATTCTAGACATGATAGACAGGAATTTACAATTCTATGCCAAGAAATATTATAAAACCAGCATGTTTACATTATATTTTTATTTTGTTGAGGTTTTTATAAAACCATTGTGTTTATACTTAACTTTCCCTTGATAAAATATTGAAGAGGGTATACAGAGCAATGACTGAAAAACTGAACATATAGATACACACTAAAATACTGACTTTGTGATTGAATCATCTTATGTTGTGTCCTCTTAGAAGCCTCAAAGTACTGAATTTAGAATATCTAATATTATCAGCTTGTCAATAAAGGAAATATAAACATTTAAGGAAACAGAAACAAAGTTATAAGAGAAGGTTAAAAAAAAACATGAGATACCATGAGAGGACATTTACATTTACATATACTATCTTATTTAGTATTGAAAATTTGTTTGTGAGCTTTTTCTTCTCTAAAACTTAGGAAAGTAAGTCCTAGAAATATTTGATGATTTGCCCTCACTCACATATCAAAACACAGGGTAAAGTTTTCAAGTACTTCAATTCTTCTGCAGTAAAAAAGGCATAGCATTGTTATAGAATTAAGGCAAATTATTGGCAGATAATTAAGAGGAGTCACACCACAAGAGTTTTCCATGTGGGCACTTACATCCAAATGACCAGCCATAGTAGTTTTAAGGTACAAGGAGAATTGTTAGCTGTATGTCAGAGTAACTTCAGTAGTATAATGAAGGCTAAGAGGTTATAAAAACCCATGATTGGAATTAAAGAGACCTAATAACTAATTATAAAGACCTGAATTAGGGAACTGTGGTAATTTAAATGAGTTCTTCCTATCATTTTGGGATTTGAATCCTTGGTCCCCATTTGGAAGCATCATTTGGGGAAACTTAGGAGGTGTGACTGTGTTGGAGGAAGTATATCACTGGAGGCAGGTTTTGAGAGCTTAAAGATTTGTCCCATTTCCTCTTCACTCTCTTAGCTTCTGGTTTGCTATTGAAGATGTGATCTCCTGGCCCATAGCCTCTGCTCTGTGAAGGACTCTAACCTACTGAAACCATAAGCCTAAATAAACTCTCTATTCTAAAAGTTGGCTTAGTCATGGTGTTTTATCACAGAAATAGAAAAGTAAATAATTTATGGACTGTTAGAGAAAAAATAGAACAGAGGTTTACTGAAAATATTTTAGAAAGAACTAGTAGAGCTAGACAACTACTTACATGCAGGTAGTGAGAGAAGGCAGTCAATGAAGGCTCCAAGCTTGTAGCTTGAATTACCACTGGGAAATCTGTATGATGCACTGAGACTAATAAGAGAAGGTAATTAATTACAATCTATTTACAGAGACAGAATTTATATTCTTATATGATCAGTTTAAGTTGGCACTAGAAAATCCCGGTGAAGATTTATACAAGGAGTTGGAAGTAAGGGTCCACAGCTAAAAAAAGTGATAAAAATTTGTATGAATTTCAACTCAAGGATTTTTCGACAGTAGATTAAAATTGTAGAAGAACATAATATTCCTCAAGGGAAGCGTAGAAAGTGAAAAGAGGACTGACTTACAATAACATCCAGCAAGACAATGAAGTTTAAATGGAAGACAGTATAAAGAAAGGAAACACTGATGGAGTTGGTCGTGATTACCTTGGCACTAGTGAAACAAAGTTTGAAGAAAGACAGAACTGAATCTGTGGAAGAAAGAAGTTCAAGAAGCAGGCGGTTGTCAGTAATTTCAGATGTCAAAGATCATTTGAAAAAAACAGTATCAACAACAACCACAGGGCCTGAGCATATGGCTCACTAGGTAAAATCTTTGCATCCCAAGCATGGGGATCTGAATATGGATCCCCATGACTGAGGTAAAGATTCATCAGTGGCATATATCTGTTATCCAGCACTGGCAAAGCAGAGTTAAGTGGGTCCCTGAAGCTCACTGAATTAGTGAGCTTCCTAAGTTCAATGAGAGGCTCCCCTCTACAAGGTAATATTATGACAAAGGAAGACACCCAACAGTGACCTCTATCTTCCATGTACACACACACACACACACACACACACACACACACACACACACCTGCACACGTATGTGGACACACATGAAAAAATTGTATACACTGCATATATACACACTGCAATAGATTTGGCAATTAGGAGATTATTGACAATGTTTTTAGAAAATTGAAATGGTACTGGTTAAGAATTGGAAAAGTACAAAAAATTCCCATACACATACCATTTATTTTAATTAAAATAAGCTTGGTAATAATAACAGTCTGTCTAGAAGAGCATCCAGCAAGGTGTGTCATAGCATTATAGCATCAGAATATAACAAATACATAAATGCTGCCATACAAATTACTCTCTTTTGCTACTGTTCAATCAGTCACATAAAAACATTGTTGTTAACCTCCTGGGCTTCCCTGAACTACATAATTGATATAAAAAATTTGATCAGCTTCTGTCCAATAGGCATTAATCGACATATTATCTCCAACTTCAGCCTGTCTTGATAGTCCCTATTTGCTCATATTTATTTTTTGCTCGATTCATTGGTCTCTGGTTACTGTAATTTGCCTGTACTGGGTGTGTTTTATGTTATAATACATAAGATAGGAAATCCAGATATTGGTTTCACATTGAGCAATACAAACAATTCAGCATTTCCTGCCCTGTTCCATGGGAGAAATCTCACAGCAATCTGTCACTGCTAAATAGCCCCACTTGACCCAGTTTCTACTAAACCTAGGTCATAAAACAAGCAAATATTGGTATGCACAATTATTATTCTAGTTGTATTTACAAATGTGATTTATGCCAAAATATCATTTCAATTTAAAGCATGCCATTTTCTCCTAGCTTATTTCTTTCTGCTTTTCTTTCTTTTGCTCCTCACCCCACGCCCATTTTTCACAACTACTGGCAATTTGGTGGCAAATTTTGCGTATTACACAAGCTGTCGTTTGAGTATGTTCTTTTTTCTCTTCCCTTTCCTACTGTGTTTAGAGGCAGCAAAGAACATGGAAGGCAAATATGTGTGCACTCATTCTTTTTCTTTTGTCATCAAAAATATGAAACAAAATACACCTTTTTTGCCCCTCAAGACCCATAAGATCTGACTAATTCCATCTGTACTTAATTCCTGAAGTCTTAGGTTCCTATCCCCATCACTGTTCATACCACTATTCTATGTATATCTATGAACCACATAACGGAGCCTAAGAATAGAGTTTTGCAAAATAATAATGTGTGTTTTTCACATTTGACAATAATGGTATTCATACTTATGAAAGCTTTGCTTTCATTTCAACTTTTAATTAGTCTTTATAATAATAATTAATATTTCCTGCTTCATACACTATAATCATTTGCTTTACAGAAATATTTTTAAAAATGGGTAATTAGCATTCAGACTGCTAATGAAAAATGTGAAAGTACTGAAGTGACAAATAGATATAATGGTAATCACTGACTTCCTTTAGTTTGATTCATATTTATCAGCTTCTCCAAAGTAAGCAAACTCTCTAAACAAGTTAAAATCAGGATGCTAAAATTCTTTGGAGGAGAGAGAGAGAAGAGAGGTAATCCTTTGTTCAAGTGGCATACAATACTGTCTGTCAGAAGAAAATTTGCAATCATCATCTATAGTAATTGAATTTGAAATTTGAAATTATGTCGGGAGTTGGTAGCAATATGCTAGATATTTTTTCTAAACACACATATGCTTCCTTTGCTCTGTTTTAAGATATATGTTGTTTGTATCATTTAGATGGAGGACAAATTTCACAAAATCAAGTTGTTGACAGGAATATGGTATAACAAGTGTCAGAAGCTACTGGGCTGAGGCTTGGTGTGCACCAATTTCTGCTTTGAAACCTTCCATAATTCTCTCAGTGGTGGTCCAAATCCAAATCAGATCACACCACAGAAGACTGATTTTGTATTCTCTGTGCCAATTTCAATCTACTTCCATTATTTTATCTGCCAACAAGTGGATTAAAGAAATACATGTTTATAAAATGAAAAAGATTAGCACGATGATGTGATTGGCGAATGGAATTTCAAGCTGACACACATAAATCTTTAAGACCACATGACCAGCAATCACCTAGCCACATTAGCACTTCTCATTTTAATACGTCTATAAACATCTTTAGCAGCTCTCTGATCACTATTTGCTTTAACAGTGTAGTGCTACGAGAGCAGAGAGCTGGCGATGAAAAAAGCAAACCAGGAAAGCCAACTTTGCAGGGGTGAGGACAGAAACAGTTTCTTTTGTTCAGGGGAAGATTGTAAGCCTTTTTATACTTGGCTCAAATCAAGAAGAAAATACACATACCCACACTCCAAACAAGCTTTTAAGTGAAAGGTTAGCTTTTCTCAAAAGTCTGAATTCTACCTGAATCACAGCAACTTCAAACAGTCTACAGGCAGTCTTCAGAGATTTGGATACAGTTGCAAGGCTATTAAAAAATGCTATGGGCTTTAGATTTTGACAGAGTATAAAGGCTGATTCTTTTATTTGAAAGTATAATTTTCAAAGGAGAAAGATGGATAGTTAGAAGAAGGTAAACAATTTCTCTTCACTGGTTTTACTGCAAAGTGTTGGCTATATTTAAGAAAACAGAGTATCTGTGATATTGCAAAATACTATTTTAATTGAAACAAAATTAGGTAACTACAAGAAAATAAAGGACAATTACAGCAGTATGTACTGAGAGGAGTATCTTTTAGTAATGTATTTGAACATCAGTTAGAATGGATGACCAAACAGTTCCTTTTGGTATGAGCTACCTATTCAACAGAAGCATTAGAATCTGATTAAAGTTTAACAAAAAGTCACTGAGCAATTCTGCTTTTGTCCCTCATCAGAGAACTGAAAGTAAAAAAAAAATATGAGATGAAAGCTGTGGACCTAAAAAGGAGGAGGTGGAACAGTTTCCAACAATTTCTACTCCTTCAACTTGTACAGAAAAATGGAGTTGTATAATTCAAAAATAACTCTAATTATTATTGTCTCTTGGGATTAAGGGCACATTTTTAATGCCCCTGTGTCACACTAATAAATGATAGGGCACTACATGGCCCAATGTATGAATAAGCTGCATTTATTGGAGGGATAGTTCTAGAAGATCCAGACTATCCCAGAAGACCTGCCAGATCTCTACACAGAAATATGATGCATGTATATTCCATATTCTCAAGGTCTCTCAGCTTCTGAGAATCTTCCCTGCCTCTTCCATCTAAGTTCTCCTATTGCCCTAATGCTGTCCCTCTCCTTGCCCCTCTAGCACACAGACTTGTCCTGTGAGCATGAGGAATCTCCAATAGATCACTTCACAGGCAGAGGCCACTCTAGAATGACTAAAGTTCCACAAAATCCATTCTCTCATTCCTACTTTAGAGGAAGTTTCTATTCTCCAAAGTCCCCCATTCACTTTCTCTACTTCTTCCCGGAAATGTCATAGAACATCTCTTACTACATTTTTATCCCCAAACATTCCTAGCATATTCCTTTTACCTGCTTAAAAGTATTTCCTAGACAAAAATTACTTCTTCTGGGTCTTCATTTCCTCCATGCCAAAGTAATGAAAAAGATATATTGTGCTTTGTTTTATATGTGAAATCTTTATTTTAACATTGATTTAGAAATTATTTTATTCTCACTATGTGCTAATAACTATGTGCAGGGACCTATTTTTTCTTTTATTTTTTTCTTTTATTGAAAATACATTCTTCTTTGTGCTTGGTTCTTTTTTATTTTATTTTATAATTTAATTTAATTTTACATATCAGCCATGGATTCCCCTGTCCTCCCTCCTCCCGGCTCCCGCCCCGCCCTCCCCCCAATCCACCCCCCATTCCCATCTCCTCCAGGGCAAGGACTCCCCTGGGGATTCAGCTCAGCCTGGTAGATTCAGTCGAGGCAGGTCCAGTTTTATATGTGAAATCTTTTAAAATTGCATTAGAGAATTTCATATTTAAGTACAATCATCCCCATTCCAATTCCTCCTATGTACCCTCCCACATCCATCTCTCAAATTCATGAACCTGTGTCCTCTTTTTCTACTACCTATCCATCTCCCTCACTCCCTCCTTCCCTACCTACCTATCTACCTACCTACCTACTTATCTACCTATCTATCTACCTACCTATCTACCTAAATACCTACCTATCTACTTATCCACCTATCTATCTATCTATTCATCTGCCCATCTGTATCTATCTCATACTAAGACCAATTAGTGTTCTCCTTAAGCACATGAGAGTAGGGATGACCACTAGGGAATGAGCCATCTATCAGAAGGCTCATCCCTGAAGAAAATTTACTCTCTTTCCCTCAGCATTCGTCAACTGCCTGTATAGCCACAACCACAAGAGGGGCTTTGTGAGCCCTTCTTCTAGCCATCCTAGAAGGTTGAGTGCTACGATTTTGTGCAGGCAACTGCAGCTTCGAAAATTTCATGGGTGTATCATCCCTGTCATGTCCAAAACTACTTAGCATTATGAGAAATCTTCAAAAAGACTAGGGTATCAAAAATGAAATCAGCACTGCAGGCATAGTGGGTATCAAAACAATACCAAATGTTTATTTCATACGTCCAAGTCATGAAGGTGTTATCTGTATTAAAGTATGGGGCAGACTACGTCTTGTTCCCCCTGATTATAAATATTTACAATTGCAGAGAGCACTTGGGCCACACAAATGCAAGCCTGGTGGAAATGGGGGAGATCCACTCCTGGAGCACTGGGTAAACCCTCACTCACAGTTTAGACCATTTCTTGGTACCCCAGTGTCCTTGAATAGAGAAGCATCAGCTGAGCTGCCAGACTCAACCCTAATATTAGCAAAGTTGCTTTGAATACTCCACAGATGCCTTGAGGAAGCTCCATAGCAATGATGACTATCAAAACACTCTATGTCCCCAAGGTATAGCCCATTCATGACTATTTCAAACAGCTGTGCCAGATCTGTTCCCCATCACAAATCTTGATTGAACTCTAGCAGCTACTTTCACCCAGGCCAGATGGGGAACACTTTCTCTAGTGGCCCAGAGGAAGGCCTGTGATTGGTGCAACAAATCATGCACTTGCATAAATTACTACCATGATTGGTGCAAATACCCTTGCCATACTCTATTTACAGCTGTATGAGCTGCTGCTGTTCAGCTCACTGTGTGAGTCAGCTAGGAAACGCTCTCCTTTGTTGCACCCTAGCATTACGACACTGCACCCATAAAATGGTTTATTTCAACTTGTCTTTTCTTGCTAACATTTGATCTTTATCATTGACAGAGTGGGCTGAGCTGCTAACACAAAGGGAAATGGTAGAAGTGGCCGTGGAGTGACAGTAACAGCAAAGGCAGCAGCAGTGACAGAGGTGGCAATAGTTGTGGCGAAAGGACAGCTGAAGGGTTCCAGAGAGGAGAAAACGTGAGCTCCCAGTTGATGAAAATGTTTCAGGGTTCCAAGCCTTAAAAGTCAAGGAACTCAGGTATATTAGCCTCAAATTTATAACACAAGCCACTCTCAAGAGGCAAGAATATCATCACCCTACACCCAAGAGTTAAGACTAGCCTAGCCTTCTGAGAGCCACATGGCTGGTTGCAGCAGAATTGAGGGTTCCAGCACCTGAAGACCATTTGGAAGTTGTAACAAAGGCAGAGAATACTTGATTAGGCTGCTGCTGGCTGGTACTGTTGCTCACTACTGCTGGAAGCTAAGGAGTACAATAGCTGGCAGCCAATTGCCCCGCCATTAATGATTACAGACCAAAACAAAGAGTCAGACCCAAGTAACCAGAACCATGAGTCTTTGACATCAAAAGTCAAGAGCAATAGGCTCCCAGATCTCAAGGCTTGTAGCCATAAGTCTTCAGATCATCTAGAACAGCCACAAGGCCACAGGCACTCAAAGGCCCAGGACTGCCACTAGAAGACCTTCTCATATACTCATAATTTGTACACATGCAGAACAAAATGGCCCAATCTAGACGATTCTTTGAAGCTACTCACATATGAAAAAGTTAACAGGAACATGAAAACAAAGAAATATTGGTGGCTCAACTTTTGTTCATACTCTTCTCACCACAATATGCCATTTTCATCACCATTTTCTAGAACTCAAGTGCAACTGAGTTTAAGAAGTTAGTCTCAGAAGGTGAACGTGTGATCAAGCCTCACAATCTATGTAACTCACATAAAAATGCCCAAGAATTTCTTTTAAGCTCTATGTCTAAATGCACATTGATTTTTGTAAATACATCAATCCAATATAGTAAGAAATCAACATAGCTCCTATCATCTTATCTCCTATAGTAATTCAACTCTTTGTAGCTCTAAAACCTTACAATCTTTACTCAATATTTTAAGACAGAATTTCCCAGCTAACCATGTGTCTATCTTTGTAGTACTTTACCTACCTTCATCATTTATTTTATTTTATTTTATTTTATTTTATTTTATTTTATTTTATTTTATTTTATTTTATTTTTGAGATAGGGTATCATTCTAAACTAGCCTGGAGCTCATTGTATACCCAAGGCTGGCCTCAAACTACTGTGTGCTCCTCCTGTCTCCAGGACAGGGCTACCACACCCAACATTTAATAGACTGTTGAATAAAGTCAACACAACAATGAAGTGAGCATAGCTTCTTGCTGCTCTGATAGATGAATTACAAGCCAGGAATGGTGTTCATGTAGTTAAGCCACAGTATATAAAATTTGATTCTCCCTTGTTTCTCTTTTACAAAATTCTAACAATTACAACTCATAAGAAAATAGCAGTTTTTTTAAATTAATTTTACATACCAACCACAGATCCCCCTTTCATGCCTCCTCTCCCTCCCTTCCCCCCCACCTAATCCCCTCCTCCAACAGTGTAAGTTCTCCCATGGGGGGACAGCTAAGCCTGGTACATTCAGTTGAGGCAGGACCAAGCCCCTCACTGCTTTATCAGGGGGCAGCATGCTGTCTGATCAAAGGTAATGGGATCCAGAAAGCAGGCTCATACCCCAGGGATAGTATACATATATATACTTTTGTATTTTAAATGGATCTACTTCATGGTTAATTTTATGCTTATCTTGCAAGTTATATTGATTTATATTTGTTTAAATGTATAATAATAAGTACGTGCTTGGATCTTATAGAAGACGTCTCAAAGTGTTTATATATTTAAAAATTAAAGATATATGTATTTTCTGTACTTTTAACAAATATATTTTTATCTATAATTAAAAAAGAAAATAACAGTTATCTGACAATTCTGAACGACCTTAATTCTGAACACCAGTCAGAACCAGCAACTTACCAATGAAACTGCCATGCCCATACAAAAGCTGCAGTAACTAAAAGGTCAACCTTGTTTTGCTATCTTCTAATTTTCAAAATATCCACAATGACTATTGTTGAGAGAAGCACAAAGATTCCCAACTGGAAATTAAATGAATCATCACAATATGTAAGTCGTTCAGGTACTCTCAGTGGCTTTAAAAAATACTATTGGCAAGGAGTATCTAAGCAATATACAAAGTGGCTTGATAACAAGAATTCTGTGAAGGGCTTCTGCTTCCACGGTGTGTGGCCTAAGAGAAAATGCAGGATCAAGCTTTTCTTTCTACAGGAGCCCCAGGGCTGAAGTTGTAAAATCTCCCAGGAGAGGCAACACATCACTTACCTTATTCACACTGAGGTAAAAATGACTAATATTTTACTCTGAAATCAGATTCGTTTAAGGAAACAGAAAATCTCTAGGACTGGATTTACTTTAGCTTTCTTATTTTCCAGCCCTGCAAAAAAAAAAAAAAAAAAAAAAAAAAAAAAAAAAGATAAATCTCTTCCTTTGCGTTTCTAGATTAGCCGAGATCAATGGTACCTACTTTAACAGGAACTTCCTGAAAATTCCAGATGTGAGGTAAAAGATTGTTCCCACATCAAGATCCTCTTGCTGCTGCAGCTATTGCTCAGATTCTTTACTTCAGTCCTGTCTTTTGCCAGGGTTTAACTTCTGTGGTTTAATGCCCAAGTTCTCTGTTTTTTGGAGGGAAGATTTTTTTTTCTTTTATGTGTGTATTACTGATAAAGGCAGTCACCCGTTGGCCTGGTGTTAACCTAGGTAGGCTGTTCTTGAATTAGGTCCCTCACAGCTTGATTTGATTAGCTCATCTTTAACACCACCACCCCACCACCCACCCACACACTTCTCCATTTTGCCTCAGGAATACAACAAAAGCCTGACACTCCCACTCTGCTTGAATAACAATAGGCTCACTGTAGCATAGACAGTTGTTAGGTATCTGAGTACTTCTTATCTTAAAACAGAGATGTTGTTAAGGACCAGAAGGAGCTTGAAAGCACCTAAGGCAGTACCTAAGCATGCTACCCTGGAGGCAATCTGGCTTTCAGATGCTAACATCTCCCTTCACTAGTTTCCTGCTATTAGGCAAGTTCTTTCACTACTTATTTGTAGCTTCTTCTTTTGAAAATGGTGATAACAGTAAATCTCATAAAGCTGTTATGAACATTAAATATTTAAAAAATCGTAATTAGGATTATCTTTGTAGGTGACACATATGTTAAACTTGCAAACATGCTTAATAACTGCAAGCAATTAATAGAAAGGAGTTTGGTTTAGCTATATTTAATCTGATTTTTCTGAAAAAAAAACAAACAAAACAAGCAAACAAAAAAAAAAAAACAAGTCATAAGTCAAAGTAATGATGAAGACCTGAGCTCATTCCAGATTGTTCGGCACCACCCCAATGTGTTTAAATTACAAAGGAGATTGTAACTAGCTGGGCAGAAATTAAGATATTCTAAAGAGAAGTTTGTGCCTCTCAATCTGACAGACAATTGAAACAATGGACTCCAAAGAAATGGGAAATTCCCCCAGAAATCCCATGTTGAGAGGAATAAAAAGAACCCAGCAAAGTGGGAACTTCTCCCACAAAGAGTTTCCACACACCTTTAACCACTTACAGACCACCTTATATGATGAGATTGAATCCCAGACAAGGATGAGTCTTCCTTATCTGGGATTGCTTAGATGTGTATGTCCTTGGCCTACGATTTAAACTTTATATCACTTTGATACCCTGAAGATTGACTAGGTGGGGCAAAGGGTTGTTGAATCTCTTTGTCGCTCTTCCCCATATAGCCACTGTTAAGTCCAAAGAAATACCCCCAAAATGGCAGTGCTAGTGACAATATCCTTAAAAGAAGGACCCTGACAAGGTAAACAGAAGCCTAAGTTCACCATTCCTCAGGAATCTCTTAAGGCAGGTTTCGTTTTACCAGGAAAACCACTATGTCCTTTATCTACCCCAATGGTCAACTACCTCGGCAAGGGCATCTAGTTCCTTGTTAAACTGGACAGCCTACAGCAGCTCAAAGACCCCCATCCTTTGACTCATACAAAATCCACTTGCTTTCCCATCAAGTTTCTGCCCTCTACTCCAGGGGCATGGCAGTTTGTTCCTCCAAGAAACTTTTCTTTCTACCTGCAGAGTGGTCCACTTCAGTGGTTTCACTGCACCTTCACTTAAAGTCACAGGTTGTTGCCTCCAAGTTCTATAACAAGGTGACCAAATACAAAGGGTACTGTTAGCCCCCTGCTTCAAGGATGACTGGAACACAATCATTTGTGTATCTGTGCTTTATGGTTGTTAGGCTGTGTTCATCTAGTTGTTAGAGATCACTTTCTGTCCTTTCCAATATACTTTCTTTGACTTTTAACAGTTTACCAGGAACTCTAGAATCATAATACATGTCTGGTTTTTGTAGCATGTTCTCAGAAAGTAAAGGATACATAGGTTTTGTGGGTGTTTTGTTTGCTTCTTGAAAACATCTGGAGGTAGCATCATATATATTTTAGTAATATGTGGCATTCAAGGGAAGTCAATAAGATGTATACTTTGCTTTCAGAGAAGAGAAAAAAAAGTCACATTTAAAATGTCTCCATAAACTTATATACCTTGGCTTTTGAATTAAGCTCTTGCTAGTGAATTGACTGGGGGTTGGGGGGAGGTCAGTTGAAATGAACACACTTCTGGTGCTAACCAAGAAAAGAAAAGAAAATCAGTAGGCTTTCTGGGCCAATGACATTCCCTTTCATCTCGGCAATCTGACACACACATCTCCACAAACTGATTGTCCTCCTGAGGAGTATAAATGCAGACTCAGCTAATGAATAATATAAAAGCATTCTGACCAAAATGTAACATGTGGGGAAGGACAGAAAATAGTCCAGTTCTGTGACCTTGCTGCATTTACCAAGGGAGAAAAAAATGAAACTGAGCAAACAATGGTTAAGAATGAAAACTCAAAAAAGCACTGGCTCTATTTGCTGCAGAGTGTGTCATTCACTGTCTGGGAGTATTTAATCATTTCCTTGTGCCCTCATACAATAATTGAGACTCAAGAAAACATTATGAGAGGGTACTACATTAGGAGTTATCAACTTCTAATGCGCTAGCCAACACACTCAGAAAACACAGCGCTACAAGGAAACAGAGGCTGGGTGCCTTCAACTACATCTAGAAGGTCAGGTGCCTGCAGTGTAACTCTAACTGTGAACAGTGACAAGTCCTAGTGTGACTATATGTATTAAGCAAAGGACACAGGGAGACATCAGTAAGGGAGGAGAGACAGACTTTGTATAATAATATTCTTCCCACCCAGTAATACACACTGCAGGAAGAAACCATGTCAGCAATATTATCTTTTATCATGAAGGACAATGAGATACCTAACAGCTGTTTCACATTTTTAAAGCCATTCCAATCTCAATGAAACATGCTTGGGAAGGATATGGAAAATAAACCATCCCCAAACCCTACTGTAATGAGGCAAATACCATTAGAAACAAATGGGCTGCTTGGGGTTTGCTTCTACCTCTTGGAGACAGTAAAAAGCCATGGAATTACAAACACTGGGTTCACTAAACTTTTGATCTCAAAATATTATGTGGAAGCTCAGCAGCTCCTTTCAATTTTTATTTCCTTTGCTATAATTAGACAGAGGACGAATAATTTTTGAAACTGCCTAACCGCCTTAGTACATGTTGTTAGTTGATGCCAAATTCGGGTTGTTAGATGAGAGGCCATGAAAGGAGAAAGGGGTTAAAATTAACTTCAGTTTTTAAAATTCTGGTTTAGAGGAGATGAGATCTGCTCTCTTAACAAATGTTTATGTATCCAGTAGATTATAGTTAACTGTAGGTACAATGTTGTTCAGCAGATGCTCAGAACTCTACTGAACCTCTACACCGATTGAACATCTCCTGCTGTCCCACACCCTGTTGCCCCGACAATGACCACTTTCCTATGTGTTTCCATGAGTATCACTACTTCAGATTGCTCATTTAGAGTGGAATCCAACAGCATCTGTTCTTCTAGGACTATCTTATGTCAATTTGCACAATACGTTCAAGGTTCACCCATATGTTAGCATATGATAACATTCCCCTCTTAATATGGATTGATCTTACTATCCTGAAACACAGTGCTTGGGGAATATTTAGATTCTGCATATGAATTTACTTCTGGACTGACAATTTCCTATTCAGTAGCTATAAAACTCAAGATGTTTTCCTCCAAGTTATTAAATATGATCATTTCTTATACAAAGTTAAAATAGTAATCGTCCCTAGCTAAAGAGGTTTAGGTACATTGACACATTTTTTAACTGTTAAATAATAGAGAGTTCAGTAGAACTGAAGAGGATGTATGTATTCCTTGGAGGGACTTAATGAATGCAAATAATCTTGCAGTTTGGAGAATATGCAGTTTTTATAAAAACTGATCTGTTTTTCATTTGATAATGAAAATGTGCGTGGCTCCTTGCATTTCAGAAGAAAACTGTAAAAGCCCTAAGAAAATATATGGGAAAAATAAGCACTGAAGAAAAAAGACGCTGGCAAAAGAGAAGAAATAGGTAAGAATGGCGAGAAAGGCATTACATTTCCAGAAGTCTCCAGCTTCATCTTTAAACTTTCCCCTTACCTCCAATAATAAAACTTTTAATCACAGTAGCTATCTGAAAGAAGGGAGCATCTTCGTGACCATTATACTTCAATGCTACAATATATAATATGCTTTACATTTGATATCCTGTTGTCCAGATAACTGTACAATTTAGATTCAAACACAGTCCATTTATTAAAATCATAAGTGTACAAAACATAGTCCTAGACATTGTTAGACAGTATTCAAAGAGATTGGTACAGTCTTTAGTCTTAACAGATAATGGTACAGAGATACAATATGTTTTAATTCTATGACTCTATAAGAGTAATTAGAAAATGCATTAACAGGTGCAAAATTGTTCTGAAATGTCTGACTTTTCAACAAATGATGTGTTCCTGAAAATTTATATGTAAATTAAATTTTCTCAAAGTAAATTACTTTTAGTAAAGAAACAAATGATTAAAGAAAAACTCTGTGTGCGTGTGTTTGTGTGTGTGTGTGTGTGCATGCACACATGTGTGCACTGTGCTGTATGCAGGTACATGCATGTATATTTGTAGGTGCACTCACCCATGTGTACACACATCATGGCCAGAGGGCTGCATTGAGTGTCTTCCCCTGTCACTTTTCACCCTAGTTTTTGAAACAAATTCTCTCACTGAACCTGAATCTCACTGTCTCTGCTAGACTGGCTGGCTGGCCAGTAAGCCCTCGGGACCTGTTTGTCTCCACATTTCCAGTGCTGGGGATACAGGCACACACCACTACACCCAGCTTTTATGTAGGTGCTAGAGATTGAAACTCAGGTACCCATACTTATGTAGGTAGCAAACCACTCTGTTTCCCCATGCCACAGCAATACTGTCTTGAGAAATTTGACAGAGCAAATGTTACTCCTTAACTTACCTTTTACATTTATATGTATTTTCACAAATTGGTTGGACTTCATGTGAGATATAAGAATCACTTTAAAAGGCGGTGCCTAGCTGTTCAGTAGACAGAAAATCACATTCCAAAGCAGAATAGGATACTCCAATAAGCTTTAAGCTTTTGAAAATATGGGATTCTTGTACCAGGCTTTGCTGACTCCCCATGGAGAAGGGGATAGTGGGGTTTGGGAAGAGTGTGGGGGGAGCAGGAGGAGGGATGAGAGGAAGATCTGTGGTTGGTATGTAAAATGAATAAAACATTTCTTAAATTCAAAAGGAAAATATGGGATTCTTTATAGAACAGTAAAATAGTTGTGAGGGTAGAATAATTCTGTAAAGATACTCTTTAAATAATATTTTTAAAGATAACAGAATAATATTAAAAATCAGAAAGTCAATCACCAGCAGGACCCTACACAGAGCTTGGCCTAAAGAGATCGCTGGGCAGAGGAAGAAAGGAAGTTTACCCCTGGTATGAATGTAAGGATTCCTCCTGCTTTATAAGAGGCCATGAAGAAGCTTAGTGTCTTTGTTAGGATTCCTGTTGTTCTGACAAAAACACCATGACCAAAAAGCAAGTAGGGGAGGAAAGGGTTTATTTGTCTTACTCTTCCCCATTGCTTTTCATGACCACAGGAACTCAAGCAGGGAAGGATCCTGGAGGCTGATGCAGAGGCCATGAAGGGGTGCTGCTTACTGACTTGCTCTCTGTGGCTTGTTCAGCCTAATTTCTTATAGAACCCCCAGACCACCAGCCCAGGGATGGCACTACCCACCATGGGCTGGGCCTCCCACATTCATCCATAAATGAGAAAATGCCTTACAGCTGAATTTCCTGAAGGCATTTCCTCAGTTGGGGCTCCTTCCTCTCCGATGACTCTAGTTTGTGTCAAGTTGACACACAAAGGCAGCCAGGACAGTAGGTGAGTATTCCATCTGAGGCCAGGAATGTACAGTACTAGAAGCCTAGCTGTGTTACAATCATGTCTTTCTCCACTCGTGGGACACCCAGCATGTTAAGTGCCTTGTCTCTAATGAACTGCCAGTGAATGACAGAAGAAAAGAATTAATCTAAAACACTGAATATACTTCTGTGTGGTAGAAAACCTGTAAAATTCCAGCATTCAGGAGGCTGAGGCAGCCGAATATCAAGTTGGAGTCCAGTTTGGAATACTCAGTGAGATACTGTCTCCAACAACAAGCAAACAAATAAAAAACAGAGTAAACCACTGGGGAATTTGACACGTGAGCAGCAGAGTAGACACATTTAAGTAGAGGATAAGATCTATTGAGATCTAAACTGAGTAAAGTAGAAGGTAAAAAGAGCAAGTACCAACTAAAATTTTAAAGCAGAAATATGAAGTGATAGAAATCATGGAGGGCATGGTGGAGAGAAGAGCCTTAGAAGACACACCTAGGAGACTCATATGCAAATAATGTATATCAAAAGGATAGGGGGAACCAAAAAAGAGAAGCAATACACAGACAGTAGAGGAAAATTTCCCAGAGCTGAGGAAACATCTAACTGCACAGACTGGACAAGATCACCCAATTTTAGCTGGAATTGATGAAAAAGGAAACAACTGTAAAAGTACTGAGCTGGGAGGAAAAAAATGTCTAAAAAGTTTCTACTCATTCAGCAAAAATACTGGTTAAGCATTGTCATTCACTCGTGGAAGCATTGGAAAGTCATTTTTCTTTCGAGGAGTTGATATATTCAAATCCCTTGCCCCTTTCTTTCTTTGAAACAACATCTGGGGATGGGTCCTGTGTAATTGTTACACCCAAGTTCCTGCTTGCACTTATAAAGTTGAATGTAGATGGAAATGGGGAAAAGGCCACGAAAACAGGTTTTACTTAAAATTATCAACAGCAACCTTCAGTAGATCCTCACTGCTTCCCAATAATTCTACCACGTTTCCTTATCAAGTTAGTTCACATCTCTCTGGGAGGATTATATCAACCTTATCATTGTTTCAAGCTTTTAACTCCCTCCCTTCCTTCACCTACCTCCTAATAAATTAGGAAGGTTGAAGCAATCGGACAATAATATTCAGAGGGCCTTGCTAATGCTTTGTAGAAAATTGCTTTGCTGAGATGTGTCTACCACGTACACTACCTGAGAAGCTTGCTTAAGGGATCAAGAGACAAAAAAAATCAGCTGGACTTTAGCCAAAACTCCACTAATCCCCTGACCTCCATAAGCCCTTCCTTTAACTGGAGGGCCACAAGGCTTCTTGTGGTCTCCCGGAACCAGCATCAATCCAGAACCAGTTTTCTTTCCACTAGTGTACAGTCGCCCTTGTAAAGGGCTATAGGTCCCTATGGGAAAGCAAACCTCTTAGGTATTTTAGCAAGATGCTCCCTCAGGGGGACCTGGTAATCCCTTCATATAAAGGGTTCTGGGTCTGCAAATTGACTCAAGTCTGGAAATTGGTTCATGACTGAGACAGCCTTTTGCCACAATCCAATGTAGCCTTTCTTTCATTTGAGAATTTTTCTGCTTATACATATCAATGTGGTAGGGTTCTTATCTATTTCATGCCTGGAAACACTATGACTGATTAGCCAGTACTGAAGGTCCATATGACTCATGCCACCTTAAAATTCACTTTGCCTGTGCTGACTATTATGGGTTAGGCCATTATGGACATTGCTTTGTCTCTGCTGTTCATTACTGTAGTCACCTTGCCTTTGGTGATTCAGTGCTGCCACCTGGCCCCTGCCACTTTGAAGACCAATTAAACCCATTGTATTTAATTCTTCCAACTGAGCAGCACTGTCTGCAACTCTAAGATCTGGCACAAGGAAAAGGACAATAAAGCTCTTCAGATGTGCTGGTGCACACCTCCCCCCACACCACCACTACACCACCATTTTGCCATTATTTGCTCAATTGCAAGTCTTCTTTTGGATTTCATTTGTTGCTGGGATTTCTTAAAACTTTCACAGACCTATCATTTTCCTTTAAACCAGAAGTATGTGGAAAATTCATATCTTTCTTCTTATCACTGTATTATTTCTGGAATCTTCCCATTTGTTTCCTTGGTAGCCTGTTGCTCACAGCAACTAGAATAGCAATCTAAGGGGACAAAAGGAATTTCTTTCTCTTGTTTGAACTTGTGATGACCTTGATTGCCAATTCTAGAATCACCTAGGACAGTGGTTCTCAACCTGTGGATCACGATCCCTTTGGAGGGTCAAATGACCCTTTCCCAGGGGTCTCCTAAGACCATCGGAAAACACAGATATTTATATTACAATTCATAACAGTAGCAAAATTATAGTTATAAAGTAGCAATGAAAATAATGTTATGGTTGGGGATCACCACAGCATGAAGAACTGTATTAAAGGGTCGCAGCATTAGGAAGGTTGAGAAAATTCTCCAGGCATGCCCATGAGGTGGAGGAATTCTCTAAATTAGGCTAGCCTCTGGGCTCACCTGTGGAAGATGTTCTAGATTAGACTAAAGCAGAAAGACATGTGGTGATGCTATTCTATGGACTGGCTTCCTGGCTGAATAAAAGGGAGACAAAGGAGCCCAGCAATAATTACTGCTCTCTGCTTCCTGGCTGCAGATGCCCTGTGAACAGCTGCCTCCAGCCACTGCTGTCATGCCTTCCTGCTGTGAAGGACTGAACTCTGGAACTAGGAGCCACAGTAAACTTGTACTTCCTTCAGCTGCTCCTCCTCATGTATTTTAACAGAGTGACCAGACAAGTAATAATACAACTAGCATGCCATTTCTAGGCAGAAAAGGCTGTAAGTCTCACATCCAGTTGAATGATTTTAATTAGGATTTTGACACACAATGCCATCAAAATCTGGCAAAGTCACCCATTGTTACCATAGTATTAAATCAATTCTTAGTATTAATCTCCTTTGGTCTATAAAAACTGTTTGTCATAATTAATCACTTTCTCCTTTATGAAATAGTTTACTTGATCTTTTGGGCTTCTTGGCTGGTCCTTGTAATCTTTTTGACCTCTAAATACTGAAAACCCATACACTAGCTCCTCAGATGTTGCAACTTATGGATCGATTCTCACTGTTTCACATCTGTCTGAAGGTTTTAAATAAAGCAATTTATTGAACATCCTCAAATATCTATTGTTTCTCAAAGAGCAAAAATGCATTCAATGAAAACAGTGAAGCATAAAAAGAAATTTTAAAATGAAGATGACTTCAAATAAATCAAGTATGTCAGTCACCATATAGGGAAAGAACTGCTATTTTAAGATTGAGGTTTGTGGATTTCGATGTTTTGTGGGGATTTTTTTTTTTTGGTGTGTGTGTGTGTGTGTGTGTGTGTGTGTGTGTGTGTGTGTGTGTGTTAACAGTCTAATGTGTCTTTTGCAGGAAACATTTTTTTAATTAAAGTAATAATGGAAAGATGAAAATCGAAGAATGGGAAAGATGATATTAGGCAACTGCCAAAATAAGCAAGAGTATTAAAACAGTAGAAAGTACAATTTAACTTTAAATTCACTGAACAGAGTAAGGATTAATTAATTATTATTGAAGTAAGAATTTGTAATACAATATGTCTTATAGTTCTTTTCTACAGACATAAGTTTATTAATCAAATTTTTAATATAAAGTTGAGAAGAAATTTATAACAGTACAATTGTAATAAGACAAAGCAATATATCTCTTTAGAGATAGACATGGTGAATGTGTTAACTATATATTAACAATACATTTTAATACTATAATGCACTCTGAAATGACCACATAATTAAGGTTAAGTGACAGTTTTCCAGGGAAGTATGCTCAGACACATTGACAAGTGGAATATTTTGTTATAGCTACATTCACATCCTTCTTAAATATCAAAAATTATACTGTAACAAAACTAACCTGATAGAGCTCTAATTATTGAGAATTCTGAGATGTCTTTTGTGAATCATAACTGTATTATGAACAAATTTCTACTTTCCTTATCATGTCATACACCAAATAAGCTCCCAAATCATTCAGTGGTATCAATGCATAAGAAACATTTTAAAGGCTAACTGCATCATTCCTTGATTTAAAAAAAATCATGCATAGCTCTGAATTTAAAGTAGGTATCATACTCATTTTTCTGAGTATCCAACAATGAAACTAGAAAACACATTTTCTGCCCTCCAAATCCTAGATTATATTGAAGAAAATAGACTATCTATCTATGCATGTATATATGAATATATATAATCATATGTAAGCAAATCCTATAGTGCTTTGATGTTTGGAAATACTTTTGCTCTATTTAATGATTTATGAAATCAGATGCATCTTGTAATTAAAGATATGCCATACCTTAATTAGCAGCATTTTGATTTGATTTGGGCATCAACAAAACCATGGTGTATATTATAAAAACAATATTCAAAAATACTGACGCAAGTGTTCACAAATTGAAATATACAGCATGAAGAAAACAAAGCAAAGTAAGAGACGGTAATTAAGAAAAAATATTAGGGCCAAATCAGAGACTTATTTTGCTGTCAATGATTCCCATCAATTTCTGCCACATACGTGAATATGTTTTCTTAGCCTCATAAATTTCAATACAACCCAAGAAATGGCACCAAAAGACTTGAGGCTTGGTTCTAAATATTATTGAAGGTATTACCTAATGTAAGATGTCCTGAACTATGGCCATGGAGATAAAGAAGGAAACACATGGAGCAATTTGTAGATATTTTGGACATAGAGTCAAGAGAATACATTGGATGTCAGAGCTAAGGGGCTCAAATAATGGTTGATAGGTAAGAAACTGCAATGGCATGTGAAAAATAATTACATTAAGATTTACTAAAATAACAAAAATATTCTTTTAAGAAAATTTTTGTCTTGTACACATGTAATAAAGAAATATATATATATATATATATATATATATATATATATATAATCTAAAGACAGAAATTAAGAGTTTTAATTCAATTTAACTTACTTCACATAATACACAAATCAGTGTTAGGTACAATATGTTTTAGGTTCCACATCCAATGAGGTCATATTGTCCAACACACCTGAACAATCCATTAATTGGATCTGATGTTTGTTTTTTTCTTTTATTTTAAAGTGTTTATTTCCATGTGTGTGCACACACAGGCTATGGTGCACTTGAGGGTGTGAGAAGACAACTTTGTGGAGTTGGTTCTCTCATACCTTTCGTGGATTCCAGGACTTGAATTCCTGTTGTCAGACTTTCATGACAAGTGATTTACCAATTGAGCTATCTTGTTGGCCCTGGATCTGCTACTTTTGCCACATGACTGCTTCATATTATTGATAATAACTAGAAAGTTTTATCTATTTAAGATTATTTGAACTTGGAAATTTCATATGCAATGAGCATATATTGCTTTGACCCCAAACAATGACAAGATAATATTTTTAAATATCTAAGGGCAAAACATTCTGCAAGTTATAACTTAAGAAATAATAGAATTAGTAATATTCATTAGTAATAATAATATAAGATAACCATTTTTTTCAAGAATTCTCATCTCTTGTTATCTCAGTAATGTCAGGAAGTATCTAAGATTTGTAATCTTGTAAATGCCAGTGGCATCTGTGACACACACAAAAAAGACACTCACATGGATAGTATGGAGTTGACAAAGTTTCCTAGTGACATTTGAGCTTGCTTTACCCAGTAGGCTGCATCAGAGGATGGCTTGACCACATGCGTGGCTACCAGGTGATTAGAAAGGGTCTGCACTTAACTGTGCTAGAGGAGGTCTTTTCCTCCACCCCTTGGCATTCCTTTTTAAAAAAGTCCTTCAGAAGAGACAGAAGGGGCCAATGGATATTGATCCAGGCCCTCCTGAGGCTATCCTGTGTTTCTGTTTCTCTCCCTTCTATCCTTCTATCTAAATATTTCTCACTTCTACCTCCTCAAGAGCACCCTGGGGTAAAAGTGGGAGCAGGGCTCCCACAGGATAGCTTTGATCCAGGTAACTGCAAATGGCTAGCTTATGCATGAGCAGAGTTGCATAGCATCAGGCTAGTGTCTAATAATAAGTTCTCAAATCTTCCAGTTGAGTTTTTGTTTCCCATATGCAAAATAGGAAAAAGAAAGTTATCACAAGTAAAAATTTTATTTTGCATGCTTTGAATGAAATAAGATATGAAGAAGCAGGTAAGATTATTTTTATTTTATATAATGATAAGAAATATCAATAGTTTGGATTCATTTGTTTGATTTGTTTGTTTGTTTTTGTCTTTTGTCTTTAATTAGACGTATCTTCAGTATCAAGGCTTAATGTAATTATCATCTCTGTATTGCTGGTACTAAAAATAAAATTTTCTTGAAAATATGGTTAAACTTAAGCCAAACTAGCCCTGAGTGACAGCATGCTTTTGACGTGAAAACATAAACTACATGGCAAATTCTACCTTGAGCTTCCTTCTAGTGTTTGCTGTGTGAATAAACAACCAAGTGGAGAGTCCCGACTACACAAATGAAACACTTGAAATTAGGAGAACCACCTAATCCTTGTCTACCTAGTCAACAGACTGTTTCTTTAAATGCAGAGAAAAACAGCCTTTACTGAGCTGCAGTATTTGGAATGAAAAAACTGATTCACTATACTGGAGTGTTACTTGGGCAGAATGATAAACAAGAACATTACCATTTTGCAGGGCAAGACATGGTCTGATACAAAAATAACTCTAAATTATTAAGAAGTACTTGAATATCCTATGTCAGTGTCCAAAACCTGCCCCTAATTACCATGAACAAATTTTAAATGCTCACATTTCAACTGACAAGTCACTGAGCATGACATATAAATTACTTAGCTGCAGTGTATGTGTTTTCTTTGTGATACATTGCATTTCTTTTGTGTATGCTGTAATCATCAAATGCATATCAATTTTGAGTTTTCCTTAAGCTGCAGGTAACAGTAATTATAGAGCAGGAAATTTGACACCTGCATTGAACATATCTATACACATAAAATAGAATCATGCTTCCAAGTGGAACAATGTATTCTTATTAAGGCATGCCAATAGATACATATTATAGTCTTTTAGATGTACTTTGAGGAAGCTGTATTTTGATACATATCTGTGATGGTTTGAATGAGAAATGTCACCCATAGGCTCAGTCATTCAAACAGTCAGTTGGTGTGGTTCTGCTTCTTCCTCTGGATCTTTGCCTGCATTGGTTCACGAGGGTGGAAGGAACAGAAGCAGGGAACAGGGTTCAAGACAGCTGTGGGTAGGACCGCAGATATCTCTCCAGGAGACAGACCAGTGAATCAGCTCAACTTTATTCCAGAGTATCAGGAATATATAGGATTGGGGAGCCTGGGAACAAACCCTAATTTGCATTAAGTGGCATGTTCCTATCACAAGGCTTTGCATATAGCAGTAGGTTCCTATGGCAGAGCTCCTAGCACAAGTTTTCTAGCAGGAATCTGTGCCAAGGATCAAACTAAAGATAAATCAGGCATCCATCTGGCTTAGACACAGCTTTCGGATAAGATCAGTCCTCCAGGCCCAGGGACATTCTCCAGATAAGGGCAGGTAGAGGCAGGAAGTTCTGTTGGATGGAGGGAGCCCCATGTTGTTGAACTGTTGAGATAAGCTGCCAGGCCATGGGGAGACTGCAACCAGTCAGCAAAAACCTTCCAACAAGTTGGTAGCGTTCTTTGGGGAGGTGATGCAGCTTTGCTAAAGGAAATGGTCACTGAGGGTGGGCGTTTGAGAGTTCATAGCCTTGCCCCACTGTCAGTTCTTCCTCTCTGCTTCGAGTTTGCAGTTGAAGATATGATCTCACACTGCCCTAACTGTGGCTCTTTCTCTCCAATTGTAAGCCCAAGTAAACTCTCTTTTCCTTAAGTTGCCTTTAGTCATGGTATTTTATCACAGCAACAGAAAAGTAACTAACATAATACCCAAACAAAGGTAGTCAAAGTTTCCTCTTTAAATTTCCAGAGTAATCCTTGCCTATGTTATACAACTCAATGGCAACATATTGCCTAGGGTAAATAATGAAAGAAAATCTTAAATGTTTAGGCACTAAACCAGAAGACAAATGTCACAGCAAACAGGAAAAAATATATATAATTAAAGTTTAACAAACATGTGGTGCTCTCTTTATGGACAAGAATAAACATTTCTTTTTCTAACATGCATTTGAGTTACAATTTCCCCTTCCTGCTGATAAAATAGATTAGTCTACTTGACTTCTGTCCATAAAAGGTTTTGCACTTTTGACTCAGCAATTTACCTGCTTCCAAATTACCCCCCTCCAACCATTCTTCCTGTCAGATTTAGAAAGGAATTTGCATTTGTCCTTTCGATTCTTCCCCACTTACAGCCTGCCCCCCATCATTTGCCCTTTTTCCCATTTCTTCCTTCAGAACAGGAATACAGTGTTGGAGGTGTTTCCCATTCCCCTGCCTATCCAGCAGCAATTTCTACCTGCAGATACTGTGAAACGTGTTTTAAAATGATGCTGATAGATTCAAATTACAGAAAATGTGACAGATTCAAAGTAATCCCAGATCATCTTTAGGGCTGGAGAGATGGTTCAATGGTTTAAGAGTGCTTCCTGTTCTTGCAGAGGACCTGAGTTCAGTTCCAAGCACCCACGTCAGGCAGCTCAAAACTGCCTGTAACTGAAGCTCCAAAGGACCTGGAACCTTCCTCTGGCCTCCTTGGGCACCTGCACACACACACACAAACACACACACACACACATTTCCACACACCAGACAAGAATAAAATAAAATCCTTGAAAATAAATCAAATGATTGTTATAGATTCAAATTACAGAAAATTTGTAGGTTATATTAGATATAATATTGGATGGTCTTTGTTGACTGCACTTCTAGAGCCAGTATCCCTAGACCAATATCTACTCTATGTAATATATGTTATGTAATATATGTCAAGATACTGGTGCAATTTAAACAAAAGTCTTGAGTCTTTGAACCCGATGACATGTGTTTTTAAACCAAAGCACATCCTTTGGTTTAAAATCACAATTGTGTGCTAATCAGAAGCATAGCCATCTTTAGAAATCATTGTTCAATTTCACACTACTACGTTAGAGCCATAAAATACTATGAAAACTCAGCATGACAAAACAGGGAGGGACCTGAGAGCATTGACCGAAGGGTCTCCTATTTCAAACTCTGGATTAGTCATGGTGAATATTTATTGAAAAGAACTGCTGAGGAAGAGATATGACTGTTACTCATCATTATATCCTCGCATGCCTATTATAACATGAGCTATACATAAAGAACATTGAATATGTAATTGATAAATGAATTAATGGATGTGGAAAATTCAGAATACATGATGGATAAATGAATTACAAGATAAATAAACAAGTCGTTAAACTTGTAAGCAATCCAGAGGATTCTGTCTGGTGGAATAAGTATTGGGTCCTTAGGGGTTTGTTTCCTGTTGTTCTTGTTGTTACTTGTTTTGTTTTTGTGTTTCTGTTTTTGTTTTTAAGCATTCACTGAGAAAGCAGACAGAGGAAGGGAAGGACAAAGTGTTAACAGATCAGATTTCTCTCTGAATGTGTCACTCTTTGGCCTCTTCTGGGCTTTCAGAGGACATAAGTATATCTGAATACAAATCACAAGAAACTAAAAACAAACTTTCACTGTAGTGCTCACCAACCATAGTCCACACAGGTAATAGGCAATTCAGCTATGGTAGTGTTCTACAGATCCACTTGTCATATATCATGGACACAATAAAAATAAACTATCGTGTACCAGGCTTTTTCTTTTTTTTATTATTTATTATTTATTTATTTATTTATTTATTTTTATTTTACAATACCATTCAGTTCTACATATCAGCTACGAATTCCCTTCCCCCCACCCCCACCCCCTCCCCTTCCCCCAGCCCACCCCCCATTCCCACCTCCTCCAGGGCAAAGCCTCCCCCAAGGACTGAGATCAACCTGGTAGACTCAGTCCAGGCAGGGCCAGTCCCCTCCTCCCAGGCCCAGCCAAGCGTCCCTGCATAGGCCCCAGGTTTCAAACAGCCAACTCATGCAATGAGCACAGGACCCGGTCCCACTGCCTGGATGCCTCCCAAACAGATCAAGCCAATCAACTGTCTCACCCATTCAGAGGGCCTGATCCAGTTGGGGGCCCCTCACCCATTGGTTCATATGGTCGAGAGACAGCCCGAACTGACCCACTCTGGTGATGGGATGGCCAAACACCCTAATTGTCGTGCTAGAAACCCCATTCAATGACTGAGGGATCTGGAAGCAGAGATCCACAGCTAGGCCCCGGGTGGAGCTCCGGGAGTCCAATTGGTGAGAAAGAGGAGGGTTTATACGAGCGAGAATAGTTGAGACCAAGGTTGGATAAAGCACAGGGACAAATAGCCAAATGAATGGAAACACAGGCTTTTTCTTTTTTCTGTTTTTAATTTGTATTTTTTTTTTTTTTTTTTTTTTTTTTTGGTTTTTCGAGACAGGGTTTCTCTGTGTAGCTTTGCGCCTTTCCTGGAACTCGCTTTGGAGACCAGGCTGGCCTCGAACTCACAGAGATCCGCCTGGCTCTGCCTCCCGAGTGCTAGGATTAAAGGCGTGCGCCACCACCGCCCGGCTTTAATTTGTATTTTTATTTTGCAATACAATTCA
Organism: Peromyscus californicus insignis; assembly: GCF_007827085.1. Taxonomy (NCBI): domain Eukaryota; kingdom Metazoa; phylum Chordata; class Mammalia; order Rodentia; family Cricetidae; genus Peromyscus; species Peromyscus californicus. Next base: position 80,806,648 of record NW_026294391.1, on the reverse strand, counting down.
GTTCTACATATCAGCCACGGATTCCCTTGTTCTCCCCACCATGGCCCCCCTCACCTTCCCCCCAGTCCACCCCCCATTCCCACCTCCTCCAGGGCAAAGCCTCCCCTGCGGACTGAGATCAACCTGGTAGACTCAGTCCAGGTAGGTCCAGTCCCCTCCTCCCAGGCCGAGCCAAGTGATCCTGCATAGGCCCCAGGTTTCAAACAGCCAACTCATGCAATGAGCATAGAACCTGGTCCCACTGCCTGGATGCCTCCCAAACAGATCAAGCCAATCAACTGTCTCACCCATTCAGAGGGCCTGATCTAGTTGGTGACCCCTCAGCTATTGGTTCATAGTTCATGTGTTTCCATTTGTTTGGCTATTTGTCCCTGTGCTTTATCCAACCTTGGTCTCAACAATTCTCGATCATATAAACCCTCCTCATTCTCACTAACTGGACTCCCAGAGATCCACCTGGGGCCTAGACGTGGATCTCTGCATCCAGATACCTCAGTAGTTGGATGGGGTTTCTAGCACGACACTTAGGGTGTTTGGCCATCCCATCACCAGAGTAGGTCAGTTCGGGCTGTATCTCGACCATTGCCAGCAGTCTGTTGTGGGGGTATCTTTGTGGATTTCTGTGGGCCTCTCTAGCACTTTGCTTCTTCCTATTCTCATGTGGTCTTCATTTATCATGGTCTCCTATTCCTTGTTCTCCCTCTCTGTTGTTGATCCCACCTAGATGCCCTTCAACTGAAGAATGGATAAACAAAATGTGGTACATATACACAATGGAATACTACTCAGCAGAGAAAAACAATGACATCATGAGGTTTGCAGACAAATGGATGGATCTAGAAAAAATCATCCTGAGTGAGGTAACCCAGACTCAGAAAGACAAACATGGTATGTACTCACTCATAGGAGGATATTAGATGTGGAACAAGGATGACTGGACTGCTACTCACATCACCAGGGAGGCTACCTGGAAAACAGGACCCCAAGAAAGACATGGAGATTGCCCAATGAAGGAGAAATGGAAGAGATCTACATGAACAGCCTGGACATGAGTGGGGCTAATGAAGGGCGAGGGTTGAGGGAAAGAGAGCTTGGGGGAGCGGGAGATCCCAGCTGGATTTTTCTTTATTGGCCACCAACCCACTGCCAAATCACGACTCAGAGACTTCTTATTAGTTGTGAATGCTCGGCCTAGCTTAGGCTCATTTCTGACTAGCTCTTTTAGCTTAAATTAACCTGTTTCTCTCTATGTACCTTTTCCCTTGGGACTTATTTTTCTTTCCTTCTGTATCTCCTACTTTCACTGCTTCTCTTGTCTGGCTGGCTGGCTGGCAGCTGCCTGGCTTCTTGTCTGAGGTGTGTCCCTCTCTTTCTCCCTTGTTCTCTTCTCCTTTTTCTCTCTTCTTTTTGAACCTAGATTTCTCCTCCTATCTATTCTCTCTGCCTGCCAGCCCTGCCTATCCTTTCTCTGCCTCGCTATTGCCTGTTCAGCTCTTTATTAGAGCAATCAGGTGTCTTAGGCAGGCAAGGTGAAAGAAATGTAACACATCTTTACACAATTAAATACACATACTTACATCATTAAATGCAGCATAAACAAATGTAACACACCTTTACATAGTTAAAGTAATATTCCACAGCATAAACAAACGTAACACATCCTTATATAGTTAAAGTATTCCACAACACTATGGGGCTGGCAAGATGTCTCAGTAGTTAAGCTCACTATCTGCTCTTTCAGATGATGCAAGTTTGGCTCCCAGCACCCATGTCAAGTGGCTCACAACCATAAATAAATCCAACTCCAGGGGATCCAAAGGCTTTGTCTGGCTTCTGTGGGTACCTGCACACACACACACACACACACACACACACACACAGAGAGAGAGAGAGAGAGAGAGAGAGAGAGAGAGAGAGAGAGAGAGAGAGAGAGAGAGAGAGAGAGAGATGTAATTTAAAAATGAAGAGAAAAGTAACAATCTTTTAAAGCTAAATCAATGGTTGCTTTCCTTGGGAAAGCAGAATCAGATGATAATGTAATGTACCGGATGGAATAATCTAGTACCAGATTGTCCAGAGGCTAAAATCAAATAACTTAACTAATTAAGATGTCTCTTCTTTCCTTTCCACCTACCCAGAAACTAATCAATTTGGCATCTACTCGGTGGTTCTGACTCATTAGCTAACATATTAGAGCCATAGTCAAGGACTAAAGTGGCCTGGGAAGACGGGCAATGCTGATTGGGCATGTGCTTTGCTGTGGGGCCACAGTCTGTCTGAAGCCACATTTTGAAGCAAAAGGTAAGACCAAAGTATTGTCTGTGTTAACATTTCCCTGTTTAAACACAGCTTCGTTGTTTACACATGGGTAACATGTAGCTCTCTTCTCTATTAGACTTTGGAAAATGTCGTTAATTTGGTTTATGGCATATATTAAATGCTAATTCTTTTCTCTCTTTTCAAATGAATAATTATCCATAATAAATTTACAACTTCAGTGTTTTGACAGATTAATTACATTTGCCATATTCTGGTAGCATGATGGCAGGGGTAAAAAGCCTCAAATTAAGCAGTCCCAGAATAATTCACTTCTTTCAAAGATTTGTTTTAACAAAACATGATGATGATGATTTAAAATGCTAAGATGCTAAAAATATAGTGTGAGGTACAGAAAGAGGAGATTAGAGCAGATATTTTATTGCTGGTTTATAAAATGCCAAACCGTGAAGGAAAATTTAGGCAGAGCTACTGTTTTTTGTACTCTCTCAAATGGCTGCACACTATGGGTATTATTCCATGGGAAAAGAAAATTAGAGGATTTTTCAATTGTGAACAAGCATATCACATTTTCCCACTAACTTTCAAGGTTAATTATATTCTTATTCTTCTGGTTGCTATAGACATGGTTTTCAGGGAGGCAAGGATGCATCTTCTGCATTCCTTACTCATAGAGAAAGATAGAGTTATGCTTCTTTCCAATGTCCCTGTTACTGAATTTTTAATTGTCTGAATAATTAAATCTATTATATATAGTTGAAATAGATGGCCTTTCAATTGCATTCCATCCCCAGTGCTACACACATCCTTGATTTACATAGCACCTGGGTTTTCCTTGTTAAGGATGAAGAAATGTAAAGAGATGAATCTTCCCTGCCTTCCTTGAACACAAGTTGGGCCTTAGAGACTGAAAAGAAATCCTACCTCAAAGGGCCAGCTTAAGGAGACTAAATGACAAGCATCTTTGAAAGCTTCACTTTGGTTTAATGCAGTCTGTCCAGGGAGAAAATGTTGCTTAGAAGTTTAAGGGTATGTGACTTCTAAGAAGTGCAAAGTTCATTGCCATTAGGATGTTTTTAAAGGTGAAAGTCAGGGCACTGAATAAAAGATCCAAACCAGAGGAAAAAGATGGGGCCTTGTCAGATCTTAGTAAATACTCAAGTACTTAAAAATGCTTTTTGAGGACTGATGGAAGTAAATACTTAATAAGGAAGAAAAATCACTGGAGATGAGAACAATGCTTCTTAATGGAAAAGACTTTGAACCCACACAACACTTCCAAGAATTTGGCTAAAAGTAGTTCAAAGGGCAGGAAATTGGCATTTTAATATTCTGTTTGAGGAGAAAGATAAATTATGAAAGAAGAATTAATTTTTGCTGTGATCTGATCAAAATTTCAAGGGTCACCAGTGTTTATATTTTAGCACATCATGATGCATACAAAAATATTTTGCCAAAGTCTGTCCAGAAATAAATATGCACTATTCTGAAAGGGAGATCTGCCACATGGTAATATCTATGCAGTATATTCCTAAGAATCCCACTAAGTATGAGCAATGATTGTGCTCCAGTTCTGTGAATGTATCTTAAAATTTGAGAAATAAAAGAAAGCTGATGAGTTTTCACTATACTGGAATATTTCGAAAACTTTCATTTTCTTCATTGTCTTTATATTTGTCCTGGCTTGAGTGAAAGACTTTCTGATTATACTTGGTAGAGAAGGTAGACAAAATCAACAATACGTGTAAACAGTAAACCATGTTAGGGGAAGTCTCTCAGCCTAAGAATGTAAGTTTGAAGGTATAGCCAGCTGAAAGGGGGTACAATAAAAAAAGCACAGAGGTCTTATCCTACATTCAGAAATATTTGAGAATCAAAATGAAAAGGTAGATTCTCAATAGCTAGATAGGGAGAGAGTTTTGAGTATTTCCTTCAAATCTCATGTTGACATTCAGTTGTTCTTGTGATGATATTTAGAGGTGAGGTGTATGTGTGTGCATGCATACCTACATGCAAGTGCAGGTAGATATGTATGTGTTTGCACATGTACGCAGATGCACATGTGCATGCCTGAACGGATATGTGTGGAAGCTAGAGGACAACATTGAGTATTATTATGCAGGGCACTATCTACTTGTTGTTTGAGACAGGGCTCATGGAGTAGGCGAGGCTGACTGGCCAGCAAGCAATAGGGGTCCATTTCTCTCCACTTCCCCAGTGCTGGGACAAGGGCATACCACAACACAAAAAATTTTCTTTTTAAATGTGAGTTCTTGGGATTAAACACAGGTCCTCATGCTTACATGGCAAGCATGACTGTACTTATTGAGTTATCTACCCAGCCTTAATAGTGAGCTCTTTAAGAGGTGAGTAAGTCATAGGAACCATGCCTTGGTTAATGGATTAATGTCATTATTGCATGAGTAGGCTAGTTACCTTGAGAGTGGGTTATTATAAAAGCAAGTCAGGCTTTCTCTTACTCCCTCTGTATTAGTTAATTTTCTGTCACTGTAAGAAAATGCCAGGACCAAGGACACTTAGAGAAAAAAAGAGTTTATTTAAGCTTATGTTTCTACAGGGATATAGTTGATCATGGCAGGAAGACATGGCAGCAGGTAGGCATGGCAGCTGGAGCAGAAAGCTGAGAGCTCATATACATCTTCAACCACAGACAAGAAGACGAGAAAGTGAACTGAAATTAGGACAAGGTTATGAACTCTCAAAGGCCACGTCCAGGAGTGTGCTTCCTCCAGCAAGTCATGCCTCCTGAACCTCCCCCAACAACAGTGCCACCAACTGAGGACCAAGTGTGTAAAGGCTTGAGACCATGGGGGATGTTGTCATTTAAACCACTACATCTTCCTGTTGCTCTGCCACATATAATAGCACCATATAATGTATTTTCATGATGACCTGATGCCAAGGTTCTTGCCAGTATCTAGAATCCAGCTCTTAGACCTCCCAGCCTCTATTATTATGAAAAATAGGTCTCTTTTCTTTATAAATACTCTTGCTGTGATATTGCTCTGTATAAATAAAATGCTGATTGGCCAGTAGCCAGGCAGGAAGTATAGGAGGGACAAACAGAAAAGAGAATTGTGGGAAGAGCCAGCCTGCAGTCCAGGGAACAGCATGTATCAGGCACACAGGTAAAGCCATAGAATTCGTGGCAAAATCTAGATTAACAGAAATGGGCTGAGTTTAAGTGTAAGAGCTAGTTAGTAGTAGGCCTGAGCTAATGGCCAAGCAGTTTTAAATAATATTAGCCTGTGTGTGTTTATTTGGGTCTGAGTGGCTGTGGAAATGCAAGGACACTGGAGCCGAGTGGACACAGGAAAACTTCAACATACTCTAGTCTGTGGCATTCTGTTATAGTGGAAGACAGTCCTTTGACTTCTGGATATGAAGGGAGACAGCTAAGAAAACTCTTTATGCAGCTGCAACACTAGACAGAATAACTGGTTAAATCAAGGGGCAGAGAAGAAAATTGCCTGTGATTGACCTAAGGATGACATATGAAGAACACTGAAACTCAGAACCAACAGAGATTGATTCCCCAGGTACCTAAATTTCTGGTTCTGATTGGTGTCACAGGAGAGGAGAGAAATAAAGGGGAGAATATGGTACTGAGGAGGTAGTTGGTAGTAGAAGCTGATGTGGTTTCAGTTTTTAATTAAAACTATATGATATTTACAGCCCTAAACAAGACATTATACCACCACCTCTAAGGCTCAAGGAACATAAAAAAGACATGGTGAAAAGAATGTACAAGCAAGAAGATAGGGGGAAAAGGCAGCATGGCATAGCCAATACAACAAAAGAACTCACAGCAGCTGAGGTTTTGTGCAATGGGCCTGTACAATACCACACCTGTCAATAGCCATGAATGGGCAAGGAGCTCCTGGGGCTTTACTACCCCCTGATGAGCTATTGTATTGGCTACTGATTCTGGGGGATGGATAGTCATTGAGCCCACCAGACTCTTGTAGAGAGTTCCAAACTGATGATCACATAAAAGGCCCTGTTTAAACTCAGTGAGTCACAAAACAAAAGGACAGTGAATGTGCAAAAGAGACTTGTAGAGCAGAGGGGGAGGCAGTGGAGATGGGAGGGCAAGAACAAAGGGTGAGCTTTGAAACTATTATAATTCACTGTGTATACATATTAGATTGTCAAAGAACAAATTTAACTAATAAAAAAGAAAATACTATATTTAATAGACTTTGCTAATTGTAGCATATATTAATAAAATCTAAACCTCTGAGAACCTGGTTTCCATTGGCTTTACCTGTGTACTTCTTCCTTATTTCCTCCCCCTGACCTTCTCCAGAGGTAATTACTCTCTGAAATTTCATGTTAATTACTCTTCGACTACTTACAAAATACTTTTATGACACATTTATATATGCACAGATAATGCATTACTTAGTTTGCTTTAAAATTAAAAAATCATATGCATCATCTGTCATTGTTTAGATTCTGGTACTGTGATAAAACACTGACTAAAAGCAATTTTGTAAAGAAAGGGTTTATTTATCTTACATATCTCCATCATAGTTTACTACTGAGGGAAGTCAGAGCAGGATCTCAAGAAGGAACTGAATCAGAAAACATGGAGGTTTGCTGCTTCCTGGCTTGCTCCTCATGACTTGCTCAGCCTGCTTTTTTATTGAATCCAGGACTACCTGCCAAGGAGCAGCATTGCCCACAGTGGGTTGGACCCTCCCACATCAATCATTATTTAAGAACATGTGCCACAGGCTTGCCTAAAGGCCACAATAATGGAACTATATTCTCAACTGAAGTTCCCATCTCTCAGATGACCCTAGTTTGTTTCAAGTGGGCAAAGACTAACCAGCACATAGCTCTTATGACTTATATTTCTATTATTTTTCTAAGGTTTGTCTTTTTTATGTTATATTTTTGCTGTAATACACTATTCCATTTTTTTCAATATACCAAAGTATTCTCTTCCATTTATTTGTTCATCTTTCTGTGGATACGTCTATATAACTCTCCCATTGAGCAGAAATTCTTTAAAACTTAGTCCTAAATTAGAATTGCTATACCTTAAGATATGTAAATACTTACCTTTATAAAACAGTACCAAAGTGCTTTTCAGGGTATGTCAACTTTACTTTCATTCAGCTTAGAAATGATCATCTAACATTTCAAATTAATAATCTTTAGTTTCCTTCCTTCCCTTCCTCCTTATTTTCTTTTTCTTTCTTTCTTACATCTGTGTGCATCATTCTCTCTCTTTCTTAGATAGGGTGTTTTTATGTATCCCACACTTGCCTCAAACTCACAATCCTCCTGCTTCCACATCCTTAATGCTAGGATTACAGATGTGTATGATCACCTTTAAGCATCCTAACTTTTGCAATTGTATAAGAAGCAACTGTATATGATTCTTAATTTGAATTTCTGTGATTGGCAGTTGGGTAAAAAAAAAATCATGTACTAGTATTGTGTGTTCTATGTCTCATAACATTCCTGTAGGAACTCTCACCTGTTTTAGCTATTGAGCTCACAGCTCTGTTCTACAAATTTGTACTATGTTTAAAAATTGGATTCTAGCTGGAGAGATGGCTCAGTGGTTCAAAGGACTGGCTGTTCTTGCAGAGGTTGCCAACACCCACATGGCAGCTCACAAGCTTCTGTAACTGCAGTTCCAGGGGATTTATTGCCCCCTTCTGGCCTGTTTCCCAGTACACATGCAGGCAAAACACCCATACATATAAAATAAAAATAAAGAAATCTTTAAAAAATAATTGGAGTCTAGATACCAATCATTTGTCAGTTACAAAAATGGTAAATATGCATTTCCAATTCCAGGCCTAGCATTTCACTAATAGCAATAAACAGAAGTTGTCATTTTTAATGTAGTCTGAAATATCATTCTTTCATGGTTAGAATTTTTTGCCTTTTTTTAAAGAAAAAAATTCTCACTGAACTCAAGAATATATCCTCCCATATTTTTCCTATGATTTTATGTTATCTCATGAGCAAGTCATGAAAAGGGAGCTGAGATGGAAAGAAATAGGGAAACTTCAAAGAGTAAACAAATTCTTCACAGTGCTTAATAATTTGAATATTGATCAAGGTGAGAGTCTCTCTTTACCCTATCTATACTTACCTCTCCCACATACAATACTTCCAACTTAACCCACTGCTTTCCCACATAAGACAAGGCTATACTGGTGATCTTGACCTTAACTGTATGAGAACAGACCTCTTGGATCCCACAGACCAGTGGTAGTTGAGTCTTCTTGTTTTTCTTAGCTATTAATACACAGTTGCTTGTCTCTGATCATCTTAAAAGCATAGATTCCATAGTCACTCTATACAGAATTAGGGCTATATTTATAAAGAAACAAAACAACCATAACACTGAAATACCAAGGACCTTCTATGACATGTAAATTATCCTTCACTGATATGTGTGAATAAGAAGAAAATGGTGACTACATGGCAATCTAGAATAACAACAGCAACCAGAACAAGAAAACATTTCCTATTTTTCTAGTGCTTCAGGAAAACGTTGAACTTGGTCTCTTTTCTACACAAAATTAGTACAGAAGTACAGAGTTGAATAAACTCAACCCTCGTGTCGCCGACCCCCAGATCCATGTTCTTTGTTAGAAAGCAGATGTCCAGATGTTAGAAAGATGGAGACATTTGGTTTCTTCCTATGTGATTAAGAAACTACCGTAGCTCTGTCCTAAAATATAGAGCGCCACACTAAATCTGCCTGGGTGAAGGTGATGGCAAGTCTCAGAATTGTCTTATGTCCACAGGGTGACTTCAAGTTCTGGGAACTGATGCACATTTCTTGTGGAATGTTAATAACTTAAATTATATTTGCTATGGATGTGTTCTGAATATAAACTTAGATGAAATAATTGCTAACATGTTTCTTTCCCATTTCTTTTCAAGTGCCTATTTGGCCTAGGAGCAGGAGAACACTTTGAGAGCTAAGCACATGACTTAGTGTTTGCTGATTAATATCAATAAAATTAGCTTAAGAAACTTACCTACAGCTATTGATTCTAAAATAATATAAAATTTTGGACAAGTGGATTCGAAAATCAACTATAGGTCATACTATTGTGCCTGTTCGGTTTCCTTCCTGAAAGACCAGTTGAAGACTTTGCTTTGTAACTCTCCATGCAAATGCCTGTGCTTGGCTTGTGTTGTTGGCATCATCATCACCCACACCAAGAGATACAATATTGCTAACTCATACCTTTCAAATCGGAATGCAGGCAACAGCTTCTTTCTCGTGATTCTAAGAGACTATCCATCGACCATAAGCCAAGGTTGATGACTGTTTTAGGATTTGAGAATGTCTGGAACTCAGTTGTGACTCATTGATCATGATTCAAAATAATCTGAATTATTACATTATCTCTTGTTTTTCAACTATCATTTGACTCCCTCAAACTGTCTACTTATACCACATCATCTGATCTTCAGATGCTTGACTCTTCTTCTTTAGCTTATCACATAGATACTATTGATCTCCCACAGGTTGTAATGCACAAAATGAAAAAATTCCCACAAAACAAAACACTGTTGATAACATCATTTTTCTCCTCAAGGAAGACCTAGTTTAGATTATTTGCAAAGACCTATTTTTTGCACTAAATGTTCCCCCACTGTAGAAGCAACTTGTATAATAATTCTGTAGATTCAAACTCATAGAACTCTTTATTGCTTCTAAAGTCCTTACAGTAAACATTATCTCATCTTATCCCTACACTAACCTGTTGTATTTTATACAACAGGTTTCATGTCCCTCAATTAACAAAAAAGATATGGAAAAGAAGAGAAAGTTAAAAGACTTGTTCAACAAGAAAACATTTTATAAGTAGCTGGGCCTGGCCTAAGGATCTGGATTATTGTCCTTTTATCCTTTAAACAGTGTGATTTGAAGTTGTAGAGATGCTTTGGCCTTTAAGAGCACCAGCTGCTTTTGCAGAGGACCTAGTATGGAGTTCTCAGGAGAGCCTCATGGTGGCTCACAGCTGTCTGTAAGTGCAGTGTCAGAGGATCCAATGTCCTCTTCTGGCCTCCATAACCACTAGGAACACATGTAGTGCACATACATATTTGCAGGAAAAACACCATACATATCAAATTTTCAAATAAAATAAAATGAAAATAAATAAAGTGATTTGAATTAATTCATGTTTTCCCAACTTGTCTTCTGAGTTCTAACATAGAGGTATATGAGGACCCATAGAATCTGCAACTTCTACTTCTTACTCTAGAAATTCTGCTGTTTCTGACTATAAATATTTGAACTGTGAACAATATTTCTAGTAAAAAAAGTGTGTTGTTCTACAAAAAGAATAAAAAGGTTTAAAAACTACAAAAATAGATCATCTGCTTCTCTGTGTGATTAGTCAAATGGTTATATACAAAAATCCTTATACTCCCTACTCATGACTTAATTGTTGCATATTATTGTCACTCTAGCCAGCAAACAGGATAAAAAATTAAAACTTTCACTAAGAAGTACAAGATATATATATTATATAGTGTATGCCTCCTGATTTTGATTCAGTACTTGGGGATTTAAAGACCATGATCACATGATCTTGTAAGTAATAGACCATGTGATCACAGTCTTTAAACAACCAAGCTTTTGATCTATTAAGGTGAGACTAACAAAATTCAAACTTGCTTTTCAAAATATGCCTTTAAAGAAATAAATCCATAGATATATCATATAATGTACAAATCAGGGTATTTTTTGCATAGCCATCACCTCAAACATGCATTAGTCCTTTATACTGAAGAGAAGAACATAATAACAGAGCATGAACAATGGACTCCTACAAGTTCATAACATAAAAAAGCAATGATGAAATTAAAAATTGGAAAATAATTCAAATAGGCACACATAAACTGCCAATAAGCACATGAATGAAAGGTCTCAACGATATTAGTCATCAAAGAAATGCAGAATAAAAACACAGTAGCACAACAAGATGCTATTATACAGCCAACACACTTAGTAAAATTAAAAATTAGAAAGACTGACAGTAGTAAATGTCAAGGATATGTAGTCATTACAAAACCCATAGAGTGTTGACAAGAATTCAAAAGTATTAAGACAATGTAAGAGAAAGTATTAGAATTTCTCATTGTGATAGCTAATTTTAGATATCAGCATGACTGGATTAAGGATTACTTAGAACCTAGTAAATCATTATATTCATGGTATCTCTGAGAGTGAGTCTAAGTAAACTACATGGAGAAGATTTCCTTCCTTGCAGGTGGGAATCAATCATATAAGGACCAGAAAGAATAAATACAAAAGGCAAAGTTGTCTCTCTCTCCACTGAGAAAGACCTAGGGTACAGGATACACTTGCCTTTTCTCTTAGACCCCTAAAGTTTAGACTCTTAAGCCCTTGATTCTAAGACAGCCTCCTTCCCTCAGTTCTAGGGCTTCAGGACTCAAGGCAACAAGAGTTGCACTACCAGATTCTCTGTTTCAGACTTTGACCAAATCATACTACTGCATCCTAGGAACTCTTGCCTGAAGTTTGCTTGCAATGAGACTTTTCAGCTGCCATAATTATGTGGTCAATTCCCTAGTAAATCTTTTTAAGTGTATCCAGATGTATGGCTTATTGCTTTTTTTTCTCTAGTAAATGTAAGTATATTTCTAAAGCATCTTATAAAACTAAACACAAATCTTCCAAAAGCTAGATATACCCAAGAGGAATGAAAATCTGTGTTTACATACTGACTAATTTAATAGTGGCCAAAGCTGAGTGTGTGGCACAAGCCTGTAATCCCAGTACTTATGGGATAGAGGCAGGACGACTACTACTACAAGTTCCAGGGAGCCTGAGCAACATAATGAGGTTGAAGTCAGCCTGAGATATGTAACAAGACTGTGCCTCATAATTTTTTTAATGTGTTTTATTATCTGTCTGTTGATGCCTAACTACTGATTTACTGGTTCTACAACAAAACATGTTTTGTTCTGATATTTTTTTGAAAAGGTATCAAGAACCAGACAAAGATGTGTCCTTTGTTCAAGGCCTTGCAATCAAAATGCCAGCAGGACACATTTTCACTTTGAAGCTCCACTGGGGAGGAATCCATTTCAAACCTGATCATGTAGTTGGGAGAAATAATTTCCTTGCAATTTTGGTGTTGAAGGTCCCAGTTCCTGATAAACAGTGGTGTATCCATACAAAGGGATACAATTCAGGAGTGATGGGAAAATAACTGTTGATTATATGGTAGCAATGATAAATCTCTAAATCAGGTTGATTAGCAAAATATCTATGAAAATATTACATGCATTATTCCATTTATGTGAAATTCTACAACAGGAAAAAATAATGTATGCTGAGCAAAAACCAGAACAGTATTTGTCTCTGGAGGATGAGGATGGGAAAATTTAAAGAAGGATATGAGATAACTTTCTGAGATGAAGTCTACAGCAGTTCTCCATCAGTTCCGTAAAGCAATGTGCCTCATTGGTGGTAGCTTATCCTAAATCCCTAAAGTGGTAGGAGTCATGCTGTATCCATGACACTAATAAAATATATTCTAGTTTCTATGGGTTATTTTTCTGAGTTATCATTTATTTAGCTTTCAAATATGTTTCTATTTCAGATAAAGTTACTATGAAGCTTATCATTATGAAACTATTTCAGATGATAAGTATAGAAGAAAACACAGAATGAGAAAAAGCTTTGCTTTGTAATTCCCAATGTAATCAGTGAGTCCAGTCACGATTATCAGTGGATATTAAAACCCCTGGCTCAAAGGATATTAAGAAACAGAACAACAACATACTCTCAAATTATTACCCCACAGATTACATCCTTATTGTAAAAAGGGGGAAGATTCCTTATAGCAGAGAAATCTAGCATAAACAACATAAAACAAGTGAACACATGTAGGATTACCTTCAAAGGCTTGAACTGAAGATATGTGCTCTTTATAGAATGCAATTAGAAAGTGTGTGACATTATCTGTAGGTTTTTTTTTTTTTTATATTTAACTTGAATCATAGAGGAACAATCTGACCCACATAGCCTGGTTGCATTAAAAATATCATCTTGACAAAAGACAGAAAGGCTAAGAGAGCTGTTTTGGATCAAATGAAACTAAAGTGATATAACCTTCAAGCACAAGAAAATGAACTTTGGATTATAGACTTTGAAAAAACAGGCTGAGAAACTTAAATATACATCAGATACTATTTCTTTAGTAATATTAAGAATCTCTGATGAAATATTGGCATTGTGGCTATTTAAGGAATGCCCCTTATTCTCAGGATATAGATACTACATATACAGATGATAGTACATGTTATCTGAAACTTTATGTAAGATGGCACAGCAAAATAACAGACAATTATAATCTATGAGAAATGAGAGAGAATAGAATGCAAATTTGGCAAGATGATTTGCGGTGACTTTAAACACAATATGTTCCTCTAACTTTTCTGTAGGTGTCAAATTAGTAGAACTGTAATTTAACTTGTACACATGGAGTACGTGTAGTAGCCTAGTCATCTCATAGTTAATAACTATAAAGTTGACAAAATTTATGGAATAATTATTTTAAGGTAGTGCCCAACAATTACCAAGGATTCCAACTGCTGACAGAAAAGAAATGCAGGAAGTGACTGTGATGGATAGAGCATTAATACTTTTTTTTTGTTATTTTATGTGTGTGGGTGCTTTGCCTGCATGTATGCCTGGTGCCTGCAGAAGCCAGAAGAGGACATCAGATCCTTCGGAAATGGAGGTACAGATTATTGTGAGCCACCACATGGGTGCGGGGAATCAAACTTGGGTCTTCTGAAATAGCAGCCAGTGTTCTTAAACAGTGAGCCATCTCTCCAGTCCTACAATGAACAGTTTTAATTGTCAATTTGGAACAATCTATATTCACCTGGGAAAAGAGTCTCAATGAAGAAGGATTGTCTAGATGAATCCTTCTTCTTCTGGTGGAAGCCTCTAGACTGTGTAAAGGCAGAAAAAATATGCTGAATACTAAGGATGTTTGCATTTCTCCGTGCTCTTGACTGTGGATATGATGTGACTAGTTTCTTTATGCTCCTGACACTGTGACTTCCCCACAATGATAGACTATGACCTGGAATTGTGAGCCAAAATAAGCCCTTTCTCTACTCAATTGCTTGCCTGGGTATTTTATCACAGCAATAGAAATAGGACAGTGACCCAATTATTCACCTGGTCTTCTGGCAAGGATCTTTTTTTCAGATAGTGTCATGCAAAAGAAGAGTGAAGATCTTGGTACTATCTTGAAGAGACAGAATTGAAAGTTATATACTGTGCAGCTAGTATGAATTTATTTATAAAGCACAATAGCAAATGAGAAATACACAGAGAAAAAGCTCTAAAATTTAGGAAGTATTCTTATGTCTTTAGTTCAATAATAAATTGTATCTGTATAAGGGGGAAAATTCTACTGAGGCTCTATGAACATGGTGGGGATACAAGCTTGAAAACACTAGTAATCATTCAAATTCTCACCAACTAGACAAAAGAGAAAACACTGAATAGCACTGATATTCAAATGAGAGTTGAGAAGGGACATGCCTAAGTTATATGACTGCTTCAACTCTAGAATAATCACTCACACTCACCCTAGTCTTTATGAAACATAAAAATCAGTCTCGAGTAAATCAGTTGAATATACGGTGAAACTGATTCAATAAAGCTTAAAATAGTATAGCAAACTTCATAAATGTAAAAATATGCCATTTATAATGGGAAGAGTTGGTGGAATATGTTAAAAATTGAAAATGAAATAAGATTGTTAATGAATGAAAGGGTGTGCCATTTCTGATGTACAACATGTATTTTTAAAACACAAGACAAGTGAAGAAACATGAAAATATGACTCTAAATCAATAGCAAAACCCAAAACTCAGTCAATAAAAATGACCAAGAAATGGGGTACATGTTAGAACTAACAGAACATCCATTTATTAAAAAAAATAGTAAATGATTTCAAAGATTTGAAGAAAAACATGGACATTGTGGAAGAGCAGATGGGTAAATCTCAGCAGACAAAAGAAATGACAAAAATCGGACCAAAAATTTGGAAATGAAATACAGAAAACATAATTGGAGTAAAAAAAATCAACACATATGCTTAATAGCACATTCAACAGTAACAAAACAAGTAGTCAATAAACTGAAAATCAAACCTGTAAATTTAAGCTTAGAAAGGATAAATACTGTCAAATACTGTCTCAGTAGTCTAAGTGACAATATAAAGTAGTAAAATATGCATAAAATGCTTTCTAAAATGAGAGGACCAAGATTGAGACAGAAATAACATTTTTGAAGAAACAGTGCCCTAAATTTTCCAAAGATTATGAACAGTATAAATCCATAGGTTCAAGAAGCTTAATAAATATCAATCAGAATGTGTACAAAGAAAACCACACTTAAGGACACGAAGACAAAAATTACTTGAAATTATATATACAGGAAAAATATGTTACATAAAGAAAACAAGAATATTGGTTTTCTTATCAGAAAAAAATCCACTAACTATAACACAGCTAACATCCTTATAAATAAAAAGGTATTGATCCAGAATTTGATGTCCAGAAAAATTCCTCAAAAAGTAAGACATGCTTTAAAACAGACAAAGTGGACTTATAGAATATAAAAGTATAAGAATTGAAAGAGACCAGCTGCAAAACTCAAAACTAGAAAATGCAGAAACTGGCTTCATAATAGATACAGGACTATGAAACATGGCTAAGTTGGAATGGGTATGAAGACAACAACAACAACAAAACAAACCTCTATTTTATAGAACACAGATGTGGTGGTTTGAATGAGAAATGCCCCTGAGGTTCAAGTATTGGAACACGGTCTTCAGTTGGTGCCACTCTTTGGGGTAGAGAGTACAGCCTTGCTGGAAGAAGTATGTCACTGAGGGAGGGCTTTGAAAGTTCATATCCTTACCCCACTCCAAGTTTACTATTTCTACTTTGAGTTTGCAGTTCAAGATGTGATCTCTCAGTTTGATTCTCAGACCACCAGCTGCTTACCTCCCCCAATATTATAGACTCCCCCTCTAGAAGTGTAAGCCCCAAATCTTCTTTCTTTTATAAATTGCCTTGGTCATGGTATTTCAGTTTTTATAACTGCAAATGCATCTTTGATGTTTACAAGTCACCCAGTTTATGGTAATTTGTTCCAGAAGTCCAGACAAATTAAGACAATATCCAACAATACCCCATAAACATTCTTTCAATGTGCATTTGAGATATTTACTACCTTAGACCATATCCCGGTTTTCAAGAAATTATTAGTAAAAAAATGATTGAAATAATATAAAATATTTTCCTTGTGGCTGAGGAAATTATAGTGAATTACTTGCCATGAAAGCATAAGGACCTGAATTTATGACTCCAGCACTCATGTAGAAAACCAGATGTATTCTTGTAATTCCAGTTCTGGGTAGGCAGAGGCATCTAGATCCCTAGGGCTTCCTGGCCAGCCAATCTAGCATTATTGGTGCACTCCAGGTTTAGTGAGAGACTGTCTCAAAAAATAAGGGGAGAATAACCGACGAAGACACATGACATCAGCTTCTGTCCTCAATATATACATGCACATACCTGGACACAAATACGTGAATACACACATGTAAACATATACACATGCAAATAGAATATGTTGTTTGACAGTAGTAAAATTCACATTGAAAAGAAAATAATTGTGTTATTTAAACTTCAATTCTGTAACAAAATGTTTCAAAGAGGATGAATTAATTTTGCCTCATAGGTTAAGAGGTTATAGTTAGTTCCTGGTCAATTAGCTTAACTATTTCTGGGCTTGCATCATGAGAGAAGTGTGATGGTATTGTGTTCCCCAAAATATTGTGCACCCCAATAAACTTATCTGGGGTCAGCGACAGAACAGCCACTAAATACAAAGGCTAGAAAATGGTGGCATTCACACATTTAATCCTAGCACTCCAGAGGTAGAAATCCCTCTGGATCTCTGTGAGTTCAAGGCCACATTGGAAATGGCCAGGCATGGTGACACACGCCTTTAATCCCAGAAAGGAGCCTTTAATCCCAGGGAGTGGTGGTAGAAAGCAGAAAGGTATATAAGGCGTGAGGACCAGAAACTAGAAGCATTTGGCTGGTTAAGCTTTCAGGCTTCTAGCAGCACAGTTCAGCTGAGAGCCATTCAGATATGAGGACACGGAGGCTTCCAGTCTCAGGAAACAAGACCAGCTGAGAAATTGGCCAGGTGAGATTAGCTGTGGCTTGTTCTGTCTCTCTGACTATCCAGCATTTCACCCCAATAACTGGCCCCAGGTTTGATTTTATTAATAAGACTCTCTAAGATTCCTGCTACAGAGAAGGGAGCGGTATGTAAGAACAGCTCACCTCACAGCAGCCAGCAAGCAGAGAGAATATACCTATCCTAGTGTGCTTCTTCATCCTTCTCCTTTAATTTTATCTGAGTTCCCAGCCCATTGAATAGTACCACCCACACTCAAGGGGATTCTTCTGCTCTTAAACCTCTTTGGTAATGTTCTCACAGACACACTCAGAAATGTGTTTTACTGTTTTCCTGCATGCTTCCCAATCCAACAGATTGGCAATTAGAATTAACTACTAAAATCTATAACAAATATTTTTGAAAAACACCCCTATGTGTTTAAAAATACTTTTTAATTAAAAAATAAATAATGGAAAGATTAGAATATATTTTAACATACACAATAATGAAAATTCCAAATATCAAAACTTACCACATGCTTTTAGCAGAGTCAAGAAAAAAACTAATCCCCTTAAATACTAATTTTAGAGAATAATATCTTAAAATCATTTATCTAACCAAATTTCTAAATAAACTATAATAGAAGAACAAATTAAAGCTCCCTCAAATAGCAGAATTTATCATGATAAATTTGAAATGAATAAAACAGGAAAATGCCAAACAGTAGAGTAAAACAAAGACCAAAGCTTATTTCTACAAAGAAAAAAAAACTCTCAATAAAATCAATAAACTCTAGGTACATTAAGGTATGGTATATCCATAGATTGTCAAGAACAACTATAGAAGAGGAATGTTTTACAATCTCCTCAGCTGATAATAAGGGTACAAAGGCTGATTTTGTACAACTTGATGACAATAAAATTGTTGATTGATATAATAGGAAAATTGTTGAATTACACAAATTATCAAAATCTACCTAAGTTTTTTTTCAAATTGTACTAGCTCTATACCTAACATATAAATTGAATTTATAATTTAAAATATTTTAAGGCACTTTTTACTGGTAAAATCTTCTAGACATAAAAGTAACAAATATGGTACACAAATTCCATCACAAAACAGAGACCATTTCTCATTTCATATCACGAGGCCAGCATTAGTCTGCTGCCAATTAGACAATGACAGTAGAAGAAAATCAAAAATGAGTTTTCTTTACAAACTATCATCTCGAAATATCTGCAAAACGAATATAGCAAGAAGTAAAAAGAATAAAACATTTTGACCAAGTAGTGCTACTGAGGTCACTCTAGGTTGAACAAACAAGAAAAAAAAAATCTATTGATGGTATTCAACACACAAAACATCAATAGATTAAAAGCAAAAAGCTCAGGTTCCTTTTGATAGATACAGAAGAAGCATAATAAAAAGAAAAAAATACCTCAAGACCTCAAGATGCAATCACAGGAAAGACTCTTAGGCAACCTGTAATAGACAACATAAAACATATAGCTAATATCTCACTTAATGCCAAAAATTGACAGTTTCTTTTTTTATAACTGGAAATAAGTTCTAGAAAGCTGCTTGCAATATTGTTCATCCATTTCCCTGGTGCTCTAAGCCAGCAAAGTCAGCCACTGAACACATAAAGCCAAAACCATCGAAGAGGAAAGAGCTGAACTGTCTGGACTTGCAACTTACATAATTTGGCTCATAGAGTATTCCAGAAAAGACTTCTAACATTAATAGATTGATTAATTTAGCAAGTTCACATAATATAAAACCATATATGGAAAGCAATTATATTCAAATGCTGGCAAAATTGTGTAAATTAAATTAAAAATTAATAATATTTACAGTTGGATCTAAGAAAGATAAAATACTTAGAAATGAGCTTATTTAAATATGTCCAAGACCTCTACATTAAAAGTTACAAAACATTGCTGAGAGACACTAGAGGAAATCTAAATTACTAGAAGATACATGATGCTTCTGGATGAAAATACCCAAGAGCGTTAAGATGTCCTCTCATAATTGATCTGTACTTTCAATGTAATCTCAATTAAAATCTCAGCAGGCTTTAAAAAATAGATAATATATTATCTATTTTTAAAAAGACATAAATGAAAAATATGGAAACACAGAGGACCTCAAACAGCCATAGCAATCTTGCCAAATGGTAAGAAGGACAAAATTGAAGGATTTCTACTGTCTGATATCCAGGCTTACAATAAATCTACAGCTATCAAGATAGTGTGGTAGCAGGTTAAACACAGACAAATAGATCAATGCAAGAGAATAGAAGCCAGATTAGATCCATACTTGTACAGGCTATTGATATTTTACAAAGGTATGAGAGCAATTCTGAGGATAAAGGAAAGTCTTTTCGATAATTGGTGCTCAAATAACTAGATATACTTCTGAAAGCTACCCCTACTTCACACTACACACAAAAAACCAATTCTATTTAAATTAGAAATCATCTGTGTATAAACATAAGAGAATCTCTTCACGATGGTGTGGCACATAAAGATTTGACATTAAATCAAAAATCTTCAACACCACCACCACAAAGGATATATTGGGCTTCAACAAAATCAGTCTTAACGGGACACAGTAGCTCATGCTTGTAGCCCCAGCACTTAGGGAGACTAAGGCAGGAGTATCATTGTAAGTTCAAGGTTAGCCTTGGCTACATAGTAAGTTCCAAGCTAGCCTGGGATAGAAAGTGAGTCCTTGTCTCAAAATATGAAAAGAGAAAGTTTAGTCTCTCATGAAAAGATGTCAATAAAGAAATGAGTGCTCAAAGCATAGTCTCAGAAACCACAGAGATAACAAATCCCTAATAAAGGACCATGTCCACTCATTCAACTTTTTTTTTCAGATCAGTATCTCAATGCAACAAGTGAGCAAAATTCCTAGACACTTCACAAAGGATGGCAGCCAACTGACCAAGAAGTGCATGTAAGAGTGTTTAACATCATTAGGTCATCAGTCAATCCATACAAATTAAAATACCAAATGTCTTTCACTCTATGGAAATTGGAGATCAAAAGAAACAAGATCTGGGAAATCCAACATGAACACCTGTTGGTAACAGGAGTGGAGAATATTTTTTTTCTATATACAGTAGAGGAGTATTTCTTAGTGGTAGCACTGAAGTCAACTGAAAACTTTAAACCTTATTTTGTACTCAAATTTCATTTCAAATAATTCATCTGAAGAAACATTTGCCCATAAGTGAAGTACAGAAGAATTGCTGAAACATTCAAGAGTTTCTCTGTTTAGGGGCTGGGGAGATATTTCAGTGAATAAAGTACTTACCTTGAAGTCATAAACACTGAAGCCTGTATCCTCAGAACCTATTTAAAATTTGGAGTGGTCATGGCAGCCCTCCCGTAATTTCAGCACTCAGAAGGCAGAGACAAGAATGGGAAAAGCTGCCTAGTTAACCTGTATCCACAAGCTCTGGCTTCAACTGAGAGACCCTGTCTTAATGAATTAGGCAGAGAATGATGGAGGGTTATCCAATGGTGTCTTCTGGATATGACACAGCTCTTGTACCTATGAACTTATAGAAGCCATAGGCTACCTGCCCAAAACCTGAGCAGGATTGAGCCCATCAGTAGCCCACCATGGATAGAGGAGGAGCTCAAAAACCCTCCCTCTCCCAGAGCAGCTGTAGGTAGTTAAATGTTGCAGGACAATGTTAAATTATATTCCTCAGTGGTATAGCCACTGATGTATTACCCTAGCTCAAGTAATTTGCCCCCACCTGTACTCATGCAAGCAACCTTAATTAAATATAGGAGGGCACACACACAAAGACAGAGTAGGAACAGGACTTAGGAAGAAGCATGGATTTGTTGGGTGGGGCAAAGGAAGAAGGATAATGGGGAGACTTTGATAAAAAATAATATATATATGAAATTATGAGAGAATAAATAAATTTATAAGCATGTCATACACTTTGATCCATGATAATATTCTAGATAACTATATCAGAATCATCATACCAACTGTCTCCAACACCAATTACTCCTATTCTTTATGGAATGGGTTCAATCATTCCTCTCACTAGCATACATAGTACATGTCTATGATGTACACAATGACTTCAAAGAGGAAAGGCTATTATAGGGATTCTTAAAAACAATCATTGTTTCCTATGTATTTTGTACGATATGAGCCAGCTGTCAATCACCACTATCAACAAATATCATGGGCTATTTGTTACGGTCTCTTAAACCCATGGAGTTCTCATCAGACGCTCGAGGGGGAAAAATGAAGTGTCTTCATGCAACTCTTTTTATAGACCCTGCTTTAACATTTTGAGGGAGAGAAGAGTGAGCTTAAAGTGGTAACAGCTGTGCTTTCTTCACCTAATTTGTCATTTCCGGTGCTTTCTTGAAGAGTTTACTTGAATTCTTTTGTTTTGACTTTTCACTTTCAATTAGCATCCCCTACAAAGTGTGAACTCACAGAGCTGACTTTGGCAGTTTCCGACTTTACAAGGAAGTTTCAGCGTGTCTCTTTTGAAACAATTGAAATGAAAATGCCGTATGTAACAGGGTAAAGCTCAAAGAAACGAACACTAATAAATGCTTAAGTTTAGGGCTAGTGAAGTAGGCAGCTGAATTTAATTTGGGTGAGAGACTTTGCCTCTCTTTCTGCTATTTACATATATGCTTTTTTGTTTTCATTCTAGGGCATATTAAATGCCATGTTTTAAAATAAATAGCCCTGCTTTATCTAAAATACCATGAGGAAAATCATTTTACATGTGAATTCCTGGATTTACTCCAGTCTTGTGTTTCTTCCTAGCTTGCTTTACACTTTATACATAAACACAATAAAGCACCACATTTCCTTTTGCTGTTGTTTTGGTTCTTAAGACTGTGTCTCACTGTATAGGCAGGCTGGCCTGGAACTTGCTATGTACATTAGGCAGGCTTCCAACTCACAAAGATCTGCTTGCCTCTTCCTCTGAAGACACTATGTTTCTCCAAATAGAATATGACAAATAAAGATGAGCTGTCCTTTCATCTGGAAAATGTTAGACAGAGACCATTTTACTACATGTTTGTAGTTTTTAAATAAGAAACTATATTTGACAAAGTGTTTGCAAGTTAGCAGCATCACAAAATCCTTCAAAGGCCAGTGGGGTTTTTTGTTTGTTTTACAAATAAATGGCTAGACCTTGTCATTCTTGTCAATTACATTTATCTGGATTAAGTGAGAATTATCAGGTGGTTTTCAATCCTAATATGGAATTCTTACTTTTATCCATTTTAATTATAGCATAAGAATCCACTTTCACAGTAGTGTGTGATTTGATGTAAACCTTCTGATAGTTAACTGTAGCAGTATTGCTGAAGTTGAGCTGAAAGAGAAGGTTCGATTGTTCTTTATATGATAGGCAAAGATCATAGTAAACCAAGTCAGACTTCATATGACTGATATCAGAACAGCAGAAATGGAGAGTAGACATTAATTCTCTAGTTAAACTCTTTTTCCACCTGACATTTCTGATTTTTGTATGCCAATATTTAAAAAGTTACAAGGTTGCTTTTAGTTTCCTTTAAAACCTTCACACTTAAGCAATTTCAGAATCCAGACAATTCTTACTAATATTGTGACCCCATTTAAGAAAGTTTGATTCTCCCTGAAGCTGTATAAGGGTATACTGGTATTATCAAAATCCAAAAACAGAGGGAAAATTCTAAAGAAATATCAGCAAAGTTGGAAGCAATCATAGTGTATGACTTGCCTTCTCCTCTGGGATGAATATATTGAGGACTAGTACCTTCTACAATATAAAGACTTAAAATCTATGAGACTAATATAAAAAGAAAATAACCCATTTATGGAAAAAAATATAATTAGTAGATGCCAGTTTGCAAACTGTGAAAAAAATAACACATACACCAATTTCTTTATATCCTGCAACTTTACAATCTTATACTCAGCACTTCTCAAAACCCCAGGGATAGCTCTCAACATTGTACTATCAAGATTCAAGAATAAAAATAACATTTTGGCTCAAAGACATAATACTTCACATTAAGAATTCCCTCAGAATAAGAAACCAAGGGAATGATTTCACCAGTTGATACCAGTGTTCGCGATACACACAAACGCCTACTCCTTTTTTTTAATGGCATCTAAAGAAAGAATATTCAAATACTTACAAAATAAGACAAAGATTTCAACAGAGAAAATTGTGTTTGAGTCACACCTGTCTTTAATAATTGAATCTAAAACCATGGAAAACTAAAGAAGAATTAAGGAACGGCTAAGAGTAGGCTCTGGAAGAATAAAAACTATGAGTTGTGTCAAGACAATGATACATGTGGCCTCAAAGGGGAAAGACATGGTGAAAAAAAAATCATCCTAATCTTAACAAACTTCACCCCATATGACCGAAGTTGCTTTGGAAACGACAAGAAGAGATTGTGCAATATGAATCCCTGTCAGAGAGCTGTGGCAATAATATTCTGGGTCATGCCAGCACACTCAGTATGCCTCTTATCGAAATGGCACAGTCACTACACAGCACCCAATAAAACTGAACAGCCAGTGTTGTGGTTTCGAAAGCACCACAGATTAACAATTCCCCTTGTTCTTTGTATTTCCCACATAAAAGTGGGGTAGGTCTCAGAGAAACAAGCAGAGGTCCACACTCACAAACAAGGACAGGAAAAAATAAATAAAAGGGGAGAGACAGAATTAAAACTAAGCCAGAGAGATTTTATCAGAATTCTGTGTGGGGACAAGCAGAAAACTATGGTATGCTTCTAGTCTTGTCATCAGCAATAGCAATAATCCCAACAGTCCCCCAAGTTTGTGTCAAAGCTCCAAAGCAGTATACTAAATCCTTCCCCAAGTTTTCTTAAACCTCTGTCAGTGACAACAAAGCAGAGAGAATTTTCACACAGTTTTAGTAGAGAAGTTTAGCGATCCTCGATCTGTTAAGAACTTTGAAAGAGTCCATAGGACTGAAGAGTGTATCTGTGGTTTTGAAAAGTACATTCGCCGGGCGGTGGTGGCGCACGCCTTTAATCCCAGCACTTGGGAGGCAGAGCCAGGCGGATCTCTGTGAGTTCGAGGCCAGCCTGGACTACCAAGTGAGTTCCAGGAAAGGCGCAAAGCTACACAGAGAAACCCTGTCTCGAAAAATCAAAAAAAAAAAAAAAAAAAGAAAGAAAAGTACATTCAGTGACTACAAATACTAATAAATAAATAAATAAATAAATAAATAAATAAATAAATAAATAGATGATAAATAAATAGATGATAGATAGATAGATAGATAGATAGATAATAAAAGACTGTTGTGTGCCACATTAGAAAGCATGAAATGGCTCTGCCCCACACACACACAAATGACCAAATGATATGATAATATGAAAATCACCTTTCCCACAGACTCTGTTATGATGACTGCTGCTCCTAATCCTTCTACACATCAGAACCAAAGCCATGTCAAGCTCAGAGCAAGATGCACACTCGATTTCTAATGTGAAACTGCCCACTTACCTTACTCCTTTTGCTGCAATCCATCACACAGTGGGGGAAATGGTGGAATTGTAAAAAGATGCCTAGATCGTGTTCTTCAATTTTTAGTCAATTCTTTTTCAATCGTGATGCTCAGAATGTGTGCTCAGGGGATGTCAAATCATCAGAATTACCTTTCTGCATGTTCCCTGCACGCCAGAGTCGGTGTAGTCTAAGGAACTCTCTTCTGTGTCAACAGAACACTTTTGATGTATGCAGTAGCTTTCCCCACTTTGGACCAATGTTTCCTACCTGTAGTTCCCACACTGCCGTGAATAATATTTTGAAATACTATTCCATTTATGTTCCTTTGCACTCTACCCTGTTCAAATACAATTATTGACTCGTGTTGATTCCTACAATTTTATTTTCCCAGACTTTTTGCTTAAACTACAATTTATTTATTTTGAGAAGATGGCATTGTTTGTTAAGTTAGCTGAGGGCAATCAGGGGATTTACTCCTGCAAAGCCTCAAAATAAGATTTATTTATTCATTCATTTAACTTCAGTTTGATTTTTATGCTTTAGCCTCTACTAGACACTAGAGATAGAAACAGGTGTAAGGATTGCCTAATGAATCTCTTGTGCTGCTTTAACTCTAATAGAAAGTGATAGTTGCTGTAGTATGAGGGATCTAATCTTGCTTGGGGGCAGGGAAAATAAGCGGAGACCTGGCAAAGAGGCTACACAAACTAAGTCTTGCAGAGAAGGTGCTATCTCCCAAAACAGATAAAGCAAGAGGGAGCAAGACAGCCACAAAGACAAGCCTGAACAGTCAGATAATGGTAACGGAGCAGCAGTGCTGTTTTGGTGCGTGATGGGGTACACTAAACAGTGTTTCAATGCTTGTGCCCAAGCTGCATGCACCTAAGATTCGGCTGTATTGAGATAGGATGAATAGAGGTAATTTTTCAAAGCTCTCTAGTTATTCTAATCTGCAGCCCGAGTGGAAAGCAAAAAACACGAACACTGCTTTGCACAATGGGGAGTCACTGAAGGGTTTTAAGTAGGACAATAAATGAAAATTTGAGGAAACAAAATTATTTTGTTTATACTGATGAAGTAGAAGATTGAAGGCTGAGATATCATTAGAACAAAAAAAAACTGAGCTGTCCTTCTTCAGATGATGCTAATTCAAAATGAGGTTTGCAGTTGTACCAAGAAAAATGGTAGACAATTAAAACCAAGGAAATACGTTTCTTGCTATTTTATATTCTTCTACTATTCTCTTTCTGTGTTAATACAAAAAAAGTGACTATTGATGCTACCTATCTTATCATTCTTTCATGATTTCACTTGGTAAAATGGCAATTTTGTTTTTCATAATCAGAAAGGCTAATGACTCTTCTTTTCTATTTGATCTGTTTTAACTTCCACTGTTAAGGTATTAAAGCATTTTTTCAGATATGCAAAATGTGAAAGTATTAAATATAAAATACAATTTTACATTTGTATATACCTATGAACCCACTATACACATTATAATACGCAATTTGTCAAGTTTTTTCTAACTTCATTTTGTTCAGTTTTCCAGCCTTTACCATTGGCAGCTGCCATTCATTTATAGAATTACAATTAGTTTGCTCTATTCTTTTTAAATTTGTATCTTATTTTGGATTTAGTTATTTAATCTTATGTGTTTGAGTGTTTTGCCCACACCATGTGCTTATCTTGTACCCATGGAGGTCAAGAGAGGGCATCAGATCCCCTGGGTCTGGAATTATGGATGGTTGTGAGCCATCATGTGGGTGTGAGGAACTGAACCCAGGTCTCCTGAAAGAAAAATAAGTGCTCTTAACCAATGAGACATCTCTCCAGCCCCAATTTGTTCAATTCTCATGCATAGCACAGGTAGAATCATTTAGAGTATCCATTTGTGTGTGTGACTACTTTCAGTCAACACACTGTTTCCTTAACTCATCTGCATTGCACAAATTTCAATAGATTTGGCTCTTTATCAACTCAATCTATCAATTGACTTGCTTTTATTCTCCTACTAATTGACATTTGGTTGTTTCTAGTTTTAGTTATTATAACTTAGGCTAACATGGCCATTTATTTTATGAGTCTTGGTGGACAAATGTGCTTTTTCTCTTAGTTATAGATGATGAAGTAGAGTTTCTGGATCACAGACAAAGCATTTATGTAGTTTATCATAATATACTCTTCTATAATATATTTGGTATATATTATAAAGAAGCTGAATAATATCAAGTAAAACAGCTAAGTAGCTACACAAAATTATACTTTGACCTCCAATATATAAATGCTGCTGTGTTACATGCTAGTCAATATTTAATATTGCATATTTAGATTTATACCCACTTTGTAAGTGCATGGTAATATTTGGTGGGTGCTATTCAGTCATTTAAATTACTGCTTTTCAATGCCCGTTTGATCTGTTTTAACTGTTCAGTAGACAAATATCATTTTACAGTAGTTTATATAACTATCATTACATATTCAAATGCTATAATACTCTGCTTTTTAAAGGTGCAATTCAATGATTTTTGAATAGTCAAAGTTGTACAAGTAACACTGGAGAATTCCAGAACATTTTCAATACTTCTAAGAGATGCAATACATTCATTATCTTAATTCACTTCTGAATCTCACCTCTGTAGCAGGAATCTTAAAAGTTCTTATTAATAAAACAAACCTGGGGCCAGTTATTGGGGTGAACACTGGAAGATCAGAGAGACAGAACAAGCCACAGCTACCTCACCTTCCCAATTCCTCAGCTGGTCTTCTTTCCTCAGACTGGAAGCCTTTGAGTCGTCATCCAGAATGAATCTCAGCTGAACTGCTGCTAGAAGTCTGAAAGCTTAACCGGCCAAATGCTTCTAGTTTCTGGTCCTCACACCTTATATATCTTTCTGCCTTCTACCATCACTCCCTGGGATTAAAGGCTCGCTTTCTGGGATTAAAGGCGTGAGTCACCATGCTTGGCTGTATCCTTGAACAGATGGATTTCTGCCTCTGGAATGCTAGGATTAAAGGCGTGTGCTACCACTGCCTATCCTCTATGTTTAATATTGTGGCTGTTCTGTCTCTGATCCCAGATAAGTTTATTGGGGTGCACAACATTTTGGGGAACACAATACCACCACACACCTCACCCAATCCCCAGTAGCCATTGATCTCCTCACTTTCCATCTTTGTGGGTTCAATTCTTCTGGACACTTCATAAAAACAAAATCATAAAATACGTTGCCCATTATATCTGGCTTCATTAAGTTAAGACAATGCCTAGCTTTTTGAGTTCTTTATATATTTTGGAAATCAACCCTTTGTCAGATGTGGGGTTGATGAAGATCTTTTCCCATTCTATACGCTGTTGTTTTGTCTTATTGACCATGTCCTTTGCTCTACAAAAGCTTGGACTACAGAGCTTAACAGAGAATTCTCAACAGAAGAATCTCAAATGGCTGAAAGACATTTAAGGAATTGTTCAACATCCTTAGTCATTAGGGAAATGCAAATCAAAACAACTCTGAGATACCATCTTACACCTGTCAGAATGGCTATGATCAAAAATACTGAAGACAGCTTATGTTGGAGAGGATGTGGAGCAAGGTGAACACTCCTCCACTGTTGGTGGGAATGCAAACTTCTACAGCCACTCTGGAAATCAGTATGGCAGTTTCTCAGGAAATTGGGAATCAATCTACCTTAGGACCCAGCTATACCACTCTTGGGCATATACCCAAGGAATGCTCAATCATACCACAAGGACACATGCTCAACTATGTTCATAGCAGCATTATTTGTAATAGCCAGAACCTGGAAACAACCTAGATGCCCCTCAACTGAAGAATGGTTAAGGAAAATGTGGTACATGTACACAATGGAGTACTACTCAGCAGTAAAAAACGATATCATGAAATTTGCAGGCAAATGGATCGAACCAGAAAATATCATCCTGAATGAGGTAACCCAGACTCAGAAGAACAAACATGGTATGTACTCACTCATAGGTGGATACTAGATGTAAGGCAAAGGATAACCAGACTACAACCCGCAGCTTCAGAGAAGCTAGCTAACAAGAAGGACCCTAAGAGGTACACATCGATATCCCAGCAAAGGAGAAATAGATGAGATATACATAAGCAAACTGGGAGTGGGAGGTAACAAAGGGCAAAGAATGGGGGATGAGAACATAAGGAAATGGGAGATTCGAGCAAGAACAGGGATAAAGTGGGAGAGCAAGGAAAGAGATACCATGACAAATGAAGACATCATGGAAATAGGAAGAGGCAGGGTTCCGGGGAAGTTCTCAGGAATCCACAAGGATGACCCCACCTTGGACTACTGACAGTGGTCTAGAGGGTGCCTGAACTGTTCTACTCTGGTGACTGGACTAGTGAATACCCTAACTGTCATCATAGAGCCTTCACCCAGTTTCTGATGGAAGCAGATGCAGAGATCCATGGCTTGGAGCCAGGCTAAACTTCGGGAATCCAATTGATGAAAGAGAGGAGGGATTCTGTGGACAGGGGACATCTAGATCACAGTGGGAAAACATGTAGGGATGACCAGCCACACTAGTGGAAACCCATTAACTGTGGACTAATAGCTGTGGACCCCTCATAGGACTAGACTAGGCTCTCTGGATATGGGGAGACAGTTGTTTAGCTTGAAATGTTTGAGGGGACCCCAGGCAGGGGAATCAGGATCCTTCCCTGGTGCATGGGTTGGATTTTTGGAGCCCAGTGCCTAGGGTGTGACACCTTGCATAGCCTTGGTGCAGGGGGGAGGGGCTTGAACCTGCCTCAGTTGAGTGTGTCAGGCTCTGCTGACTCCCCATGGGAGAACTTGACTTGGGAAATGTGGGGATGGGGGGGGTGTGTTGGGGGGAAAGGCTGAGGAGTGGGAAGAGGCAAGAAGGGGGGATCTGTGGTTGGTATGTAAGGTGAATAGAAAATTTCTTAATAAAAAAATGGAAAAAATTTTAAAAATAAACTCCAGAAAAAGTTAAGACAATGCTTTCTTTGTTACTATTATTTTATTTATTATTAGTATGCATGTGTATGTACGTATGTCCAGGTTGTATGTATGATGTGTTTGAGTGAGGACATGTGCATGTTGCATCATACAAGAAGAAGTCAGAGGATCACTTTCTAGAATTGATTCTCTCCCTCTACCATGGATTCTGGGTATGAGTTATTTGGACAGACAACTGTCACTTGCCAAGCATAGGCTGGCCACCTACCACAGTGCCTTCAAGGTTCATCTAAACTGTTGTATCTACCAGTACTTCTTTCATTCTCATGGCTAAATAATATTCCATTTTTAGATTGAAAAAAAAAGGATTTTAAAAAAGTTTTTACCATGAAAGATGATAAAACATGTGAGGAGAAAATATGTTTAATATGATTTAAGCATTATACAGTATATGCACACATAAAATATAACATAGTACTCCATTAATATAAACTATTTCATGTGTCTATGCACAAGTGAAGAAAAGATTCTTGCCTTTATACCAGAGCTACATAGTGAGACCTCGTGAAAAAAGAAAGGAAGAAAGAAAGAAATAGAAGAAAAGTATCTTAAGAAATAATATTGTATGGATATATTATTTTTTTCCCTTCCATGGACTAACAGACATTTGTGTGGCTTCAACATTATGTGCACTATAAATACTATTATATTAATATTCATAGGAGGTTATGTGTGAGCATATTTTTTATTCTAGAAATATACTTATAAATAGAATATGGAATTATATAACCTCTTGTTCAGTTCAATTTACATTCTAAACAACAGCATAGAAAGATGGCAATTTCTCCACATATTTGACCTTTTTTTGATATTTTTATAGCTATCCTATCCAGTGTGGAATAGGTATTATACTGTGGCTTTGCTTTTATTTTCCTTAATGACAAATGAATCATAGTTATTTATATGTCTGTTAAAATCCTTTTCTCATTTTAAAGTTGGATCATCTTTTGCCTAATAACCTCTCCAAATTTTTTATTGTATTTTATATTTAACCCCCAATCAACATGTTCTTAATTTGATAGTCCATTTTTTTCTTCATTCAACCTGGGGTCGTTTAATTTGTTATCATTTTTCTCTTAATGTAATTTTTAATCACTCCATATTCATAAGATGTTAAATCTATGTTTTCTTCTAGAACAGAATTTTGCCAAATAGTAAATACACATGTTTTTGCAAGTCACAGAGTCTCAGCCATAACAAATTAACTCTGCAAGTGTGGTGTAAAAGCAATCCAAAAGAATGCATAAATGAATGGTCTGGCTGCCTTCCATTAACACATCACCACAAGGAAAGGTAGCAGGCCCCTGGGTTTTGCACTATGGGCTGAAGTTAGTGAACTTTCTTCAACTAGTTCAAGTGTTTTAGTTTTCACTTTTTAGTTTGATGGTCCATATCAATTATATTTTGTGCATGGCTTGACATGAGTATCAAAGTCCATTTTCTCTCATAAGGAAATGCAATTACTGTGTTATAATTTTTTAAAAGACTGTTTTCCCCTTAATTACAGTGGAATAAAGTTCAAATCAAGTGACTAGGTGTGTAGGCTATTTCTGTACTCCCTTTTCCACACCATTGGCCTATTCATCAATTTCTTTATCAATACCACACTGCCTTAATCATTATAGGTTTATAGGTTGTCTTAAAAAACCCTAGTGCAACTCCTCCAATGCTGTTTTTCCTCCTTCAAGATTGCATTGACTATTCACAGCTTTTGCATTTCAATACAAATTTTATAATCAGCTAAGCAATTTACACATGCAAACATACTCTGCAGGGATTTGATTGGGATTACATTTACTCTGTGGATCAATTTTAAAAGAATTGACATTGTAACAATGTTCTGCCTTCCAAACAATCCATAAACATGTTTTCCTCCATTCATTTAAATCTTTTTTCAGTGTTGCTCATAAATCTATTGTTGTTCCAGGTATAATGGTGGTTGTCACGTTTAATGGTGGTTGTCACGTTTTTCATTAGATGTATTCCTAAATCCATCATGCTTTTAACGTAGCATTTTCCAATTTATTTACAAACATTTATCAGATTACAAAATATAAATTTCTTACACTTTTATTTTTTTCCAGATGATGTTGAACCTAACATAATATTTAAAAATTATTTTTTGTCCCTGAAGTTAGAAAGTCCTAAAAACAGCCAAGGATTCTAGCAAAAATTGTGTGCAATGGAGACAATAAAGCAAGAAGCTAAAATTATGAATATGAAAGATTTACAAATAGCTGAAAGATAGAATTGATGGAAACACACCAAAGCTAACAAAGAAGAACAAAAGGAATGTTTGGAAGAGGACTAAGAGAGTGTGGTCACAATGTCCCCTGCAGGTTTATAAGCAGTAAACCACCTTTAGTAAAGGCAAGTGCTACGAAGGGACACATGAAAAAGGGACTGAAATTGAAATGACTGATTTAGGAGTCATTAAGCGCTTTCCCAAAGACACATCAGCAACACATCAGACTGGAAGTCAGCTTGAAGTAAATTAAATAGGAGGTCAGCAAATCAAAGACAACTGAACAGAGTGCACTCCTCTTGTGGCTACTGCTAGGCCTTATTACAATATCTTAGGATACTTCTTGCTTCTGTATCCTCAGACTCTTTATGCATTTCCACTCTAATTATAAATATTATCAACTGTTCCTCTTAAAAATAATCTATCTTAAAGCCTATTTTACCCTTTTTCGATAGCCTTACCTCTTCTTCATGTGCAATACTTTATGAATAAAACAGCATAAATGAATCAGTGGGGGAAAACACTTAGACGTTAGGTAGAAGAACTTGCATATGCTAATAAATGCTAGTTTTATCTTCTCCCTCTTGTGTTCCCTATATTCTATTATTTGTTTAACATAATTGAGTTATTTCTAAGTTGCTCTCAAGTAGATGAAAAGGTTTTTCCCTACGATATGCAAATGTGCTTTGTTTCATTAACACATATAGTACCATGTATATTTCGTAAGTTTTTGGAACAGATTTATTTAATGTTAACTTGATTCATTTAGAGAGACATCAAGCTATCGATTTAAAGATATATGATAGCCTATGTGGCACTTACTGTGTCCCTTGCTCCATAGCCTCTCCTGAATTTAAAATTCCAAACTGAATCTAGTTACTAATAAATCAATATGTGTTCTAAACATTGTGAATATTGATTATAGGGAAAACAGAATATTTGAGAAGGCAATGTCAATTACTTGCATTTAATACAACTGAACATCAACAAGGAAATAGATTTTAGTAGGCTATGACAAGAAAGTGAACAGTATCAATGAAGATGCTGAAAAGAAATTTAATAAATGGACATCTATGATCTGCATTAATCAAAGAAAATTTTGAAGGCAATAAATCGGCTGACAGTTTTGAATAAGTATAATAGAAAATGAATGGTCAGGCAATTTTCTGTTGTTGTTGAATTAATTTTCTCTCTTTTTTATTAAGAAGAGTTTTTCATTCATTTTACATACTGCAGAGACAGTCAGGCAATTTTTAAGATACTTCCTCAATATAAGTGTAATATTAAGGCTGCATCATAAAATTCAGGCTTTTCTTTGGACAAGCCAGTGAATGTTTAGATGTTTCCGTTTGCATTTACTACAAAAAGAAAATACATAAGGTAATGAGTGGGAAGTTAATAAAAAGATGAGACTCTGAGTTACTAAATTAATTCATTAGTCTCATAGTCATAGAATACATTTTGCTTCAGCACACACCCATAATTCATGTTAGCATTAGTGGGAGGAAGTTACACTTGCAATTAATATGCAGAAGTCTAAGAACTGTGAAGGGTTTGTTATTTCACTGCTTATTGCAAAGGTGACATCTATATGACAACAAACAGAAATGGTCATTCAAGTTTTTCTTCATAGTGGCATGTTTTACAGTTTAGGTAAACTTATAAAGTATTTATTGTGTTTTGCACATAAAAAAAGCAACTAAGACTTGTAAATGGCCAAATACTATGCTGAGGTGCTCAGATCATAGCTATTGCAACAACAACAGCAACAACAAGGCTATGAAATCATTTCAAAACTTAGTGCTGAAAACAACAGTCATTACAACCAAGAGCCTACTGTTGAGTGAAACATTGGTTCAATGGTATTAAACATAGCCGTGCCCTTTCCTCTTATTTTTAGCTATTCTTGCTCAGGGATCTGGAAATGGACTAGAAGCTATCTGAACCAGGGATGGCCCAGGCAATGGTGGTTTGTTCCATTCCAAATTGTCTATCCTTTTCTAGAGATAAACATGGCAATCTATGCTTTTCATACTCATGGTAAAGGAACAAATAAGCAAGTAAGCAGAATGGTAGGAAATATTTATATGTTTCAGTCATGTTATGTCCTATAACAAGCCATTGACCAAAGCAAACTTCATGGCTAAATTCAAAGTTTAGGACTGGGGGAACACAGCCCAAGCTAGTCAGCATTGTTATACTCTGATTAGGGGTAGAACAATGAGTCAAATTGAGATTTAATGTATTTTCCAAGTCATAGAGGTACTAGATTGCAGGGTAATGCCAAAGTATTTGGTTCTAATTCTTGTTTTAATATAATAACTTTTTGGTAGCCTTTAAAAGATTTTATTCAAAATGAAGCCTGCCATGGCCAGGTGTAGTCGTATATGCCTTAATCCCAACACTCAGGAGGTAGAGGCAGGTGGGTCTCTGTGAGTTTGAGGCCCATCTGGTCTACATGTGACTTCCAGAACAACCAGGGTTATGTAGTGAGATCCTGTCTCAAAAGAATAAAATTATATTGGCATATTAGCAATTAACTCCATAAATGAACAATAGTCAATATTATTTAAATTCTTATACCAACACCTCCAAAATATATTTCTGGTTTAAGCACCCTCCAACTATATTACTCTCTGATTCAACACAATTCTCTTGCTTGATTTTCTACTGACAAACAGAAAATCTCCACTGTGGTCTCATCATATAAATAACCCTCATATACTTATGATCACAATTTCATGGCTTTGTGTCCTTTATGTTAAGCTTAAATAATTCCAATCACTTCCATCTTTCCTTGTTGAGCCTGTTTTCTATTCCTTTGAAATTCCTTATTATATTCTTCTATACTCTACCATATCTCAATATTCTTTTTACAATATAAAAATGTCCATGTCCATAACATTCAAAAGATATTTTGACTAATGTTGAATACAGTGAAAATGTATTCTAACCTTGGGAATTAATCCCCTACTAGGTTCCATTACTCACTTGTGTGGTAAGAATAGAACTTTCCTGTTCCACTCAGTTCTAACCTGGTCTATTCTGAAGGATGTTAAAGTTAAATTAATATTATTCAAATAACATTTCCGTGACCTCACTCAAAGTTGCTGGCATTGGGCATAGAAAGTTTCCATTATTAATTCATGCTATGCAATGTATGAAAGGATCGAAACAAAATAAAGTTCAGGTGGATCCAAGGAGGTCAGCCACAAGAGTTCCTAGGAGGATGTGCTGAAGATCATTTTATACTACAAAAATCAAAGTCCTGAAGAATAGTAGATACAGGAATTAATTTAAAAGGATCTAGTCCCTTATGCATGAATAAAAGATAATCAGCCACAGGCAATTCTGAAATAATTAGGTATGTAAACTAGTAATGCTTTATAAAATAGCTGCGGACATAGATTTGAATTCTCAATCTTCTCACATTAAATTTCTCTGAAAGAGTCACCTTTAGCCTACTGTCCAAAAGAAGAGTCTGAAAAACATCATTTCCATTCATCCATTCTTTTCCTCATTAGGGCCTCTGAAAGCTTCAGGAGATGTCCCTATGCTACAAGCAGCCATGCCATATAGCTCTGCTGTTTAGAGATTGACAATAGAGAAAATACGAAGATGCAGAATCCTCCAACCCTCCAGACTTCCTTAAGGCCATCAGGATGGTTCAAATGCTCTAATAAGAAACAAGTTGCAGGCATTAAGCAGATATTGACTCGTGTTGAAGGCAGACATATACGTATTGAGTTGTGGAGTAAATATTGATTGGAGATAAAACCAATATTAACCTCAAGGAACAATGCATCTTGGTACTGACCAAAACCCACGTCAATGCATATCATTTTAACTTCTATTATCAAAATTAATTGTGACAAGAATTTTGATCTACTTTTATTTTTACAGCAGCACTATTTAAACAACTCCAGTTACTAGGTACTGCTTTCTGTTCTAAAGCTGGAGTCTATTTACTCCATATCTGTTACTCTATAGGAAGAAGCAAGAAATGTACTATTAACTTTGGTATAATCGCCTCTGTACTCTCCTCCTGCATAAGTCTGCAGCTTAGTGTAACTGACAGTAAAGAAAAGAGAGGAAAGAATTTTGAGAACAAAAGAAATAGTTTACATTTTAACCCCACTAAACACTAAATATTTAGCTTTGAGACAGGTTTTAATGACTCTGAGGCCCATATATACATACAATGGAGAATGCAATCAAGTTGTTGTGAGACCTGCCTATCTCTCACTGTGTTTACATCTAAATGTCTGCAAGGGATTATCTAAATACACATGCACCTATCTTCCTACTCACCCCCAATTAAAGATTTCTGCCCCTTGGCTCCTAAGTCTATGTGTTCTAGATTCTCAATTATATCTATAGTTATTCTCTCCCAGCATTCATCCCAAATTCCTTTTCCCCTACTTAGTCCTTCAGGTGGTGGTTTTCATTTCTTGAAACAAACTACTCCTCTTCTTCAACAATGATGTACACTGTTTCCATGTTAATTCACACAGTTCTGTGATTTATCATTACCACCTACGTGATATCAAGTAAAAAAGTCCACAGCTCATTCTCTTAGCTGAAAGAGACACAGGACCAGCTGTGGTGGCATATACCTTTAATCACAGTACTTGAGACAGAGAGAGGCAGATCTCTGTGAGTTGGAGGCCTGAAGCTCACTATGTAGACCAGCCTCTAAGAAAAATTAAAATAAAAAAGAAGCAGTATATGTTTTTGATAAAATTAACGTATTTGAATATTAATCTTAAATAAGATTTTACACAGTAATAGACTTTAATATAAACACAACACACATATAAATGATTATCTATTACCCTAGACAGAAATTATAAATTAAAAGCAAAACATGCTGCCCATACTATTTGTTCTATCACTAGCTACAAGTTGTGTCTAGAGTGTAAAAGCTAAATGGGGGAGATTAATAAAATCTCTTTACATCATAAACAGCAAAAGCTATAGCCATGTATATGTTTATTTTCTTCTCATCCCTGTCCTTATTAACTCTTCTAAATAACAGAAGTTGTCAATCGAGGTGATGTTTGAATGTCATACATCAAATGTGAATGATAGTCCAAAATGGAGTTTTTCAATTTACTAGTCAAGCATGGCCTTGCCTCTCTGTTTCTTCAAACATCCCCTTATCAGAGAGACCTTCCCTTACTATGCTGTATAAATTAGCATTCTCTTCATGAGCATTAGTCATTTCTCCATATCCTAGTTTATATTATCTATAGGACACATCAAGTGAATTGATTACTGTATATTTACTTTATGTCACCCAAAGGGTTGTTTTTTTTTCTAGAAGATCAAATATTTTATGTGTCACATTTACTAATATGACTTCAATGTCCCGAAAAAATGTACAAATCATCATAATCAATAAATATTTACTAAATAAATGCATAAAATGCCTAAAGTATAGTAAGTTCTCAACAAATCCCAACCTAATAGTTATTATTTGTGAGTCATTAAAATATTTTGAAGAACATAACACTGTGCATAAGATGCTTAACTAATTAATTAGAAGGAAATCTGGATGTGAACTATCTAGGGTACCCACTTAAGTCCAGTACATGCCAAGTATATTTACTTCTGAAGATGAGGCGATGCAGGGTTTGAGTCAACTGGCCCTTAAGCTTCCGGCAACTGGAGAGCACTAGTGATGTGAAAGCCGTTCTTTGGTTCTCTGTTACAGTTTGTGTGGAGCTATTTCATCAAATGGGGGAAACCCATATAATGCTGTCAGGAGAGAGTGGGGGGGGGGGCAGCCTCGGTGCAACCTCACTTCCTCATCGTACTAGTTGCTACCTCTTTCCGAGTTCCTCAGTCCAAAGCCTTTCCCAGTAGCCAGCCTCCGACACTGACTCAGCACATTAACTGGTGCAAAGAGGCATTTTATTGAATTGGTTCTTAAGGAGTAGGACACAAAATACATTAATTTCAAACAAACTTAATTGAACTGCAAAAACTAGCAATACACTGTAACGAAAATTATTTAGTAAATATGCAAAGAGTACATATCGTAAGAAAGTCTAGCCTTCTGATAGACATGCATATGACTTTATAGTGGAAGCATTCTCCAAGGAAAATAACTATGAGTGATTGTAAATGGCTCAGTCAGCTTATCGGTGTATAACAGTTGTGTCCCCAAAGACTTAAGATTGTTGGGGAAATTAATAAGGGAAAAGGGCAGGCCATTGCTAGAAGCAATAGATCTATTTTACACTTGGGGTTGAAGAATCAACTTTGATTAGTGTATTATACACCAGAGCTGAGATGGGGTCACAGTAAAAGTGATCCTGGTGGCATTTAGCTGAGACAAAATTAGAGCACTGTGTACTCTTTGAAACAGAAAGGTACACACAAGATGCTATGTAACTGTCCTTCCAGTGAAATTAAAAAATTAGAAGTAGTGGTTACAATTTAAGTCCTAAATCTCCAAAATTTGTCCTGGAGCAGGAGGTCAAGGTAGTAAATTTATGAGTCAGTCCAAAGTAGACATGAAATTGAAAAAAAAATTAGGAGATGTAACAAATGGAAGTAGGTATGCTCCTTGTATGAAAGCAAATAAGCCCTTATGATAGGACAAACCCTCTCAAATTTCATCACTTGAAATTATATTTAAAATGGTGATTTTCTTTGCTTTAATAAATATATTTCTTTAAAAGAAAGTCATATTGTAATTGACAGAATGGTGCCTCATTTTCTTAACCACAGTAAATGCAATATAGACTAAGCAATATTATTAAGTTCCAGCCAGATGCTGACTTAGCTCAAAAAACACCTTTTCTTTGAAGGGATATAAGTGGGGCTGGAAAGATGGCTCAGTGGTTAAGAGCACAGGCTACTCTTCCAGAGGTCCTGAGTTCAATTCCCATCAACCACATGTGGCTCACAACCATCTATAATAGGATCTGATGCCCTCTTCTGGCATGCAGGTATACATGCAGAGCACTCATATATAAAGTATAAATAAATTACATAATAGGACATAACTAACATTGAAAGTGTTCTTAATAATGAAACAGTATCAAACTAAGGATTTCCCATAATCCAGATTTAATGAATAAGCCCTGGAAAAAAGTTTTCTTTCTTTTTATGTA
The DNA here is from genome assembly GCF_007827085.1 of Peromyscus californicus insignis. Classification (NCBI taxonomy): domain Eukaryota; kingdom Metazoa; phylum Chordata; class Mammalia; order Rodentia; family Cricetidae; genus Peromyscus; species Peromyscus californicus. The sequence goes on along the minus strand of NW_026294391.1, from coordinate 80,767,176 downwards.
AATTAGATAATCAAATTTTTAAAAACTTTGGTAAAATTTTTGTTTGTTTGTTTTGGTTTCCAGGAAGCTCAGAGAGAGGCACCTTTGTGTAAATTGCAGAACTTCTGTTTCTTCTTGGACCTAGCATATGTACATAGATTTCTATTATCATTAGTTTGTATTTTTTATGTTTAGTTTATGCTCCTACTATACTAAGCTCATTATGTAAGACCTCCAAAAGCTTTTCTAGACAAATATGGGTTATTAATTAGTATAACATAGCTAATAATCTCCTCAGTTTTTTTAAGCCTTCGTATCTTCTTGATTTTATTGATGTAAGTTTCTTGAGTGTGGAATCAATGATGGTTGGGTCTTTGTACTGTTGATAGTGTATTCTAATAACAGATAGACTCAATGTAGATTTCCTAAACAACTCACTGGATAGTCAATGAAATCAGACTATATATGATAGATCCTTACTTGAGTAGATGGATCATTGTTATTTCCATGTTGAATATTTGTGAACCCTATAAGAAAGAAAAAACAATCTATGAAATAGGCAATTTCACTAAATGTTGAAATGTCTAAATTATAAATAAGTCCCCATTTCCAGTTGCTGGCTAACTCTTAATAAATTTAAATGTAACATCCAGTACCTTTACCACACACCAAACTAGAGAGCATGTCACATTTGTACTCAGAAATGTTGAAAAGCTATTTGTAATGTTACCAGGTTTCATTTTGCTCAACTCATCTGACACTACATGGGTTGAAACCGAATCATTTGGATTTATCATGTTCCATTCAAGAATGTTAGATGATGTGCACTCTTACTAGTATCTCCATTCTTAAAATGTTTTTATTCTACGTCTACATTATAATAGAGTACTGTTTTGGGAACAAAGTATCTGGGTAACAAGTTAGAAGTGTCAACTTTTTTTTTTAAGTTTCAGATATAGAATGATCAAGTTTACAAGTACATGTACTAATCATTAAGGCATCTCAGGAACACACTACTCTTAATTAAATGATACTTCATGCTACTAGACTGTGGATCATCTCCATACACTCTCCAAACCCACGCAGTCAGTGCAGCTATCAGTATCACGAATCGTGTGACTAAGTATAAGTAGAACACTATGCTATGAGAGAAACTAAACTTTTTAGATACTTTTTGTATTGGAACTAAAGGGAACACTTTCAGACTGCTAATGGGAATGTAAAGTAATCCATGGACTTTCCTCAAAAAAACAATGAAAAATATAGTTAACATATGACCCAACTATATCACTCATGGGAATATATTTGAAGGACTCTTATGTCAACAAACCACGGTGATATTTGTACTTCATTTATTTTAGCACTAGCTTAAATAGCCAAATAATGGAATCAGCCTTGTCCATTAGTAGATTAATGGATAAATGGGATATATGTATGTATATAAATGTATGCATATATATATTCTGCCATAAGAAGAATGAAATTATGTTATTAGCAAGGAAAATGATGCAACTGGAGGTCATCATATTAAGCAAAATAAGCCCACAAATGAAAATGAGAAAAACAAATGTCACATTCCCTCTCATTTGTGGATTCTAGATTAAATTATTTATTTATTTATTTATTTTACATCCTGACTGCAGTTTCACCTCCCTTCTTTCCTCTAAGCCCCTCTCCCACCCCATCCCACCCCCACCTCCATCCACTGCTCCTCCAGTTCTATTCAGAGAAAGGCAGGCCTCCCATGGATATTGCATATTAAGTTGTAGTAAAACTACGCACCTCCCCATGTATTAAGGAAACCCAGTATGAGAAATAATGTCTCAAAAAACAGCAAGAGAGTCAGAAATCTCCTGCTCCCACTGTGAGGAGTCCCACAAGAAGACCAAGCTATACAACTCTCACATATATGCAGAGGGCCTAGGTCAGTCCCATGCAGGCTCCCTGATTGTTGGTTCAGTCTCTGTGAGCACCTATGAGCCCAAGTTAGTTGATTCTGTGGGTTTTCTTGTGATATCCTTGACCCCTCTGGGTCCTATAATTCTTCTTCCTCCCTCTCTTCAATAGGATTCATCAATCTTGACCTAATGTTTGTGAGTCTCTGAGTCTGTTTCCACCAGTTGCTGGATGAAGCCTCTCTGATAACTATTGGATTATGAGTATAGCAGAATATCATTAGGCATCATTACATTGGCATTTTTTCTCCAGTCTGGTTTGGTTCTATCCTAGTCCTCTCACCCATCTAGCCTCTGGGTCCTGGCACTCCAGGCAGTGTCAGGGGTGGACTCAATCTCATGCCATGGGTCTCAGACTGGACCAGTCATTATTTGGCCACCCCCACAATCTCTATGTCACATTTACCCCAGCACATCCCATAGGCAGGACAGACTGTAGGTCAAAGGTTATGTGGCTGCACTGATGTCCCAATCCCTCTACTGGTAGTCTTTCTTGGTCATAGGAGATGGCCAGTTCAGAATACATATTCCCTGGATTCTAGATTTTTATGTAGAGAAATAAAATTGTGTGTGTGTGTGTGTGTGTGTGTGTGTGTGTGTGTGTGTGTCTGTCTGTCTGTCTGTCTGTCGGTCTGTCTGTCTGTGTATAAATGTGTATGTGTAAAATGAAGTAGAGCCAACCTGGGGATAGAAGGGAAATAGCAGAGGTAGGAGAAAGGGGATGAGAATGAATATGAACAAATTACATGATGTACCATTGCTATCTACAATGAATGCATACCCATTTCAAAAAAAAAAAGAGCAAAAGACAGATTTTTATAGAAAACTGCTGTGGATAATTGATTGATAAATAAAACACTTATTGGCCACTAGCCAGGAAGGTAGGATAGGCGGGAGTAACAGAGAGGAGAATTGGGGGAACAAGAAGGCGGAGAGGAGGAGATGCTGCCAGCCGCCACCGTGAGGAGCAGGATGTAAAGTACGGGGCTGGAGAGATGGCTCAGAGGTTAAGAGCACTGACTGCTCTTCCAGAGGTCCTGAGTTCAATTCCCAGCAACCACATGGTGGCTCACAACCATCTGTAATGAGATCTGGTGCCCTCTTCTGGCCTGCAGGCATACATGCAGACAGAACACTGTATACATAATAAATAAATAAATCTTTAAAAAAAAAAAAAAAAAAAAAAAAAAAAAAGTACCGGTAAGCCATGAACCACATGGCAAAGTATAGATTAATAGAAATGGGTTAATTTAAGATAGAAGAACTAGATAACAAGAAGCCTGCCACAGCCATACAGTTTATAAGTAATATAAGTCTCTGTGTGTTTACTTGGTTGGGTCTGAACTGCTGTGGGACTGGCAGGTGAGAGAGATTTGTCCTGACCGTGGGCCAGGCAGGACTAGAGAAAACTTCAGCTACAGAAAACACATTTGTACAGGAAATGTGGGGCCCACAGAGGCTCCCTAGTAAGGCCTTACTCAAGGTCAGAAAGTCTGAGTTTACTTTGCCCAGCAGGGCTGCATAATAGGACAATTTGGCCAAAGGTGTGGTTCCCAGGTATTTTGAAGGGTCTACACTTGTTTGTACTTTCTATATCAACCTTGAAAGGGGATATCTTTTGCTCGTCCCCTTGCTGATATATTAAAAACTCCATCATGAATAAACTCAGGGCTGCAGGGTATTGACCCAGGACCCTCCTGAAGGTATCTTCTGTCACTGTCTTTTTTCTTCATCTACTTCTATATTTCCTATCTAGCATTTCTCAGTTCCTCACTCCTCCCTTCAAGGGACCCTTTGATAGGTCGAGGCTGAACCCCACCAGTGGGCCCCAACAAGGAACTGAGTAGTTTGCATCAGAAACCACAGAACTTGGACTAACATGTTTGGCTGATACTGAAGCGATTTCTAGCAGGTACATGTTCTTTCTTGTATCATGACAAAAAGGTAAAAAATCTATTGCAATGAACCTCCTTTATGAAACAAACAAAAAAGAAAGAAAGAAAAAGAAAAGGACAGCTGAAGACAGTTGAAAGACACCATGTTCTGGGAAGTAGCTGTGCATTGAAAAGATACAGTTTAGGCAGCTGTCCTTCTTGGAATCCAGGAAGACCCAAGTTAAGACTCACAGCCAGCTACTGAGGAAAAGGGTGTGTCCCTCGGGTCAGAAAAAGCTGGTTGTCTGTAAATCTGTGCACTGGCTTACCTGGCATGTAAACAAGGATATTTTCAGGAATTCTTGTTACTTTGAGCTATGTATCTTCTCATAACAAATGCAGTGCAGTGAGTCTAAAGAAAATCTCTAGGTGAATTAATTGCTCCCAGATGTGACTATCTTTTCATGCCAGAGGCCAGGGAAGAACTAAGGAGCAGTGGGAAAAGATCAAAATAACACGTTGCTGCTTGAGAGATTCAATATCATTTACTGACAGAAGTGCTAAGACTTGCCAGCAGTCAGGCTTCATATTTGGCCTTTGGAAATGTGCTGAAATGGAAGCCAACATGTTAGGGTGCAGCTTATAGAACCATCTGACTCTGAAGCTGTTCTAAAATAACCTTTTCCTTCAGTGCCCAGGCAGAGAGATGGCACTGATAATGTTCTGGAGTTGGGTAGGGGAACTATTTCACTGCTGCAGCAGTACATCTTTCAAGTTTTCAAATTTACTGTGAGTCTGTTAGGCAAATGAAGTGTCAAGTTTTGAAAATGATATCCTTGTATAAATGTATTCACTTCTAACTACATTGTGATTTGCAGGTGCTTGAGAGAAGCCCCTGCCATTGTCTCAAGGCAGTGTGTGTCAATTCAACTTAATTCTCCCAATGATCTTTTTCTGACTCCAAGGACCCAGGGATTCATTGAAGCAGACATCCTGTAGGGAATTTTCTTAGTTGGGAAGCAGATAATCTGTGCCCAGGGGTCCTTTCATTATACCCACTTAACACTTCTTAATATACCACTGATTTCTGCTGCTTTTCATGATACTATGGAGAGATGATTAAAAAAATATATCTCAGCTTTGAGATTACAATCCACAAAACTGATGAACATATTATGAAATGTAGCACAGTATTAGGAACCCAATAGACATTTAGTAAACTTTAAGATGATGAATGGTAATAATTTAGGTTTGTGATAAAGTAAATTTGGTTTCTTTACACACTTAGCATTTGTTGAAGAGCTATACAATTTGCAAAACACATATGTAAATATGGTCAAAATCCACTCAGAAACATTTTAAATCTGTCATTTTTATCCCTTGCAGTGGTATACATGGAGCCAGGACCTTAGGAATGCCAGGAAAAGCACATTACCACATCTACACCTCAGTAAATACTCTTTGAGACTCTGTAGTTGGTGAAATTACCTCTGTCTGGTGACCATTTGTTCACTTCCAAAAGGCACTGGAGAGTACTTATTTCTGTGTTATAGCCATTCTCTAGATAGGACATTTTTTTTTTAATGAAACTAATGAAGTAAACCTTTATCTAATTTTCTTCTTTTCAGTATCCCTCACATTTTCCAGTTTTCTCTCAAAATGGTTAAAAAGGGTAATACCTGACAATCCTAATACCCACCACCCTCCTGCTTTGAGCATCAGTACCTAAGATGTATCTAGGAAATGGGTTCCCATTTTTAAAGATGAAGTGACTAAGTCTAAAATTTGCTGATGATACTTTTAGGGATATGTAGCATGAATCTTAAAAGGCCTTATTAATAAAATCAAACCTGAAGCCAGGTATTGGGGTGAATGCTGGAAGATCAGAGAAACAGAACAAGCCACCGCTTCCTCACCTCGCCAGTTCCTCAACTGATCCTATTTCCTCAGACTGGAAGCTTCTGTATCCTCATCCAGAATAGGTCTCAGCTGACTGCTGCTAAAAGCCTAAAAGCTTAACCAGGCCTAATGCTTCTAGTTTCTGGTCCTCATGCCTTATATATCTTTCTGCTTTTTTGCCATCACTCCCTGGGATTAAAGGCTCACTTTCTGGGATTAAAGGCCTGTGTCACCATGCCTGGCTGTTTCCAATGTGGCCTTGAACTCACAGAGATTCAGAGGGATTTCTGCCTCTGGAATGATAGGATTAAAGGCGTGTGCTACCATTGCCTATCCTCTATGTTTAATATTTTGGCTTTTCTCAGATAAGTTTATTAGCATGCACAATATTTTGGGGAACACAATACTACCACAGGGATATTTGAGAGAAGGGTCAAAATTGAAATGTAGAGGTAAAGATATCACCATTTTTTTCTCACTCTTAGAGAATATTTGGAGAATTATAATGTCACTCTTGATGAATATATGTTTCGCTCAGCACTTTAGAAACTATGTTTGTGTAAAATAGCATGGCAATCCCACAGCTTTCCCATGGAACATTTAGAAATACATAATGAAATTGATGTTGTCATAATTATTGGGAGACCATATTGACATTTAATGAACAAGGAGCAGGTATTCTAGACATGCTGAAATATACAAAATAATTCTGAATTGAGCTTTCTATCCCTATTCAGCCACTACACATTGCTATAGTTCTTCTTGTGGTGGTTTAAATGAAAATGGCCCCCATAGTCTCATATGTTTGAATGTTTGATTTTCAGTTGGTGGAACTATTTGGGAAGGATTAGGAGGTGTGGTCTTCTTGGAAGAGGTATGTCACTGGGGGTAGGCTTTGAGGTTTCAAAAGACTCCACCATTTCTAGTTAGCTCCCTCTACCCAGTGTTTGTGGATCAACACATAAGCTCACATCTACTGCTCCAACACCATGCCTGCCTGCCTTTGCCATCCTCCTCACTATAATATTCATGGACTCTAGTCCTCTGGAACTATAAGACTCCAATAAATTGTTTCTTCTATAAGCTTCCTTGGCCATGGTGTCTCTTCACAGCAACAGAAAAATAACTAAGATATTTCCCTTCTCCATAAATGGCAAATTTCACTATCTGAGAGCTTTTCTGGGTTAAGATTGAAAGGCTCTGGTTGGTCGGCAGAAGAGTCACTGGCCATAGCAGAACCCAATATTAGTTTTTAGAGCTTTATTGGAGGGAAAGGCAGGGGGAGAGAAAGCCAAGCCTGGCAGATGAAACAGAGCGAGGAAACACAGGAAGGGATGCACAGAGAAATAGCGTGGGGGTGCATGTCGGCTTTTTAAGGTGGTACATAGTTGCCCACTAATGATGTAAGGTGCCACACAAGACTCCAAGCTGAGCATGTACAGAATCCTAACATTCCATACTCTTGGCTTATTATAAAAAACAAGTAAATAGTAATAGGGGGCATCGTTTCTCCCAGAAAAACTGCTTCCAGCTGACTTGTTGGGTGTTGGTTGGCTTTTAGGGGGAATAGGGAAGGGGGTCTTCCAAGGTAGACAGGTGTTGCTGCTCTGGAGCCATCCATCCCTCTTGGCTTGGCACCCTGGCCACTTTTGTGTCTGACAGGATGCTGATGAGACAGGAAAGGCCTGAAGTAGATCCGACCTGTCCAGATAGATTTAAGCTGGTTTCTGGAGCTTGGGAAATTTTTGGGGAAAGATTAGTGACCATTTGTGGTGTTTAGTACTCTGCTTGTATTGGTTAGTGTTAATGAGAGAGACAGAGATATTGGAACATGTTAAGCTTTATCAGAGACATTATTTTAAGGCACCTGTTTCCTTTACTAGTTTAGCATTCAGGAGACACAGGTGATTAATTGTTGAGAGCATTTAACAGTAATAGATGGTTATATTGAAGTCTGTTTTTGCAGAGCCCAGATGCTTTTGGTTCTAGGGGTGTAAATACCTTTTAGCTGTTACAGTTTCTTACTTGATGATCTCTGGACTCCAGTTCTGTGGTGGTCCTGTACAATTAGCTGAGCTGTGAGTTAGAAGAGGTAACTGGGAAGAGAAAAGCTTGTGGTGCATGAGAACTTATTTCTTTGGAATTGGGGACAAGGCAAAGATCAGGGCCCTGTCTGTGTGCACCAAAAGAAGCACAGGTGGGTGGGTCTGGAGAGAGGCGCATGGAGGGAGCAATGAAATGAAAGCTCCTATCATAGCTGTAAATCTTTTCCCATTAAGTAACCCTGAAAGTGCAATTAAGTCTGGTGAGGTGGGTAAGGCTGTCCTCCCTACCCTGACAATAGGGAAATGAGGAGAGGTAACATCCCAAAACTCCCAGGACCAGGTCAGTGGCTCTGGTGTCCAGAAGGAAAGAAACAGATCACTTCCATGCTGTGTTCTGGGTTCCCTGTGAGCCTGTAGCCAAGCCTAGGTCTGCTGAAGGTCTTAGCTTGATGTTTCCATGCCATCTTGGTGCCTGGGGGCAGTCAGCTGACTGGTTGTCTTTCTAGGGAGCACTTTCAACAAAGCTATTGATGTCCTGGCAGGGCACCTGCTAGCCCGCAGCCTTTTTCCTCACTTAAAACAGGGACCCAACAGCTTTGGGGAGCCAGGGTGTGCCAGCACTTGGCAATTTTGTCCTCAGGCTTTTTTATCTCTTCCCTGGCATACCTTGAATGCCACAGATGATACTTTCGCCTGTGGGGTCAGGAGCCTTGCTCTCCAGATGCTTAAGTTTTAGTCGGGGAGGTCTGGAGAACAAGAGATGGATTTTACTCCATGTCTTGAATTTTTTTTTCCTTGATGTTTGCTGGCTTGAGGACAGCTTTTGAAAGACTTTCCTGAAGGCAGGCTATAAACTGATCTCTGGCTTAAGAGTCATCTTGACTATTATAAACTTATTTGCATGCTTCCAGACCTGTCTGTGCCTCTCATGGCAGTTTGAGAATGAGTGGGAGGAGTTAAGGTGAGTTAAAGTGAGAGTCAGCACAAGCGGCCCACACAACAGTACCGAGTCTGCCCACTCATTTAGAAGTTGAGGTGGGGTGGGTAAAAGCCTGCCCACTGCCAGAGAGCGGAAAGCAGAAGTCAAATAGACAGAAGTGGTTGCATGTGGCAGAGAAAACATCAGAAATGGGGAGGGAGAAGGGTTCAGAGCTTTAGCAGACAGCTTGGGGATAAAGTAACTCTTCATTTGCCTGTTCACTGGCAGAAGTCCCTGTGAAGTTGTTATGCAGCCAAATTTACTGGTATCCACCAAATCTATTAGTATCCGCCCTTTGTCCCATGACTGCAGCCAAGAAAAAAAAATAAAAAATTAAAATAACAAACCAGGATCCTAGGCTGCTATCCCAAGTGTCCCTGAGGTAGAAGAAGGATCTATGAATCAGCACAGGTTGTATGCAGCAGCATGTGGACCACCCAGTGGTGTGACAGCTTCCTAATACTTCCTCAAGATAGAATGTGTCCTTGCCAGCCCAGCTCAAAGACCTCCCCCACCCAGGTCTGGTGCGAAGAATATAGGTCAGGATGCACCTGCACGGAAACAGGACTCACCATCTTGGGGAGACACGGCGGACACGGTAGCAGAGGGACACGGCTGCAGTGAAGGCTGCAGTGGCAGGACATGGCTTCACAGGCCCTTGGTACAGGGTTCCCCACAACACTCAGCCCCAGACGCTGAGTGTGAAGAGAACTTTCATTCCGAGATCCGAGTCCATGGCACCAATGAAAGGATGAGTGCTGGTTGGTCGACAGAAGAGTCACTGGCCACAGCAGAACCCAATATTAGTTTTTAGAGCTTTATTGGAGGGAAAGGAGGGGGGGGTAGAGCCAGGCCTGATGGAAGGAACAGAGAGAGGAAACACAGGAAGAGAAGCACAGAGAGAGAGCATGGGGGTCCGTGTTGGCTTTTTAAGGCGGTACATAGTTGCCCGCTGATGACATAAGGTGCCAGACAAGACCCGGAGCTGCACATGTACAGAATCCTAACAAAGACATTGAAATCATATTTATCCCTCTCTTTTTCTTATACTGTGCATCAAATTCACCAGGAAATCCTATTGATGCATTGAACCTCATCCTAGACTGATGAGATATTTGCAGTTAAAGGCACTTGTTGCCAAGTCGGATGATCTGAGTTTGATCCCAGGACTCCCTCATGGTGAAAGAAGAGAAGTGACTACCAAAAGTTGTCCTTTGAGCTCCACAGCTGAGTCATGGTACATGTATACCCAAACATATACAAACACACATAATGTAATTAAATGTAAACAAACAGACAAAAGTATCCAGAATTCCATTAGTTCTACCATCTCCCATGCTAAAATCTTGTTCTAACTACTACAGTTTCTTGCTTGGATCATTACACTAACCTCACAGCTGGACTCTCTGATTCAAACTTTGTCATCCTCCTTTAATTGCCCCAATCATTCTAAACTCAGTATCTATTTCAATAATAATATATCATAGATACTATATAACTCACAATCATGCAATGTTCTCCAATTCATTTCTGGTTCAAAGTACTTCAAAGGGTATATTAGGCCCTACATGATGTGCCCTTCTACCATTATTTCTCTGACTTCCTGTTCTGTACCTTTTCTATAGATCCAATTTGCTAGACTGATCTCCTTGCAGCATCTTGAAAATGTCAGGAATGTCTCCTTGTTAGAATCCATCTGCCTGGAATGATTTTCACCAGACACCTGCCTGTTTAACTCTACCCTTGTAGATTTTATGCAAATATCCCCTTCTCAGTTGAAGAACCACTTTCTCAACCACATTCCTTTTCAAATTGCAACCATCTAGCATTCCATGGCAATCCCAATGTTACCCTGCCGTGCTTTTGCCTGAGAATCTTATCAACGTGTTTTTCTTTTAATGTTTTTAGCCTGTTTACTGTCTATCTCCTTCCTCCTCCATCTCCAACTAGTTTGTTGGCTCCATGAGAGCAAAGATGTTTGCATGTTTGTTCATTGTGGTGTTCTCAAGTGTCTGGGACAGTAGCTGACATTCAGTGAGTATTTCATAAAGATCTGTTGAATAAATTCTCAATGTCTCAACATGTGTTCATGTTTTTGAAAAACTTTTACATTTATATAATGAACTGCAATCATTTTCACCCCATTTCCCTCTCATCCTCCTCCTTCTCCCTCTAAAATCTTTATTCCCAACAAATTCCCCTCATACTTTCATGTGTCCTTTTTGTGAATGAAAGCATCAAACAATAAAAACAATTTAATTATATAAATAAAATATTTTTTAAAAAATGGGATTATATGCATTATAAATTGAGGAAATATTTTCTAGTATTCTTTAAAATTGAATAAGCATATTTATACCATTTGGAAAAAGTCATGTCAAAAATAGCAATAATATGCATGATATTTGGATATGTGGGTGTTGGGTAACTATGAAGGCACCTTTGGTAGCTACTAAGGTAGCTAATAATTTTATCTATAATTTTAAGCATGAAACTACTTTATTATGTGTTCCAGGTTGATTTTCTCTGATCATGTGCATACTGAAGAATGTATTAGTTTATAGCAAATTACATTCTTTTCATTTACTTTTTATATTACTATTAGAACATGTTGTTGCTTTGTTGTTTAATAATGTGCATCAGTAGATTACGTGTCTACAAATTTCACTGCAGATTTTAAAGTAGGCTTTAGAAAGTACATACTGCAGCAACAATGGAACCATTGATATTTTCAGACTACACATTTCATGTTGAGTCTGTAACTTTTCCAAAGATAGCTATCTAAGCACTCTGAGAATATTGAGCAGATAGTACAGTTAAAATCCACTAGTATTTGATAAAAAAAAAAGCCAACCCCATGGAAAGCACTTACCAATTCCACAAACTTTCTGGACAAAACTGGGAAAACATAATCTGCATGACTACTACGATAAGTAACCCTAATTTCTCTGCCATCCTTATCTGCAGCCACAAACTGGACAGCTTTTGCAGACAAGCTCTTCTGATCTCTGCTGCTCAGCATAAACCTCTTGTGTCATTTATGTCCAAAACCAACAAAATAGAGACCCAGATATTTATTTGCCTGCTCATGTCTAATGCAAAACATGTTCCTAGCCCCAGCATCTAGATTTGTTTCCTGTCTAGTCCTTCCTAATCATTGTTTTCCTCTAGAATGTACCTTTGGAGCTGCTTACCTCTGGACCATATCAACATCATTCTTCCCCTTCCAAGAGGAAGCCCTTGAGCTATTGTACGGGTCTCCGTACCTGTCAGATTATTTCTGTTCCCAGCTTGTATTATACTGATATAAGATTGACTACTCACTAAATTATGACAGTTTGAAAGCAAAATAAAATTCTTTTTTTTTCTTTGCTCCTAGAATTTTTCTTACTTTTGCAATGTGCTGAACTTTAGATTCTAGAACTTTGTTTGAAGTGGGTGCTTACATGACATTTTAATGTATATAGTTACTACCTCTGTCTTTTATGCTTATGACAAATGAATCTAAGATTTAAAGAAGAACCAGTCACTTCTTTTACTTTTGTGTATTGCAGGTGACACTGGTAATGGTTATATGGATATTTACTATTTTGATTAGGAAGTCTGATGCGTGGTACCTTTGTACCATGAAAACAAGTTTGTTTGTTTGTTTGTTTGTTTGTTTGTTTTTTAAAGGATCCACCACCAATCTGAAATTCAGAGCACTTAATATTGAAAGTTAGATTCTCTCACATAAACGGGCATGAATAAACTTTGTATGAATAATAGACTATATGTTCTTGTTATAGTTTTTTTTGTTTTGTTTTGCTTGTTTGTTTGTTGAGAAAAGATTTCACTTGGTGGCTCTGACTGGCCTGGAACTTAAGATGTAGACTAAGCTGGCCTCGAAATTACCAGTATATGCCTGTTTTTCAAATGTTGGGATTAAAGGTGTATGCCACCACACAAGGCCGAGTTCATTTATAATGCAACTTCCTTAAGACAATTTAGGTTCTAAGATATCCTCACCAGTTGGCCAAGACAACAACTTGAGCACTGATATTCGTGTACAGTCCTACAAATAGTGTTAGGTCATTTTAATAGCCTCTGCTGTTCATGATTTTGCTTCTGGTTTCTAGAATTTAAAGTTCAGCACATGTATCCCTACTACCTACTGCTCAATCACTGCCTCCCTTTCTTCTTTATCTTCTGATCAAAACAGCTCTAGCTAGCCTCTAGGCCAGTGGTTCTCAACCTGTGAGTCACACCCTTTGGGAGTCAAACAACACTTTCCCAGGGGTTGCATGTCCGATATCCTGCACTGCATGTATTTAAATTATAATACTTAACAGTAGCAAAATTACAGTTATTAAGTAGCATCAAAAATAATTTTATGTTTGGGGGTCACCATAACATGAGGAACTGTATTAAAGGGTACAATATTAGAAAGGTTGAGAACCACTACAAGTTACCACTAAGAGTCTTTCACATCTCCAAGAGAGGAGCAATTGCCACTACCAAAAGGAAAGAACAAGGTGGGTGGGGTGAGAGAGAGAAGGAAAAAAGGACGGAACACTACCAAGAACAAGCAGATGAATGAACTTGTGACTCTGAGCTCTTTCATACCCTCTCTTGCCACTGACTCCCAACTTTTAAGCCTAATTATAGCTGCCAGCTGAGAGACCAGGTTTCACCCAAGTGAAAGCAGATGCCACTACCTTCACCTTGGAAATGATTTGACATGATAAGTATCATTACCTCTACTCAAACTACAAGTGACCTAGAAGTTTCTGAACTGCGGTGTTATAACTTGTCAGGTTATAACCGTGGAACTCTCCCAGAACACCAGAAAACTCAGAGACAATAGACAACCAGACAGGAGAGCAACTCCTGGACAAATCTAGACTTCTCTGACCTCTAAGAATCCAAACATCGAGTCACAATACCCACCAAAAGGACTGGCATCCATGCTAATGTTTGACAGGGACATTAAGAACGATTTTGTAAGCTTTAAATACAGTAAACTGCCAGCTTAGTTCTTCCTCCCTATCATTGCTGACATTGTCTTTAGAGAGATCCTAGTGAGCCAGTGGTCAGAACTCATTCTTCAGTTGGTAGCCAATGTCAAAAGTCCTGACAGCTCAAAGAACTTCAAAGAGTCAGATTTAGAAGCAATTTGTTACATCTGCCAATGTATTTATACGGGGCAGCTCCAGGGAAGTCCAACGGGATTCTGACTGCCATACTCCTGGAGAAGAGGAAAGAAGATGCCGGCAGTGATGTGAAGTTAGTGGTGACTGAAGCACTCTGCAACTACTGGAGTTCACTGCAGCAAATTCTAACAAAGAGTCTGAGAGGCAATTTAGTGTGCGAGTAGTGTGTGGTGCAACCTATTATCAAGATAATAAGGTATGAGGGGCTACATTACAGAATCTGATGAAGAAAATGTCCCAGTATTATCAGTCCATGGAGACACATATGACTCCTGCTCTTTTCGTGGTCACAATTGAAGTAATGAACAGTGACTTTGATGAAGTGACCCTATAAGGTATAAAATTCTGGCCCAACGTCTGTGATGAAAAAATAGATTTGGCTATTAAAGTCTCTAAGAGGCAGCAGGACAAAGAGAGCCCCCACAGCACACAGCAAGCTCTGTGCCAAGGGAGTCCTGTAGTCAAGGTTTCAATTCACACACAGACACTGGCAAAGAATGATGAAAATGACAGTGCTCCCGGATACCTGATGTGAAGATGACACTCTCCTACATATTCTTCTCCTGTCAAAGAACGTGTTGAAAGCCCTGATTAGTCATACCAGGGTACCACTGGGGTGGCTTTTGTCTGCATCTTGGAAAAACAGAAACCTTATAGTTATATAGACAATGCTTATCTTAATAGAATTAATAATAATAATAATAACAACAACAACAACTTGTTAGAGCAGCAGAGAAGCTCTGGGCGGATTTTGCAAGCTGCTCTATGAAGCAGCCATTAATAATATGTACTTGGCTGTCCTGCTACAGTCTCTCATAGCAAGCCTGAGCACTGAACCCAAAATGGCTCCAAATGCTTGTTGGGCTTTTACAGTCTAGCTGGAGCTGCTTATAAAACTTGATAAGTGAAGATCAGGGAGAAATAGGTACTTAGTGCTTCTCAGATTGCTGAAGTGCATGGAGACCACAGACAGGTCTGCTGGCCACAGAAAACAAACTGAGAAGTGTTCTCTATGGACCTTTGATGGAAACTGAAAAACAGTGCTAGGCACTATTATCTTCTAGTTCAAAAGTTGACTGGCAGCCCTGGTCTGCCTGTAAAAAAAAAAAAGTGTATCTGATGGAGTCACAAATAAAAGCACTTTTGGTAAGATCCACTTCAATGACTTTCAGTCTTTACCCTGCATAACTCTTCAAAATGTTCTTTCAAAAATACAGCTTCAAGATGAGATTTTTTTTTTTCAAATCACAGCTTGGTCCAGAAGAATGCAAGAAGATAGCCCCGGTGAGTTACCACAGTGGAGGAAATATGGGTTTGTGAGTTATTAAAGCACACAGAGCCTTCTAGACTCTTCCCAAGCAAAACATGCTATTGGAAATGTATCCTGAGTACCTAGTTTTATTGGAGATCATAAGTTTTGTGGAAGATGTATGCCACATCATAAAATCTAGCATCTTACCTCCATCTAACAGGCAACACAGGGAATGTGAATGCCCATACAGTTAGGGAGCCACAGATTCTGTGCTATAGAAGAGAGTTGAACAGTACTAAAGGAAGTGTTTGGTAAGCTCCAGCAAGCTTCCTCATCTATGACGAAGAAGTCAGACCCTACGGAAGGCTGCTGAGAGGTCTATACTGTAGGATCAAAGGGAGACTAGAGGAATGCATGCCCAGATGCACCGCTGCTGCAAACAAGAGGAGAATTTGGTCTGTCTTTTGATCAAACAGAAAGCACAAGCAGTGGGAATGCTCAAGTGATGAGAACTCGGATGCAGCATTTGGAAAGAACATACAGACACTAATAAGAGCTAGACTGATGATTCTTGAGGGATGATTGAGATTGAAACCTCCACTGGTAGCAACATAATAGAAGAGTAAAGGACCAGGGTTGGTCTTTATCTATTAGGATAATACCTGACACCATGGCTTGGAATTTCCAGCTTTCCAAAATATCTAGAAGGAGTGAATACAAATGGTAGAAGCACAGTACACTGAAAAAAACACCACCACAGAAGAACCACTGTTAGCGACAGCATTGGTGCTACACTGTGTGAACACTGGCCAGAGATCAGCCATCACATTGGCCATCTTGGAAACAGGAAATGAAATGATTTGCTAATAGAAAAGAAAGATGAGGGATTGAAAGGGGAAGAAAGATGAGAAAGGAGCTGGAAACAGAGAGAAGGGAAGAGCAGTGAGAAGAATAAGTCAACAGATTCTCTTCCCAAGGAATGCTGTGATTTGCTTTTTCATGCATCAGCCGAAGCTAGTTAGACTACTGCTTTTTGCAGAGAGACAGTGACAGCTGTGTTTTGTCATACAAATCAACTTCGTATGTCACTGATGGTGGTAGTGTAGCCTGGGCTTATGTACCTTTTCCACACATTACGGCTTATATGCAGGCTGAGAGGAGAATGAAACATATTTGATAATCTGAGTATGAGGAAGCAGAACTGTACTCACATTCTTAAATTCAAGTCACTGCTATTTTTTCTCTTTCCTTAAAAAGGAGGGATCTAGTGTGCTACAGTGTCATAAAACTGACTAGTATCCTGTACTGATGGGGAACAAATGATATAAAAAGATAGATGGGGAGAAAGATACAGACTTTTTGGGGGGTGTTCTACTTGTGTGATTTTCATTGTTGCTAATATTTTAGACAAAAAAGCACTAATAAATGTTCCCAACCAAATTTCAAGCTTTCAAGACAAACAAAAGAAGACAACAACAAACCCATCCACAACTTGTAGCTGGTCTTTCTTGTCAGACTTTCTTTGGACTGCTAGTTCCCAACTATGGTATGGTGACCTCTTATTAATTATGAAAGCTTGGACTTAGCTTAGACTTGTTCATAACTAGCTCTTATAACTTAAATGAACCTGTTTCTTCTAATCTACATTCTGGCATGTGGCTTGTTACTTCTCCTCCATACTGTATGTCCAACTCCTCCGTGTCTGGCTGGCAAAATTCCACCTCTCTTCTTCCCACAGTTCCCATCTCTTCTCAGAAATCCCTCCTATTCCTCCTGCCTTGCTATTTACCATTCAGCTCTTTATTAAACCAATCAGGTGACTTGGGCAGGTGAGGCAAAACATAGACACATCTTCAAGCAGTGTAAACAAATATCCCACACCATCAAGCTGGAGAAGCCAAATTTCAAATGATGCAAAGAGGCAACATAAACAGAATGCTTCCTCTGGACATCCTTATCCTTGCTGAAAAAAATCATACCAAAGATCTTATCAAAAACATAAAAGAGGACCAGCAAAATGACTCAGAGCATAAAAACGCTTGCCTCAAAGCTTGGCAAAAAAATAATTTGATTCCCGGAACTCACATGGTGGAAAGAGATCATCAAATCTGGCAAGTATTCTCTGACCTCCACATGCACATAATGGCACAAGTGCTCACACACACACACACACACACACACACACACACACACACACACACACCCTTCAAGTAAATGTAAAAGTTTTTTGTAAAGAGGCATATAATATATATATAAATATATATATATATATATATGATAAAATTTAAATAACTATTTTCTTTTTTTCTTTTGGTTTTTCAAGACAGGGTTTCTCTGTGTAGTCTTGTGCCTTTCCTGGGACTCACTTGATAAACCAGGCTGGCTTGAACTCACAGAGATCCGCTGGCTCTGCCTCCCGAGTGCTGGAATTAAAGGCGTGCACCACAACTGCCCGGCTTAAAAACTATTTTCATCTCCAAGGAGCAACTGTTAAACAAAATTTGATCAAATAACCACACTAACTTTGCACTTTATTTTCTTTTATTTGATTGTCTCCCACATAGTATTGTTTTCTAACTATTGGTTAAAACAAATGAATTTCAAAAGCCAACCAAGAATTTCCCATAAACCATGTCCACATAATTAGAGCTCGCTTTATTGAAAAGCCCTTTTAAAATGTTTTATTTTCTTCTAGAGTTGACAAGCCATTATATAAATACACAAGTAAATATGTTTTAGTAAAAATAAATATATATTCTTCTCTAAAAGATAAAAAGAAAAGGCCATCTTGTGTCCCTCATGTTGGACTTTATACTGCAATTGAACCTCATTTTAGCAGCCCTTTATCACTACATTTGGCAAGTAGTCGAGTGTGTTAAAATATTTCTAAACTGTATTTGAAAGACCCATGTACTGACAACAAACCCATTACTCATAAACTGGCACTTTTTTCCAGAGTAAAGGAGGTTAACAGGTTAGCTTGAATCAAGGCAAATACTGATAAAAGAAAATCTCTTTTGATGGACAGGCCTCAAAAGCTTGTGGAAGCCTGCTGATCCAACTCAGCATTGATTAAGTATGTGGATGCTTATCTGATGCTTATCCAACTTTATCTGAAATTGGACATCTTTGTTCTAAAAACTGGGCCAAAAATCTGACACTGATTTTGGTCTTTGGTTCAGAATTGGCCACAAGTATCAAAAGAGCAGTCCAAGCAGAAAGTCCAAGATATAACTGGAAATAAAAGCAGGAGGAGTGGAAATTATAGTCATCAATATTTTGAAAATGTATGATACAATGAGTCTCAGTAAACTGAGTAGCATATAAATATCAGTGATCAGTGACTGAAAAATGTTTCATTAGTTTAAGAATAAATATATATGTCTCAGTTGTTTAAATCATGGCTTAATTCATTTTGAATATATATATATATATATATATATATATATATATATATATATATATATAGAGAGAGAGAGAGAGAGAGAGAGAGAGAGAGAGAGAGTCTGAGATTTTCATGTTCATCATCTAAATAGAATAAGGAACAAATTCTATTTCCAGAAAGATGGGGTACATGTAAATTCCTCCTGCTACACACAACTAGTAAATCTTTCACACTACGTAAAATAAACAATAAAATGCTTCATGGTGAGAATTCTTGGAACCCAAAGTAAAGAACACCTATTGACCATCCATTCTAAAAAAAATAGCTTGATAGCATGACACAAGAGCTGTAGCTCAGGTGGTAGAGTTCTTGCTTAGCATACACAAAGCCCTGAGTTTTAGACTCAACACAGTAAAAGTCAGTTGTGGCAATGCATGTGTATAATCTTTCCCTTTGTGGGTGGAGGCAGGAGGATCAAGTTCAAGGTCATCTTTGGGCTACAGAGCAAGTTAGAACCAGAGTGGGCTACAGGACACTCTGTTTCAAACACATAAATTAATTAACAAATAAGGGGGGGGGATAGGCATACAAATACCACAGATCCTATAAATTATACTCCTAGGCAGCTAAATCAGAGAAATGAAAACTTACATCTGCACAAAATCCTATACAATGCTATTTCTAACATCTTCATTTGTGATGTTCTCAAACTAGAGTCAATGTGCTGAATTCAACAAATGAGTTGTCATGCCAAATGGACCAGGGTATGTCCATCCCATGGGATACAAATCAACCATAAAAAGGACCACAGTGTGGGTAAGCACAATAGTTTAGATGAATCTAAAGAGAATTTTGCTAAGCACAAAATCCAGTCTCAGAAAGTTATTAATTCATGATTCCATTTATAAATCATTCTCAAATGACAACAAATAGATAGATGAAAATCAGATTACAGCCTCTCAGGCCCTAAAATAAGGTGGGTGTGCTAATAAAAGCACAGGATCTAGAAGATATGTGTAGTGATCTCTTTGTTTTTCTTCACTTTTTAAAATGAAATTTTTATTTAATATTTTGACATTTTCTTATATATACTTCATCATTAAACATTTCCTTATTTGCTCCCAATCTAGTTTCATTTTGTTGCTGTGATAAAACACTGACTAAAAGTAACTTAGGTGGATTAAGAAAATGTGGCACATATACACAATGGAGTATTACTCAGCAGAGAAAAACAATGACAGCATGAAATTTGCAGGCAAATAGATGGAACTAGAAAATATCATCCTGAGTGAGGTAACTGAAACCCAGAAGGACAAACATGGTATGTGCTCACTCATAAGTGGATACTAGATATAAAGCAAAGAACAATCAGACTGCAACCCACAGAACCAGAGGGGCTACACAGCGGGGGGACCCTAGAATGACTGTGGCTCATAAGTTTTGGTTTTACTCAATTACTGGGCAAGCCTCAATGATACATTTCACTATTAGGATAAGAATTTATACTGTATCAAGCTGATAATAGAAAAATAAATAAATAAATAAAAATGAAAAAAAAAGTAAGGATTGGATTTATTGGACTTACAGTTCCAGGTCACAGTCAACCACTGGGGGAAGTCAGAGAAGGAAGCTGAAGCAGAAACTATGAAGTAACACTGCTGGCTGGTTTGTTTGAAGGCTTGTTCTTGTCTAGGTTCACTAGAACATTACAGAACCATCTGCCCAGGGAATAACACTGCTCACAGTAGGGTAGGTCCTCCTACATCAATTAAGACCATCAAGACAATCCCTCACAGTCATATTCACAAACCAACCTGAAAAGGATAGATATGCAAGTGTGACTTGTTTGTTCAGGTGATTCTAGGCTATATCAACACTACAGCTAATGTTAACTGGAATTCTGGTCCCTTTTTCTCCCCAAATAATCCCTTTTTCTGTTTCCATGTTATATATATTCTATTACCGTCTCTTAGTCACCCTTACCCATCCCTTTAAAGCTCTTCCTCCATTCTCATAGTTCCCTTCCTGCTTTCACGTCACACACATTTGCATGTCTGTATGTGTATACATACACATATGTATTCATAAATTTAAATCTGAAGTCTAGATTTGAGGAAAAAATATATGGTGTTTATTCTTCTGATTCTGGATTATTTTAGTTAATGTGACAATCTCCATTTTTCTGCTTCAGCTACCAAGTAGCTGAGACTACCAGTAAGTACCACTGATCCTGGCACAATAGAACTTTGAACAATATCAGTTTTAAGATTATACTGATTTCAATATTTCATATCGGTTCTTATTATATTTTAATACCTAAATTCTGTCATTTTAAAGTGGGTCAAAATATGAGGAATTTATAGAAAGTCTTTTAATTTCTGATCTTGATCCATTAATATCTGTCTTTAAATAAACAACATTCTAAATCAACAAAAATTTCCACTTGAATGACTTGGTTTTAGGGGAAAGGGCAAGGAATCTGAACTAAAAGTAACTTCACCAAACACAATGATGGATCAATACTTCAAGCATCATTTTGCTACTCTTTTGTGTGGAACTAATATAAGCACTGCTAGAATATTATTTGATTGCCCTTACTCTCAGAACACATGCTCAGAAAAGTATGCTACATCATCTCAAAACAGCATCAGGTATTTTAAAGCACAGGGGCTTACATAAGATTTAAAAATTAATTTTTCCAATACAAAAGATGATTCATGGTATGCAAGTCACAGACAACAATGGGAATTTGATGCTCACAAGGAATGAATTTTTATGTTTATGATCCATCATCTTTTTCACTAGCTTTTGCCCTCAAGATTGCCTCATCATTCAATATGGCTACCAGGGTCTTGGCTATCACAGCTGTAATATCAGCAGGAAACATAAAATAAAAAGATAAGAGTACATATACCAAATGCTGTTTTTTTCTCAAGGATAACTGACAAATTCTACAGCATCTCTCACACCCCATAGACTAACCATAGTAAAATTGAATTCTGTTATTAACCAAGAAGAGTGAATAAATATTGATAGTATTCTCTTCCATTTGTAAATGAGCATTCATAATAAAATATGCTTTGATTCCACAGTTATTGTTATTTTACAGATAAACACACTGAGGTTGAATTACATGAAGACCTTTGAGCATATTCACATAGCTAAGAAGTGGCAGAGCCTAGATTCTTTGTCACCACAATGCTACACTTCTGTCTAGTGCACAGTTAGCATCACTTTAAAATATTTTTATGATACCTTTAATCTGGATATAAATCACATTTTCTGCTCCATTTTAGGAGAAGACGGTTTTGTTTTCCAGCCAGCCTAGAAAGTTCATATTATGAAAGCTAATGGAAAATCTGTTTTCTGGAAAATGCTGTGTGTTTGACTGGGAGAACTGAGCCTGCTGGTAAGTAGACTGAAGGTTTCATAGGCAGCTGAGTCCACCTCCGAGGGATCCATCTTAGTCTCCAGAGAGGAAAAGCCCAGCTGCATCTCTCCTGCAGCATTTTGTCCAGCTGCTCCAAAGTGCTTTGCTTGCACAGGCAGCCAGGGCCAGCTCTTTCTGCTACAGAAAAAGGAGCCTGATTATGGCAAGTATTTCTGCTACAAAATATACCTTTCTCCAGTTGCTTGTTTATTTTATTTAAAACCATTTTGACAGCACTCTGCCTTCTCTGCTTCTATAAATAATCAGCCTTAATGATAAAGTATAATGTGCATTTACCTCTATACATCTCCATGACCTGAATAGGCAGAGATACAAAGACATCAGTTTTGAACATGTACGTATGGTTCTTAGAACTACATCTCTCAAATCCACAATTCAGCTTAGGAATTGAACGTAATGTTTTCATTAACACTGATGATACCTAAAACTGCTTCTTAAAAAAATAGTAAAACCTGGACTCGCTCTGTGAGCATGGAGATTTCAAACTACTTAGGACTGGATTTTTATGTAACAAAGTATTATGTCTGACAGCGAGATAAAGCATGCATAAAATACTTTGGAAACCCACGGGCTTCTGTGCCATTCTGAAGAGGACCATGTAGTCAAAGTTTTATCCATTTCCTGACTGTGACTTTCAGGGTTTTGCAAGTTCACCATCACTGACTTTTGCCTCAACTATTTATTGTTCAGCTGCAGAGCATAAATATATCCTCTGTGTTGGTCATTAGCTTCCCCAATTTCCCATCAGAGTTTTTTTTTCCATGATGATGAATATGCCCAAAAAAAGCCTGCAGAGAGACTCAGTTGTCACACTTTAATTACACATTACTCTAGAGTGACTTCGAACACTGTGGAACACCTGGCTGCTCACACAAAGAACTGAAATACAGTCATCTGAAGGATCTTTCATTTAAATATCTTTCTCACAAAAGACATCATGTACTCCCTGTCTCACTGCCCCAAACAGAAGCATTCAATTTATCCATTAATGGTGAGCCCAGGGAGTTGCAGTCCAACTTCCTCCCACTGTGCCCAAACTGTTCTTAATAGACCATCTCTTTGAGTAAAGAGAGGAGTTCAGGCGTCACGCAGAATAAATTCTTGCCTTAATTTAAAACCTTGTAAGAAATGGAAGATCCATGGTGAGATGCTGGAGAACTCCCTGTGGAGACTTGCTCTTCTTCCTACATGTCAGAAGTGAGCTTCATATGGAGAATCGGAAACACAGGCCAAAGGGCAGGTGCAGTAGACTGAATTCCTTGAAATTTGTACTTCTCTTCTCTCCCCAGAAGGTGTATCTTTCTCCAGCTTCCACCACTGTCCCGCCTCACTACTTTGTGCTGTCCCTGGCACTTTCTATCCCACAATCCACATTCCCATTTCTTTCCCCTACAGGTTACATCCCCTAAATGTGCTTTTGAATTTCTTGATGAATAATTATATTACTCCAATCTAGAATACTGACCTACAAAGGAAAGTCAATAAAATGAAAGAAATCTATAGTGACCCAAGAATAATAAGAAAACAAAAACAAATGTATCTTCAAAATGCATTGAAAAAATTATATTTAATTTTGCTTTTACTTATTCTGGATTCATCTTTCCAGGAAAACAAAATCTGAGAAAAATCAATGGCTCTCATTGATGAAGCAACAAATGATGTTTCAACTCAGAGTCTCTTCTGAAATTTTAACCAAAATGAAAAGAAAAAAAAAATTTAGGGGTCATGAAAATTGCTAGTCCACAGGCTGAACTTTGCTTGAAGTTTTTGAGTGATTTTTTTGGAAGTGGGAAAACTGAAGATTTTACTCTGTCCTTTTGTGTTTTCATACAAGAGTTTTTTGGTAGGGAGCACTTTCTAGGGTTTCTCAAGAGGCACATTCCCCTAACTGTATTCCACCTGGCCACATTACACAGCATCACCTGCCTTGAACCAGATGGACTTCACACTTAGATCTCTGGGCAGAGAGATGTTTTAGAGATTGTCTGATCTCATTTGCAGAAGTGTTTCCCTGAAGCCCCGCTCCTCCAGCTCTGTGCACTGGTGAGTACTCGTAGACACAAACTCCATTTTCCAAGGCGCTTCTCTCACCACAGGCATTGCCATTTCTGGTGCTCCAGGTCATTGCAAGTTCACCGCTTTGACAGCTCATGCATTTTTAGAATGCTTGCTTCCCTGTCGGTTACAGAATAACCTCTGTAGACGACGACAACCTCTAGAAGAACAGATTTTTGACTCCAAGTCTGACATTGGTGTAGATGCTCTAGACACATGCACCAGACAAGACAGATTGAAACTTGTGAGTGTGATGTGTGATTATAGGCTTCCAGGCATAGACTTGTAACTGCATTACTCACAGGTAGAGCTCATTCCTATGCCTGGCTTTTGTAATGAATTGAGCAGGGTCCCTTGGGCTCTCTATTATTGTTGCTTTTGTGTAAAAGTTCAAACTCCAGCAGGGTCACAAACAACATCAGCCGAACCGTGAGTAAAATCCATTGGTAAGCAGGGAAATTGCACTTTTCTGGCAGTTGCAAGCTTGGCTAGTCCTTTCTTCCTGTATGTTGGACAAGAATGTCTTGTTGCTAGTATGGAGAATAAAGGAAAGGCCATTTGACATAATAAATACTTTTCCTTTTGATTTTGCTTCAACCCCCTGATGAACTGAGAATAAGCCGAGCAGAGCCACATGCTGACTTGTACGGACTATAGCACCACACTTACAGGAGTGCTGTGCTTCGGGCAAAGTCTCTTGAGCACACAGCAAATGCATCTGAAAAAAAAATAATAACTGAAAACTCCTGCTTAGCAAGTCATTGGTAAGACAGAAATGTATTTGTGAGACCTGCATTTCCCAGAAGTCATACCAAAGCAGATTTATAAATTCTATGTTTGGGTCCTAAATAGTCCTTTATATCAAATGATAGATAAAACAGAACCCTGACCAGAAAGGTTCATCAATGGGATTCTTTTGGTGAGTGGATCTCTTGGCAGTTGTAGTGAACGGTACAAACAGCAGCTCATCTACTGATGCAGGGACAGTGTCTACACACATTCCCTGCCTAGTGTGTTTACTGTCCATGTCCGTGTCCATGTCTGTGTCCGTGTGTGTGTGTGTGTGTGTGTGTGTGTGTGTGTGTTGTTAAAATCCCAAACTTTATAAAATTAGTAGGTGGCCTGAGACACTGCGCAGTTTCTAAAATGCTACATCAAACTTTATTGCTACATAGCACCCATGTCAATCACCAGTTTCTTCTTCAAATCCAGCCTCAGACATGGGTAGCAAAAGGAGGAGCAGTGTCTGAATTATTGTTCTTGTTCTCATAGTACGCAATGCAACTAACAGGAGAAGCAAAATCATTTGTCCTTTGTAGGAGAAGTGTGCTGAACCTATGATATGTTAAAAAGAGGTACATAACAAGCATTCCTTCTATATAAATTTAAATTACAGAACAAAACTTGGTGGAGGTTTTAAGTTTTTTTCTTTTACATTGCACAAAGGAAGCAGATATAGTAGTTTTGTGAAAACTATTGCCCAAACTGGCAAAATTGAAAGCTGACAGCACTCCTGGAAAAAGAAGACATTCCTAAGACATGAAGGATGTGTGTGTGTGTGTATACACAAACACAGGCATATCACTGCTAATAAAATTAATGCCTTGGCACTTTGGCAAATGAGTACTTGTTTATCTACTTTGTCACTAGCCCCATGGAAAGGGTATTTGTTCTTGGTTAAAGTTTAGGTAATGGGTCTCAGGTTATCATTCTTGTTCTCAGAGTGAACTCAATAGCTTTGTACCCTTCATTGGTCATTCATTATTCTTTTAATCCACCACCATAATGTGTACTTTCATGGTACAAGAAAGAGAAATCAAACAAGTGAGCTAGAAACGAACTGTAGTAGGCATAACAAGAGTTGCTAAATGGTCTTATTAATAAAAAACCCAGAGCCAGATATTGGGGTAAAAGCTGAAATATCAGAGAGGCAGAGCAGCAAATCACTAATTCTTATCCCTACAAAATCCTCCACTGAAAGAGATTGAGCTCCTCTCTCCACCCCGCCTTATCACTTCCTCTCTCCACCTAGCTCTATCACTTCCTGGGATTAAAGGCATGTGTGCTTCCCAGTACTGGGATTAAAGGTGTGTGCCACCAGTGCCTGACTGTTTCCAGTGTGGCTTTGAACTCACAGAGATCCAGACAGATCTCTGCTTCCTGAGTGATAGGAAGGTGTGTGCCACCACTGTCTGACCTCTATGTCTAATCTAGTGGCTGGCTCTGTCCTCTGATCCTCATGCAAGTTTATTAGGGTAAACAATATATCACCACAAGTATGCTTACTGCATGTAAGGAACACAAGAGCAAAGGAGGAAATGAGGTAGCTAGAACTAGTCACTCTTCCATTCCAAACTATGTATATATATATATATATATATATATATATATATATATATATATATATATATATATATATAGAAGCCTCATTAATGACTCATGAGTGCCTGGATCTCATTTTTTTGCCATAAATTTCCAAATTCCATATATGTCATTTGCCTAGTACCTGAGATATTGAAAAGAAAAACTCTTCACGATGTTCCTTGATCCTACATTAAACAGCTACCTTTAGGATGAATCTAACAACACTTAAAACACAAAACATATGAGCAACAGCAAATAGACACAACAAGACATATTTATATCTACATGTGTGTATGTAACAATAACTAAAGAAATCTTTAAGTTAAAATGGAGTGGAGGTGAAACGGAGAGGGAGGATGGGAAATGATGTAAACACACTATTAATGTATAAGATTCTGAAAAAAAAGTCTTAAAAAACAAATCTTTAAGCAGAAACTATGCAAAAGGATTTAAAACAATACCTTTAAATTAGTGTCTACCTAAATTCAATATGTAAAAATACATAATAAAGAGTATGTGAAAAGCATGTGAAAAGGAATCTCCATATATTCCATGAGAAACCCCTTTGGGAGCCACAGGTTTGGCCTCAGACATCTTATACCATAACAAGAGTGTGGCTATTAAATGAAAGCAGTCTGAAATCCTCATACAAAGAAATGAATAGCTGAGTGTCACTGGAGCTTCATGGGAAGGCACTCTGTGAAAATAGTAAGCACTAGTAATAATCTGCCCAAAAAGGAGATTTGCCAGGATAAAGATCACTAAATGTCACAAAACTAGAGTTTTTTCAAGTCCACAAATCTGGAGATCAGAACTTAGAGAAATATCAAAACAAGATAGTTATTACAATCCCATATACTTTCCTTAGCCAAGCAGAAGATACGGAGAGTGGTTTCAGTATTCATCACCCTAGAGCAATGATAAAATAAACCTTCATGACCACCTGCATTTCAGGAACTGTCCATTAAGCCTCCACAGTGTCTTGACTTGCCTAGGGATTTTAGCTCATTGGTACTTAAGAAGCCATGAAGGGAAGAGTTTGGATCTAATGAAGATTACCAAGTGTGTGCACTGCATGCACATAAAGTAGTTTGATTTCAGTAAAATATATGAAATTATTTTATGTAAACAATGGTAAAGTATGAATACATAGCACACTACCCAAGTGGTTCCTGACAGCCCTAGACAAAAGAGTAAACAAGAGTGTTATCTTGATTCAAAGCAACAGTTATTTCTGGGGCTAGAACAAATAGGTATCATGGAGTATCTTAAAGAGCCATGAGTCATGTAAGTTTTAGAAACATTTAAATATATAAACAAATAAGTAACTTTCATCTCTAGAGGCCAAAACATTAAGTGATATAGTAACTACTTCAACTGAGTGAACATTTCTGAAGAATAGAATTTTGCCTTTTAGCTCAGGCCAGAACTAGTAAGTTTAGTCAATTAAAATCCAGCAGCAAAGAATGAACTGGAACTTGATGTATGGAGCCTCTCTTCAGGACTTCTTACTAGTCAGTGAACTTAAAAGCCAAGGCACCTGAGTTCTCTGGGGACCTGGGGAGGCTTTCAACTTTCTTGCTGTCACTTGTGGAAATATGAACTTCTTATGCACGATCATTTTGATTATCCTGGCACCTGCCTACACTAGCTACCAGTGGGATACTAACTGCAGAGCAAAGTAGGAGGAGCATTTTAGAGGAATTAATCAAAATAATTATAGGTGAATACTTTCATTAAAAAATAAATTGGTATAATTCTAATAGAATCATAACTCTTTCCAAAGTGCTTCTGTGTATGCTCCATCTTTGTTACCTATAACGATTTGACATTCCGTGCAAATTAAGTGCTTCTTCCAGAGTGTGGGGAAAAAAATTGATTTAGTGTTCTCCTCAGGCCTTAGCACAATGAAAATGATGCAGAATTAGTTACTTTGAGCAAGAGATTATCTCTTTTACACTTGCTGAAATATAGCCACTCTATGAAATTAAGTAATGTAAGAAAAAAATGAGAAGAAAACATTGACTCATCAAAGACCAACCAAGAGTAGCTTTCCTGTAGGAAAAAGATAGGCTGAAAAGTTAAGTGGAAGGACTCAAGAGTCAAAGGGGTCTACAACCTGAAAGAATTTGTCAGTTACAATAAAGCCTCTCCATT
Source organism: Peromyscus californicus insignis (assembly GCF_007827085.1). Classification (NCBI taxonomy): domain Eukaryota; kingdom Metazoa; phylum Chordata; class Mammalia; order Rodentia; family Cricetidae; genus Peromyscus; species Peromyscus californicus. The sequence goes on along the minus strand of NW_026294391.1, from coordinate 80,738,589 downwards.
GAAATCTCTTTTTGTTTAAAACTCAGTATTTCTTGATTCTCAAATATTTTCACAAAGAACCTACAAGGGAGTACAAAGAGATGATTTCATAATTGTGCTTTGAAATTCTTCAAAATGGACTCTCTAAGGCCTCAGCAAGAAGCACATTATCATAATTGGCTTATACATGACCATGTTAGAAGAACATGAAAAGAAGCTACAAGGGGCCATAATATCCAAAGTGCATAAAGCTGGAGCAAATATTTATAAAATATGATTCCAAGCAGAAGATCTCAGAACCTCATATTATTCCCTTAATATTTTCAATGGGGTGCCCATGCTGACAATTTCTTTTGTCTCAAAAGAGTTTCATCTTGTTTGATTTCTCTCTCCTTTTCCCTCAATTATGTTTTCTTTATTATGATCATTATTACAAAGCACAAGAGGATTTCTTCCAGGAGTCACATTCCCTGAACTTGGAAATTTATATCTTGCAATTTTTTAAAAAGAAGGCATTTAAAAATAACAAGTGAACCCATATACCTAATATAATTGCAAAAATTCTGCATTATCAAATTTAATGGAAAACACAACATAAATAATCTTTTCTCATATTTAAAATACTGAATAAGTAGCACATTATTTGAAGTTGCCTCTTCCTTTTTACCAAACAGAAAGTTGACATGTAGCAAGAAAAAGATGCTTAGACAAGACCACTTAACTGGTGGCTTGCTTGATTTGGGCAACTTCTCATTCTGCAATTCCATCTTTGAGAAAACACGTTAGGAAAATGATGTTGATAATGGGAAAGCATGTAAAAGGCAAGACAATCTCAAAACAGGAAACTTCAAACAATATTAATGAATTCTCTAACACACCAATAAATTATGACCACTGGATGTGTTGTGTGACTCCACTTTAACTTAATGGGTAAATAAATGAATGAAGATGAATTACAATCATTTTATTGAATTTGATATAGTTAAGAAACCATCTAATGAAATGTGTAGGTGAACAAAGTAGAAACTTGGGAAAAGAATAAGATACAGATCTACAAAATGTTACAGAAAGAAGAGCTCATTGGACAGAATTCCCAAATATGATGACTTCTGAACTCAACTCTCATCTACAGCATCATTAACCTTTCAGTTAGAGGCAATTTAGTGGTCACCCAGGTTCATGGGGCTCCTCCCAGACCAGCTAAATTTGACTTGAGGAGTGTGGAGTAACAGATCCATGGATCAAAGTTTAAGAAACCCTGATATTATCTAGTCACCGTGTCACTTCAAGAATCTCTTAATAATGCCTCCAGTCTTGTGTCATCTGATCTGAACACCTACAGTCACAAGCAGTTTATGACTTCAAAAGGCAACACATTTCACTTTCCATAAGGTCTGACTGTTATTCAAATTGAATTTGTTTCAAGCACTTTATACACATTATTTTAACATTTTTTTTTAATTTTCACAATAGCTGTGCAAAATAGTTTAATTCCCTCATGTACAAATGAGGAAATGAAGCTCTGACAGAAAAAGCTCTAATTGAATGGTATCTCCAAATTCACATAAAGAACTGGCAGAGTTTCTTCTTTACACACATCTTCTCATTTATTTCTTAAAAAAATCACTGGTAAATATATATTATGTTTTATATATATTTTATAGATAGATAGATAGATAGATAGATAGATAGATAGATAGATAGATAGATAGATAGTTCCAATTTACAACAGAACATACTAAACACTAGAAAGGTTCCTGTGATAATTCAAGCTCAGTCAATAGGTTGGTGATTCAAAGTTACTTTGGACTCTATAACCACTGAATTACTACCTCTCCAGCTGAGATTTTTACATGTAACAAGCTGTTTGGTTCACTATCTTTCTCCTTCATACCTAATGTAACTAATACAAATTTCATAAAAGCAAGAAAATATCGTAAGAATAAATACTCTGTGTGTTTAGTTCATTGCTGTATTTCCAATGCTACAAATAATATGTGGTAGCTAAGTAAATTATTCTCTAATTTATAAATTATTGTAAAAAAAATCTCAAATATATCATCTCCTGTTTTCAAAGCTGTTGGATATTAAGTTTACAGAGGAGATCTAATCCTCCTTGCAGGAAAATAGTTCTTAAATAGAGTCAGTAGACTTTTTAACTTTCTTTTCTTCTTTAATTCATAGCCCTTTTTTTAAAAATTGTAGCTCATGTGACATGATGTTACCTAGATATTCTCCTCTGGACTCTGCATATTGGTAGCTCAACAACCAAAACAAAGAGTACACAAAACTTAACAATGGACTTTTGTAAAGGTTTAACCCATTTTCTTGTACAACATTCTTGTTTTAATACAACACAAACAAGATTGTAATTTCCTCTTTCTAGCCACTGTGTCATGTCATTGGACTCTGTTGAGAAGGCAATATACTGAAACACCTAAGGTCCTTTCCATAATAAGCTATGACGCTGTCATTCTATCAATATCTCTGTCTTGAAATACTGCTTCATAATTTTTGCCATTAACTTTCACCTCATTAATTCAAGTTCATCTTTCAGAACTTTAAACAAATTTGACTTTTTATTCTCATATGTATGCGTCTGGTGCACATGTGCACGTGTATACACATTTTGCATGTGTATGGGTACATTTGTATACAGGTGCAAATCCATGTATACATGCATGTGGAGGCTTAAAGTTAATGCCTGTTGCCATCTGTGATAGCTCTCTGTCTTATACTGAGACAACGTCTCTCACTGAGCCCAAAACTTGCTCTTTGAACTAGTCTGGATATCCATCTTGCTCCAGGAATTCTTTATCTGGAATTCCAGTCAGACCACACCATCCACCTGGCTTTTATGTGCATTCTAGGGATTCAAACTGGTCCTCATGTTTGCAAGGCAAACACTATCCACACAGCCATCTTTCCTGATGCAAGTTTGACTCTTCAGTCCTTGGTTCTTCTTATCTATTTTTAATATTATAACTGAGTCATCATCAAAATCTGCAGCATGGTCTAGTTTCAGACCAGTATATGAGTGCTTGTCCAACAGGTCTCCAGATGAAGTAGAAGTCAATGGAGACAGTCTCACTTGGCAAGGACATTGGACTTTAGGACAGTGCAGAATACTGCTGGAAATGTACGGCCTGTGTGCTCTCTTCTCTCTGGTGATATTGATGATCCTCTTGCAAGTTTTAGTGTCACTTTGTCAGTCATGCATGGGACAGATGTGATCATTTCTGGAAACCCCATTTTTTTTCTCAAATATTTTCCCTTGAAATTCTTTGGGAGCTAATGCTTCTCAGGTTTCTTGTCTGGGGGTGCCATCTGTCACTTTAGACCCTGGGAGCTGTTCTGATTCAGTGTTGACAGGATCGGAGGCAGGTCACCTCTATTTCTGTCAGTATGCTTTACATTTTGAAAGATACCATTGCTCTTGAAAATAGGAACCTATGTTTATCACCTTTTAGTTTTGTAAAGACAAGGGTGTACCTGGCTCGATATTTGGCCAAGCTAGCAAATTGTTAAGTGTTGGTTTTGGTTTAAAAAATGCTTTGATGTAAAAGTTGGGAGAAAATATATTTGACTTTTGTTTTTTGTTTTTTGGGGTTTTTTTTGTTTGTTTGTTTGTTTTTTCTGGAGGTTAACTTTGGAGGATAGGAAAAACTTTTTGTTAGTAGGGAAAAACATTCTTGTTTTGATGTGTAGATAAAGACGGCTGGAGCTATTGCGGCTGCCCACTTGTGTGAAACTCATCTGGTGGACAGACAGTTCATTTCTCGTGCTGACGCCCCTCCCTTTCTTAGGACCTGAACCCAGGCTGCTGCGGGACCTCAGCACAAGACTGTTATAACAGTGAATTCATCCTAACAATTCTTCATTAAATAAAAAGGGACAGAATCAGAGTTTGGAAGCAAGGCACTCGAGATGTACTTTCTGGTTAATAATTACCCACCAATCAAGAGGTTCAGTTCAGTTATTCAACCAGTTGTGAATATGAACTTACTTTACAATGAACTCATGCCCATATTTTAGCATTTAATCCACAAAACAATCACAAGTCACAGTTTGTAATGTTCTGCTGAAATTGAAATAATTTATGTGCAATACACACTGAGCAATCCTAATTCTAGAGAAATCCTTATCTCTTATTGCTACTTCCGGTACCTCTGCAGTAAATTAGTCAGGCAAGTCAAGGATTCTTCGAACTTCGCCTTTACAACACTGAGACTTTTGTCTTTACTTCTCAACCTCCAGCTTCTTGGGAGGGTTTCCTTGGCCAGTGCCCAGCTGTAGGGTTAGGACTGAAACTACTTTTTCATATGCCCCCATGAGGTTAAATAGATGAGATGGGGTTCTTACAGTTATATTATTTTAGTATTTCTCTTTACCATTCTTCTACATCCACCTTTAAGGATATATACCTCACTCTGTTATTTTTGCAATATCAAATATCTTCCTTTTGTTAAATCTATTTTAAACAAATTATCATCAATTCCAATCATTTTAGCCAAATGCCATCCTATTAATCGTTACTGTTACCCATGGTAGTATGTTTATTTGTATTTAAATTTTAAACTACTTCCCAAAAGGATTTGTTATATTTAAAGGGGAAATTTTCTAATGTTAGTCAAAGGTACAAAGTCTCAGTTAGTTTTTGAAGTCTAGTTGTGGGGCATTTACCCACCAACCCCACAGTTCCACAGAGTTTTCTTGAGTGCGAGCAGCAGGAAATATTAGATAGAAGGATTTAGATTGTGGAGATAAACAAATAGAGAATACGGGATAGCCTCGAGAGGGCCTAGAACCTATTCCAATGGGCCCTGACTCTCTCTGCCCCAGGGCATTTATAGAGATGCCAAGGGGTGGAGCAAAAGACCTTCCTGCAGCATAGCCAAGTGCGGACCATCTCAGACACCTGCACTCAGGCCTGTGGTCCTAATCATCCTCTCTATGTGGACCTGCTGGGAAAAGCCACAAGGAACCTGAAAACAGGCTCCCACATCAAGTGCACAACATAACTAGTTAAGAATGATTAATTGCGTATTTCAAAACTTCTAATAAATGGATATATTGACTGCCTCAATTCAATCTGTCTATGCTGTGTCATACATACATACATAATATATGAAACCTAACATTGTATCATATAATTATAATCATACACAATTTGTAGCTGGCAATTCAAATTTTAAGAGAGATTTTTCCCCATTTTTAAAATATAAGAATAAGGGAAGCCCAGAGTCACAGTGCCTCCTTCATTCTCCTTGGTACCACTTAGTCTTCAGGAGAGATTTTCTGGTTTCTGTCACCATCACACCTTTCTGAGACTCTCTCACATTCTACCTATGGTTAATGCATTACCAAAGAAACAAATAGTTCATTCTAGACTATATTCTAATACCTTCCATATAGCAGGAGGGAGTCCATTTATCTTGTTCAAAAAAATCACTCTCCTGTTCAGTTTTCCCATGGTGCTCATGACGCAAACAAGAGTGGAATGAAGGGAATTTTAAAACTTGGCTTTAATTTATTCATATATTATTTAATATGGATATTAAGCAAAGTAAACAACTTTTGTATGAATTTGAATTAGAGGAAAATGTAAAATCTTCATGTGCTTTTATCTGGAAAATTGATGTCTGAGGATAAAATTAGCATATACCTCATTAATGTGTAGTATTATTGTTCAAACCAGCAGATATTACACTGCAGTTAATTGTATTAACAGTTAAGACAAAGGAGATCCTTTTTAGCTTAGAATAGCAGCTTTCAACTAATCATTTCAAACATGGGAAAGGAAATGAATAATTTTGTTTAAAAAGTGTTTGTCCTTTGAACTTTATCTATTCAACTTCTGAGGTGCTTATTAAAACAGAGTTCTGTGCGGCACATTTGAAACTTTAAATAATTATACCACCCAGTGTGCATTTCTGTAAAACATCAGTAGCTGACAATACTACTTCATAAAACATTTATATTAGATTATACAGTTGCTCTTATAGTTCAGCTAAAAACAAAAAGGAAACAAGAACTCTGTTAATAAGGTGACAAACTGAAGGGAGTTACAGGGGACTTGTTTGGGGAGGTCATACCTGAAATGATCTGAGGCCCCAGAGCTAATGACGGTAATGTCTTGAACTTGCTAACGGAAATCAATACATCCTCTGTTATTCTTTCTGCCAGTGAGCCAGGCCCACACTGGCTAATGACAAAGTAAGATCTTTCCGTGGGTAGTGTCAGCTCAAACAATGACCTGAAAAACCTGTTACTGACTTATGCTGATGGGACTATAAAAATTCTCCTGTTCTGTAATAATCTCACAAGGCAAATCTTAACATTAGAAATACATAAAAAAATATTGTGTTCCAATTCTAAAGCCTTCATTAATAGATTCTCACATTGAAAAATACATATATAAACAGTATTAGTCGGCTTGCTGTTATGGTAACAAATACCCAGGATAATCTATAATAAGTAAATTTATTTGAGCTCATGGTTTTAGAAACTGCAATCCATGAGCAGTTGGACTCATTGATCCTGGCAAGAGCACATGGTAAAGCCAAGCTACTCACCTCATGACCAGGAAGAGAGACAGTGGGGGATAGAGAATCACAGTATGTATTCCTTCATGGTGGGCCCCTCATGACCTAAAGACAGGCTTCACACCTCTTCAAATTCTCATTCCTTGAGGATAATGACTGACAAACTTTGATTTGAACAGAGCTATTAGCAATGAGTCTTTGAGGTTATGGTTATGATTTAAACATAAACACACACACACACACACACACACACACACACACACACACACACACACACACTGTAAGGTGGAATAGCTGTAAAAAGCAAAGTAGATTAAAGAAGGTATCATCAGTGAAGATAAGATTGCCTAAGAGGTATTTTAGCCATTGGTTTCCAGTTACTTTTAAAGTTTACAAAAACTTTGGAACTGTTTCACTGACAGAATGATAGCAGCAGTCAAAGCTTAGCATGAGTGCACTTTGAACTTCAGTTCATAATTTACCTTGTACCAAAGTGTTCAAGCTGGAAACCAAATTACTTGAAAACTTCCACTCAGTATGTACAATTTATTGCCAATTATACAGCAACAAATAGATCATCTTCTGTGAAGTATCCTTTCAAAATATTTGACAAATTATTGTATTGTTTTTGTTTTTGGTGGAGTTTTAAGCATTTGTTATATATGCCACGTGCAATCTTTTTCAGATATATGGAATTGGATAGTTTTCCCATTCTATAACTAATGATTTCAGTTTTTGTGCCAAATTTAACAGTATACAAATTATAGTTTTTTTCATTTTATAATTAGTGTTGTTCTTGTCATAAGTATTTGTTTTTCTCCAATATTACAAAAATATGATTTAATATTTTTATTTTGAACCTTTGTGGCTTTAATTTTCAAGCATACATCTGTGACATATATATTACCTTCTCTGTTTTTATATATGTTGTGAGGTAGAGCTCACGATTGGCTGATTATTATACATTTACCAATTGTTCTAGTACAATTTGTGTAAAGGGCCTCTTTTCTTGTCCTGCCTTGAAATTACTTTCAAAATTGAATTGATCATATGCATATGAGTTTGCTCTGGTGTCTGATTCTGAGTCATTGATTTGTTCATGTGTCCTCAAGTTACTGCTCTACATTCTTGATTACTCTAGCATTAGAGCTAGGCTTGCAGTCAATAAGCCTTGCTTCACTAACTTGGTTTTTATTTTAAACATCATTTTGGCTCTTACTGTTCATTCCTTTCTATTCCCATAATAAGCTTAGAACCCATTCTTTGGGCTCAAAATGTAACTCAGAGCTTGCCTATCCTACCCTGACCTTGATCTCAACCCAGAGCACTACCAAAAATGCTCCTTTGTTAATTTCTGTTAAAATGTAATTTTTTCATGGATTGCATTGAGTCTATAGATCAATTAGGGGATACTTAAAGTATTAGCAGTATTGAATGTTGGGTATCTTGGCATGTATGTCAATGTATTTAGTATCTGTCATTAATTTTGGAAGATTATCAATTAAATACATTTAATCCAATGCTATTATCTCAAATGTCTATCATTCTGTGTGTTGGGAACATACCAAATCCACTCTGTTAATAAATTTAAAACATGTGACTGTTTTCAAGCATTTTTAACCTACTCTGCTATGCAGAACATTGGGTGTTATTCCTGGTATCTAAATGCAGTCCTACATCTGCTGATAATCTATAACCAAGTCAACTCTTCCTGATCTCTGATATTCTGCTGTTGTGTCATGCAACTTGAATTGCATTAATAAACCATTTCTTTAAAATCTTTCTAATTTTTGGTGTGGGACCTTACTGTTCTAAACTTCCCTCTTAGACAGTTTTTGCTGTATCCCATGTTTAGTATGTTTGATTTCCATTCTCATTTATTTTTTAAGAGATTTTTATAAATTTTTCTTTTAATCTGAGCTGCAGCACAGGGAGTTGGGGTTGTGCAACTGAGGCTCCTACTATGACAGTACAGCCTCATGTGACTGAAGAAACAATTCAGACTGTATTTAGAGCCTGTAAAGGATATGGAAGTCCCCTACAAAAGTGGCAGTGGAGACTTTTGGTTGGGTCTCCAGGGTCTGCCAAATTGCTATCAATCATACTTCTTATTTTCCTTGTTCTCTGAATTAAATATCTCTGATAGAGTGGCTATAATATCACTACATGGTGGTAGATTTGTCTATATTTTCCTTTTAGTTCTGAGACTTTGTTTTGGTATTCTGGAGGTCTTTTTATAAGTGCATGCTTATAAAAATTACATATGTTGCCTGGGTGTACTCATATTTTGTCAAGTATATGTATCTATTTTCTTCAACAATTTTCCCTTTTTAAATTCCATTTTGATCTATTAACATCATTTATTTTATGCTTACCATTTGTATTGTCTATATATTTTTATATCCTTAGATTTTCATATATAAACTCATTTACATTTGAAGTGTAACCATAGAATATAAAACATGATTCTTTCTAAATTAGTTTTTTTATTTTTGATGTTTTATTTATTTTTAATTTGTGTGCATGTGTGTGTGTGCATGTGTATATGTGCATATGTGTTGCACAGATATCACAGCATGTGTATAGAGGCCACAGGACAGCTTATAGGAAGGAGTAGGTTTGCTCCTTCCAGCTTGTGGGTCTTGGGGATCTAACTCAGGTTGTCACACTTGTCAGCCAGTGCCTTTATCCCCTGAACCATCTCCCCCACCTACAAAATGTGATTCTGTCTTGCTTCTTTATTTTATAAAAATTATTGGATGGGTATAATTGAGAGTAATCAATGACTAACAGAGACAAACAAGAACAACAAAATGCAGAGCAGTCATCCAGAATGTGAAGTCTAACCATATGAATAATTACATAAATATGAGTAGAATATGCAATGCTCTCCAATTAGAAGCTTTCTTTTGGATAAACCCAACAATTTTCACAGCCCATTTGAAATCTTGTTTTAGATTTCTAGTTATAACTCTCTGTACCACTTCTATAGTTGCTCTTAGTTTAATCTACTTATCTTTATCTTTTTGCAGTATAATTAAACACAAATTCAAGCAAAAATAAACACATTACCCTAAAAGGTGAAATGTCATATCTTCACCACCCTTCATGTTATTGCTATCATACATTTTGTCTATACATGCTATAAATTAAACAATTCAATATAGTTTTTTATTTAAACACTCAGTTAACTTTAAATATTATAAAGAGAATTTTCAAATTTACTTGCATAGTTATCATTCTTATTGTTCTTATCTCTATCTGTAGATATGGTTTTCCATCTTTTGTAATTTTCCTCAATTTAAAGTACTTCCTTTAGTATTTCTTCTAGACTAAGTATTATGGCAATAAATTATCTCAGTTTCTATTATGTAAAAATGTCTTCTTTCACTCTCATTTCTGAAATACATTTTCCCTCAATATAAAATTCTAGGTTGACTATTTTCCCCTAGCACTTTAAAAAAGTGAATTTACTTACTTTCATTTTATATTGTCCTCTCATACGAAATTGCCCATAGAATCATTATTTTCCTGTAAGTAGTATGTCTTATTTCTCTGCTACTCCTAATGTTATTTCTTTGGGGTTTTTTGTTTGTTTGTGTTTTGTTTTGTTTTGTTTTACAACTTAACTTTAACATGTTTGGACTAGCTTTCTTTTGATCTATTCTACTTTGGCTTCTTGTTTTTGGAAAGTTCTATATTATTATTTTCTTCTTCCTATAAAAGTTGGAGATATTTAAAATACTTTATACCCTATCCTACCTCTGTCCTCATTTATATATTTCTTAATTCATGTATGTTGGATGTTTTATAATATCTTAGGAATTTCTGAACTCTCAATTTGACTAATATCTTCGAGTTCATCGACTCTTCTATTATTATGAACCTTTTATTAAGCTTATAGAGTGAAATTTTCATTTCTGATATTTCACTTTTGAATTCTAAAATGGGTAATTATTTGATTGATTCTATTTCTCTATTGGAATTTTCCAGTTGTTTACTCATTTTGACACTCTTTTCCTCTAAGACATTAATTATATTTTAAGGTCACCTTCTAACTTCATCTATAAGTCACTTCCTACTTATTGGGTTTTTTTCTTACTTTTGGTCAAAATTTTCTTATTTTTTCTGCAGTAGGTATAAATTTTTAGGCCAAAGATTTTGGACAGAAACACCAGATTCTGTTATTCTTTTCTGAAGAGTCTTTGTTGTGAATTAATTACCTGATCAATTTGAACATGTGTAGGACTGGACGTTCTAGTCTCTTAGAATGTCTCCTTTTGCAGTATTTCCTTTCCCTTAAGGTTAATCAATCCCTTAAATTAAAACATACCTTTTACCTCTAAGAATCAACCATTATTAAAAATGATCATGACCTAGATCTCAGAGGTAAGTCTGACATGTTTAGCAAGCCTCTGTGAAACTCCAAATTGTCTTTCTCACAAAGGAACTTGTAGTAGCTTAAATCTAACTGGCCTTCAAAAGCTCATAGGGAGTGACACTATTGGCAGGTGTGGCTTTGCTGCATCAGGTATGGCCTTGTTGGAGGAAGTGTGTCACTGTGGAGGTGGGCTTTGAGGTCTTAATTATGTTCAAGCCACACCCAGTGCCCCAGACCACTTCCTGTTGCCTAGGGGTAAAGAGATAAGAACTCTTAGCCCCTTCCTCAGCACCAAGTCTGCCTGCATGCTGCTTTTCTTTCCACCATGATGATAATGGACTAAACCTCTGAACTGTAAGTGAGCCACCCCAATTAAATGTTTTCCTTTATAAGAGTTGTTGTGGTCACAGTGTCTCTTTACAGCAATAGAAACCCTTAATAAGACAGAACTTTTTTGAAATATCCATATGACATATTCAGTATTATTCTCATGAGCTCCCATAAATGTGTGGTTCATGAATCATAGACAGATGTATAGTTAGGTAGATAGATGGATAGATAGATAGATAGATAGATAGATAGATAGATAGATAGATAGATAGATAGACAGATAGATACATAGATAGATACATAGATAGATAGATACATAGATATATAGATAGATACATAGATACATAGATAGATGCATGGACAGACACTTGAGAATGTTTTTATAAAAATTTGAGGGTTCCCCTTTTATAATTTCCTCTTTGTTAGAGTGTCTCTCCCCTTAATTTCCAGCTGAATTATCATCCTTGGGTCCCATTATTTGATTCCTAAAGCTTGCTTACTACTTCATTTCTAGCTGATGAGCCATTTATAATGACAATAAAATAAAAACTGCATGAAGGTTTGTCTTATAATTGCATCCCGGGTAAGAATTAATCTGATACCAGTTTTCACGATTACCAGAATGAAAAAATGTCAAATTAATTCCTACGTGGATAATCATGGGAAAAAATTAAAGGAAATATTTTTATTATTACATGTGTGTTTGTATACATGTGAGTACAGGCAGCTGGGGGGGGGGCATAAAAGGACATACTATCCCCTGAAGCTAGTTACACATAATCATAAGCCTCCTGACCTAGGTGCTGGAAACTGAACTCTTAACCTCTGAGTATTCTCTCCAGCCCCAATGATGGAAAATTTTAATTTGCCATTATTTCCTTTCTCAATCATTTGACATCTTAGATTAAAATGAAGTAATGTCACCTATTTCTCTGTAACTCAAGTTACTCTTGTCACTTTAAATCTAACTTTATGTGCCAAATTCCACAACCAACGGCTCATTTTCTTGATTGTTTCTGCTTAATCTTTTGTGAATTTTCTTCTCCTGAACCTGCTAGTAATATCCGGTCTCACATCTACTCATGTAGGTTGGCCTAGACTTCTAGGATCTGACTGATGATATATCTGCTAAGTAAGCCAAAACTGGTAATAAAATGTGACCTTAATGAGCAATTTGAGCATAACTTACAATGTAGCAGAATATTCTGCCAATTAGTCAGGGGAGCAGAAAGGCTGTACCGCTTATGCTTATGAAATTTTATTGTTTAGCCCAGAAGAAAAAGTACTGCCGGCTTCTTATTGAGGGAAAAATTACTTCTTATTCCTTTATTAAATGTATTTTAATATTTGACTTCTAAGTCAGCAAAGTGCTTGCCTTGCAAGCATGAGGATTTAAGTTCCATCCCTTGAACCCAATTTTTTTTTTTAAGCTGAAATGATATGTTCTTGTAAGCCAATTTCTGGAGAAGTGAAGACAGGCCTCCATGATGCCTTCAAAGAAAAATAACATGTTAAACATCTATACAATGATGTTAACTTTCTTCTAGAACATAATATGAAGTAATAGTGACAGGATCCAGCATTATGGCATTCTAAAGCCTGGTGAGACATTATCCTGGAATTGATAGCTTTAGGGCGAGGAGGAAGTATGATAAGAATATTGAGACAGAAAATCAGATAGGAATGTTGAGACAACATACCAGTGGGTAAATCTTACAAAACTAAAGTCATATGGAACTTTTTTCTTCATATAGTACTTTCAAATTGGGAATATTTAATATTTCTCCTGAGGAGATATTTAAGAAAAATAAGGAATGGGTAATAAACATCCTCATGTGAATTTTATTCTACAGCATACTTTTTTATGTCTCTTTCTTCCTATTAGACTGTAAATAATAAGCAAGTTTGGAATTTTTTCTTTGTATTCCCACTTTCTCTTTACTGCTTTCAGCCTTGATTAGAGAAGCCTCTTTCATTGGTGAGCAGTAGTTAGTGCAGTCACTTAGAACTGGTGAAAGTATTGAGAGTAAGTGACAAGGATCTGTAGATCACCAGCTGCAGAGCCTAGTGAGCATCAGAGAAGAGAGTAGCAAGTAGCTAAGACCTGTGAGATGGGGAGGAGTACGCTGAAGTTCTGTGTTCTGGATGTGACATGAACATTGCAATCATGACAACACAGCAGTCATGAATACCTGCACAAGACTGAGACCTTCAACATTCCGTTAATAGTGGGGTGGGGTAGGGGTCATGAAGCCTCACCCCTCCCAGAGGAGCGATCAGTAGTTAATGGTTGCCAGACGGAGTGGTATAGCTACTGGTAATTTGCCCATGCTCCATATTCTAGGAAATAGCAATCCCAAGTAAACTCAGTAGGACAAAAAGAAAGAAAGAAAGAAAGGCAGAAAGGTGGAAGAGGACGAGTTGGAAAGAAGAAGATCATCAGAAAATATGAGAGAGGAATAAAAGTGTGAATATGATCACAATATATTATGTACATGAAATTGACAAAAATTAACATATATGTTTAAAAAAGAAATAGAAAAGGAATGTAACTGAATCATATTAAATGTAATTCTGAATAAGAATAGCCCCATAGGCTCATATGTTTGAATATCTGGTCCTCAGTGGAACTTTTTGGGAAGGGTTAGGATGTATGGTGTTATTAGAAGTGTGTTACTGCAAGTGGTCTTTGAGGCTTCAAAAGACTCACACCGTCCCCAGTGTACTCTCTCCTGTTCACAGTTCAAGATGTGAGCTCTCAGCTGTTCTTTCTGGCCATGTCTTCACCCTACCATCATGGAATCCAAGCCCAATTAAGTATTTTTTCTATAAGTTCTGTTGGTCATAATGTTTTTATCACAGCAATAGAAAGTAATGCAGAAGTTGCTACAATGGAGTGGGCTATTGCTGTGACACACCTTACCATATGGATTTTTGGAAGAAATTGGAAAACTTCAGAACTTGACTAGGAAAATAGTTGAACACTGTAACCATAGTTTAGTGTGCTTTTCCAAGCTATTGTGGCTTAGAAGACAATAGTACTGAGAATCATGCAAACTATAGAGGCCAAGCTCAAGTGGCTTCAGAAAGGAATTGGTAACTAGGCTAGAGATCGTTCTTATGATATTTCACCAAAGAATGTGTCTGCTTTCTTCCCTCCTCCTAAGAACTTTCCTGAGGCCAAATTAAAAAGTAATGCACTAATCTCTTTTCTGGAGGATATTTCAAGATAGCTTCATATTGACTCTGTCATATGTTTCTAGTTATCAATCTTTTTTTTTTTGAAGGTCTTCATTTTTTCTATTCTTTATGTACAAAGACTAGCATGATCTGTTTCTTTGTGTAAACAGTCTTGAATAATCCATTCAAGGTCGCTTAGTCCAACTTAATGAAGCCTACGTCCTTTGCATACTGGCGGGAACACTGACCGCACATGTTCAAGCCCTATTTCCGGATCAGCGGTTAGAGCAGACACAGCAAGAGTGAGAACCCTGGCCGAACTTCCGCGGGCGGGTGACTCCAGTAGAGCTGCTGGTGACCCATCTTGCCAACGAGGAAAAAGGCTAGTTATCAATCTTGTGCAGGACTATAATGAAAAGAGGAAAATAGGGCAAAAAGAAATACAAAATATACGGTTTGGAGAGGGAAAGAACACCAGGAAATTTAATGTTGGCACCAAGGCTTGTGCTGAAAGAAAGAAATAAAGGAAAAGCCTAATCTGTATCAGAATAAAGGGAGTGCCTTCAGGGAAAGACCCCACCCCACTAAGCTTCCAAGGAAACTTCTGAAAGGATAAGGCCTGAGGAATTTTCTTCCCTGAAAAAGCAACAAAGTCAAGATGCTGCAAATGTAATTCAAGGCAGGGAAAATTCACGCCCAATTGGTGGCCAAACTTGGCAGTGTCATTTGTGTGGTGTTGCCTTTGGAATGTGAAGGATATAATAGTAAAAGGCTTGTGGAATATTCCTCTGTGCTTACAGAAAGCCACTGAGGCCAGGTGTATGGCAGGGAAGTACCTGCAGGGAAGTTCTGAGGGGGGCTGTTACTTAAAATTCTGAAAGTAAAAGCTAGATTAGATTAGAGATGCCAAGATGAGGGAGATGCCAGAGCCATGAGACTTCTGCTCATGAGTGCTACACACAGAGACTGGAACGAGAACAAGAGAGAAAGAAGTATGTTTAGGTAGCGAAGCCAGAATGGAAGAACCATTTAAGCCCTCTAACATCAGACAAGGAACTATAGGATTTGGAGCTTGCCTTGCTGTTGTTTGGTCCTTGCTTTGCTTATGTATTTCCTCACTATGTCCTCTCTTTTTTTAAATAGCACCATATAGTCTGTGCCATTGTATGTTGGAAATACATAATTTGCTTTTTAATTTTATAGAGTTGCAATTATGTTGTCTTCAGTCTCAGAAGAGACTTTGGACTTTAGAAGTGTTTAGACTGTGAAAGACTTTGTGATATAGATATGATAGGATAAAAGGGTAAATTATTGAACCTACTTTTAAAGAGCAACAACTTGTTTAAAAAGTTTTAAATGCCATATTCTGTAGGTCTTTGAAGTGTTTGAAGATTACCTACCTAATTGAATTACATCTATGTATTCCTAGAAAACTTCGAATGACTATAAGTTTGACTATCATAGAAGAGCAATTTTTTTTTTGGTTTTTCAAGACAGGGTTTCTCTGTGTAGTTTTGCGCCTTTCCTGGAACTCACTTTGTAGACCAGGCTGGCCTTGAACTCACAGAGATCCGCCTGCCTCTGCCTCCTGGGTGCTGGAATTAAAGGTGTGTGCCACCACCGCCCAGCTAGAAGAGTAATTATTAATCTGTATTTCATAATTATCCATTGCAATTTAAATGAGCTGCACAGACATAATACCTTAAACAAGAGTAGAAATATACATACATACATACATACATACATACATATAAAATTAACTTTAAATTTGTATCAATAAACTAAAATCCATAACATTGTAAAATGTAGGTGAATTTCTAAATGGTCTTACTAAATAAAAAACGGGCGGAGGTGGCACACGCCTTTAATCCCAGCACTCGGGAGGCAGAGGCAGGTGGATCTTTGTGAGTTCGAGGCCAGCCTGGTCTACAGAGCGAGATCCAGGAAAGGCGCAAAGCTACACAGAGAAACCCTGTCTCGGAAAAAAAAAAAAAAAAAAAAAAAAAAAAAAAAAAAAAAAAACACAGAGCCAGAAATTTGGGTTAAAGCATTAGAGAGATCAAGGAAATACAGAAAGCCACCAGCCACCTTACCTTACCAATTCTTCAGCTTCCAAAATGGCGTGACTTCCTGTCTATCCAGGCTTTATATGCCTTGCTTTTCTGCCCTCTCATTGGCTCTCTTATCCCAGCTACCTCACTTCCTCTTCCTACACAGACAGCTCTGTCACTTTCTGTCTGTCTGTACAGACCTCCAGGTCTCTACAGTTGCTACTGGGATTAAAAGTGTGTGTCACCACGCTTAGCTCTGTTCCCTAGTGTGGCCTTGAACACACAGAGATCCTGCCTGCTAAGGGATTAAGGGCATGTGCTGCTTGACTTCTTTGTGGAAAGACATTTGATTGAAAAGGCTGCTCACTGAAAGAAATATGTATATTTTAAAGGTATCTTGACTTCAAAACTTGGATCTAAGGAAAGGAGGCTCTGTTTTTGTTTCCACAGGAAACAAGAGGCTATAGATTTGTTCCAGATTAAGATGGATCAGATTTGATCAAGCCACACCTTCTGAACCTTAACGGATGATACCTATCAACAAAGGTTATAGCCGGGCTTCCCAGGACTTGACCATAGTTCTTAATTTTCTCAGGATCCCCATAAGACTACCAGTGCCCATAACCAGTAGGAAATAGTATGAGAAGCTATGCCCCAATTCCCAAAATATTGTCTATAAATGTTTATTTTTATTTTAAGGTGGTTGATTATAAATGTAATCTCTTTCTAAAAGAAAAACGGGGGATATGATATAGATATGATAGGATAAAAGGGTAGATTATTGAACCTACTTTTACAGAGCAACAACTTGTTGAAAATATTTTACAATGCTATGGATTTTTAGTTTATAGATACAAATTTAAAGTTAATTTTGTTATAGTGTATGTATATTTCTACTCTTGTTTAAGGTTATGTTTGTGTAGCTCATTTAAATTGTAATGGATAATTAAGAAATACAGATTAACAATTACTCTTCTATGATAGTCAAACTTATAGTCAAGTTAAGTTTTCTAAGTATACATAGATATAATTCAACTAGGTAGGTAATCTTCAAACACTTCAAAGACCTACAGAATATGGCATTTAAAATGTTTTAAAAATTTGGACTTTTCTGGACAGTGAGACACGTCTGCTCCTGGCAGCACTGGTTTACTTCAGAGAGGAGGATGAGCATTGAAGACTCTCCATATGGAGTTTATCTTCTTCTTGGAAAAAAAATAGCCATTTGGGCAAGAAACTGTTCTTGCCTGGACTGCTTGACAAAATGTTGTGTTGACTGGACATGCAGTACTCATAGGAAGGTGACCACTGAACTTTGCAAGGCAAAATGGTCCTTCAGGTTCCTGCTTCACAGAAGCAGACATTCTACAAGACACAGAAAAGTGACTGAGAGACTCTAGGCCTATGGGCTGAATATGAATGCCCCATTGTTGCAGAGGAACTTTAGATGACTGTCCAGGCAGACAGCTGTCTCTGTCATTCTAGATTTTGAAAGTTGCTTACAATGTTCTTCCTATTTACATAGATAATATTGTATCCTTCTGAGGTCTTTGATGTAGTTGAAGACTAAATAGTTAAAATTATGGTTTTCCTTGGTTACAATAAGAGATAAGGTAGCTATGAAACCTTAGACTCACAAATATAAGACAGATAGGATATCTTCTTTAATTTTGCCAAATACAAATAGACTAGATATTATAACTATAATTGTTGCTTGATAACTGTTTTTTTATATGTAATTTTACTATGTTGAAGTTAAAACCTTCCTTTTGAATAGAAAGAAAAGAGGAAATGATGGTGATGTCGTTCTGTATGTTGTGAATATGCGTAGCTCTGATTGGTTGATAAATAAAGTTGTTTGGCCAATGGTGAGGCATAATAAGGTTAGGCAGGACATTCTAACTGGAGAGAGGGAAAGGAGAAAAAGAGAGCAGAGGAGACATTGTGAGCTGCTGCCAGGAGAAGCACGATGTAAAGTACCAGTAAGCCACAAGCCACGTGGCAAAGTATAGATTTATAGAAATGGGTTAATTTAAGATATAAGAACTAACTATCAAGAAGCCTGCCATGGCCATAGTTTAAAAATAATATAAGCCTCTATGAATTTATTTGGGTCTGAGTGGCTGTGGACCAGGCAGGACACAGGAAAACATCCAGCTATAACTTTGGGAGTTGGACTAAATGAGTTTTGCATTATGATATGGCCATGAAGCTATGGGGTCCAGGAAGTGGAATTTGGTAGATTAAAAATGGCCCTCATAGGCTCGTATGTTTTACTATTTGGCCCATAGTTAGTGGAACAGTTTGGGAAGGATTAGGAGGTGTGGCTTTGGTGAGCTAGGTGTGTCACCGGGGGCAAGCTCTGAGGTTCCAAAAGCCTCCCACTATCTTCAGTGTGCTCTCTGCCTCCTACTTATGGTTTGAAATATGAATACTCAGATGTTCCTGCCACCATGCCTTTGCTAATCATGATGAACTCTAACCCTCTGGAGCTATAAAGCCAATTAAATGCTTTATTTTATAAATTGCCTATG
Organism: Peromyscus californicus insignis; assembly: GCF_007827085.1. Classification (NCBI taxonomy): domain Eukaryota; kingdom Metazoa; phylum Chordata; class Mammalia; order Rodentia; family Cricetidae; genus Peromyscus; species Peromyscus californicus. Next base: position 80,719,589 of record NW_026294391.1, on the reverse strand, counting down.
TCATGGTGTTTTATCAGAGCAATAGAAGAGTGGCAAATACATAAGTGAGTTAAGCCAGTTTCAGAAAGACAAATATTAAATGTTTTCTTTCATTTGATGCTCCTAGATTTTATATAGATACATGAAGTCCATGATACCATGTATCTATATGTTACTAAAGTAAAACTGAAACCATCTAGTGGGACAAAGAGGGCTAAGGGTAGACAGGGGTTAAGAAAACAAGGCATATGCAGGGGCATGTGCTTAATATTCATTATAATCTATGCAAAAGTTAAAAATAAATAAATTTTTTAAATTAAGTGAAAACCACAGACAAGTTTTTCCAATAAATATAGACACAAAAATTCTTAATAAAATATTTTAAACAACAAATAACACAATCAGCTGGGGAAAGAGTCTATGGAATGGAAAAATATTTGTTAACTATGAATCAGACAGACCATGTAACAACTGCAGAAGTTGAACACACACACACAAAAATCAATCAATACATGGTCTAATGAACTGAATAGACACAATTCTTTAAAAGAAGAAAGAAAAATGGCCAATAAATATTTGAAAAACTATTCAACATCCTTAACCATCAGGGAAATGCAAATTAAAACTGTTTTGAGATTCCATCTCACCCCAGTCAGAATGGATATCATCAAGAAAACAAACAGCAAATACTGTTGAGCCTGTGGAGAAAGCACAACTCTTATCTACTACTGGTGGGAATGTAAACCACGGAGATCAGTATGGATGATCCTCCAAGTTTACAAATAAAACTACACATAACTAAGCTATACCACTCCTGGGCACATAGCTGAAAGATTCTGCCAGCATACCACAGAGATAGTTCTAGTTCTGTATTTATTTCAGTACTACTAACAGTATTAAGGAAATAGAACCAGTCCAAGTGCCCATCAACAGAAGAATGGAAAAAGAACATGTGCTACATATGCACAATGGAATTTTATTCAGCCATAATAAATGACATCATTAGATTTTCAGGATCATGAGTGGAACTGGAAATCATTGTGTTAAGTGAAATTAGCCATATCGAAAAGATGCATCGTGCATATTTTCTCTCATATGTAGAATTTAGCAGATGAAGGATTTTAAGGGAGAGGAAAGAAAGGATGGATAGAGGGTAACAGAATACAAATGACATGAAAACAATAGAGGAATTATTTGTGGGAAACAAGAGGACAAGCCAGAGATAACTGGGAAATAAGAGAGAACAATGAAATGGTGTCATACATCTGCCATTCCAGTACTTGAGAGATAGAGGCAAAAAGATCATCCTTAGCTACAAAACAAGTTCAAAGCTAGCCAGGGCTTCATGAGATGCTGCCTCAAGGAAAAGAAAAAGTGGGGGAGCACAATGTATAATGATATACACATAAAAACACCATCATAAAATTCATTACTTTATATGCTAACTTAAACAATTTTTTAAGTTGAAAGGCATTTCTTTTCTCTAGGCCCTAGTGGCATATCACACACCCTAGCTGACTACAGTCTTGTCTCCACATGGAATCTGCTTCATTATATTAATGCATCAATATAGATACAGATATAATCTTACTCTTACATACAAACCGTGAGCCATAATCTATTCACTATTATTTAGAAGCTACAAAAGAGCTCATGAATTGAAATCTTTCCCAAACAAAACTGTTATTCCGGGCATTAAAGCCCTCTGTTAAGATAGAAATGCTTTCTCAAAGGGACACAACTTGGAACTCTGAGAGTCTCAAATCTTCAGCCCTGAATAGCCATCAAAAAGAGTAATCTAAACACTGGAATACACAGGATAGGTGTGTTAGGTAGCAGGAATCAAAGAAGCAAAAGATTCAGAGCTTTCTTGGGCTGCCCAGCAGAACTGGTTACCATAGTATTTAGCAGTGTCGAGATTCAAGTACCCAGAAGAAAACATTAGGGCACTGAGAGCCTGGGAACAAATGGACTGGAAAAGTGCTTCAAAGAGATATCGCTTCTTCTGCAGCCGCAGGAGCTGATCTTTCCTGATCTAATCTGCTTGCAATGCCCTGCTCATGTAAAGATAAGTCACTCCAATGTGGTAGTCTGGCTGTGTTCTAGCACTGTACTGCTACTATTTAATCCTGGGTGTGACTCATAGGTGTTGTTGATTAAACAAATACACATTTAAGCAGGAGGATGTTGCATCTTCAGAAGGTGATGTGTAAATGAAGATGAAACCACTGATCTACAATCATTCATAACTGTTATCTATAAATTGCGTAGATGGTGGGGAAAAAACCAATTCACTGAATAACTCTTTTGCATTAAAAAAACCCTCATTCATAACAAAGGCTGGACTGTTTACAAATGCATCATGCAGTGTTCAGAACTAGAATCTCTTCCTGCCCAAATTTATATCTGTGTATAAAACCCCTGCCTAAGAATTTAGCCTTTTATTAGCAAATGCTTAGTTTCTATATGGGGATTAAATGGGACCCAAAAGCATCTCCAAATTGTGTCCCTGTAAATGTCTAACTGTTAGAAGAAGAAAATGTAATGTGATCATCTGGGCTAGTTACTATTATGCCTTCATTTCAGGCCTCCCTGGTCTGCTTTTTACATGGCTCTGACTCTGTGTGGTGACTGAATATTGTCCAAGCTGTGCTGCTGTTCAAAACCAGACTCATGTTGAGTTTGTGAGAGTGATATGAGAAAGTACTGGAGAACACAGCTTTCTTCTTTGCCTTACTATGCACCAAACACTGGGAGACTTGAGATAGGAGGCAGCCAAACAGTATACTAGTCATTGCTTTTTTCTCCGTGTTGAAGTAATCTTGAAATAAATCTGTGCTTCATGACATTTGTTATATCAAAACTAGATGCTGCCAGATGCTGAATAGCAAGAAACAGCCTCTTCCTCTGTGGCTACTACCAGAAATAGCCAATTAGAGATAATGCTTTATGAGGATATCTCATGCTAAGCTGGATTAATTCAAGAATTACACAGAGGGTTGTTTGTTTGTTCCAGTAAATAATAGCTACTATCTCAGACAGGCTGTTCTTAGATCTACACTGAAAATGTCCTGAGGAGGCTACTACATACAAAAACAGGAAATGAGCCTTGTGAAAGGCCAACCTTAAGCTTTATTTTTTTAACTTTAATTTTTATGTTATATGTATGCTGTTTTGCCTGCACGTTTATCTATAAACCACGTGCATATCTGCTGTCCCTGAAGGCCAGAGAAGGTATCAGATCCCTTGAAACTGGAATTACAGATTGTTGTGGGTCACCATGTGGGTGCTGGGAATTGAACTCACATCTTCCAAAACAGAAGCCAGTACCCTTAACCACTGAGCCATATCTCTACTCTCAAGCTTGTTTTCTTAAATGGCTTTGATCTTTTGCTCTGACTTCCTCATGTATATCCCTTATGCTGACTAGTTTTGTGTCATCTTGGCACAAGCTAGAGTCACTGGAAAGGAGGGAACCTCAATTGAGAAAATGCCTCCATGAGATCCAGCTGTAAGGCATTTTCTAAATTAGTGATCAATGGGGGAGGGTCCAGCCCATAGTGCCATCCCTGGGCTGGTGGTCCTGGGTTCTATAAGAAATCAGGCTGAGCAAGCTATGAGGGGTAAGCCAGTAAGCAGCACCCCTCCATGGCCTCTGCACCGGCTCCTGCCTCCAGGTCCCTGCCTTGTTTGAGTTCCTGAGATGACTTTCTCCAATAACGAACATTGATATGGAAGTGTAAGCCAAATAAGTCCTTTCTTCCTCAAGTTGCTTTTGGTCATGGTGTTTCATTATAGCAATAGTATCCTTAAGTAGTACATCCCTCTTTAAATTTTCTTAAAATAGCTTTACTGAGATAAGTCCCATATCATTCAATTCACTCATTCAAAGTGTATTATTCCGTGATTTTTAATACTCTTGAGGACTTGGGAAACTATCATCACAGTCTAATTTTAGAACATTTTTTATTATTCTAAAAGAAATCCCTTAGTGATCACTCTATATTTTCCATCTAAGTGGCCAAAGACCAAGCAGACACAAGTTCTTTACTTTTTTTTCCCTGTTTTTGTATGTAGCCTCCTCAGGACTTTTTCAGTGCTAGATCTAAGAACAGCATGTCCAAGATAGTAGCTATTTTTTTTACTGAAAGCATTGTGCAAGGAAGTTTTGTGTATTCTATCTGAATTTAATTTACCACAATCACTTTATGAAGTCATTTTTTAGTTTCTCCAACTTTCAGGTAAGCAACCTGGTTTTCAGTAAACTGTGATAGCTTACCAAAGTCATATAGTTGATTGAAGTGGTACTATAATCCTAATGGGCATGCTCAAAGTTCTGGGTTTTTCCATTACATTAAAGTGAGCTGTGGTAGAGGAGCTTAACTCTTAACATCCCAACATTAAATCTTGCATTGCCTTCAAAAGACAGTGACTTTATAAGACTTAAACTAAATAATATTGAACACTTCTATAGGAATGGACCTTAAAGGCAGAATCAATATACTACACCTCAAAAGTCTTGTAGCTTACCTATGAAGCTCAATAGACAGTCTGTGGAGCTTATATGTATGGCTGGATATTTTATTCGCAATTAAGATACCTTAAATGTCTTCATGTCTGTGAGATTATACATCTGGTTTCAAGTTAGTCTAGAAGAAATAGAGGGTTGTTTAGTAGTATTTGCTCTGCCCATGACCTTGGGCTATATGGACATCCTACATGACCCCTTAAAAGGAGAGAGGAGAGAGGGGTCACATGTTTCCTTCTATTAAATGTTTTGATAACTTAGAACTCTGTTGATATGAGAGAGGAGAGCAGTGACCAATGTTCCAGAAGACCCAGGTTCAATTCCCAGGCCATGTGGTATCTGATCATGCCAGGATTTAAAAAAAAAAAAAAAAAAGGAAGGAAATATGTGACTCCTCTCTCCTCTCCTTTTAAGAGGTCACCTATGACAGCAAGAAGCACTGCCTCTTTCGGGCCTATATCACAAGGTCATGGGCAGAGTGAATACCACTATAGTGTTGTTGTTGTTGTTTTTTTAAGTGTTGATTGAGTGGCTTGTAAAAGAAAAGTGAGAATTTTAAATGTTGTCTTTTTATATATAAACATAAGAAAAACTGCTGATTTAACTTCAGTGTTGAGGCCAGACTCCATCTCAAACCTGACTGACACCTCTTGTCATGAAGAGTAAGGCAAGATCCAGAAGAACGAGTAAAACTGCCTCTTTTTCACATTACTTCATTATGTTAACATCAAAGAAACCACATGAAAATTTTATGTAGACTTCAAAGTATGAACTATTCTATTGGCATGGAATAGAACTTAGGACTCTCATCTCATTAGCTTCAGACTCCTTTTTCTATTTAACAAGAACTTCTGGTCTTCTAAGGGTAAGCAATGTGTGTGGAGAGGACATAACAGAGGAAAGAAACCGCTTACCTGGAATGCTATATCATGTGGATCATGAAATGACATGTATATCCTGTCTCTTCAGAAGAGATCCTGACCTGTTTTCTCTCTGACTTTAACTTCAAAAACACAAAATGATGCAATGGCATCATTTAGATGACATCAGTTTTCTAGAATGTGCTCCTATCTCCTTGTCTTTCCCTCTCTCTGCCTTTTCAGTTGAGTAGAATTATCATAAATCTTACTTCCTTTAGAGGGCTATTTACAAGACTTTTCTTATATTTAGTTGTTTATCCTTTGTAAGAATGCCTGATAGATCATCCTTATGTGAAAAGCTAGAAAATTAAGGATGGATAACTGCCTAACAAATTTTGTTCTTGTCTTGTTTTTATCAAATGATTCTGTATAGTGTTAGAGAATACTATAAACAAGAAGCTCAGCAAACTATTTTATTTCCCTAATATTGGTTTTGGCAGCCTGATGATTACTCTAGCTGCAATTATTATGTTAGTATTATGTTATCTTGTCAATAGTGCCAGATAATAGGAAATAAAAGAAAGAAGTTGGAATTCGAGAAAGTTCTAAATTATCTCATAAGTCTTGATTCTCTTTCATCTTCCTCTTAAACCCCCTAACAGTTCAAGGAAGGTAAATAGGAGGTTGTGTTGTGATGGATTACCACAGCTGGGTATAACTAAGACAGTTGTTGGAAGCCAAAATGTGGTGGATTACTCACATCTGTTTCCCAAGTTTCCTGTGTCTATTGACACTAATGATAATCCTCCTTCTTAACAAGCTTAGCACGTAATGTGTCTCCAGGGACTTCCTCGAGAGAGGTGCTGCTTTTCTGTTGATTAAGAGATCTACCTGTGGAAACCATGACTGCATCCAAGCTACACAAATTCTTTCTGGATCAGATGATATCATTATAAGAACTATCAACCTCCTCTCTTTTGTTCAAACATAAATCTAGAGGAAGGTGCCACCAGCAGTCTGTTAGTAAAATTACCCCCAAACCCTATGAGTCATTATTCCCAGTTTCTGAAGAAAGTGCTCATTGAGGTGCTTTTAAGGTTCTTAATACATGCTTTTTAATTCCCCCTTTAATTCTGCCAATTAAAATTGTACTCAACCAGAGTCTTTGAGAAAGGAGTGATATTTCTATCCTTTAGGCTTCCGGAAGTATGAGAGTTTGCAGTCACTGAAGTAATCTCCTGCTTTATTCCATATTCTCCGCCCTTAATTCAGACTCATAGATAAATATTAAACTCTTCCTGCAAAAGCTATAAATCTTCTGGTAACTCATCTGGCAGCATTATATAGAGTGATTCTTTCCTTCTGGGGGTTGAACTAGCAGATCATAATTTATCCAATACTATTATCATCTTAAAATTTTTTTGTCATGTAGAGTCCCATTAGGTTAAAAAATATCTCATCATTTTATTATACAGAAGTCCTGGCTTCTTGCTGAGCTGGCTCTTCATCCAGTAATAAACCACATTGAGGAAGTGACATTTCAGGATCAACATTGTGTGCATAGAATGAACCAGCTCCTCCAGCACAAAAATTGGTACTTCCTCCAGAAACACTAATATCCTAATTATTTTTAGTGAGAAATTAGGTCAGGGTATATATCACAGCAACAAGAAAATTTCTATAATGAAGTAATGTAAGGAATGCCCATTCAAACCAGGCCCAAAGGTAGTGCCTCTGGTCCTCTCTGCATATCCATTTTGCTGATGTCACTAATATTTGCTGTTATTATTGAGCCTGTAGTTAAAGCATTGTATGAGTAAGGAGCCTCCACTTTAGAAAGCAGAGTTTGGTCAGAATTTTGACAATCAAAACTTATCCACCTCCCCTCTTTGTAAAAGCACAGATACTTACAAAGCATCTCGCAAGGAGGCTAAATACTTAGGTATGAAAATCATTCAAATGTTATAGCGCGGAAAGTAAATTTTACTACAGTAAAGTTTATAGCTCTGAGAAAGGAGGTGCTGTGCTTCCTCATCGCTCTCAGGAGAATGTTTTCTTCAGGAATGAGTGGTTTATTTTTGTTTTTGAAGGTGTGAGAGCCACAGGAATGGCAAAGGGACTGAATGTGTGTCAAAGCCTTATCCTTCTCACTTCACTAGGCTGTAGAAGTCATTAAGCTAAACTCAGACTAACAAACATAGGACATTATATATAATGCTCACAATCTCAAATAGTAAGTGTGGTTTTAAGATTATTTGTGTACCTCATACCTTGGTATCATCGAGAAACCACAAAGCACAGAAGTGACTGCTTATACCTCCTGAACAGATGAAATAATTCTGTGAAGATTGCCGAATTCTATGAATAGGTGACTGATCTGAAAGGAAGACTTTGCACTCTAGTTGGTCTTCGCCTGCACAAGAAAAGGAGTTTTCATACAAGAAAATTAGATGAGAAAACAAGCCCCTTGTGCACACCAAGAGTCCCTTCCTTTTCAGGCAGAATGGACTTCCTTGACAATTCTATTCCAACATATAAAATCTGAAATCCGAGACTTCAAGCATCCACCTGAATACAAGTCCTTCCTCTTATAGAAAACGTACCTGAAAGGTGCAAATATTAAGGGTCTATCCAAAAGCCACCCAGCTAGTGAGCAGAACCCCAACTGACTGTTTCATTTTCCATTGTGTCTTCCAAATCCTGCTTTGAATGAGTTGTAGGCATAGGGGTAAAGGACTATAAATCAAAGGTGTTCCTCAAGAATTCTTGCTCTCATACTGTAAAGGAAAAATGGACAAATACAACATTCAGAATTATTTTTTCTTTTTCTTTTTGTTTGTTTTGTTGGTTAGTTGGATTTTTGTTTGGATTGGTTTGGTTTTCTGAGATAGGGTTTCACTGTGTAGCCCAGGCTATTCTGGAACTCACTCTGTAGACCAGGTTGGCCTCCAACTCACAGAGATCTGTCTTCCTCTGCTTCCTGAGTGCCCAGATTAATGGTGTGCACCACCACCGCCTGGCTCAGAGTTGGTTTTTCATGGAAATTTTCCTCATTGGAGAGAAATGAAGATTACCTTTGAAAGACATCTGTGGCTCCAAGAAAGATGATACACAGACTTTTTCCTATAGGACATTCATGTATGTTAAGTTGTGTAGTCATGATGATCACTGGACTATACAAAAAATTTCCATAACTAAAGAGAAACTCAAAATTGTGAAAAGTAGTGGTCTATTGGGAATGGATTCTGTTAGGACTGTTTTGAAACTATGAAAACAATAGAATAATTATGAGTTACAATTGATTTCCATTTTTATTTCTAATTTCACATTCCATTTTCATGATTGTATGGTTTAAGTATTTTGCAAAATGCTATAGCATGTCAAACAATGTAACCTAAGAATATTAAAAGGAAAAGAATAGCATGAATTTGAATAATAGATGGGCATTAAAATTCTGATATTGCTTGCTTCTAACAAATGTTTAATGAAGAGAAAGTAGCACTATTAATTCATTCTCATGATAGTTTACAAGATGAAAACAAAACAAAGCATATGAATATGAATCCCTTTCCATCACAATTTTTATTCTCTTATGATAGCTACATCCCAAGTGCTAACTTCATTTTAAGAAGAATCAATGTAATAATACAATTCATTCCAAATTATTCAGCCTACTGAGTGATATGTGGTCAGTCATAGTAAGAATTATGCATTCTTTTCAAAAACCCTGTGGGCTTCTGTGTTGTATTTGTTTTATTTCCTTTGTTAATGGTTACCAATTCACTTGCTTCTGACATGAATTAAGTATGAAATCATTTCTGATCATGACTCATATCTTGCTTTTATGTGGAAATGTACAATAATCAAAAACATATGCTATTTATTAAATTCCACTTATGAACTAATTATACTCTTTACATGGTACATCATTTACCTCTCACAACAAACCTGGGGCACAGGTATTATTCTCCCAATTTAAGTAGGCAAATAAACTGAAGCTTAGAGAAGCCAATATGTGTGTGCATTATGTGCATTTATTGAAAAGTTGTGCCAAGATTTCATCCTTAATCTGTCAAAGTCTCAAGCAAAACTCTAGGCTCTTTCTACAGTATGAAAATCATAACATCTTGGATTTATTCTCCAGGAAACTCCCAAATCTTTGTGACTGAGGAGGCATTAATGTAACATGCCTACTGAGCAGCCTATACCCCGCTAATTCCACAATTTACAAAGTATGAATGTCACCAAATCTCTCTCTCTCTCTCTCTCTCTCTCTCTCTCTCTCTCTCTCACACACACACACACACACACACACACACACACACACACACACACACACACACACACCTTCAACCAACAACTCTTTTTGTCTGCATCCCGAAACACTTTGGATTCTCTAGTTTTTCCACTTGGCTTTGGTTTTTAATGTTTTTTATATATATATAAAATTTCTGTGGTGTGGCCTTTCTGGAAATGCTCCAGTGATGACTTTTTTCAGAACTGCTTCTCTGTCATCGTCTTTCTTTTCACAGTCTCGTGGCCCTGGCTTTGATTAGCACCACTATCTTCACGACTTGAACTTCATCCTCTCTATAAAGAATTTGTGCCCACTATGGAGCTATAAAGATCAAATTCTTTTCCTTCTTTCTTCTCATTTCCTCCATATGAGGTTTGTTTCCATCTTTCTTCTCTCACCACTGTGATGAGTAGATCTTTCATATGGTCCATCCTTTATTCTGTCTGGAGTCTAGGTATGCTTTTCAGCAATAAAAAATACCAACAGGTATCCCTTAAACTGTCTCCTTCTTGTGGCAACTAATGCCCACTTAATCCCCACATCAATTAATGATCGTCTCCAGCATGAAAGGCAAATATGTAATCTTTTCTGGAGTTCAGTAAACCAGTTATGTGAGGATCTAATTTTGAACATAGGTTCAAAAATGGAACCAATACCCTTTGTAACAGCCCTCTATAGATTTCTTAGTAAATTGCCAATTTTGCTGTACTCTACTTTTGCTGAGTTTTCTGGGTTCTCTCTGTTTGATTGTCTGTCTACAGAAAAAAGAACCTCTGGTTAGTTACTAGTTGCTACCATAACGTCAGTAGAGTCAGTAGATTTCCACTGATCATCATGAGTATTTCAAAGGAGCTGGCAAATTATAATCTGTACAGAACAACAGAATAAAAACCCAGGAGAATTTTACATAATGCATTTCTTAATTCTACTTTTTAGCTTTTGGCAGAAAGTCAAGATCTTTCTATTCACTCCAGACAATGACAGTTGTTTAAGGAAATTGAATATAATAGAAACAGACTGGAGAGAAGCAATAATGGCATGTGTCTTAAAAAAATACTAGGGAAAGAGTCTAGGAGCATAGCCCAGTGGTAGAGGTCTTTGATAGCTGTGTACTGTCCCTTGGGATGAATCCCTGGCATAGCAAAATAAAAAAAATGACAAAATTGAAAGCAATGAAAGGATACTGACAGAATAACAAAATCTTATGTTTGTATTTTAAAAAATGAATATGTTTTTAAGGATGAGGATCAACTTTTCTGTATAAACAATGCCATCATTTGCTGAATGTTTCTTCATAACCAATATTTTAAACAAGTTTTATTGTTTAGATATATGTAATACAATTCTGTGTCTTTAAAATTGTTCCATCTTAATGTTAGACTTTGAATCACTGGGAAACAAAACTGTTCAGGGTTAAATCTTGAATAGCTGAAGCATTGTGAAAGACAGAAAAGCAACTATGCACATGGACTAATGGTCCCACTGTGGTGTAAGATGCTTTGGGAGAGACGGGAAAGAGCCTTGTTGAGGAAGGGTATTAATTAAATCAGTGTTATAGTCGGAGCCTCAGCTGTCCTGCTCTTAGTTAAGAGCAGCCACTGAGCAGCAATTGGGTCACTTTAGTGCTTTTGATTTGTTTTTAAAATAGCACAGCTTGAGCCAGGGATTGCTACTCTTTTAAGAAACACCAGAAGATTATGGATAGTGATGAGTTGGAATCACCTACCAAGAGATGCTGAAAGCTTTCCTGGACTCTCAAAAGGAAAGTTGTTCTCTGTAATTTTACTTTCTCTTCTCTGTTATTTGCAGTCTTGCCTAGTGTCTGAAACAGGATTATCATGGTTATGTTCAAAGCATTATTAATCTAAGCCCAGAATCTCTTTTAGAGGATGCTGAATATTTGAAACTGGTAAGATATTTGGACGCTATTGATCACAAGACACCTATTGGCCTGAATGATAGCTTTGCGACTACTACAAAATCGAAACAGACTCTGGGAAGCAGTATAAGTAGCTCTAATACCACTAGGTATAAAGTTAAATGTAAATTATCTGAACATATTCTCTATTTGTCATCAGCATGTCAATCCCTTTTATCTACAAGTATGTAGCCATAAGTTTTCTTGGGTTCCATCCAGGCCCTGTGGTCCAGACAAATCTTTCTCACCCATGGTCCCACAGCTTCTTGGACCCAAGTAAACACATAGAGGCTTATATTATTTATAAACTGTATAGTCTATGGCAGGCCTCTTGCTAGCTAGCTCTTATAATTTAACCCATTTCCACTTATCTATAAGTTGCTACATTGGCTGTGGGTTACTGGTCTGTTGGCATCTTGTTCCTTGGGCCAGACTGGTGTCTCCCCAGACTCCACCTTTCTCTTTCCTGTCTCTCTCCTTGAATTTCCTGCCTACCTCTAAGCTGTCTTGCCATAGGCCAAAGCAGTTTATTTATTAACCAATGGAAACAACATATATTCACAGCATACAGAAAGACATCACTCAGCACAAGTATTTTATGGATAAGAAGGAGTTTTCAAATAAGAAATTTTGCCTCATCTCTAACCAAAATTACTTTTTAGATTTTTGCAATATTCTTTTTTAAAATCCATCAAAGTGAAACTTAAGTTAATTTTTAAAATTTGAAAGCTATGTACCTCAGTTGAACATTGTGGTAATGAAAGAGTTATGGTTTGAAATGTAACTTTGATTGGAGAAGGAGGGGGAGGAAGAGGAGGAGAAGAGCAAAGAGGAGGAAGGAGAAAACTAAATAACAGTCTCACCCAACAGATGTGAAAACACAACAAAGAAATACAAAATATATCAGAAGATAGGCCACTACAACGCCTCCATAACATCACAGCTCTTCAATCCCTAAAACCAAAGATAACAAGATAGCTGAAATGGCAGAGAAAGATTTCAGAGTCCTCCTTTTATAATGGATCAATGACCATAAAAAAGACTCACACAGAAAAAAAATGAAGAAAGAGCTAAGCACTCAACAGTCACTTCTTCTCAGCCCTTCGATGAGTTACAAGTCTTTTCATTCACTACTGCTCACTGCAAAAGGAAGCTTCTCTGACCAAGGCTGAGAGCATCAGTAGTCTATAGGTACAAACATGAATATTTAGAAAACAATTCGGCTACATGTCCATTCAGCAAAACAACAGTTGTATGTTACTCCCTAGGGCCTCTTACTTCCCAGCCATGGCTTTTGACTAAATTTACAGTATCAGGCATATACTCCCTCCTGTTGAGTGGACCTCAAATCCAATAAGAAAGCAGTTGGTTGCCTCCACCCCCGAACTGACAGGTCGATATCATAGCAGGTCATATTATAGCACCCAGAGTCCATAGCTGGCTAAGACACATTGATGATTTCTCTCCCCTGTATACCATCTGTTGGAAGTATGAACTCTAGCCATTAGCAAAGGAACTCCCAGCTCAGTTCCAGGTAAATCTCCCTGTGAACTAGTGTCCAAAGTATATGGTGTCTTTAGCAATACGATCTGACTATCTAATTTTGGAGGGTGACCAAAAACAATTTGGGCAATTGTCTGTATTGTTTGGGGGAGTCACTGGGCTCTTCCTCACCAAGAGAGTATGGTATTATTATTGTGGTAACATTATCAAAGGTGTATTTATATGTTCAAACTTATCAAAATGTATATATTGCATGTCATAAATTTATGCATTAGTCTGCATATCAATTATACCTTGATAAAAAGCTGGGGAGAAATTGTCTAGCCTATTCCCTAGAAATAGAACCAAAATTAATGGATCGCCTAAAAATAATTATAATAGAAGGCAACAAGAGGAAGCACACAAAATGTGGGGCTTGTTTCAGGTGTTCACCTTGAAGATAAACAAACCCAATCATGTAGTATATTTGGAGGCATATAGATGCTAGATGAAAACCAGAATAGAAATCTTTTGAGCTGAGGATATGATACTGAATGAAACTGTTATATTCTAATTTTTATGCTATGTTCAAGAATAGCTATAGTAACAACCACTATAACTACTTCTCATTACAAAGCAGCCACCATTTCTTATGATTCCACCACAGATCAGGCACAGCAATAAACACTTTGCATGCATTATTCTTGTTTAATTGTCATTCATCCCTGTGAGGTGGATACTATTTTTATCCACAATTTAGAGATGGAGAATTTAGGTCACTAAAAGCTTCAGCAATATAGACGAGGTCACACAGCTTATAAGTGGCAGAGGCAGGATGGAAAGCCAGGCAGATATCCAAGCCTGGGAAACACCAATAACCAGAGTGACTGCGCAACTCATCTAGAACTGAGATCTCTACCTCATTTGCTTCTGTATTCTTGCAATAAATCTTCACCCTTGAAAGAAATTTGTACATGTCTCTTTATTACAGCTTTAAAGATGCTAATGCCACCAATTATATCTGACATTTCTGAAGCCTCTCTAGTGTGAATCAGAAAGACATAGTCAACATAGATGAATGTTAAATATTAACATAGTTCATGATATTCTACCATGTTGTATGGAAGATACTACACAAAGATACATTATCTACATAGCACAAGCCTATGTGGCATACTTCATGGTAAAGAATTATGTAAGTACATAAGTAGAAAATCCACATTACAAAATTTGTTTGAGAATAGCACTAATACAGTGAAATTAATAAGCACATACTATGTATCAAACATTAATGAAGTATGTTGTGTTTTTTATATTATGTAATTCTTATACAAATATTATAAGATAACAGCTATTACAGTCCTCTATGTACAGATGAGGAAACTGATGCTCAGAAACAATACATGTATTCTGGCAAAAGCTACCCACCCAGTAAGCAATAGAACTAGACCAAAAACTTACCATTTGTCTTACCGCAGACAGTTCACACACACAAAAAAAATTCTGAGTGGCATAGTTAAGTATCAAGAAGTGTAGGAAAGAAATAAAATTTTCTACTGGGCTAAAAAGAAGAAAATATATATTGGGTATGAATTTTCATTATTATGTAAAGTTTAGTTATACTTTCAAGTAAGCAAACTTGATATATCAAAATGGAAACTTGCAAAATAGAAACATTAGAATAGGAACATTTGCATTACAAAGGTTTATTTGCTTCACAAAGAATCATTACAGGTTTCCTCTAAATAACAGTCTTTCTCGTTGTGTCCAGAATATGATTGGATCTCTCCCATGAAGTAGGAAAGAAATGAATGTACACACAATTTGAGTAATATGACCATTTTACGCAACAGGATACAACTTTACCATATTCCATATGCAAACTTGGAGGCTTCAAGCAAATGCTAAGCCAACAAGAAAGGAGAATATAGCTTAGTCAACCCCCTTTATTTTATAGATGAGAAAATGGAGACTCTAGAGATACGACTAGGCTCATGATGCAACTAGTTGTGCTAAGGTAGTTAATGGTTTGCTGACCTTTTGATCCTCCTCACCCCAGGTTTCTTTTAGCTTCACCATTCCATTGCTTATCAACTAGAAGCAAATATAATATCAATAAATATTAGGTAAAATATTCTAATTTTCTCTTTTGTTGTTGAGGATGATTCAAAAGAAATGAAATATCCCATATTAACTTGATACTGCTATTATACCAATTCAAATGTCACTCATTTCTCTCCTCCAATTTCTCCCACCTTGTTAGTATCCCCAGGATGAATTCTATGCATATATCTAAGAGTTAAGAAAGTACTTGCTTGACTCTGTGACAATGTTCCTTTGTCAATGGAGACTTACATGCTTCCAGTGTGACATCAAATGAACACAGCTGATTTTCATAAGTGGTTCAGAAAAGCTTTCTGTTTCAATTCATGGAGGCTGATGGATTTATTATGTAACTTATTGGAGTGATACTTACCAAGGGTTAAAGGTGAAACTCACTGTTTGCACTCCTGATTTGTCTGAAAAATAATATAAGCAATAAATTAGTGAAGTCTGAAAATAAACGATAAACTCCCAAGAAAAATTTTTCATGTGGATGATCATAGATGAAGTGTAAGCATTTACTCTCATGAATTGCAGTGGATGTAATAGCCTAGAGCCTATGTGATTGGAATTTCTATCAAGTCAGTACAGGTTCTTGGTCTTAGAGGTATTTGACTCATGCCATTTATATTTTTATCTGGTTCATTAAACATAGAATTTATTGGTTATTAAAATACCATGCAGTATTTTTCCATTACAGAAAAAAATACAAGAAGTGATTTATGCAGCTTGTGTGTAAATTGATACATGTCATAAAGACAAGATTTTTAATTTGTTCCCAAATAGTACTTCTTTACTATAAGTACTATCGAAACTGGTTACAGCTTTCAAAGCCTAATGACACTGAAAACTTGATTAAATCTGTCAGTTGTACTGGTTTGGGTGCAAAAATTTGCCTTCTTAAAACTGGTTGCTCTAGATGGTTCATCCCACTATTTCAGCCTTTAGCCTATGCCCCTCTGTAGACTGACACATAAAAATGGACTGAACTAGAAAAAGAAAGTGTCTTGGCCACTTGAGGTTACATATTTCCCTCAATAGTCATTTCTAACAGCAGCACATGCAAGAAGGTGAATCAAAGGAAGGACAAAATGAATAGAAAATGAAGGACAAATATGAAAAGATATTTGGTGAGAAGCATCTCTTTGCTATTTTATCTATTGATCATAAACAGAAATCCCAACCCAGAGGTTATAGTTCTGGATCATCAACTCTCATCTTCACTTATAGTGGCTTCCCAAAGTATTCCTCCCCAAACACCCATGTTTGGTTTTTGAAACAGAATATTTCACACCATAAATGAGAGCTGGAAAAGGTCAACTAGAGATGAAAATCCCTTGCAGTACTAATCACTTTTTCAATCATATTTCTCCTTTGAATACATATAGCTTCATTCCTTCCAGAATGTTCCTCGTTTGAGTTTCGCTTCTCCCCTGGTTGCAAAGCTAGAGCTATGAATACCTTGATTTGAAGACAAATAAGAGGCTTAGCATTCCAGAGACATAATGACAATAAGTACGCATTTGTTGTGTTCTTAAGCATTTTATTGTTAAATTCTCCACATATTTAGAGCTCTTCTATTCCAGATTAATATTTTGCACGGGGATTTTAACATCATTTAGACTCCAGCAATATTCTGAGGAGCTGCAAATTCTGCTACTTCGCCTTCAATAGCCATAAACTCATTCACCCTACCCATCCTAATGGGGTTAGATTAATGAAGCTTTCAAAAGTGCAGCATTTGGTGAAAATTAGAGAAGTACCTGAAGGACTGGTTATTTGCTAATTCACTAGCAAATGAGGTTGTGATTCTGGATGCTGACTAGCGTGTATGTAATATCCTGCTGTATTGCCTCCAAGATGCACCACATTCAACTCTCTGTCATCCACACTAATGAAGGGGAGCAATAAAACTGATAATGTAAAGCAGCAGGTGACTTCCCCATTCCCTCATTAACCTAGGGAGTAGAGAGAAAGGGATCCCCTCATTAACCTGGGATGTAGAGAGAAAGGAATGTAAGAGCTGCTGCAAAAGAGGGATACAATGTAAATCTTATTTCTTAAAGGTTGATAAGAAAAAATGTAGGAATGAGTTGTCTTTGAAAACTGCATACCTTGCCTGTTACCTGCTTCCCCCATGAACTAGTATCCCTGCTAATCTCTTAGCTGCCCAGCATGCCTAGACAGCTATTTCTCCTGTTCTCTCCAAAGAGCCTTGTGCTCTGCATGCTTCCGTGCTCTAATACCCATCCCAAATCAAAGCATACCTGCTTTGTGTTGCATTTCATTTCATCACTGTTCGATGGCTCCCAAGGTGATATAGCACACATGCTGCCATTCTTCCCACCGTGTGCCCATGGCAGATCACATTAATCAAATATGCCACTTTTTTGCTGATCCTGGAGTCAGCTTCAAAGCTATTATCAACAGTCCAGGCAGTCATTACTGCTTCAATGAAGCAAGAAAAAAAAAGGATGTGATAAAAGTTATACAATGTGGATAGAAAGGTGCTTTCACAGTTTGACAAGAGTATCACAAGTATTTGTACGGAAGCCCTGGACACATTTCCTAAGAAGTCAGAAGGAAGGTAGATGGATTTTGACTGTCACTGCAGTTATGTAGCTAACATTAGAAAAGTGAAAACAAGAACTAAAGCACTCTAAATTTTCTCCTGGTTGATGTTGGAAAGTAACAGCATTGACAGATATTTTTAATTTGTTATGTTAAAATGAGCATGCTTGAAAGTTAAGTAGTCACTAAACTTTATATTTAAAATTTAATCAGTTCTGTCCATGCTGCTGTAAGAATATATAAACACTTGAAATAGAGAAATAAAAAAATGGGAAATATATTGCATAATTCAATGAAGCCAAACATCCTAGAAATCACTATATATATATATATATATATATATATATATATATATATATATATGCACTAAACTCTCTGGCTGAAAGATAAAGATGGTTCAAATGATAGCTAGCAAGATAGCTCAGTCAGCAGTAGGGAAACCTGAACCTGAGTTTGATCCCTGGGACCCACATGGTAGAAGGAGAGAACCAATTTCCACAAGTTGCCATCTGACCTCCATACATATGACATGGAACACACTCATGTATACACCACACATGCATGAGCGCGCGCACACACACACACACACACACACACACACACACACACACAAGAAACGAATAAATAAATAATAAAAACAATTTTAGAACAATATTGTAGAGATGAACCTTTGTAAACTCTCATTATGTTTTTTTCTCATGTATACAAAGCAGTTAAAAATAAACAAAACAGAAATTATATAGTACAATAGTGGTTCAAAAACAAGGAGCTGTAGGTACCTTTGTACAAGACAAGACAGACTCTAATGTAAAAAGAAAAACAATATATATTAAAAACATCCATTAAATTCTGATCTTCCCTTTGTTGATCAATAATGCTCCCAAAACTTAAGATGATGACAAAAGTCTTTGATCATATCATCCCGGACATCACTGATCTTTTCTGATGGAGAATCTAAGCACGGTTAGGCATGTTTAGTGCTGTGATGGGAAAATTACAGAGAAAAGTTAAATAATATGTTATCTTCATGAGAGATTATTGACATCAGTCTGTCAATAACTGACATTTTAAGCACAATAAAATAATAAATGGAATACAGAATGTTTGAATGACACAATAGTGAGTTAGATCAAATAAATAAAAATAGAGTATTATATCTAAGAAGTATGTGATAAACATTTTTTGCAAACATATGAGGCACGTTCAGGACAGCTGATTCTAAGCTGTAAGGCCACCTTTAACAAACTTGGATAAGCAAGTTTCACTCACATGCATTTCCATGCAAAACTATAAACTTGCAGAAATCAAACAAACTTCCAAAAATCTTAAAGTCAAAAAACACTTTAAAAGAAAAATGAGAAAACATTTAAAGCTGAATAGTTATGAAGATTTGTGCATTCAAATTTCTGAACTTAAAGTTGTATTTTGAAGAAATTTAAATTGGCCTATTACAAAATTAGAGAGGTTAAAAGAAATGATTACACCATTAATATCAGGAATGTAGAAATAAATAGCTGAATAAATGAAAGGAAATGGGATTTAAAAATGAAAAATAGTATTTAATGATGTCAAAATCAAACATATAATAACAAGGAACAACAAAGATATAATATGGTTCTTTTACAAAATTTTTAAGTGACAAACTAACTGAATTAATCAAAAAAATGTATATAATTAATATTAGTAAGGAAATGGGTACCAAAACTATAGCTGCTTATATTCAATAGATAAGAGTTTTGTATATACATTTTTCCATTTATTGAAAATATTTATTTTTCCTCACATAATATATCCTGATTACATTTCCCCTCCCTCTACTCCTCCCAGCTCCTCCCCACCTCACCTCCCATCTGGATCCACCCCTTTCTCTCTCTCATTAAAAAACAAACTGCCTTCTATGGGATAATGACAAAATAAAACAAAACCTAACACATCAGAATTGGATAAAATAAACCAACAGAGAGAAAAGCGCCCAAGAGAAGGCACAAGAATCAGAGACCCAGTCATTCACAAACTCAGGAACCCCATAAAAACACATTACTGAAAGCCATAATACATAGAGAAAGGACACTCTTTCTGCCTCCTCTTCTGTGGAGTTCCCTGAGCCCTGATGTGATGGAAGCATCTCAATTAGTGCTGAATGTTCCAAGGTCTCTCACTCTCTGCATAAAATCTGGTTATGGGTCTCTATATTTATTCTCAGCTGCTGCTGGAGGAAGCTTCTCTGATGATAGATGAGCAAGGCATTGATATATAACAGAATATTTTAGGAGTGTTGCACGAATCCTAAATGGTCTTATAATAAAAACCTGGAGCCAGATATTAGGGTGAAAGCTGAAAGATCAGAGAAACAGAGCAAGCCACAGCCACCACCTCTTACTTCACCAACTCCTCAGCCTGAAAGAGTGTGAATTCCTGTCTCCTCCTGTCTTATATTCCTTTCTCTGCCCAGCCATATCACTTCCTGTTTCAACCTTCCTAGTGCTGGGATTAAAGGTGTGTGCCACCACTGCCTGGTTCTGTTTCTCTTTTAGACTGGATTAATCTTGTGTAGCCCAGTGTGGCCTTGAACTCACAAAAATCCAGACAGATGTCTGTCTCTGCTTTCTGAGTGCTAGGATTAAAGGTATATGTCACCATTACCTGACCTCTCTCTGTCTCTCTGTCTGTCTCTGTCTGTGTCTCTGTCTGTGTCTGTCTCTGTCTCTCTCTCTCTCTCTCTCTCTCTCTCTCTCTCTCTCTCTCTCTCTCTCTCCTCTCTCTCTCAATAATATTTGGCTTACCCTAGGTTCTTTAGTTCTTGGTCACCCAAGCAGTGTCAGATATGGGTTCCACCTCATGGAGTGGGTCTTCACTCAAATCAAATATAGGTTTGTTACTCCCACAAACTTGTTACCATAGCATATCTTGCAGGCTAGACACCATTGTAGCTCAAAGGGTTTATAGCTGAGTAGGTGTTTACATGCTGATATCTGGTCTTGTCTTTGTTGGGTGGATGTTTTGTTCCTTGGTTTCTGTTGCCCTATCTGGTTCTTTTTTTTTTTTTTTTTTTGAGACAGGGTTTCTCTATGTAGCTTTACACCTTTTCTGGAACTCACTTGGTAGCCCAGGCTGGCCTTGAACTCACAGAGATTCACCTGGCTCTGCCTCCCAAGTGCTGGGATTAAAGGCATGCACCACCACCGCCCTGCACCTTATCTGGTTCTTATGAGAGTGTAGTATCTTTGTGTTGCCCGGTAGGAAATTCTTCTGGGATCCTGAGAGGTGTGGCTACTACTGGTTTTGGGTAAAATATTTTTTCTAGGTAGACAGCTGACACTTAGGAATGGGGATTGGCTGGGGGTGGGGTCCACGGGAGAGAAGTTAAGTAGGGTGTTCCTCAGGATCTGCTTAGTCCCCTGGCAATAGGGACAGAGAGTGAGAAGAGGCCACAACAGGTAGTCTGCTACAGAGCTAGGGATGAGACTGGGGGATTGGATATGGAGGAGAGGAGGGAGAGTGAAGATCTGAGGCTCACCTACCTGCTTTGCTGGCCTACTTGCTTCTCTGGCAGACTGGCTGGAGGGATCCCAGTGAATGCCTGCTGGTGTTGAGGACTGAGATAAAGTAATGAGTGAGGAGAAGGAAGTTTGGAGGGAAAGACCTGTGTGATCCACTGGAGGTGGGGCAAGAGGGGAAGGGAGGCTGAAGAAGGTGGTCTGCTACAGAGCTGAGGATTAGACTGAGGAATTGAGTCTGGACAAACAGAGGGAGAGGTGAAAATCTGCAGTTAGCTGACCTGCCAGCATGTAGATTGCTTTTGTACTAAGTTTGAGAGCATAAACAAACATATTTCCAGAAAAATATAATTTATAAAACTTCATACAGCATAAAATATAAAACCTGGATAACCCTATAGCCATTAATAAATTTGACTAAGGGGATAAAAATACCTCCAATGAAGAACTTCAACAAAGACAGGATTTTGATATTTCTAAAACTAAACATAAAATAAGTGAACAAAAATACTCCTGATTCATTTTCCTTGTCTCAAGTACCATTTATATGAGAACCAGACAAAAATATTCAACAAGAACTTGTATGTTTTTGGTAAACATGTCCTTTGCTCCTTCCACTTTTCATGCAATAAGGAAGAGTAGACTATTCATCTTTATGGATGGATAATGATTTCAATTATATTATTTATGTTTTATGATATCTATAGCTTGAAAAAAACATAAAAATATTAAAATGAGAAACTTAAGACCAACTTGCCATAAGGATATCCTATGACAGCGATACAAAGTAATTGCCTTGGGATTTTACTAGCAAATAGGAGTTCCCTCTCATATTTCCCCCAGTGGCTAAATCAAATCTCTAATGCCCTTCTTTTCAAACTTACCCTCCTTCCCTTGACTCCACATTAAATTATTCAGAGTTCATGTAGAATCTTGTAGTCTAAAATATCTCATCATCATTCCTTCCTCAGTTTTTATAACTACACCTTCATATACCCTTAACCTTTCTCCAGTCACAGAGAAAACACTAAGGTAATTATTCCACTGTGCTGTTTCCCTTGTCCCATCATTTCATTCCATCCGTTATTTGCATTTCAACCTGTATCTTCAGTGGCTCTTATCTGTATATTATTCTTCCCCTCAGAAATTTTCCACTAATGACACCATCATCTACCCACTCCTTTAGGCAAGAATCTGGTGGGGTGTTCTTGACTCCTAAGTTTTCTTTCTCTCCCTTTGAACCTCCAACTTCAAAGCATGACCAAAAATTACTAACTTTATTCTCTGAAAGTTGCTCACACTTTCCCTTTACGTCCATTTCACTAACACTCCTGATGCCATCCTTCATCCTAACTCACTTCTACACTGATACATTGCACCTCAACTGACAACCCAGAGGAAAATTATAAGTCTGGGAGTCAGACTGTGTCCAGATGTCAACAACATCTTTTACTATAATTATGACCTTATGAAAATAAGCCTCTCCAAATCTTGTTTTCCTCACTTGTTGCATTTGTTACTTATCTTGATACTGTGTCATAATACCTGACAAAGGCATCAACAGGAGTGATTTGTTTTGGCTCTCTGATTCATCATTCAGCTCTTCAGAGCAGAGAAGGACTGACTACAGGAGCACGAGGCAGTTGGTCACATTGCACCCACACTCAGGGAGTAAAGAGAGATGAATGCTAGTACTCTGTTTGCCTTCTAATTTCTATGGAGTCCAGGACTCCTGTCAGTGGAGTGGTGCTGCCTGCGCTTATAGTGGCTCCTCCCACCTCACTTAACTCAATCTAGAAACTCACTTACACACATGCCCAGAGGTGTGTCTCCTAGGTCATTCTACCATCTGTCAAATTGACCACTGATATGACATTTATACCTGTAAAATATGGATTGTAAAGTTTGATTTTGCGGGCCCATTACTATGATTAACTGAGAATGTGGATCCAAAACACCTAACACTATGCCTTTTCTACTGTAGGCACTCAATAAATGAGATTTTTTTCTTTCTTTATAACTTTGAACCTATGTGACATGAACACAAATTTGATTATGTCATTTCTTGTATGAAAACCCTTTGGAGGTTTCAAAATCAAACCCCATTAACTTGGGAGATAAAAACTCTTCATAAATTGACCATCCACTCATGTTTTGACTCTTGCCTCAAATCCATAGGCTCCTTGAATAACTAAAATGAGTTGGTCTTATCTTTTTTCAATCCCCAAAGATTAACAATAGAGTCAAGTTCAAAGTAGGAACTCATAAAATACAGACTAAATTTATTCATTTAAGTGCACATATAATTTTCGAATCTGATGCAGTTTACAGTTAAAAAAATCATTAATATTTGAAAATTCCTTGAGCAGATTTTGATGGGAAGAATAAGATGCCACTAAATTAAGGGGAAAATGAGATTTCTATTTTGACATGTTTGTTATTTTGTGAACATATGCATCATCAGGTGTTGATTTACTCTGAAGTTTCTTAAATTGATGCTATAATATCAAATCTTGGGGAAATCATACCTAAGTTCATCATGAAGGATGGATCAAAAGGAAATAGATGGCAGGCAATGCAAGACTCAAACAACAATGTTACACTGAAAACATCTCCAATAGCCTAATTTTCTGTGATAATTATGGTAGTATCACTTTGTATTCAGTAAGGACAGGACTTTTCTTATAAGATCTCAAAATAATTAAATACATTGCCTTGGTTTTTTTTATACTACAAATTCTCTTGGAGGCAAAGAGGAATTATAAAATAATAACTCAGACAAATAAAAAGTTAAACCATTTGTATATTTTTATTGTTTTGAAATGTCAAATAGTTTTGTTTTGACTCTGTTGGGGCTGCTAAGCACTGTTGATGGAAATCATACAGCAAGATTTATAGATTAACAGTAGTCACTGTGGACCCCCAAATAACCTTTACTGCTGTGGGATGGTCTGTATGTCAAGAGTGTTGCTGATTGGTCAATAAATAAATCACTGATTGGCCAGTGGCTAGGCAGGAAGCATAGGCAGGACAAGGAGGAGAATAAAGCTGGGAAGTGGAAGGCTGAGGCAGAGAGACACTGCTAGCCGCCAGGATGACAAACAGCATGTGAAGATGCCGGTAAACCACGAGCCATGTGGCAAGGTATAGATTAATGGAAATGGATTAATTTAAGCTGTATGAACAGTTAGCAAGAAGCCTGCCACAGCCATACAGTTTGTAACCAATATATATGTCTCTGTGTTTACTTGGTCGGGTCTGAGTGGCTGTGGGACTGGCAGGTGAGAGAGATTTGTTCTGACTGTGGGCCAGGCAGGAAAACTCTAGCTACACTTTACTGCATCTCTTTGGTGATAATGACCTTGGTTTTCTGTCCTCCTACATTTTTAAAACTGTTAAATCTTTTCACAAACTCACTAGGTAGCTGAGGCTGGCTTTGAACTCTGTATCTTCCTGAATCCACATCTCAAGTCATGAGATTATGTGTGTACCACCATGTCCAAGCTGTGTTTTCAAAATTGATACTAAAATGCATTCACATTACATTCATATAAAATATATACACGTGTGTGTGTGTGTGTGTGTGTGTGTGTGTGTGTGTGTGTGTGTGTGTGTGTGTGTACCCAAAATGGGCATACTAGTACAGTAGTGAATATATGGAATTAAGTGATACCACATCCCAATGATGAAAGAGGACTTCATTGTATTGCTTTACCTCTGCTTTTGTGAATTATGCATGTGAATATATCTACTTTGGCATTCTATCTTCTTAAATTAACATGATGTGAAATATCTACCTACTTATTTTCTTCTGTTTTGTACGTGAGATTCTATCATCTAAAAGCAACAAGGACCAAAATTGGGAGCTTAGAGGATTTATATTGTATAATACAACTTGACCATAGCTATTCAACCCAAACAACAAGATAGCATCCATTCCTCATTTCCTGTCTCTGTCAATCCCTCAAGGATAACGCCTGTGAACAGATCTAATGACACATTCATCTGAGCTGTATTTGAAATTTGTCCATACTTGAGACATTACACAAGCCGTTTTTGTTCACATCACTGTTATATCTGCTAAACTATTATTCCCAAGAGGATAAGTATTATGATAGTTAATATTGTTAATTTGATGGGATCTTGATAAAGCCTCTTGATATGTCTATGCTGGTTCCCTAATTTGGTTAGACTCTTGGCATGCCTATGAGGGATTAACTAGATTAAGTTTACTCTGGGTAGGGCCATTCCATGGGCTGGGTTTCTAAACTGAATAAAAAAGAGAAAATATGATCAGCGCTAGCTTTCATTTCTCTGTGCTTCTTGCCTTTGGTAGGTTGTTCTGTTTTCTTTGTTTTTTGAGACAGGGTCTCTCTACATAGTCCTGGTTGTCCTGGAACTCACTATATAGTTCAGGCTGGTCTTAAACACACAGGGATCCCCCTGCCACTGTCTACCAGTGCTGTATTAAAGGAATGCATCACCATGACTGCCACCTGTGGTGGTTTGAATGTGAAGTGTTCCTGGTAGGCTCAGGTAGTAAATACTTGGTTCACAGTTGGAAGTGCTGTTTGATGAGGTGATGTAGCCTTGCTGGAAGAAGTCAGTGGGACTGGGCTTTGAGAGTTTGTAGCCTCACTCGTCTTTCATTTTACTCTCTCTGCTTCGTACTTCTGTTTAAGAATGTGAGCTTTCCCCAAGATATTTTATGTCTAGGCCCCGGGTGGATCTCTGGGAGTCCAATTATCGAGAATGAGGAGGGTTTATATGAGCGAGAATTGTTGAGACCAAGGTTGGATAAAGCACAGGGACAAATAGCCAAATGAATGGAAACACATGAACTATGAACCAATGGCTGAGGGGTCCCCACTGGATCAGGCCCTCTGAATGGATGAGACAGTTGATTGGCTTGATCTGTTTGGGAGGCACCCAGGCAGTGGGACCAGATCTTGTGCTCATTGCATGAGTTGGCTGTTTGAAACCTGGGGCCTATGCAGGATTGTTTGGCTCGGCCTGGGAGGAGGGGACTAGACCTACCTGGACTGAGTCTACCAGGTTGACCTCAGTCTGTGGGGAAGGCTTTGCCCTGGAGGAGATGGGAATGGGGGGGGGTTGGGGGGAAGGTGAGGGGGACGGGAGGGGGGAGAACAAGGGAATCCGTGGCTGATATGTAGAACTGAATTGTATTGCAAAATAAATTAATAAAAAAAAAAAAGAATGTGAGCTTTCAGCCTTGTGATCTTGCCTTCGTGCCTTCTTCTTGCTGCTATGCCTGCCCACCATAATGGGCTCTTATCCCTGTGCAACCATAAGCCTTTAAAATAAACTCTCTCTTCACTAAGTTTCCTTTTGTCATGGTGTTTTACCACAGCAACAGAAAGGTAACTAATACACTGCCTGAGGATGAAATGCAGCCAGGTGCCTCAAGCTCCCCACAGCATGACTTCTTCACCATGATGGACTCTCCCCCTCACACTGTGAGCCAAAGTTAACACTTTCACTCTTAAATGGCTTTTATCAGGGCATTTTATCATAGGAACAGAACAAGAAACCAATGCAGGAACATTGTTCATTCTGTATACTAAATGTCTAACCTGTACATGAGCCATAATAGGCTATCAATTCCAAATTCATAATTATCTACATGAAATGACACTATAACTATTCTACAATTGACATGATGAAATAGGTAATAGGTAAGTTTATTGTATTTTGGTAGCAATAATAGCAGTGTTTGGATATTTGATCAGAGTGATGAGAAAATAAACTGAAACCCCCACCAGTGGCTCTCCACTCACTTGAACTGGTTGGACATTACTTCCCTGATGTTCTCTGGAGATATTTTCTCTTTGGATTACCCTTATCCAGTCAGAAATGAACCATTTCCTCTTTCTAGTTGATACTGAGCATGAAAATCCCACTCTGCTTTCAATAGAAGCTCAGTTATAATCAAATGCACATGGACTTTACAAACTGGTGTCTGCTACCATTTTGATCTGGAGTGGGCCTCCCAAAGGCACTTACGTTGAAAGTGTGGTACTCATCATGTTGTGAATTGTAATGCAGTCAAACCTTTAAAAGATGGAGTCCAGTTACAGAAATGTCAGTGTTTTAGTTATTTTTCCATTGTAATGACAAAACACCATGATCAAAGCAACTTATAAAAGCAAGCATTTAATTTGGAGGTTTGCTTACAGATTCAGGGGGTTAGTCCCTGACCATCATGGCAGGAAGCATTGCATCAGGCAGGCAGGCAGGGTGCTGGAGCCATACTTAGGAGCTTATATCTTTATCTGCAGTCAGAAGGCAGAGAGAGTAAAACTGTGCTTGGCCCACCCCCAGTGACACACCACCTCCAACAAAGCCATACCTTGTAATCCTTCCTAAACAGTCCTAAACAGTCTACCAACTAGGAACCAAACATATATAGCCATCCTATGGGGGACATTCTCATTTAAACCACCACAGTTACTCTTCAGAATATATGCCTTCAAAGGACACATTAGGCCTCTGATCCCTCTCTCTCTCTCTCTCTCTCTCTCTCTCTCTCTCTCTCTCTGCCTCTGTTTAACAGTTTATTCACCATACAGTACTGTCAAATTTTATTTTGCTATCACAAGACCAAAAGCAGCAGCTTGATAAACCATGGACTGAAACCTTGGAAACCATGAGGTATAAAACTTTCATCCTAATAAATTGTTTTTCTCAAGTATTTTATCACAATGACGTAAGTCTAACTAACAAATGTCCCCAACTCTAACATAATTCAGCACATGTTCATATGAGAAAAGGAAACAAATCTGAATTTTAATGTATAAAATCATCTTAATTATATTTTATGAAATTTCTATGTGTAATATGTATTCATAGGCAAAAATTCTAAAAAAGAATTTTTCATTTTTTTAATGTTTTAGAGGCATAATTTCAGTGTTATAAATTACAAGACAATAGCACAAAGTATACCCACATATCATTTGCATGGATTCACTTATTAGCATTTTATCCCATTTCATTTATTGGTGGCTATTTCCTTCCCATGTGCATACACACACACACACACACACACACACACACACACACACACACACACACACACACAAAATGTAGTCAGAAGGTTTCTCTGGTCTTCCCAGCCCTGTGTAGTCCAGACAAATCTTTCTCACCTGTGGTCCCACAGCCACTCAGATCCAAGTAAACACACAGAAGCTTATATTATTTACAAACTCTATGGTCTATGGCAGCCCTTTTGCTAGCTAGCTCTTTATCTTAAATTAACCCATTTTTATTAATCTATGTTTTGCCACATGTTCCATGACTTTACCAGTCTGCTGGCATGTTGCTTCTCCTTGGGAGGCAGCTGATGTCTCTCTAGACTCTATCTTTCTCTTTCCTGTCTCTCTCCTTGGATTTAAAAAAAGTTTCTAAAATGGAACTAAAAATAGCTTCCAAGGCTAGATGGTGGTGGCATACACCTTTAATCCCAGCATTTGGGAGGCAGAGCCAGGCAGATCTCTGTGAGTTCAAAGCCATTCTGGTCTACAGAGCGAGATCCAGGACATGCACCAAAACTACACGGAGAAACCCTGTCTCAAAAAAGCAATAAATAAATAAATAAATAAATAAATAAATAAATAAATAAATAAATAAATAAATAACTTCCCAGTTGTGCCTCTCAGGCACATATGAGCTACAGTATGGTAGGTTCACAGAGTGTAGGCTTGACCTACAGCATGGCAGATTCTGACCACAGTACACAGAGGTGTCTCCAAGCCACAGAGCATGCTGCATGGCAAATTTAGCTTTTGCTAGTAGAGAGAAAAAAATAGGTTTCTGGGCTACACATTCCTTGACAGAGGCATAGACCCACTGCCTCTCAGAGTCAGAGGAGAGCATTCCCAGAGCTGGCAGTGAATTACCTCTACCATGTTGCAAAGCTGAGATGAGTGGAGCCAGCAGCCAAGGCTGATATTTCAGCCTTAGCCATGCTGCAGTTCAAAGCAATAGATTCACAAAAAGACAGGTTCAGATGCAATAAACCTCTAAATGATTTACATTATGCGTAAAAATGCATATAGGCTTGGAAGAGAGAAGAAAAGGAGGATAGATGGTTATATAAAGAAATAGTGTTTTTTTTAAAAAATAAAATATTTAAAGAGAACGTAAAAGTAATATAAAAAATAAGCCACATCAAGATGGAAATTATACAGAGTCTGCTTATATTGTCTTTGGGATTTTTAATTGCAGAAAGATATTTGATTGTAAAGGCTGCTGAGTTAAGCCTATATATATATATATATATATATATATATATATATATATATATATATATGTGTGTGTGTGTGTGTGTGTGTGTGTGTGTGTGTGTGTGTGTGTGTGTGTGTATTTAATATATATATTAAAGGTTTCTTGACTTCAAAATTTGTGTCTAAGGATACATTGCTTTGGAAAGAGGTTCTGCTTTTGTTTCCATAGAAGATGAGAACCTATGGATTGCTTCCAAGCTAATATAGTTTGATCAAGCAAGACCCCCTTGAGAGGTCTCCAGATGTTCCAACAACTAGAACAGCTTCAAGGCAACTGGCTCAGACAATGCAGCCTCACAGACTACTACAGTCAGGACTTGACCTTAATTCTTAATTTTCTCAGGATCCCCATAAGATTGCCAGTGCCCCCAACCAGCAGGAAGTAGTTTGAGAAGCTACACCCAAATTCCCAAAATATTGTTTATGAATGTTTATTTTTATTTAAAGGGGGTTGATTATAAATTCAATCTCTTTCTAAAGAAGAAAAGGGGATAGTGTAGATATGATAAGATAAAAGGGTAGATTATTGAATCTACTTTTAAAGAGTAACAACTTGTTTAAAATGTTTACATTGCTATGGATTTTAGTTTATTTGATATAAATTTAAAGTTAATTTTTTTATACTGTATGTATGTTTCTACTCTTGTTTAAGGTATTATGTTTATGCAGTTCATTGGAAATTGTAATATATAATTAAAAAATACAAATTAGTAGTCATCTATCATAGTCAAACTTATAGTCATGTTAATTAGGTTTTCTAGATCTGCAGAGGTATATTTCAGATAGATAGATAATCTTCAAATACTTCAAAGACCTACATAATATGACATTCAAAATGTTTTAAAAACTTAGACTTTTTGGATAGTGAGACACATCTGCTCTTGACAGCACTGATTTACTTCAGAGAAGATGATGGGCATCAAAGAGACTACATATGGAGTTTGCTTTCCTTACAGCAAAAGTTAGCAATTTGGGCAAGAAACTGTTCTTGAATGGACTGATTGACAAAATGTTGTATAGACTGAACATGCAGGACCCATGGATAAAAGACCCCTGAATTTTACCAAAACAAGGCAAATGGTCCTTCAGGTTCCTGCTTCACAGAGGAGACTGCCAGACATTCTACAGTACACAGGGAGAAGCAACTAAAAAAGCTCTAGGCCTATAGGCTGAAGATGGATGCCCAACATTGCAGAGGAACTTTGGGTGACTGTCCAGGCAGCCAGTTGTCTCTGTTATTCTAGATTTTTTTGGAAGTTGCTTATAATTCAATTCCTGTTTACTTAGGCAATCTTATACCCTTCTGGGTTCTTTGATGTAGTTGAAGACTAGATGGTTATAATTTTTCTTGATTATGATAAAAGATAAATTAGATATGAAACTTTGGACTCACAACTATAGGATAAATGATAGAATATTTTATTTAATTTTGCCAAATACAAATAGACTAGTTATTGTAACTGTAATTCTTGCTTGATAACTGTTCTATTATATGTAATTTTACTATGTTAAAGTTAAAACCTTTCTTTTTGATCAGACAGAAAAAGGGAAGTCCTGTAGGATATCTTTCGGTATGCTGTGAATATGTGTTGCTCTGACTGATTGATAAATATAGCTGCATTGGCCTATGGCAAGGCAGCTTAGAGGCAGTTGTGAAAACCAAGCAGATATATGGAGAGGAGAAAGGAGAGGAGTGTGTGTGTGTGTGTGTGTGTGTGTGTGTGTGTGTGTGTGTATATATATATATATATATATATATATATATATATATATATATATATATATATATATATACTTAGTCAACTTATATTGTCTTTTTTCTGAAAAGTAAGTGACTGCTTCTAGCTCTTTCATATTTCTGGCTGAATACCAGGATGATATCCAATACCAGATACTGAGACACCCCAAACTCTTAGTCAGAATGGTATGATTTCTTCGTCAGAACAAACTAAAGTCTTTTCAAGACTAGAGAACTTTCTCATCAAGTCACAAAGATGTTTGAGCAGCCTTTGGTTTGGGTTTGTGGAGAGTTTTTCAAAACTAATGAACTACCTCTACTGTATTGATATAGTCATTGTGCCATCCCATCCTTCATAGGAAAAGAAGAAACACAAGCATTTAGGAGAATACCAGACTGTCCTTTGGAGTCTTTGTCAGTGAATCCCACCTGGCAACCCTCCCCACATCCTCTTTTCATCTTTGTGGTGATCAGAAGTCAGCATCTCACATTTGAGTACCATAATGGATCCTAGTATGGTCAACCTAATTATTGGACAGCCTTAGCAGACAACTGCAGCAAGACAGAAGTAAAGCATGACCAGATCTTGGGAAGTGCAGTTTTCTTCCACAATGCCTCCATAAATTTTTTATATGTCTTCATAAATATTGTGAGGACTTAACAAAAGTCTTGCCTTTTAAATTTCAGAGATTGAAAAGAGTTATTATGTTTTTTCTGAAATAAATAAAACAAATGGTTGACTATAACGTTTAAAGATAAATTGAATGTAGATTATTTAGAGTAGAATGTGCAGGACTTAAAACTCCTACTGCATAAGCACTTTATTGAGGAAAATAATTTTGAAAATTTATTCATAGAGTCATTAAGAAAGTGTTTATTGAGCCGTTTGAAGATAATCAGTAAAATTACTAACCAATTTTACAAAACCTTTACATCAGAAAAGTAGAGACTACAGTCACCAAGAAGTCATTATTGTCACAAGTTAAAACTCCATATATGTCGCATATATTAGCTCTTTTCATTAAGAAAATTATCCTATTATCTATACAGCATATAATACAGATTAAGGCCATTGGGGCATGTTTCCTAATGTTATATTGACAGAAAAATAAACTTGAATTTAACCACCTACAAAGAACTCTATTGAACCATAGCACCATAGTACTAAAAGTGGAAAATAATGCTGAAAGTGACTGAACACTTATTTCTGTCTTCTCTGGGGAGTGGCAATATGGAATCATGGAATTTCTCAGCATTAACAAGACACTCCACAGGGGGTGAGTTGTAAATGGGAGCAATAATCAGTTAACTGGCCTATGCTATAAAGCACTTTTAAAGACCAAGAACAGAAGACCTGACATATTAATAAGTCTTCTATTACAAGAGCCCTGCATCTGCAAATGGTGCCTACAGATGACTGCTATTATTTCTTTATTTTTCACTATGGTAGGAGTTAATTGCTGGATTCCTGTTAGTGCCTAGCTATCTAGATGGCTAATCAGTGCCCAAGGGTCAATCCAGAACTTTCAAGCTGTGTGTTCTTACAAAAGGTCTTTGATTCCATAATGTCCTCACTTGTCAATTTCCCCATGACTGAAATACACTGTTACAGGATTTATCTCAATACCCATGCACTTGCAGGTGAGTGCCTGGTCCATGGGCAGGAGTGTGTGAGTGTTCACTAAATATCTACTATGGCAGTATTTGAGTCCCACCACTTGCCATGTGTTTCCTCTTGTTTTTTTCCCTTTTTTATTAATAAGAAATTTTTTATTCATTTTACATACCAATCACAGATCCTCCTCTTCCCTCCTTCAGTCCCTCCAGCCTCCTCCCCCACCCCCACCCCATTCCCTCTTACAAGAAAGTAAGGCTGCCCATAGGCCTTACCATGAAATATTCTGTCTTTCTTGACTCAAACTTTTGTCAATGCTTTCTTTGTTAAACTTAGTCACTGAACAAAGAGAGAAGCCAGGATGAAGAGAAAGTTTCCAAGTGTAAAGTTAAAGGTAAATACAGAATATCTTCAAAGAATTTGTGTTGCATTTGAGGAGATTAATCCCCCACCACCACCACTGACTCACACACAATGGTAAGTAGAATGATACGTATTAAGTCTGTGGACAAGAGTACACTAAGTTATCCAGCAGAGAGAAGAGGAGGTAGAGATGAAAACTATGCAAGTACTTCTATAATATTTGTACTTGTATAAACCATTCCACTGATGTCATAGCCATAACTATTGGCTGGTACCCATAGCAAATACATTTATTTCAAAGTTTGGTGACAGAAATATAAATACTTTACTTAGTCATTACAATCTACTTTTATTTGAGAATTTTTTGTTTCCTTTTTATACTAGGTAGAAAAGCAGGGTGACCCTAGCAGCCCTATAACAAATGATAGATTAACAATTCAAAAGTAAAACAAATTTATTAATATGCACATGAGATCCATATAAAACTATGAAAAGCAAGGGCCAGATAATACTTGAACCTGAAATGTTGTCTTCATGGTGGAGAATCAAATGGATAGGACAGCAACTGATCGCAAATCAGGTTGAGTAGAAGCACCACACCAAACAAAACATTCAGTATTATGCAACGCAAATCCCCCAGGTAATCTCTGAATTACAGTCAGAAGACTAGATCTTACAACGCTCATCTGGGTATTGTGATAACTTGTTTTCCTGCCGTCTCTACATTTAATGTTTCCTGCTTATTTGATAAGATTTCTAAACGGACAGTGGGAAGACAGTGGTATTTCTTTCTGAGCAATTTTCTTTAGTCACACAAGGAAATTTTAGAAACAGAGCCCCTCTATGTGCTTGGAGTCGAAACAGGAAAGGTTAGAGAGACCTTGACTCTGAGACAATTACTTCAACTGAACATGACAAAGCACCATGTGTTTTGTGGTATCATTTTCTGAGCCCCAAAATTAAATAAATTGGGAATATACCAACCACTACCAAAATCTACAGGCAGTTAAAATGGTACCCTCTAACTTGCCAGAGATTGTGTACTGAGGCTCAATTTCTGTCTGAAAAAAATGTAAGTGTTTTAATAAATTATACTTTAGTGTTAGGTCTTAATTTTTAAATAAGTGCTTTAAAAGAATTTGAATAGTTTAAATACAATGCATTTCAAATATGACATATTGTACTCTAAAAAATTAAAAATGTGATAAATGCTTAACCCATGTAACAAATGAACTTGCATATTAAATGTTTGTATTCTACATTAATTGTATTCATCTCTTTCTGTTTATTTGAAGACTGGGAGAATGGATTAAAAAGATTTTCTGCATTCTCACTTTGTGACTATGTTCTGTTCCAAAACGAATAAATACAAAAATATAAACCACTTAGTTGTATCAGCACTTTAGTTCAATATATGAGAACTCTAAATCTCCATTCTAAACCTAGTATCACTCTATTGCTCAAATTAATTTGCTTAATGAAATTTAAAATATAGCCTATATGCTTCACCTAAGGTGCTCAACAACCACATGTGACTTAGCAGCTCTTACAATGAATACACAACATTGACAACCTTCCAGATAATTCTGTGGGGCCTTACGGCTCTGGAGGTTCAAATGAATATCGAATGATCCTCATTAACTGCACACTTCTCTGACTCTTCTTTTCTAATCATTATTGCTGATTATAGACAGATGATTTTGGTTGCCCATTTATTAGGAAAATCTGACTCATTACAACAGAGAAAACTGACAAGAAAATGATTTATAGGGATCATTTTTCCTATTATAATTTATTTATATTGTACTAATACAGTAATTATATTACTTCAAAATATGTAATCCTTAAATGTCAGTTAGTTGGAATGGTCAATAGATACGGTGTTACATTAGAGAAATTTTCATCTGATGCTTAAGTAATTGAACATTTCATTTCAATCCACTTAATAATATTGTTTTGGGAGGAAATATAGGAGCCTACTTCCCTGTCTTATATTTTAATTATAATAAAATTGTCTTTTGAATGCTAACACTATTCTAGGGCCTTAAGCTGTTCATGCTGTCAATCTATTATCCCTGTAGAACAAACTGGAGAGTGACTTTAGTCCGTGATCACTTGGTACATAACCTGAAAGTTGGATTTGTAATTAAATATTTTATATATGGGCCATTTTATAACAATTTACCCTGATCATCTAAAATATTGGGTTTCAAAGACTCAAAAATATTTATACAATGTGAGGTTTCTAACAAGGGGCAGACGAACTGGGTATTTTTTGTCCAAACTTTTGCTAAAATTGAGTCCCACTGTGGTGTCACACACCTTTAATCCCAGCCCTTTGGTGGCAGAGGCAGACAGGTCTCTGTTAAATTGAAGCCAGCCTGTTCTACATAGTGAGCCCCAGGATAACCATGGCTACAGAGTAAGATCCTATATATAAGGATCCTATTTATCCTATCTCAAATATATTAGTAAAATTAGAAAGCATAATCATGATTCTGTATTCCAAAAATAGTTCTTCGTGTTTCTTGTTAAAACTCTATATGATCTATTTTAGCATTTAATTCTAAATTTCCACATTAATTTCCCAAGCTGTTTTATTGAATTTTCTTACTGTATTAAAAAGTCAAAGTAGAGAAAAATGGTTTCAGAGACACAAAGAAAAAATTTTCCATGAAGTCTGATGAAA
This sequence comes from Peromyscus californicus insignis, assembly GCF_007827085.1. Classification (NCBI taxonomy): domain Eukaryota; kingdom Metazoa; phylum Chordata; class Mammalia; order Rodentia; family Cricetidae; genus Peromyscus; species Peromyscus californicus. The sequence goes on along the minus strand of NW_026294391.1, from coordinate 80,683,646 downwards.
GAGGTTTATGAAATTATCATCATTATCATCTCAATCTAAGAATATTTCCCTAGATGGAAAATAAGATACTGGAGGAAATGAAAAAGAAAACAATAGGCTCTTTTTCAGTAGATAAATAAAAGTTACCGATTACATCATTCTTCTTTTGCCTTGTTCTCCCATACAGGCAGCGAGCCAGAAACAGAAAATAAGGTGAAGGCTGCATGTGGAATATATTCCTGCAGTCTCTACTAACACCATCAGCCCATGGCACAAACACAATAAGCAAAACTCACTGTAGCTAAATAGGGCAGTGTGGGGTGTGTTTGATGAATGCTCCTTCTACAGGACTTGTTCTACACAAAATTGATTTAAACTGTACTCATCTAGAAACATTTCATACACATCTTCATTGAAAAGCTGTCTTTAGACACAATAGGAAACAGGGTGGAAAAAGAGATTCTAGAGATTAGCATATGAAAGTCAGCAGCATGGGAAGCCAGAAAGCTATTAGCCTACCTGGGCTTCATTCAACCATAAGAGCATGTTCAAAAAAAATTAAATAAATAAAAGACCCCCTTGTATGAACTTTGGAGAGGTGGGTACTACACAAAAAACTCATAAGTGGGCATACTCCCCCACCCCATCCCAGCTGTGTGTTCTTGGTCATGAACACACATGCCACAGGTCCCATCTGGCACATCCCCTAAGCTCTGTGTTTCTCCTTTAATAATCTATCTTCTTTCATCTAAATGTCCACGTGTCTACGTGCAATTTGCTGTATAGGCACAACCTGGAAATTCTAACAACTGTCCTCCAAACTCAAATACACACACGTATCATCTTGGCGTGCAAGTCAAGAGGAAGAAGTAAGCACAAGATGCTTCCAAACCTTTCTCTCTCAAAAAGGGCAATGAAGTGTGTTTCCCCCCTTCCTTTAGTGCTTGGAAATGAGAGGCAGATTTCTGTGGGTGAATTCACCACAGCTTGGGGAAAACAGATTCAGTATCTCTTTCCTTTCCTCTCCCCTGCCTACAACACTCACGAGTGAGGATTGAAAGTGAGTCTATACCCTCTGAGAAATTAATAGAGTGGCAATGGCTGCTAGGCCTAGATTAAAGATTGGGTGGCAGCTGTGGAGTAACCATCACATTTAATCTGTGAAATGGCTGGATCCCACAGACATCCCTGCTCTGATGGTGAATAGGCCCATGTTATCATACAACTGTCCCCACCACAGACAGAAGTAACCATGTGATTTTGTTGCCTTCTTGGCAAGTGATGTCACTAAGATAGTGATAATCACATGAGCCAAGATGGCAATGATGATGTAAGCCAAGTTGGTGACAATCCCATGAATCAAGATGGTAACTGTGGTATCACTAGCCAAGATGCCAGTGATGATGTGTCTAGCGAAAATGGTGGTACCCACAAAATTTCCTGTTACTGGATGTCAGTGAGTCCCCCCCCCCCCAGTAATCATGACACCACTAGAATTTCCCATGACACTGGCATTCATTTACACATCCCAAAACATTTCTCCTTATTTCTTCCTTCCCTTTACCTTCTCAGATACCTACCACGATGGCAAAAACATGAGGTCCAAATAGGAATCTCATATGACAAGCATTATGGCAGCTCTTTCCCAGTCAGTCTTCACACCTAAGACAATATGCCCAAATATTTCCCCCTGCCATAAGTTTCCAGGGGTGGGAACAAGGAAGTTTGTAAGTTAAATGTAGACTCCATTCCCTCCAGGATCTTACTGCCCACAGCTTTGAAGGTAGACACCTTCCAGTGCTTCCAATATACATTTCTTTTTTCTATAGAGACAATCCCCAATGGAGACAAGAGTTTGAAATCTGGGGTTATAGCTGCCATGGCCTACACAGCTTGTGAGTTAACAAAACTCAGGTGACAGGAAATGAAGAAATTACAGATACACATACAGAAAAGTTGGAATCAGGTGGGTTGTGCACTCTGATGAAGATGAACCAACAACAACTTGGAAACTCAGGGCATTTATTTTTTTACATCTAAATTGAGTAAGCAGCTTTGATGCACACAGCCAAACAAGGAGGCAGTCTTAGCTAATCTTAGTAAGAGGTCTTTGTAGCGGGACCGTCTCAAGCTGTAAACATCCAGGAGAGGGGGAAGTTGTTGAGAGATTCTGTACACACTGGTTTTAGCTAATGGTGAACAATTGGACCAGAGGAAGGCTTTGCCATTTCTCTGAGCCTCACCTAGGAAAGGCTTTGCCATTTCTGTGAATCTAAGGCATTGGGGTCCTTGATAAGGTGGTGCCTATGCCAACAACACACATTAACTCAGGACTTCATCTACTCTTTATACATTCACCTTGGGCTTCCTCTGCTCCCACATCTCCTCCTTTCATATTTCTTAGATGTTTGTGATGAATCTTCACATTTAGTCTAGGGACAGTTCACTGCAATGTTCAGCACTAGATCATAAAGATGATAATAAGGAAGACCATAACAGCTGCTATGCCTAACAAAAGTAAAAAGGAATGTTTTAACAAGCTAAAGGGATTGGAGCCTCAAAGCTTGTCAAAGATTGTTTTTGAACTATTAGCAAGAGAAATAATCTGATCATAAGACTTTTGCATTTCTAGAATGTGCAGACATAATAGGACACATCCATGCTATCATTATTGTGGCTCCAAACACCCAGGAAACAGGCCCCATTGAATTCTCAATTATATCTTCTCTAATTATAAGGAGTCACTCTCACAAATATGTTGGTTGTCCCTGTGACATATTAAATCCTGTTTAAATCACAGGGCTCTAGCATGGAACAAATACTATAACAGAGCCCACTGGAACCTCAGATGGATAGAGAAGTGCCCCCCAAAATGCAGGGAGTCATGAGTAGAAAGAAGTATGGAAAGATGTGGCCAAGTCACTGGATGAAGAAGTGGTAACCCAGGCCCATAAGTCTAGTATGCTTCTGTCCTGACCCAATGCTCCCTCATGGACATGATTAACAGATACATCAGAAATAGAGGTACTAAGTTATCTTCCAGAAAAAGGGACTGTTCTCCCTCCTCTGCCATTTACATCACCCTTTTGTGCCTACCACTCTTCCTCAGGTTCTAAAGCTCAGTGCACACCCTACCCTCAGCTCAACGAGTATAACTCTTTGCAGTCTCCATGGATTTCGAAGATCTTGCCTTTTACTCCAGTCTTTACAATGACAGCTCCAGTGTAGTTGGGATAGTGCAAGCCTCCTTTGGTCAGACCCTGAATCAAAAGTGACAGCAGCTTTTCCATAGGACTGAGGAACTCTGGTGTCACTGCCAGCTTGCTTGTTGTGTGGGCCACAGTTGGTCACCTTCAGGTCTTCTTCAGCCGTTGGTTAAAGGTAATGCATGAGCAGACACTTTGGTCTCGGGCCCTACTCTGCTTCCCTACTGCTATGCAGCCTGTCTTGATAAAAGCCAGTGACAGCTATGTTCCATAACATCAAAACTCTGCCTCTCCATTCAAAGAATCTGCCATTTCCTGAGAACAGGTTAGGCAAATCATTAATTAAGCAATGCATGCATTGTGTTCGTTTTCAGCCTGTCATGCATGACTATGTTAACCCCAGAGGGTTACATCCCAATGCTCTTTGGCAGATGGATGTTCCTCATGTGTTCCCCTTTGGGAGAGTGCAATTTGTGCATGTTTCTGTTGATACCTATACTCATATTTGTTTATGCCTCTGCTCACACAGGGAGGTTACAAAACATTCTACTGTTCACTGCTTTGCCACATTCGCTGTTGTGAGCTATCCATGATGTTTCAAGAAGGACAATGCCCTTGCTTATAAAAATTTCCATGCACAACATAAAACAATTTCACAACTTGGGCATTCCTTACAACCCAAGGGACAGTCGATTTTACAAAGATACCGCAGATGTCTCAAACAACAATCAGAAAATCAAAAATGGGGAGAATTCTCTAGCTTAACAATTCTTTAAATAAAGCCTTATTTACGTTAAATTTTAAAATAGTGCACAGAAGACAGCTTCAGTGCTGTAGAATGGCACTGGTCTCCAAAGGACAGAGGAGTAAAACCCAGGGTGTTATGGAAGATGTCATGGTAGGAAAACAGTTTGGTCCATGCCCTGTGCTGATGTAAGGATGACGGTATGCTCGTGTCTTCCCTGATGGTGTGGAGTGGTCACTTTGGGTACCTTCAAAGTACACAGAGATCCAGTGAAGAGCCTGATTCCAGCTGAGACTGGAACCCACGGAGAAACCAAAGGGCAGCTCTTGAAGCTGATTGTGTGGTCCCAGAGGAGGAGGCCTGCTAAAACTATAAAGAAGATACCATCCTGAACATGGGGTCAGAGGTTAACCCTCTGGGGTTAACATGGTCATGCATGACAGGCTGAAAACGAACACAGTGCATGCATTGCTTAATTAATGATTTGCCTAACCTGTTCTCAGGAAATGGCAGATTCTTTGAATGGAGAGGCAGAGTTTTGATGTTATGGAACATAGCTGTCACTGGCTTTTATCAAGACAGGCTGCATAGCAGTAGGGAAGCAGAGTAGGGCCCGAGACCAAAGTGTCTGCTCATGCATTACCTTTAACCAACGGCTGAAGAAGACCTGAAGGTGACCAACTATGGCCCACACAACAAGCAAGCTAGCAGTGACACCAGAGTTCCTCGGTCCTATGGAAAGGCTGCTGTCACTTTTGATCCAGGGTCTGACCAAAGGAGGCTTGCACTATCCCGACTACACTGGAGCTGTCATTGTAAAGACTGGAGTAAAAGGCAAGATCTTTGAAATCCATGGAGACTGCAAAGAGTTATACTCGTTGAGCTGAGGGTAGGGTGTGCACTGAGCTTTAGAACCTGAGGAAGAGTGGTAGGTGGTATGCCATTGTCAGAAGCTTCTGTAAATGTAGTCTTAGCTAAAGCAAGGGGTTGAGACTCTGAGCTTGGGAAAGATAAACCCAAGACTTGATGAAAAGTATAATATCTTTTATGGCTAAAGATGACAATCAAGCCACCTAGGATAATTAGCCAAAGAATATTGCCAGGCAGTAGACTGTTTCGAGAGTTGAAGGTGATCTCCTTAATATGGGATAGCAATTGTCTCTGTGCTTTACCTAGCATTTCTATAACACATTTTTTCCCTTTGAGATTAATTTTGCCACCAAATCATAGTGAGAGTTCAGGACCCTGGAAGGAGAATGTCTCAAATGGATCCATTCCAAAACATCCTACAGTTGCCAGAGTACCCCAGTGAGGGCCATAGATGATTTTAGGAATCCGAGAGAAAGACACGTGGATGGGTCCCATCTCTGTGCTCAACTATTGGGCATAGCTGCTTCTGCTGCAGCTAGAGCTGTCTTAGCCTCAGAAGTAGGATGGCATGTAGAAAAGGGATAAGTCTCTCCTTCTAAAACTTGGAAAAGTGGAAAAAGTTCCTGGGTGGTAAGATTAAGTGAGGATCTGAGCCAATTAACATCTCACAATAGTGTTTGAAAATCATTAAGACTTTTAAGACCATTCTTGGAACTGTCTTGTGTCATCTAGCTTTTAAGGGAGCACAGCACCTTCCCCTGCAATTTTACCGAGTTGTTGGAATAGAAATGTTTGTGTAAGCTTTTCTGGTGCAATTTGAAGACCCAAGTCCTAAAGACTATTTTTTGAGGTTGACAAAGATCATTGCTAATTCAGAAGAATCAGTGTGGCTAATTAGAATATCATCCATATAAGCCCTAGGGCTTTTGTCACATAGGGCTTCATAGCTTCAGCAGCAAATTCCTGACACATAAAGGAGTTGTTTTCATGCCCTGAAAACGAAGCTTCCATTTTGAAAGCACTGTGCAAGTAGAACATAATTACGCAAGAGAGGGGTAAAAGCAGATTTTTCAAGATCACTGGTATGAGAGCTTGAATGAAATCGGTCCCCATAGGTTCATATATTTGAAAACTTGATCCCCAGTTGGTGGAACCATTTGGGAAGGATTGGGATGTATGGTCTTGTTGGAAGAGGTGTGTCACTGGGGGTGGGCTTTGAGGTTTCAAAAAACTCAGCCATTCCAAGTTAGCTCTCTCTTTGCCCAGTGCTTGTGGATCAAGATGTAAGCATTCAGCTACTGCTCCAGCACCATGCTGCCATGCTTTCTGCCATGGAGATCAGGAGCTCTAACCTGCTGGAACCACAAGCACCAATAATCATTTTATAAGTTGCTTTGGTGTCCATTCACAGCAATAAAAAAGTAAATAAGACAGCCAGAGTGTAGTGGAATGGTAAAAAAAAAAAAAAAAAAAAAAAAAAAAAAAAAAAAAAAAAAACCCACAAATTCTTTAAGTCAAATACAATCAAATGAAAATGGAATGGAGTAGCAATAGGCAATGGCAGTCCTAGCTTGAGGGTTCCCACTGCCTGCATGACTCTATTTATAGCTATTAAATCCTGCAACAACCTCCATTTACTTGATTTCTTTTTTATGACAAGGATAAGAGTGTTCCAAAGACTATTAGATGATCCTTCGTGTCCCGCCTGTAATTGTTTCTCCACAAAAGCAGCCTTGGCTGCCAGTTCTCCCAGGAGCAGCCTCTGATCTACCCAGACCAATTTCTCTGATAACCAAGTGATCAAGAGGTCAACTTACCCTGACAATTGCCTGGTAGCATCAACCATGGTCACTGACAGAAAGATCAGCCATGGGATATCCCAGCAGTTGCCTTTTATAATTACCCTGATTTGTGGGACTATTGTACCTTGTTGAGTTTTACCCAAACTCTTAATGGGTTACATTCCCTATGTAGCATCTGATGAGAGACAGTATGGTTCCAGCTATATAAAAGAATTTCCATTTGTCTCAAAATATCTTGGCTCCATAAATATAAAGGCATATTGGGTAAGACATATGGCCCAAAGACATCTTAATGACCTTCAGCATCCCACCAGCTAATCATGGCAGAACTTTGTGATGGTGCCTGTGCCTCACTGATTCCCTGTAGATCATTAGCAGCCGGTTGAAGTGGCCATGCTGGGGTGCCAATGTCATTCTGCAATTATAGACACATAGATCCAGCTGTCAAGAAGCCCAAGGAAAGCTTTATCATTTAAGTACAGCTTCATTTGGACATGTTTCTCCATTACTCTTTGTATCCAATAAGCACAATTTTAGGACTCCAAATGCCCATCTTTACAGGGCTGAGCCATGAATCTTTCCTTTTTTTTTTTTTTAAGCACTGGGGAATGTTACCAGTTGAATTATTTTTAATTTACATATAATATCAAGATAAATTTTGGGGCAACTGAGTCAGTACCTTAATGTCCCCTTTATAATCTTCATTTAATATAGCAAGTCAATATGTAGTCCCTGTAGGCTCTGACCGTTTCTTCCTAAAATAAGTCTTACTGTGCCTGGAGGCAAGGGCCCATATACTGCAGTAAGCATGGCTTGGAGTCTCACGTTAAGGTTTAGTATAATTCAGGTGGTATAACTGAGGTCCACTCCCCCAGTGTTTGAGGTTGCCTGATATAGCTGATCAATGGTGCACTTTAGTGGCTGAGGGTCATTGGTTTGCCATGTTGGTTCATGGGGCCCCACAGGATGATAGTTTCTACTGTTTGACAGGACCAGGAAGGGTCCCATTAACTATTTCTCACCCCTCACTAGAAATTGCCCATGAATATCTATTTGTAATCGTCATTTGTAATCAGCCCAGTGGATTCCTCTCTGATGTCGCAGGCACAAACACAAGTTCTATGCAGACTATCTATGGGGTACTGGGGCCCACTTATTTTTTTTTTATTTGAAATCTCTATGGGGGCAATTATGTGCAAAATGTCCTATTTTTCTATGTGTATAACAGGCACCATTCTCTCCTCCCCCTGCCCCAGGCATATAACTTCCTTAAGGGATGCTATATGAGCCACTCCTTGAAAGTGACTAAGACCTATGTCTGCACACAATCGAATCACCTCTTATGAAAGTAAGCACTTATACAAACCCTGAAGTGCCTCCTTGGAAGTGTTAGCAACTGTTTTATAAGCACCTTTCTTGCCTTGGGGTCAGCTATATCTCATAGCTCAAGTTTGATCCTGAGAACCTAAAGAAAATGGCCTCAATACAACGTGAGTGATGGGAAAATTCGACCAAAGGGTGGAAGTCTAAATTATAATACGTTCCTACAAATTGATCTGTTTTACAGCAATAAAGGAAAATGGTATGAACTTTTTTGTGTTCAGGTCTTCGTGGCTGTCTACCAGAAAAGTGAGTTGTGCAAAGAGTAATCAAAAAGGGAGAAACACTGATATCTTAAGTGATCCCTTTCTGTGTCCAAATTGTGTTTTTCAAATGAGAAACAATAAGTAACGGGGCCCAGATAAAGTATCTCCTCTCATTTCATGGAGCCCCATCCCAAATCCATATTCTCCCATTTGCCCCAAGTAACCATAAAAAATGAAACTCACCACTCCAGAACATACTAAAGTTAGAACTTCCTATCAACCATCCTGTCCTAGGCCTGCAGAACTGTTTAAAGAAAGTACCAGTCTCATGGGACGACACACAATGATGTTACTTTTGCAATCACAGACCTCCAATAATGCAAAAGAAACTCAGAAGCTTCTCTGAGGATCCCTCCAGATTTACCATAATCTTTAGACCATGAGTTTCACTTATGCCCTTACACGGAAGAACTTGGACTTAGTCTCAACTACTTGCAGCATCCCATGGAGAAAAGTAAAGGACTTGTAAGGAGACGAAATAGCAAGTTACTTAGTCAAAGTCCTAATGTCCATCAGCCAGCGACACAGGTCATCAGAGATCAAGAGTCCACTTATTGGAATTATAACAGCAGAAACACCTAGATGTAGAGTGATAATAGAAGGTCTTACTGCAGAAAGGAAAAATACATTAAGATCTGCTAACTATTATCAGTCAGAGAGGTCACTCAAGGAAGGGAAGAAAATCCTGTTTTATTTTCCAATAAGATAACCTAGGCTTTCAGAAAATCCACCAACCTAGATCTCTTATCTCCTGAAAGATAAGCCTTTCCAGGTCAGCATTTTATTAGCCTCTCATATCCATAGAAAGCTCCTGAAACTACGGGCTCAGCTGTTGGACAGTGTCTTCAAAAAATGTGTCTAGAGAAGATCAATGGGAAAAGAGGGGAGGAGAAAAACAACCCTGATTGTTGCATTTAAGTTTGAAGATGCTATTGGCCAGACCTATCCACCAAAAGATCCCTATTAATATACCTCAGAGATTAGAAAGCCAAAATCAGAACTGCTGGACAAAATCCCATTCCATTGGGCATGTTACTGTAACCACCCCACCCCACCCACTCTAGCCATATCCTATGTGTGAAAATATAAGGCCTGGCATTGAAAGGTGGATTGTCCCCATACTCAGAGTAGGAAAAGGCCAATACTCAATATCATGGCTATCTTATGGGACTAAAGGTTCCCCGGAAACAGGCTGTTTTCAATTCCTGACATTTAAAACTCTGCTGAAGGAGCTCAGGTTTCCCTAGATGTGGCAAGTAAGAAAATTAATCTTACGGATACTGAGGCCAATTAGGCAGGCCTTCCCTTATTTGCTGGAACTTCTCTACTGATTTATAGATATAGTAGGCGTAGAAGGAATCTCCCAAAGACAGTACTTTGTTCCTCTAGTACTTTGTCAATTTGAAGACCAGTATGTATCACTGCTTGACCCCAAATGCCCTTCTTGCCCTTTGTGAAATGATTTCTTAAGCTTCCCAGGGTCAGTCTTGCAATTCCACAATGTCCCTATAGTCATTAATGCCCTAGCCTCTGAAGTACCCCCAAGAAATTCTAACAAGAGTAAACTCAACTGTCTGAGATTCAGGGATCCATGATTGAAGCAAAACTTCATGCCCAATAAAAATCCACTTAAAACCTGGGTAATTTATTCCAGTCAAAAATAGTATCCATTGAAAAAGAAGGCTAAAATAGAATTACAAACTATTATTCAATTTTTTCTAAAACATGGCCTGCTGGTTCCTACCCAGTTCCCATGAAATAAGTACCTTGATTCTTTCTGTAGTTGAGCCTAGTGGAGAGTACCACATACTGTATGACCTTAGAGTTATCAATGAAGCAGTAATCCTGCTGTATCATTTGTTGGAAAATTCTTATACTCTTCTTTCTTAGGTCCTGGATCTACTCAATAGTATACAGAGTTAGACCTAAAATGCACCTTTTCACATTGCTTTGCATCCGGACTCTTGGGACTTGTTTGTTTTGGAATGGAAGGACCCCATCACTAGAGATTGCCAGCAGAATACTTGAACAATCCTTCATCAAAGCTTTAGAGACAGCTCCTACATTTTTGCTAAGGCACTGTAAAAAGACCTTAAATATTAGTTTTGTCAAAGGGAGCCGTTCTACAGTATGTAGACGATATTTTGATATGTGTATTCCTACTAGGGAAATCTCAAACCAAAATACTACCAGAGTCCTAAACTTTCCTTGCCTTTAAAGGCTACCTAGTCTACCAGTAAAACGTCCAGAAAAATGCAATATTTGGGATATATTTTGACTCCTGGGGCACACCAATCATTTCAATACTAGATAAAATCACACTCACACTAGTTCTACCAAAGACAAAGATACAGGTTTAACCCTTTGGGTGGTGGCTGAATTTTATCTTATCTGGAAACTCAATTTTTAATTAATGGAAAAACCTCTCTATAGGTTGTCAAGGGTCCAATTCCAAGATCCAAGCACCGAGTTCCTTAACTGGGAGGATTAGCTAGAAAAATCCTTTAATCAGATAAAACCAACTCTTTTTTTTATTTTATTTATTTATTATGCATACAGTGTTCTGCCTGCATCCCTGCAGGCCAGAAGAAGGCACCAGATTTCATTACAGATGGTTGTAAACCATCATGTGGCTGCTGGGAATTGAACTCAGGAGCTCTAAAAGAACAGCCAGTGCTCTTAACCTCTGAACCATCTCTCCCCCTGGTTGTGGTGGTGCAGGCCGGTAGATTTGCTGAAGGAAGCGGAGGCAGGAGGATCACGAGTTCAAGGCCAGCCTGAACTACACATTTAAAACCAACTCTTGTAGAAACCTCAGCACACAGCATTCCCAGTCTCCAAGACCCTTCTTTTCAACTGTGTCAGAAAAACAAGACCTTGCTCTTGGGTGTTAACTTGGTGCTTAGGGAAAGAACCAAGATCTTTAGCATACTTTTAAAATAAATTAGTTGTTGTACCTTCAGGGTGGCTTGTAGACAAATTTCTAAATGGTCTTATTAAATAAAAAACATGGAGCTAGAAATTTGGGTTAAAGCCTTAGAGAAGTCAGGGAAATACAGAAAGTCACTAGTTTAACTCACATCACTAACTCTGCAACTTCCAAAGAGCACGCATTCCTGTCTACCCAGGCTTATATGCCTAGCTTTTCTGCCCTCTCATTGGCTCTTAGCCCAGCTACCTCACTTCCTCTTCCTACACAGCTCTGTCACTGTCTGTACAGACGTCCAGGTACTGGGATTAAAGGTGTGTGTCATCACACTTGGCTCTATTCCCTAGTGTGGCCTTGAACACACAGAGATCCTGCCTGCTAAGGTATTAAGGGCGTGTGCTGCCTGACTTCTTTGTTTACTTAAAATGGCTGGCCTTTTCCCCCTGATCTCTAGGCAAGCTTTATTTATTAACACACAAATAAAACATCACCCCATTTCAGCACAAATAAAATATCACCACATTGGCTCCACTGTCTAAGAGCTGCAAAAGTTACAGTACTACTAAGTCTTAAAAGATGCTAGAAGTAAAGGGGCATGCATGTTAACTGGAAGTAGACTAACAAAGTTCCAGGAAATCTTAGATAGTCCGAAACTATCAAACTTATGGCACCTAAATCCTGCCTCATTTATGCCCCCTGAAACTTCTGATCTGACACACTTGTATACTAAGAACATCTACTCCTCCTCCTGTGACAACTGGGATGACTTAAATTACAAGCCCTGGAGAATCCATATGAAATATTGTCTACTGATAGGAATAGTTATGTTTTAATGGAGATCATAAGGCAAGATATAGAGTGGGCAGTCGGATAAAAATTATTGAGGCTTCTTCACTATCCCCTTCTATTTTTGCCTGGAAGGCCAGACTGATGGCTTTAACAAAGCATTTATATCTACACTGTAAGAAACCATCTTCCATGATGTTTGTTCTAGGTAGCCTTGAGTTGCTACCCTGATTTCTTTGAATGATGGGCTGTGATAAACCCTTTCCTCTACCAAGTTGCTTTGAGTCATTGTATTGATCACAGCAACAGGCTAAATCTAGAACCGTCATTCACACCAAGGGCCATCAGAAGGAAATGTCTGACCTGTCGGGCTGGTAGAGAGGCAAAACAGGCAGCCTTGAAACTCCCCAAAAGGTATCACTGTTCCCTCCAAAAGTAAATGATCTAAAGCCAAAGTATATGTTGCAAGAGGGATAATAGGCTCAAGAACAAGGTGGTAGCTGAAGAGGACCATGAATCTATGTGGAGAATAGCATACCTTAAGCTGACAGTGGAAAAATAATTAATGAAATACATGACTTGTTTATGTGTGGAGAGATACTGCCCTAGAAATGGTGACTTGACTGCTCCTAGAGCAGGAGCTAACTACCAGTGTAAAGAATGTCACACTGCATGGTTATGCATACCTAATAACTCTGGCCATCCTCCTCCTCCTCCCCCACTCTTTGCAGTCTAGAGGACAGGTGCATATCTAGGTAAGGACCGGCAAATTGACTTCACTCAAATGGCCCCTTGCACCAGCATAAAGTGTCTGCTGGTGCTTGTTTGAAGCCTTTGATGGTGAATAGATGCCCCAACACCACCACCACTAGAAATGAAAAGGCCCTTCTAGAAGAAGTTGTCCCAAGGTTTGACTTCCCTTACTCATTGCAGTGTGACAATGGGCCATCCTTTACATCATTTTCCCATCTTTTCATTTGTATTTAGGGCCCTATTAATAAAATACCTCACTCTGCTTAAAGGCCATCATCCTCAGACAAGGTTTATACTAGCAAACCTCTGAAAATAGCTAAAACTGTTGCCCATCACCCTAATGAGAGAACAGCTCTGAAATAGAACACCAAGCTCAGTTCCTACAAGTTATTACCTGGAAGTCCCTTCTTCACACTAGATCTAATCTTAGATTTTTGAGAGCAATCAGATGGTGCAATACTTTCATTTTCCCCTTCCCTTTTACAGGAACAAGACATTGTCTTAGTTATTGTTCTATTGCTATGAAGAGATATCATGAGAAAGACAACTTATAAAACTAAGCATTTAATTAGGGGCTTGCTTACAGTTTCGGAGGGTGAGTCCATGATCATCATGGCAGGAAACATGACAGTAGGTAGACACAGTGATAGAGCAGTACCTTAGAGCTTCCAGTTAATTCACAAGCAGCAAACAGAGACTGGGTCTGGTGTGCACTTTTGAAACCTCAAAGCCCACTTGCAAAGACATACCTTCTCCAGCAAGGTCATACCTCTTAATCCTTCCTAAACAGTCCACCCACTAGGAACCAAACATTGCAATACATGAGCCTATGGGGCGAATTCTTATTCAAACCACCACAGACTTTCACAGGTTCCTACTTTAAACAAGGTGGATGACCTCACCATTTCTTCTGACTATTGGGTTTGCTTAAAGCTGCAACAACTACACCAACAACTATCTTTTAGAAGCCTACCAATCATCATGGAGGAAAAAGGCCACACTGAAGCCTTCTTTCTATGTGTTTCTAGTATAAGCCATATATTAAGCCATCAACAATCCAAGACCTAAGTATCCATATTTGAAGGACTGAACACATCTTTGAGTCCAAAAACCACATAAATTTCCTTCATATAAAGGTGAATTTCTCATTTGAGAACTGGCCCACTTACATGGGTGCTAAATGTTCCCTGTACACTATCAGTGTGTATTTTGTATAAGAAGGAAAGAAGAGTCACACTGGCAACCAGAGTGATGGAGACTCAAACTATAAATCCTTTGATCTAAGTTGCCTCATGTCCAGGGGCAACAGAATGTTTAACTACTCTCCTAGGTAACCATCATCATGACTCTGCCTTATTAATCAGTGGTACTAGGGACAAGCTTTTTGCATACCTTTGTCAGATAATGGGGTTTTGTCACCCTTCAATCGGAGCAAAGACTACTCAATCTATTTTCTGAATTTCAGTTCTTGTCCTTGTCACTCTGAATGTGGCCCAGCAAGACCCCCACAGTAGCACCTCTTCTCCTCCAGGGTATGTAGATAATAATTTCCTTGGAAATTGTACCTTGTCTATTGTATATTAGGATCCCTCTATCTCACCTCAAATTTTTTTCATATCTACAGCATATAAATATGCTTGGGTCCAGGGATCAGCTACTGCTATAAACTTACAGGACACTTGATGTTCTCTGTCTTGTCCTGGGAATGATGAGGTTTATATACTGCTGTACCCATATTCCCAGACCTACCAAAATATACCAGAAAGAATCTCAACTTCTGGGTACATTACCAAGTTGGAGTTTTTTCTCCAATCCTCCCAGTTAAAACCTCCTATAGAAAAAGAACAGATATAGCCCCAGGGCTACTAAACAATCCTGAGTTCTGTGGCCTAAATACTGACTACCTAGTGTTAGAACCATCATGATGGAGCTGGAGTATACTCAGAGGTTTATTTACACCTACGGGAGTTTTAATTCAAAAAGGTCAATCTAAAACCTGTCCTTGGCACTACAGAAACATGGGAGGCCACCCTAATTGCTATCAAGGCACAACAGGAAAGTCTTAACACTCTTATAAATGTTCCTGCAGAATAGTAAGGCCTTAGATATTTTGGCAGCCTAAGCAGGAGGAATTTATGCAATGCTTAACAGAATATATTGCGTTTGGATTAAAAATTCACACAAAAAAGTTGAACAAAATTTTATAAAATTAAAGATGATTAATATATACTAAATCCTTGGGGAATAGAAAGAGGGGTCATTGGTTAAGAATGATTGCTGCTCTTCGAGAGGACCTGAGTTCAGTTCCCATTATTTAAATTGGCTCCCAATCATCTGTTACTCAAGTCCAGGGTGTCTAATGCCCTCTTCTGGACTCCATAGGAACTCACACACATGTGACATATACCCACACAAACATGCACACATTACACATAAAAGTTTTAATATATACTCACATATAGTTTCTAATATCTTAAAAGTTATGACTAGGCATTCTCTTTGGATCCATGAGGAGCTGTCTATAAGAAACAGTAGCCCCAGTGACTCCAATATTTACATTTTATTAACTTGTGTTTTTGATTCTTGTATCCTAAACCTAATAACTTGATTTGAATCTTTTAAATTCTAACAATTACTACAAATAAAAGTGCTGACATCCAAGACTACCAACCAGCTGCTAACACTAGAGCATGAAATGGAGCTTTCTTTTCCATCCATGGACAGAATAGAGAAAAAGTTCCATGTTCTTTTTCAGGCAGGACCTCTGCCCTTCATCAGGATGGAAACAGCTACAGATGATGAATCATCACTCTTCTGTACCCCAAAAGATTTCTGGGACCACATTTTTCACTGAAGAATTGAGGTAAGAGAAGAAAACAGTAGAGAGGCAAATTCCAGAGATTAACATATGAAAAGCACAAATATGTAAAGAGTGGAGGCCCTTAGCCCACACAGGCTTCATTCCACCAAAGCAGTATGATCTAAAAAGCTCACCTCATTACATAAACTTTAGAGAGACTGGTAATATGTAAGTGACCCATAAAAGGTCATAAGCTCTTTCCCTCCTCTCTTTGTCTTGGAGTCAGGCCACAAGCCAGCTCTGGTGCATCTCCTTTAATAAGCTATCTCCTTTCCAGTAACTATCCCTATGTCTCTGCACAATACATTGTAAAGAGGCACAAGAACTTGGACACTCCAGTGGCTGTCCTCCAGACTGAAATCCATGCCTGTAACAGTCTGGACTCCTAACCATTTCCTTCCCTGAACTACTAGAAGATTTATTGAGTATATGATTCATTTATTAATTATTCATTCAGTGCCTTCCAACATCTTTTTAAATCAATTTTATTATTTTTCTGATCATAAAATCTAAATGTGTTATTCTTAAAAATATGTTATGGCAAGTTCTAAAGAATAATATAAAAATCATCTATAACGCAACCAACAGGAAATAATTCCTATTATGACTTAGACAAATTTCCTCTTCACATTTATATGGTATGAAGATATAAGTATACTTCTTTTGTTTCTAAAACTGGCGTACATTCTGTTCATTGTCATATTTTTTTATTTAGTATTACTGCATAAACACTTCCTCATACTTTAAATATTTTTTAAACATGTTAATGAGAACCTTACTTCCAGTATGAATGAGTAAGCCCCTAAAATTATCCTGTGCCAAATTAAAAACCATAAAGTAAAAACTTGTGGATTTCAGAAAGAAGTCAAAGTTTGGAGGAAGTGACCAGCATTGAATAAATTGCACATTTTCAGACAAACGAAAACTGAACTGTGAGTCAGCAGCAGATCTACAGAATATTAAAAAAAAAAATCATTTAAATGAAAATAAAAGAGCACTTTCTCTCTTAGTCCCCTTGAAATACATCATGTTCCTTCTTCCCTCAGATTCATTTACGTAAATAGCTCAGGACAAAGCCGCTTGCAGATAGCAGCTCAAAGGTCACACTAATGCTTCTGTCATCAAATCAGTAGGGACAAGCTTTCCTTTGGGACTTTCAGAGGGGCCTAGGCATCTTTGGGCACTGGAGCTTGAGACAGAGCTGGAAATGAAGGTGGAGCTGGAGGCAAAGCTGCTGTCTGGGCCTGAGTCTTCATTGCAGACTTTGCCTGACCTTGGCCTGTCAGAACCTGAGATCCTTAGCAGTGAAGGCTGGAGCACATTTCCACAGCTCAGGGTGAACATGCAAGCAAGTTGAATAAATTTGCAGCTTAACCCTTTGGAATCTCAGGTTTTCACTCCTAGGCTTCACAAATGCCTGGATAGCTTCAGCCTGTGTACACAGAGCCTTGGCCTTGTCTTATGTGGTCTTCAGGCTTTTCTTGCTGTACTGCTTCTTCTTCTTCTTCTTGGCCACAGATATGTTCTTCTACAACTTTGAGTGTCTTACTTTAAGAAACTCTCATTTTTGTGATTAGAATTTCTTGATGCCATTTCTTTATAATTTTAGGGACTGGTTGTGCGTGGTGTGGCTCTTGAATGGAGACAAACCTGCACAATAACCCAGTCTCTTTATTTGTTTTGCATATAACTGTTTGAAAATACAATACATTATATCATCTACTTCCAAAGTTAAAATGCAGTTACATAGTTAATTTTAACATATGTGACAAACATTGAATAAAAGAATACTAGGATTGATGATAAATTAATGTGGAGGCCATTGAGGATTCTCTCTCTCTCTCTCTCTCTCTCTCTCTCTCTCTCTCTCTCTCTCTCTCTCTCGACTTTGGACCTCCACTCCCTTTTCCCTGAATTTAAATTACCATGTGAAAAGATGAATTTACCTGGGCTTTGTTGAGGTTCATTAAGACAAAGCTATTTCCTAATGCTCAAAAGAATAGAATCCAAGTTCTACCTTTGACCCTGGGTAGAGACCTGACATTCTAAAATGCCCAAAACATTGTATACTATTGTCCCCTCCTTTTAAGGGTTAATTTAACTTAGTCTGTCAATCACAGGCCAGAAGTCTATACATCCAAAAAGAAAGCTAGTTCAATTGATGCCAAACTAATAAGAATTATCCTCCTGGGAACCACTGCTCCAATGTAGATGTAACAGTCTTATTATTAACTAAGAAACACAGAGTCAAATGCAGAGTTAAGAGCCCAAAAGGTCAGAGCAGTAGTAAGAGCTGATACTAAAAACCCTTCTTCTTACCCTTCCTGCTGCTGCTGTCCTTCCCCTCAGCAAGCAACCTACTTTCTGTGTATCTGTCTTTTTACTGACTTTCTATTCTGCCTTCTCATTGGTTGTAAACCCAACCACATGACCTTCTCATCACTGCCTTTCTATACAGACCTCCAGGTCTTTTATGGTTGGTATTGAGATTAAAGGCATGTGTCTCCATGCTGGCTGTATCCTTGAACACACAGAGACCTGTCTGCCATGTGATCTGGATTAAAGGTGTGCGCCACCACCACCTGGCTTCTGCTATGGCTTGCTATTAGCTCTGACCCCTAGGCAACTTTATTTATTAACATACAAATAAAATCACATTTCAGTACAAAAGAAATATCACCATATTTCCCCTTTTCTATTTTAATAAAAGGAAAAAAATTATAACTAATATAAGAAAATACAAAAGTACAATAACTATATACCATATATACAAGCAGTAACAATGTATACCATATATACCTAAACAATGTCTAGTCCATTTACATTTGACAAATTCAGAGAAAATAATTCCATTATCTATCTTATTTTGGTAAGTCCAAAATGTACCTGATTCACTTTCTATCCTAAATTAGATTACTAACAAAACTATCTTACAATGTCTTTCAAATTTATACACTTATACCTCTTTAGTTTTCTAGGTATACATACATATATTTCAGATAGACAGGTAATCTTCAAAGACTTCAAAGACCTACAGAATATAGCATTTAAAATATTTTTAAAAAAATTTAGACTTTGTGGACAATGAGACATGTCTGCTCCTGACAGCACCGATTTACTTCAGAGAGGAGGATGGGCATTGAAGACACTCCATATGGAGTTTATCTTCACCTTGGCAAAAATAGCCATTTGGGCAAGAAACTATTCTTGCCTGGACTGCTTGATCGACTGAACATGCAGGACCCATGGGAAGGTGACCACTGAACTTTGCTTGGCAAAATGGTCTTTTAGGTTCCTGCTTCACAGAGGAAACTGCCAGATATTCTACAGGACACAGAGAAAAATGACTGAGAGACTCTAGCCCTGTGGGCTGAAGACAGATGCCCCAACTTTACAAGAGAACGTTGGATGACTGTCCAGGCTGCCAGCTGTCTCTGTCTACTGTTGCAAGACTCTCAAAAGTTGCTTGTGTACTTCTCCCATTTCTCAGGTAATATTATATACTTCTGAGGTCTTTGGTGTAGTTGAAGACTACATAGTTATAATTTTCCTTAGTTATGATAAAAGATAAGTTAGATATGAAACCTTAGACTCCCAAATATAAGGTAGATAGGATGGATATCTTCTTTAATTTTGCCAAATATAAATAGACTAGTTATTATAAATAGACTAGATATTGTAACTGTAATTCTTGATTGATAATTGTTTTGTTATCTGTAATTTTACTATGTGAAAGTTAAAACCTTCCTTTTTGAAAAAAAGAAAAGGGGAAGTACTGTGGGATGTTCTGTATGTTAAATGTGTTGCTCTGGTTAACAAATAAAACACTGATTAGCCAGTAGCCAGGCAGGAAGTACTAGGAGGGTCAAGGAGAGAAGAGAATTGTGGGAAGAGGAGGGCTGAGGCAGAGAGACACTGCCAGCCGCTGCCATGAAAAGCGAGACGCAAGGTACCGGTAAGCTACAAGCCACGTGGCAACTTATAGATTAATAGAAATGGGTTAATTTAAGATATAAGAACAGTTAGCAAGAAGCCTGCCATGGCCATACAGTTTGTAAGCAATATAAGTCTCTGTGTTTACTTGGTTGGGTCTGAGTGGCTGTGGGACTGGCAGGTGAGAGAGATTTGTCCTGACTGTGGGCCAGGTAGGAAAACTCTAGCTACACTCCATGTAGTCATTTACATCACATAGGGTTAGGTCTCAAGGAAACCTAGCACAATTCTCACTCAGTACCTGTGGCTCCTCCCAGCATGTTTCACTCAGCCCCTACCCTAAACCTCTCCATCCCAGGGGCTGGACTTCCCTTCCCTAAGCTTCTCTTTCCTATATATTTCAGCCATCTTCATCCACATGGTTTCTTGCCTCCTGGTTGGCTCTGCTCCTGGATCTCTCTCTTGATCTTCTTGCCCCCTCTCTCCTCTCTTACTCTCTTCCTCTTCCTACCTGTCTTCTCAAGGCCCAGTTCTGTCTGTTGGCTTGGTTCTGTCTGGACCCTTCCAGATACCCCTAACTGTACTCTTCCCTCTTATCGACAGTAAACCAGAATTCACCTCAGACATACCTTGGAGCAGTCATGTCCTAATTTCTACATTCACATATCACTGCAATTTGTCTGCATTTCTGGGAAAAGCATGACTTTCCCTTTCCTTCTATCTATTTTTCTTTTAGGCACTGACCAAAACATAGACATGCTTTCTGAGATACTCTGGGCTTTCTCACTCCCTCTTCTTAAGCTTCCTTCTGAGTCCATTTCTAAATTGTTAATTAATGAGACAAGGAATTCAAAAGAAGGAACCCAAGTTTTCCTGGTAATGGTATCATAGGATTACCACACTTTATATAGGCTGTATAATGCTAGTCTTTAAGAGACTTTCTACTACAAAATGTTCAGCTATAATCCCTAAAGAAACCACTAGAAGGGAAAAAGAAGTGGTTATAGGTTAAATTTTAATAGATGAATTAAAATCAAATTCTAAAATATATTCAAGTAATCTAAAAGATATCAAGATAGAGAAAATAGAAATATAAAATTAAGAAGGAACAATTAAAAAAATAGTAAGGTCATAGTCCTAAAGACAAGCATATTGATAATTACATTAAAAATAGTATACTCAAAAGTAAATGTCAGAGATGTAAAAATAAATAATGACCCAAATATAACCCATTTATCATAGGTATACAATATCTATATATGGAATTGATATAACATATTTTTCAAATGCAGCCACAGAAGATGTATCAGCACCAGCTGTGATAAAAGGTATTGCAAAAGCTAAAGAAGACCATTTTGTAATGGTGATAGAATTAGTAATAGAAATAGTTTGTCTAGAAAACAAGCCAAATATACATGTGCTTGATAATGAAACTTTAAACTCTGTGAAGCATCAAAAGACAGAATTAAGATGAGAAACAAAATTTTAAACTCATAGTGTAAGACTTAAATAGACCAGAAATTTCTAGTATATCTAGTCAAATATTAGTCATAAATGTAAAGAATCTCAACAACACTAACAGCAATGGTATATTACTGGAGGATTTATTAAGGCAACTCCATGTAGTTAAAAAGGAGGTTTATTTGAGGGTAACTTACAGCCAGTAAAGGGGTTGGTTACAGGATCCAGGAGAGGTAAAGTGCAGTCCAGTAGTGTTCTATGGAGAACTGTGCTCGGTCTATCATCCAGCATCCAGGATCGCAAGGAACCAAGAGAGCCAGTACATCTGGATCTCAGGTCTTAAAGGCTCCCATCTTGGCCCCACCCCAGGGGCAGGTCATAGGTGACAGTTACTGGAAGCTTCACTAGGGGCAATACTTCCAGGTCAAAGCTGGAACAACTACCCACTACAGTGTATTACTTGATATTTATAGATAATTATACATTATTACCCCATGAAGTATACATTTATTTCCATAACCATACTATACCTACAAAGATAGAGAGCATATGAATAACCATAAAATAGATCTCAGTGTATCTAAAAAGCTTTCAAATAATATAGAATATATTCTCTGACCACAATAGAATTAAATTAGAAGCTAATAACAATAAAAATAGCAGAAAATGAAGAAGAGAGTTGCAGTTATTATACCAGATTACAGGATTCATTATTGCCGCGGACTGGGTCTCAGTAGGAACACCAGACTGAGGGAGAACAGGTTGAAGGTACTCAGGATAAGTGGGATTCGGCGAATGACAGACAGACACAGACACCAGAGTATGCTGTGAACTGCTGCAATTTTACTCAGATCAAGCAGTGTTTTTTATACATTCATTTGAGGAAACATGGCAATCGGCCAGTGGGGCGATAGACATAGAATTAACAATGTGGTCACACAATTTTCTCAGAATGATTAACGGATCTCATGAGTACAGGTGTTATTTCCTCTTTCGTGGTCCCTCATTCAGACAGAGAACATTACGGCCCTAGCTGAAGTTTCCCTTCTATGTAATTATTAGACCTTTGCTTTGTATCACAATTAAACCCTTCCCACCATCGTTCTAACCACGGTTTCATTTGTGTGAAAATATTTAACCTTTGCTTGCAGGTGAGAAGGCACCAGGGGGGTTGGGACCTAGCTATTCTTTCCATGAACTGTAACTTATGCCATTCTGTTTTCATGCTATTATGATTCACCCATTGGTTCCCATGTTTATCATAAGCTCCCGTAAAGGGCAATGGCTCCAAATAATTATTATATCTAGGATTAAAGTTAGGGGGTTGCCACCACCGACCCTTGATGAGAAACTCTATTTGTCCCTTGATAATTCTTGTAGGACTGGCTAGTTCCTGTAACTGCTTCCTTGCAGCTGCTGTTGGCTGCGCGTGTGGATTGCTTATGAGTTCCTGGACTTTTACTTTCATCTCGCCTCGCTAGAATCTTTGTCCCTCTGAGTCATAAGTTCTTTTTGTTCTAAGTCATTCATAAATTCCCCCAAACTTCTAGGACTCTCTTTAACTGTTTGCCTAAAAGCTTGAATTATAGGTGGGGGTATTGAGGCCACTTTTGAGGAATCATTATTCTCTTTATGGGGCACATCAGAAACATTGAGAGCTAACTCCCTGAAATCAATAACAAGGAAACAGCAATAGTCACAGCTGCAAAGAGAAAAAAGCAGAGTGCCAGTCAGCCTCTGCAAGCAGATTTTGCGTGGTTCCGTGTAGCCTGGCACCATGATTCGGGCAGATTGATAAGGGGTCGCCGGGGGCATAGCCCCGAGGGCCGCGAGCCCCCCTTTCCCACGTAACCACCTCATTCAAGGCATTTGTCACACGGGCGACACCGTCGTGGGCGTGGCACATTATAAAGCAGTAATACCTGAGTATGATATGAGTGAAAGGATAGAAACTGACCAATGCAACAAACAAACACAGAAATAGGTTGTATATAGGACTAAAACCTCAACAAGGTTGTTAAGGTAATCCAATGGAGAGACAAAAGTGTATCAAAAAATCCAAATGTTAGTGATGTGGTGCAACTGGAATTCTAATTTATTGCTAATAGGAATGTAAAATATCTTTGGAAAGTGTCTTAGTCTGGGTTTCCACAGCATATATGAGACCTCAAAGCCTACCCCACAGTGGCCCAGTTCTTCCAACAAGGCTACACCTAGTCCAATAAGGCCACAACTCCCAATAGTGCCATTCCCTATGGGACAAAGATTCAAACACATGAGTCCATGGGGGTCATACCTATTCAAAACATCACATTCCGCTCTCTGGCCCCTATAGACTTGTAGCCATAACATAATGCAAAATGTATTTAGTCCAACTTCAAAAGTCTCCAGAATCTATAATGGTCTCAACAATATTTTAAAGCCCAAAGATCAAAGTCTCTTCTGAGATTCATGCAATCTCTTAACTGTAATTGCCTGTAAAAAAAAAAATCAAAAGGCAGATCACATACTTCCAATATATAATGGCACAGGATATACATTATCATTTCAACATGGAAGAAAAGGAGTCTGGTGAAGAAAAACTGGGCCAAAGTAACACTGAAAACCAAGTGAAACTCCAAACTCTGTAACTCTGTGTTTCATGTCAAATTGCCCTTCAGATCTCCAAATCTTTTCAATGTTGTTGACTGCAACACACATCTTTCCCTTGGGCTGGTTCCACCCTGTTTCTTGGCAGGTATCCCACAGCTCTGGCATCTCCAACATCTTGGGGTCTCCAAGGAAATCCAGGCTCACAGCTTCACAGAAAGACCTTTCTGGGCCTCCATGCAGGGATACCCCTGCCACATGGCTGGCCTTAGCTGCTTTCCTTAGTCATGGACAGAGATACCATAACCCCTTTCTTCTATCTTTGACTCTACAGCCAGAACCATGTAGCCAAAGCTGCCAAGTTCTACCGCTTGCTGGGGCTGGAACATAGCCCCCTTATTCTATTACATCTTTAGCAACTTTTTGTTTTCCACGGTTTCCTTCACTGATTAAGCTTGGCTGTCTGGGAACTTACTCTGTAGACCAAGCTGGCCATGAACTCAAGGATCTGCCTGCCTCTGCCTCTGTCTTCTAAGTGCTGGGATTAAAGGTGTGTACCACCACCTGGACCTAAGCTATTCATTAATTCCTTTCACAAGTTGGAAGATTGGCTGGATGGTATCTTGCCCTGAGGTCTCCACTCCCTTTATTCCATTTAATGTCAGACTTTCCTTTTATTGGTTTTTTTCTTTGTATACAAGATTTAGCTCCATTCCACTTCTGGGTGCCAATTTTCTCCTCAAACTGTACATTTTGTTTTTTCCTTACTCACCTTGCTCCTTTTCATTACACATCTTTATAAGAGTGGATGGTAATAATTATACAACAGAGTCAAAACTAGGCTCTTTTGAGATTTCCTTTGCCAATGGAATTAATTCAAAACTCTTCACTTTAGCCTCAGGCAGACTTCTCCAACAAGGGCAAAAGGCAGCCACGTTCTTCACCAAAATAGCACAATGATATCAAGGAAACATACTAAAATTCTTTTCCTTGGAAACATCAGGAGCTAAGCTTCCACAGTTCAAATCACCCTCAGAACCACTATCTTCCATGTCCCTACTAGTATGGCCCATTAAACCCCACTTAAAGAGTTCAATTGCTTTTCTAACCCAAACTCCCAAAGTTCATATTATTCCAAACGAAAACATGGTCTAAGCTATTACAGCAACACCCCAGTCTTTAGTACCAACTTCTGTCTTAGTTTGGGTTTCTATTGCTGTAAAGAGACACCATGACCATGGCAACTCTTATAAAGGAAAACATTTAATTGGGCGGGCTTGTAGT
Organism: Peromyscus californicus insignis; assembly: GCF_007827085.1. Classification (NCBI taxonomy): domain Eukaryota; kingdom Metazoa; phylum Chordata; class Mammalia; order Rodentia; family Cricetidae; genus Peromyscus; species Peromyscus californicus. Next base: position 80,658,803 of record NW_026294391.1, on the reverse strand, counting down.
TTCAGAGGTTTAGTCCATTATCATCATGGCAGCATACAGGCAGATATGGTAGGGAGAAGGAGCTAAGAGTTCTACTTCTTGATCCACAGGCAGCAGAAGGAGAGAGTGTGTACTGGACATATTTTGATCATATAGTGAGATCTCCCTACCCCCACATTGAAAATACTTCCTCCAACAAGGCCACACCTACTCCAACAAGGCTATACCTCCTAATTGTGCCATTCAATATAGGCCAAGAATTCAAACATATGAGTCTTTGGGGGCTATACTTATTCAAACCACCACAGAACACAGTGGCAATTTCTTATGATATATTATATATTTCTTTTTAACCATACATATAGTCACTCAACCATTTTATTCTTCATTACCTAAGAGAAATGTAAACACATTTATAGAAACCTACCTACAATGTTAATAGAAGGATTCAAATGTGCCACATACAGTCTTTTGGTGGTGTCTTAGTTACTTTTCAATTACTGTGACAAAACACCATGACCACAGCAATATATAAAAGAAAGCAATTAATTGAATTTATGGTTTCAGAGGGTTAGAGTTCATGATGGCATGGCAGCAGGTGGCTGGAGCAGCATCTGAGAGCTCACATCTTGAGACAAAAAGCACAAGAAAAGAGACAGCACACTGGGAACAGGTCTCATGAGACCTCAAAGTCAGCTACCAGTGGCATACCTCTTCCAACAAGGCCTCACCTTCCAATCCTTCCCAAAGAGTTCTACCAACTGGGAACCAGTTATTCAAATATGTGAGCCTTTGAGGATCATTATCATTCAAAACAAAACATTACGTTCTTAGGCCCCATATGCTTGCAGCCATATCATAATTCAAAATGTATTTAGTCCAACTTCAAAAGTCCTCATAGTCTTTCAGTTCTCATCTCAATTTAAAAGTCCAAGTCTCTCTTGTGACTCAAAGCAATCTCTTAATCGTAACTCCCTGTAAAATCAAAAAGCAAATTACATACTTCCAACATACAATGAAACAAAATACATCATCATTCCAAAAGGGAGGAATTGGGCCACAATGAGGAAAAGCTGGACCAAAGCAATACCAAAATCTAGCAAGGGAAATTCCAAATCCTGTAGCTCCATCTCCAATGGCAGAGAGCTTACATGGCTGAATTCCTCTGGCTTTTCTGTCTGCAAGATGAATTTCCTTTTTGAGCTTGTTGCACTTTCTGTTTGCAGCTCTCATTGGCAGATATCCAAGGGCTCTGGTGCCCCTGGTACCAATTTCTGTTGTTAGGGATTTTATTGTTATGATAAAACACTATGACCATAAGCAACTTGAGGAGGAAAAGGTTTATTTTACTTATACTTCCATATTACATTTCATCATCAAAGGAAGTCAGGGCAAGTACTCAGCAGGGTAGGAACCTAGAGACAGGAACTGAAGCTGAAGCCATGGGAGAACACTGTGTACTGGCTTGCTTCTTGTGACTTGTTCAGCCTGCCTTCTTATAGTGCTCAGGACCACGGGCCCAGGTTTGACACTGGCCACAGTGAATTGGGCTAGCCCACATCAATCATCAATTAAGAAAATGTTCCACGGGCTTGCCCACAGGCCAATCTGGTAGAGGTATTTTCTTAATGCCCTCTTCAAAAGTGACTTGTAGCTTTTGTTAAGTTAATTTAAAAGCTAGACAGCATGGGCAATGATGAGAATGGTATTTATTTTGAGTGGAATTGTATTTACATGTGTATATTTGTCGGAATTCACCAATAAACTGTGTATAAAATATTTCAACACAGTTGATATTTTTAAGTAGAAGAATGGTAGTTGCATTTTGTCATTTGTACATGTATAAATTCTTTTCAATCAAGAGCCCACTATTAGTTGTTTGGGCAAATATACCACATCCTAAATAATTAGAATCAAGTAGTCAAATCCAAATAAAAGCCTAAACATTATGTGAAAGCAATCAAAGATGTGCAGAAAACTATACTTGGAAGATTTGCCAAGATGGAGACTCCTTACAAAAAGACCAGTTTCTATGAATCCAACAGTAAAGAATAGTCTGTTATAGGACAGGATCTATATATGAGAGAGAAGAAGCAGTATTTGTCATTCTGATCATGGGTTATCTCATTTAATATGTTTCACAGTTCAACCCTTTTTTCTGCAAATTTCATATTTTCATTTTTCTTTACAATTAAATAAATTCTGTCATATACATGTATATGTACCACATTTTCATTATCCCTTTCCTGTGTCAATTCTATTTTCTTGCTATTGTGAAAAGAGGATTGAGAAATATGGATAGGAGGATACAGAGTTTTCAGTTATGTGTCCAGTAGTGTGGCTGGTTCATCTATCTAGTCATTCTACATTTTTTGAAAATGTTCTACACTGGTTCCCATAGTGGCTGTCCTTTCCCAAGAACAGAGAATAATAGCTCTGCTTTCCATACCCTCTCGCCAACGTTTGCTGTCATCTCTTGTCTTGGTGCTAGCCACCCTGCCTGAGGTGAAATAGAATTTCAAAGTACTTTTAATTTTCACTTCTCTAATGGCTAGGGATTAATAATAATTAATCCTTTTAAAAATAATTATGTGCCTTTTGTTTTTCTTTCTTTCTTTCTTTCTCTCTTTCTTTTCTTTGAGACTTGTTTATTCAGCTCATTAACCTATTTACTGATTGGATGATTTGACTTTGTTGTTGCTTAATTTTCGTAGTTCTTTATATAATTGAGGGGTTCTCAACCTGTGAGTCATGACCTCTTGGGGGTCAAATGACCCTTTCACTGGGGTCACTTAAGACCATCCAAAACCACAGATATTTACATTATGGTTCATAACAATAGCAAAATTACAGTTGTGAAATAGCAACAAAATAATTTTATGGTTGGGGTTCACCACAACATGAGAAACTGTATTAAAAGGTCGCAACATTAGGAAGGTTGAGAATCACTGTTTTAATCCACTGTCTGATGTGTAGTTGGTAAAGGCTTTTTTTTTTTTCATTCTGTGCCAATAAAGTGTCCACTCTGGTTAGTTTCCTTTACTGTGTAGAAGTCTTTTAATTTCATGTAGTCCCATCTGTCATTTGGTGTTATTTCTCTTACTATTAGTGTTATATTAATATCTTGCCTATATTTACAGCCTTTAGCTTCCAGTTTTAAATGAAGGGTCTTGAATTCATTTTTGTGCAGGGTGAGAAAAATATATCTAATTTCATTGTTCTGCAGATGTATACTTAGTTTTGCCAGCATTGTTTATTGAAAAAATTGTCTTGTTTTCAGTGTCAGGAAACTAGAAAGGGGCCCATAAATTGTGAAAAAAAAGAGGAGGAGCTTCAAGGAAGCGGGTTGGGGAAGGCAATAGAACACAAAAGATATTGAAATGGAAAGAGGGATACTGGGAATGAAAGAGTATTATAAAAAGAAGGAGTGAGGTCAAGGAGACAGGGAGGTTGGAGAAGGAGTGGAGTCAGGTGAGGAGTAAGAATCAATCAAAATAAAGCACGTGTGAAAATTTCATAAGAAGGGAAGGGGCCTGGAGATGTAGCTCAGCAGTAAAGAACACTGGCTGCTCTTCCAGGGGTGCCAGGTTCAATTCCTGGTGCCCACTTGGTGGCTCACAACCATCTACAATTCCAGTTCTAGGGGACCTGGTAGCCTCTTCTTACCTTTCAGGCACTACACATGAAATGGTGCACAGACATACATGCGACCAAACACCCATGTACATAAAATAATAAAAATAAATTTCTTTTTAAAAGATCATAGGGAAACCTATTGCTTTGTAAACTGATTTTTAAAAATAATTTGTAAAAATAAGAACACTTTGCCAAATGTTTTCATCTGCCATCTGTTTGCCTTAGGTATGGAAAACCTCAGAGAGGTCATATGTTTGGTGCTTCGTATGGTCCTAGGAAAGGTAAAATCACAAATATACTTGACAATGGTCCATTATACAAACTGTCTTGAGAGGCTTTCATGACAGAAAATAGATATTGTGGTACTGAGCAAATCTTAGTTTGAAGAAGAGAATGAACATCTTACTTGCTAAAGCCTGGCATATGCCCAGCCTCATTAGCTGTGTCCCTCATGCTGTCTGTACTTCTTGTTATAGGGTCTGCAGATGAATTAGGTAGCACAATGTCTTCCTTCTGAGCTCTTTGGAAAAGGAAGACTATAAATCCAAGACATTTGTTGTTTGCTGGGAGAAGGAAGAGCTATTTACTCTGTGCTGGCATTTTTGGAAGCCATGGTAACCTATAAATCACCCAGTTACATCAAAGAAGAACAAATGGAAGAGCATGAGGAGCGAATGTGAATCAAGGCTTCAACACTAATCTCTAGAGACAAAGTTAGACGTCAATGACAGTCTTGGGTTTTTCTGAACCTTTTCCACTGTCTTTTCTGGATAAGACAATTCTTTAATAGTACTCAATACATATGGATAAATATTCATTCAAGGGTTTCTGTTCACCATTCATTGATGAGACACGTGATCTGGATGGAGACAGGACATCTTTTTATTTCATTGTTTTCATTTGTTCCTGGTAGGGGTATTGCCCATAATCATGGCATTGAGACATTTCCTTAAAAGACTCATCTATTATTGTATAATCAATCAGATGGAGTTTTTAATTGTTCCAATTTGTATTTGCAGTAATCAAAAGTTGTTGGTTAAATTTGGGTAATATTTCTTTAAGTGTCTAATCCAACTGTTGTTTTGGAATAATTAGCTGTTTGACTTTTGAAAGAAAGAGGAACCATTTTCTCAAGGAATGCTATATCAGTGTTTGTTCTTATAATAGTGTTAGTATTTCGTTTTCACGTGAGTGGTGGAGATATTCAATAGTAATCAAATGCTTGATATTCTTGCAGAGCTTCAGAATTTGATTGAAGGAGAGAATTTTTATCTTTGTTTCTATTTTGAAAAAGAAGTAATGAAGAATTTGAAAAGCAAAGACTAACAGTTTTAACAAAAATTTTTGAGGGGTTTGCTGCTGATACGATCAATCTACCCTAGCAGAATACCAACTTCTAAACATAGTCCAGCCCTGAACTGGCACACCACTAAGAAACTGACTCCACCATCTGGTTTTCTGGCATTTTTATCAAGTCTTTTTAATTCAGTTCAAATCGGTGATCTCCTTTCTGTGCCTCTCCCTCTCTGGCTGCCATTAGGATGGAACTTATTTCCAGAGCACTGCAGTACTCAAGTGAGACTTTAACTGAACAGTCTTTTCCCCAGCTTTTCACACCTTACATATGCTAGCACAGGTCATGTCATGCTTGTCCAGTAGTGCATATAATTCAAGTTTTGTTTTATTAAGATATGAAGATGACCATTACATGCAAAGCTGGGCAGCCTTCAGAGACCTAAATGAAAAATGGGACTATAGAAATTAAAGGTCTCTGTGGAGTCAGGGAAAGAGAAAGGGAGCATTCCGATTGCGCCTTGAACTTAAACCACTGAAACCATGTGCATAGTGGAAATGTTTAAAACATTTTCAAGTAGTTGAGTGTTGTATTCTCTTACAAAAATATTTCCACAATGTTTGAAAGATTTAAAAGTGGTCGGATTTGATCATGTCAGCTCTCTGCTGTTAATTTACAATGATTCCAAGTTACTAAAACTTAATCTTCTGTTCTAGCGATTGGAGCACATTTCCCTTCAGAACTAACTGAGTGTGGTATAATCTGAAATCATTTCTTTTTTGATAGAAAGGAGAATATAGTCAGGCCAACATGGTATGCTTGCTTCCTTCATAATCAAATAAAGGTTATTTCTGAGAATAAAAGGATGGCTTTCAAGGGTGGAGTCAGAAAAACTAAGATACATTCTTATGACATTTCCAGAGGCAGAGAAAGTAGATAGCTAAGAGGAAAAGCCACTTGCCCTGAAAGCATGAAGGTCAGAGATTGGTTCCCTAGAACTCAGTAAAAGGTGGGTGGTGCTAGATATGATGGCACACATCTTTAAGAGTCTGAGGCACATGGGAGTCTGAGGCAAATGGTTCTCTGTGAGATCAAGGCCAACCTGGGCTCTGTAATGAGACTCTGCCTTAAAAAAAATCTGTATGGGCACTTTGGCCTCCCTATTATCTTATCTCAGTTTAAGGAGGCAGAGATAAAGCATCACTGGAGCAAACTGTCTAGTTGGACTAGTCAAGCTACAAGCTCTGATTTCGTCGGGACAGACATTCCCTCAGTATATGGAGGACCCAATGGCCTCCATGATTGCACACATGTGCAAGTATATCTGAACATGTATATGCTCCCATATTCATGTGAACACACATACATAGGAAGGCACACCACATAACATATGTATATAAAAAATAAAAGTGACTAAGAAGCCCACAAAACATTAAAGATTTTTAAGCAAATGTATGTATTATTTTCTCCCCTTTGGCTATATTGAAATGTACTCTGTAAACTCAGATGACATTTAAAAAAAAAAAAGACTGGCATTTCCTAATTCAATAAGACAATCTGGAGGACAATGACTCACAGAGCTCTGAGATCCTGCCACACCAAAATGCTACACAGACAACTCAGAACAAATTGAGCAGACCAAAACTTTCATCCCTATATAATCTGGCATGCATAAGTAGGTTAAATTGCACTACTATATTCAAAATGCTGATTCTGGATTTCAAAGGAGCAACACTTGATGAATGCATGTCCATAGTGATTTCCTATGGGACACTTAGGCTTGAACAAAACAATAAAATAATAATAAATAAAATCAATCTGAGCAGCACAGCTACTGAACTCAACTACTAAAGAATTCTATGTGACCCCACTCCTTAAAAGCCCTACCCTTTCACCCCAGCAAGCACTTCTTATTTCTTAAATAGTTCTAAATAATGCCTATGATTCTTCCATTTCAGGATTTAAGGTTAAATTTTCCATTTTTCTTCCAGTGCCCTACTTGCTCCTTAACCTGAAATGGACAGTGGTCTTAGAACCTGTGTGGGCAACACCTGTTCACATTGACATCTGAGGTTTGGAGGGCAGAAGTGCTCACATTTACACTAAAAGGACATGAAAGGGGACTCCCACAGCCCAAGAAAATAATTTTTTACTGAGTTTTGCTCACCAGACTGTAGCTTCCCACAATTTCTGGCTATTCTGCTCTCTAAGCACTTTATAAATAAATGTATGTGCAGGAGCTGCAAACGTTCGTTCTTTTTCATTTTTTTTCTAGGTAGGGGGTGGGGCATCATTTTGGAGCTAACTTCAACCTTCATTACGCTAACCAACAGCTACAGTCTTTGCTGGCAGTTTAAGTGACCCTGAAATAATTTATATATTTTTAGAATCCTCTCCTAAGGCAGTCAAGCCAACCACAGATTATTAAATTCATTGAGTTTTTTTCCCTTTTACACATTTCCTTACTGCAGATGAGCTAAACCATTCAGCAAAAATATAGGATGCAGTGGAACAAGCAGAGGCCTGCAGAGCCGTAATAATTATAAGCTAGTGTCGAATTGGAATACTTCTGCAGAACGCTAAGGTTTAATATCATCCGTTCTTTTCCTCTGCATTCCCAGTGGGACAATTGACTCAATTTCTCCAGGCGCAAATCTTTCATAACCTCATCTCACCTTTCTCAGCTCTTCTCCTAGCAGAACGGTCCAGTGGAGCCCAGGCCTCCCCCTTTACTGAAGTAGTCATTTTACCTCGCCAGGCCTTGTTCATCCATCCCTAACCTGCAGCGCTGTTTCGTAAGAATCAGTCATAGCCAGAGGGATCATTTACCCATTTGAGTAACAAATCTTGACAAACTTTCTTTCCCTGGGTAACAAGTTCAAATTCCTTCAGGGTTCACTGCTGAGTAGAGGATCTAAGTTGCATAATAAGTTCAAAGAGAAAAATCCCCCAAAGGGAATACAGTATTTCCAAGCCCCTAGAGATCTGCCTCACCTGCCTAAAAGCAAGGCCTCAGCACAATCTTGCCAGGACCTGGTTAACAATCAAAGATCATAGCTCTTCCTTTCAGACATGAAATATGACAAGACAGCCTTAAGGAGAAAGGCAAATACCTTTTCGTGAATGTGCTGTTTGCCTCACTTGGCATAAATTGTTACTCACGCTTGGCGAGTTGATAATTACAAGGCTTTTGTTTCACTGGCCACCTATGGCCTAATATTTCAGTACAGATTTCCTAGTGAACAAGTCACCTTGCGATTTGTAGTCATGCAAGCTATAAATCTTGGTCATAGGTTAGGAATAGTCCCCAAAATTTGTCAGCAGTTAATGTTATGCTATGATATCTCATTTGGCTATGATATGATAAAGTGTGACAGCTACTGTCTATGACTAATCACAGTCTCATCCTGAAGCCCTCCTGCGGAAAGGAAGATTTCAGAATCCTCATAGGAGAAGCAGCAGCTTGACCTATCAAGCAAAGTTTAGCTTCATCGCCAGCTTCTTCCTGTACAGGGAGACGGAAGTTTACAGGAATGGCTTTATCACATTCCAGCTTTCTCTAGTTTTTAGATTTCAAATGATTAATCTTCATAACATTCCCAGATCAATATTAGGGTTTTCATATTTCAGGCAGTAAGAAATCTGAGGGCAGATATATGTCTCAATGTTCCCATGGGAAATGGATGGAAGACATAAAATGAAGATAGAGCAGAAGACAGAAAGATAGATAGAATTAAGATATGATTTTACTACATGTGAATAATTCAGAGCATCCACATTTTGATAATAGAAAGAACACAGAAAAGCTAGTTATTAGACCAGAAGTATAAGGGATATGAGAAGTTGACATGCAGCCTATCATTATTGGCTTTCTACTTTTCAAAATCTAATGGATTGCTTCCTGCTGTAGCATCTGCCAAAATGCATAAAAATATTTCAGATATCCAGAGGAGCTTCACTTCCATTGATCAGGGTTTATATATTGATTTGTGGTTACAAGAGACCCATTGTTTCTACTTCTCTCTGTTGTAATGAAAATGGAATGCACACTAATTTGAACTGAAAGTAGATAGGTAATGGCAGAGAGCTGTCCTTGTGTTATTTTTCTTTCCATTTCATTCTCAGGATGTTGGTCACGTTAAATCATGCTATTTGTTAATGATCACAATAATAGTCCAAGCACACTGTGATACTCCCTAAAGCCATACTAAAATCAAAAGGTATATTTTCAGTGTCTCTGGTATGTGACTATTAAATGTACAAGTTTGAGTCTGGATCGCCACATGAAAAGAGAGAGAAATATTTTTAGGCTTTGAAATTAAACTTTCAACACACATACACACACACAAACACCCAGCACTCATATGTTCACTTTATAGGTTGTTTCTGAGGTTCAGACTAAGGTGAATTAAATTTATATAGCTTCTGTTTCATAGAAATATACATTCTAAAAGAGAATGTTGCAAACGTATATGAAAATGATCTAAAAATATTTTTAAAACATTATATAAGACCTAAGGTAAAATAAAAAAAGAAAATTAAGTCATAGATTCCTAGGAGAGGTGGTATTTCATAATCATTTGACTGACATTAAAGAAGCAGCCTGATGAATTGGGGTTGCAACAATATCCCAGGCATTCAATAGAAAAGTCTTCAAAGTTAAAGAGAGACTTCAGAAAATGTAGTCGAGCTACTGACAAAAATGGCTGTTTAATAAAGGTGGCCTGCTACAAGTGTAGGAAACACTGAAGAGGATAAGAAGACAAATTGAATGAAGATGAAAGGTAGTGGAAGAAGCAATTTGGTTAACATCTTTAAAAAAATTCTTGTATTAGTGTGTGTGTGTGTGTGTGTGTGTGTGTGTGTGTGTGTGTGTGTGTGTGTGTAAGTATGGTACCCTCAGAGTTCAGAAGAGGGTTCAGATCTCAGAGCTGAACTTACAGATGGTTGTGACCTGTCTGATGCAGGTGCTAAGAACAGAACTTGGGTCCTCTAGAAAAGTAGAAAGTGCTCTTAAACACTGAACTATCTCCCTAGCCCAAGGCCAACCTCTTGACTCTGGATAAGATAAACCTGTTATCCATTAAAAATTGGGGAAAACCCATGTTCTTAAACTGTTTCAAACTGATTTCTTCATTTAGCATGCAATTTCAATATTTTCACAGCTTTCAAGCCTTTCTCACAGACTTTTTAACCAACCGTAATCCTCCTACAATTTCAGCAAAGCTTACTTTACAGGGAAAATAGAAATGAACAAGTTTTTTTTTTAAAGCCAATCATCAAAGAAAACTTACACTTCTAAACCTTAAAATACAAATATATAAATTTTATGCAATTTCAATTACAGTCAAAATTGTTTAGAGCAAAAATACAATACAGTGGCCGATAATAGATCTTTCTTTTTTCTCACTGTACTGAAACACTTATTCTTTCTTTTCTACGATACTGTTATTGACATAAATTGTTTTCTTTTGATTAGCATATCACTAACATTATTAATTGATACTCCAACATCCTTCTTTGTTTTGCCCTATGAAATGTGTTTTGATATATCTGTGAGTCCTGAAACATGATGCTATTTTTATAGTTCTACTTTTATTTTTGTCATCATAAAGATTATTTTGACCTTCTCATTTCTGTTCCAATTACTGAATCTCTAATATCCAATGAGCACCTGATATGTTCTGCATTTAACATACCAGGCCTCAGACATAATAGAATTTAGGACCGAGGGTATGGCTCAGTTTCCAGAATGCTTGGCTAGCATGCATGAAGTCCTGGGTTTGGTCACCAGCACAGCATCAAACTTCCTGTAGTGTTGTACACTTGCAACCCCACCATTTAGGAAATCAGGAGAATTAAAAGTTCAAGGTCATCCTTTGGTACATAGCACATTTGAAGTCTGGAATACATGAGACCATCTCAAAAAATATTTTGAACTATGGAGACTCTTGTGTAAGCCATTTTCATCAGAACAAAAACAGCCATCTCTGTCTTTAGAATAGCTTTCCTCACACCTTGTCTTCACTTAACAAACAAAGTGAACTTTCCCAAACTAAAGCTAACTCTGCCATTCTGTTGCTGAAAGTTCTTCAGGCAGCTTTATTTTGGAGGCCCCAAGGCAGTCTCAATACTCTACCTTGACTTCCATAGTAGTGTGTAGTCTCCATTCTCAGACTGCCTGCTCCTTTTCATATTTAGTTTTCAGATGTGGTCATTCCTTTTATCTCAGAAGCTCTATGTAGAATCATCCACACAAACTGCTAGTTCTTTTCTTACTCAATTCTCTCTCATTATCTAACTTCTGTATTATCAGTTTTTAGCTTAGAGGTCATCCTAGGGAGCATCACTTCTGAGTTTATAATGCAAGTTGAATTGTGTTCAGTTAAAGTGTAATATATTGATGTTCAGACTATCATGACAAAATTGTGATGGACCTAAACAAAAGAAATTTCAACTATTAATCCTGACATTGTCAGAAATTTAAAAAATATATTTGAATGAATATAGAAGAGTAAGGCATGGCTTCTTTCCTCGAAAGCAGTATACCTAGCTTATGAATTAGGCATAAGGAGTTATAATGTAGTGTAGTGAATTGATTATAATATTATAAAAAGTACATTAGAAAGAATCTTTGTTAAGTCTGATGAGGATGAGGTAATCTTGGGATAGGAGTCAAAATCAAGGCACTCTCACAAAGGTGATATTTGAATTTGGCCTTATGAGAAGAAGACTTGTATCTCTAAGTTTTTTCATTATTCTTTTTAATGTATTTCTTTTTATTTTATGTGTACAGGTGCTTTACCTGCATTTATGTCTGTGCACTACATGCATGCAGTGCCTTTGGAGACCAGGAGAGGGTATGTTGGCTTCGTAGGAACTAGAGTTACAGAGCCTGGTTCTGTGAGAGCAACAGCTTTAACCACAGAGCAATTGCTCCAGCCCCCATCCTTTCATCATTGAGACAAAATAACTGAGGGAAAAAACATTAAAGGACTTTGGGTTCCTGGTTTTAGATGTTGCAGTCCCTCCTGCACATGGAAGGTTGGAAGAGGGGAGACTGAATATTATAGTGGGAAGCATGTGTAGAGGAAAGCGATTTACTTTTTGGGGGCCAGGAAACAGAGAATGAGAAAGAAATGATCTGTGGACAAGGTATATATCCTTCAAAAACACTCCACCTATGCACTTCCTTCAACTGGGTACCAGTTGCATATTCAGTAGCATATTCTTCTAGAGTAGCATATTTAGCTCTGAATTTATCAATGGATTATTCATTGATGAGGTTCCAGCCCTCTGAATACTACTTCCATCTGGGAAGCCAGCCTTCATCACATGAGCTATTCAGGTGGACACTTTGTATCCAACCATGACAATAAATTAGATTTGTTTTCCCCCCAAATATAATAAAATTTACAATAACTCTTAATTGTGTTTCCGATGAGGTTCTTATGTTTGTGTGTGCTTATAAAAAAAATACTGCACAGCAGCCATGGGCTGCATATGGTTATTTTACATTTAAATTAATTACAAATAAATAAAAATAAACATTTAGCTGCTCTAGCAACATTTAAAGTGCTCAGTAGCTACATGTGGTTTTGTCATTTGACCAATGAAAATTGTAGAACATTTCCATCATTGGAGAAAGCATGTTATAAGAAATGTAGCCCTTTGTACATTTCATAAATTTGTACAAGGCTTCTGTTGTCTGTCTGGTAGGTATGGTACTTGATACTGATGTGTACAAAGACAAATGACAAGTTTCCTGGTTGCACAAGGCTCTCACTAATCAGTTGACCTTCCTTTACTCATGCGGATTGGCTATATTTATTTATTTATTTATTTATTTATTTATTTATTTATTTATGTACAGTTCAAGATTATTATCTCTTAAAGTTTATATGCTCTTGTAACTTGCTGACTGTTATTCAGCTGCTTAGGAATCAGAACCATAGCTCTGAAAGGAAGTTTAAATAAATGCTCTATTTAGTATGTACCCATTGTATGACCACCCTATGCTAAAGTCTATGGCAAATACAGATGGAATGTAAAACCTCTCTTCTCTCCATGAGAGTTTGACTTAATGAATGTTTGAGTTAAAGCTGTTTTATAAGCCATAAATGTATTTTTTATCATAAAACTAACTAAAAAGAAATGGCTTAGTAGTTAAGAGCACTCCTTTCCCTTGAAGAGGACCTAGGTTCAGTTGCAAAGGATCTAGGTTCAGTTCCCAGTACCTACATGGCATCTCACAACCATGTGCTACTACAGCTCCAGGGGATCATATGTCCTTTCTGGCCTCCAAAAGCATCAAGAACACATGCAGTGCTCCTCCAAACATATAGGCAAAACATTCATGCATATAAAACAAAAACATATATATGATATATATATATATAATTATATATGCACACTTTTAAAAATTAACACAATCATAATTGGAAAGACTGGATTCACATAAGCATATTGAGTACAGAACAATATACCATAGTATATAACCAAGTGCTAAAGTGTACACTATTAATTTATAAATCCTATGCAAATTCAGAATTGAGAAAGAATATCATGAAGCAAGATGATCACAGAAGTCCGTAGGGTAGAAGTGCTACCAATCATAAAACTGTTGATGGTCCAAGTAATGAAAACCAAAACTAGAGTCAGTACGAAGGGAGCTTTATCAATTTGTGTCACTCTAATGTTCAGGTATAGGATTCAGATAGATTTATCAAGTGATTCGGCCCCTTAGTCAGTCACCTTTCTCCCCTGTCTCCTCTCTGCATTACATTTTTTTTCTGTACCAGTTCATTCTTAGGGAGGATCACTCTTCACAGTGGAAAAGGGCTATCAGCATCACCACACATTTATACCTCTCTTTCAGCATCCTCAGTAAAAAAGAAGCATCTCTCCAGTTCCCTCTCCTTGGGCCACGCTGTTATCTGTGAACAATCACTGTGACAAAGAGGATGGCATGCTCTCACTAGTCAGATCTGCTTCATGAATTCATCACAGGAGAGAGAGGAGGGAGTTTTTAGAGCTGGATAAGTATGTTCCCACAACATCTTGGAAATAAAATAAGAACAAACAAAAGGGTGTGCAAGGTAGCTCAGTGGATAAATGCACTTGCTGCCTAGCCTGATGACTTGAGCTTTAATCCTCAAGACCCACAAGGTGGAAGGAGAGAATCTTCTGACCTGCCAGTGTGTACGACGTGTGCACACACCCTCCCTACAAACTCACTAAAGAAATAAAATGCAATAGAATAGTTTAAAAGTAAATTGTAAAAAGAAAACATGGAAATGGAAATTAAATACCCCAAATCCTAGTCAAAGTAGGCCTAAAATACTGAATCCCCTTCTTTCTACCAACAGAGTTGGACATCCAAATAAAGGGAACAAGAACATAGGAAATGCAGTAAGTGTGGCTCTGTACAGAACGCATCCTGTTTTACTACATGGGAACTACTCAGGGAAGAGGACAGCCAATTGGTTTTCATTTACCTTCCTCAGCATTCTGGGGGCAAAACGTTGAAATTTTGTTGAATCATTTAACACAAAGCAAAACAAATACAGGCCAACAAGGACAAAGTGGTGAAATTTGTGCCTTCCCACCCAGTCTGATTATATGTTGTTTTATCTTTAATGCTTCTCATTTTCTGTTTCTCTACAGTAACTTCTTAGATTTCAGCAAAACAATTAGTGTAAATATTTTCTTGCTGACACTGCCATCTACCCTCTGTCTTCCTGAATCTGAACGACAGCTTAATTTCTAAAATCCAGGTCTTACCATTTGGGGCCAGCCAAACACATAGCCACTAAAGCAAGACACATGTCATCACAGATTAACTTTAACATACTGGGAAAAGTTTCGGAGCTGACAGTTTTACTTCGGCACTTCTGAAGTCCAGTTCTGTTTGTTTGTGCCGTTGAAGACTCCAGTGAGGCCTGCGAATACAACAGGAATACCTCTGTGCCTTGATTTCTCATGTATTGGGCTTGCTATCTGGGCTATAGCATTTAGAACAAGCTACTGAAAGCATAGAAAATCAGAGGGTGCATTGTCTGCAGAGAATTTACAGCAGTGATAAAATGGATTGAGAGTCAGACTTCTCTTTATTATGGCCACACACTTGCAATTTTAGACAATGTTGGAGATGAAGTACTCCTCTGAGGAGAAGAAATCTTTGGTCAGGTAAAGTTAGGATTTCTCATCTTTGATGCTATTGACATTCGGAACTAGTTCAGTCTTTAGTACAGAGACCTGTCTTGTGTACTGTAGAGTATTTTGCAGCATCCCTAGCCACTCCACATCAGATGCTATCACACCTCTCCTCAGTTGTGAAAACTTGAAATGTCTAGTTTTTAAAGCATTACTATTAAAACAACATACATATTAATTGTACAAATTAGTGAGATTCACTGTGACATCTTCATGGATCGAAACAGCTTTCAACATTATTAAGTGACACTTGTAGCTAGAATTTTCCTGTCTGGCCCATGGTCAGGACAAATCTCTCTCACCGCTAGTCCCACAGCCGTTCAAACCCAACCAAGTAAACACACAGAGACTTACATTGCTTGCAAACTGTATGGCCGCGGCAGGCTTCTTGCTAACTGTTCTTATATCTTAAATTAACCCATTTCTATTAATCTATAAGTTGCCACGTAGCTCGTGGCTTACCGGTATCTTAACATGTTGCTTCTCATCACAGCAGCTGGCAGCGCCTCTCTCTCTCTCTCTCTCTCTCTCTCTCTCTCTCTCTCTCTCTCTCTCTCTCTCTCTCTCTCTCTCTCTCTCTCTCACAGCCTTCCACTTCCCAGAATTCTCTTCTCCTTGTCCCGCCTATACTTCCTGCCTGGCTATTGGCCAATCAGTGTTTTATTTATCAATCAATCATCCACAGCAGACATTTGATTGGTAAAATTGCCCTAGATGTGAACCACTGGTCTAAGTTCAAAACAACAGCAATGACAAAGATTTAACAATATTAAGATTTAACAATAAAGGGCTGGTGAGATGGCTCAACTGGTAAAGGCGGAACTCCATTCCCACAATCTACAAGGTAGAATGAGAAAAACAAATACTATAAGTTTTCCACTGCCTTTCATCTGCATGCCATAGTGCACTCATGTACACATACACACACTAGATAAACATGTGAAACAAACACACAGACAAGGCAAAGCATGATACATTGTTGTTAGGTAGTTTGATTTTGTATCTTAGCATACATGGACTATTATTTGGATAAGTATGCCCCAAAAGGCAATGTGATAAATAAAGACTTACTCTTCAGCCCATGGCACCATTATAAGGATATATAGCCCTTAAAATGTAGGGCCTAGTAGAAGGTCTAGAACATCAGGGGAATACCCTTGATGAGAATAATGGGAATCCAGCCCCTTACTATCTCTTCTTCAAAAACATTTGTCACATATTGCCACCATGATCTGCCATAAGTCTATTAGGCCAGCCAATCATGTGGCAAAATCTCAAAAGTTGTGAGTCTGAATAGCCATTCTTTTTTTTTTAATTACTTTAGTGTGTGTGTGTGTGTGTGTGTGTGTGTGTGTGTGTGTGTGTGTGTGTGTGTGTGATAGAAGTTGAGGGACATACATGCCACAGAGTATGTATAGAGGTTAAAGGAAAACTTTGTGGAGTCAGTTCTCTCCTTCTACCTTTACGTGGATTCCAGGAATGAAACTCATATCATCAGGTTGGCAAAGCAAACCTTTGTATCCCCTCATGTGTCACATCAGTCTGCAGTCTGCTTTTTAAACCTGATTTATCTCAGGTATTTGTTACAGTACTGAAAAGCTGTGTTATGAATTTGGTTTGATTTTCTGGTTTAGAAAGTAAAACTTGTAGTTTACAGCTGAAATATTTTATGGAATTTTAATATTATCATTAAAATTAAAATATATCTTCCTATATTAATATTTACTCTTCCTGTGGAATTGTTTTGTTATTAAGCTATATTATTTATTAATAATATTAGTTAGTATTATATTTTAAATATTTTCCTGAATAAATATATTGATGCTGTGCTTGTTAAATGTATTAATGTAAACTTTTCTTATTTATATTGTAATAGTTACTTCATGCTGTATTTTTTCATCTGTTACTGACATAATTACATATAAAGTTAGAAGGCATTTGATTGATGATAAATGCAAAGCTTGTTTTAATTTTAAATTATTATCAATGAAAATGGTTTTGTCCCATAGAGCAGATAGTTGTTAAAAATTTTCTGTTCTGAGGGCTAACTGTGCAATCTATGTTCCTCTGCCATAAGAGTGCATTTGTCTACTGCAAGGTCTTTTGCACAGAAGTAGTTAGTGATCCTCAGCCAGGGCACATTCTCCACCTTTTCAGAGGTGATGCTGCCATGTCTTAAGATATCGTCATTCACCAGAAACCGAGGACAGAAACAAAACTTGTGCCTAGTGAACAGATACCCGAAAGGCTACTAACTACATATCTTGCAAGATACATGAATCCAACATGAGTGAGTCAGCCTTCCATTACTGTGACCAAATACCTGAGAAAATCAACTGAAAGTATGAAAGATGCATTTTTGATTCATGAGATCAAAGTTTTCAACCTGTAATTACTTTGACCCATTGCCATGGACCTGTGGTGAGACAGAACATCACTAAAGGGAATGTATGATGAAGGAGTATATGATGAAGAAAAGCTCAAGGCAGATGGGGAACAAAAAGAAACAGAAAAGAGGGCCCTGCACAAGATATATTCTCTAAGGACATTTTGTTAAGGAACCATTCCCTTCAACTAGGTCCCACCTCCTAAGTTTCCATCATCCCTAAATAACCCAGTGAATGATTCCACTGATGAGATCAGAACCTTCATGACACAACCACTTACCAAAAACCCATCAGCTAGGGACCAAGATTTCAACACATGAGCCCTTAAGAGAACAGTTCAGATCCAAATCATAACACCCCCCTCAGCAGAGACTGTCCCAAACCAAATGTCAATAATATAAGAAAGAATCAGCAGAGGAAAATGAAAGAATAGATTCACTTCGACCTTAAAATGGCAAGAGCAGACTTTTACTGATCTTAGAGTTTGGCATCCACAAACCCTGCTACTTGGTATCCATGGGTACAAAAGAACACTCTATGAAGGGTCGAGAATCAGTTTTTGTAGTGGAGAGTAGGGAGTGGGGAGGGCCTGGTTTTGTTAGGCCCGGAAACTACTTTTTGAGTAAACTGTTTTTTGAAACTGCTCGGTAGAAGATAAATAAGTCAGACAGCCTGCTTTTGCAACCTCCATGCTTCAGGGCCTGTGATGGGAGTCAGCTGCTTTTTGGAATTCCATGCGCAACAGATTTCTTGAAGCCTTGATGCTGTTCAGCGGCCTTGATTTTGGGGGTGGGAGGGGTCCTTTAAATAGTGCTAAAGTGGGGAAAATTTAACTAAAGTTGTGATTGCCCAGAATTACATAACCTTTCAGAGCCAACCAAATATTCTAAAGAATACACTCCCAGCTAAAGGAAATGCTGACAGAGCCCTTATGCAACGAAACACTCTCCAGTCTCACATTTCCACCCATCTTGCCAGTTGCGTGCTGTTGCCTGCGTTCTCATCTAATCTACGTCAAAGTTCCCCCTCAGAGTGGGTTTATGTTGTAAGGTATAGTTGGGGGTTGGGTGCAGTTGGTCACCATCCTCTCTCAAATCTTCTCCAAATATGATAGGGAAAAATTGAAAATTGGAAAACAGAGTACTCTCAAATCAAAATAAATCTTGCCTTTATTTCTAGAGAAAATGAAAAACCACATGCAATCAAACGACAATTCAAATCCAGAATAAGGGAGATTTAGAAGTTTTAACAATGCAAACAAAAAACTGTAATTAGGATTCCTAAAATGCCCCTATTATGGGATTTTTATAATCCTCTTGTCTTCCATGTAAATAAAAAGTAAAATCTAAATCATCTGCTCCTTGATTCCACAGATAATGCAATGATACGTGAATCCCCCAAAAATGCATTCCACCCATAAATAAAAAAATAAATAGAAAGAAATAGAATTACATTAAATGGAAGAGAACAGCGAAGTAAAAGCAAGAAGGAGATGCCGTGTTTTCTCCATAGGAAAAAAGATGTGATATTTGAATAGGAACTAACTAGACATAAAATTTCCTTGATCAAAACTAGGTACTCTTATTGCCTTGATAAACTCTCTCAGGAGCTAGTGGTGAAAGCTATTTCATTTTCATTTTAATTACAATGAACTACTCACTTAATGAAAAAGTCTCCAGTAGATATTCGTCTTCCATACCAGTTCTCTTTCTGTCAGGGACCAGTTTATAGCCAATCCTATTTTACACCATCCATGCTATTTTATTAGCATATTATCAGTGCAGGTTTTTCAGTCAGTCAGCTGTGCTTCTTCAATAGATAAAATGACATCATTTCTCCTGTTGTGAATGCTATATTGCTTCCCATTTTTGTGCAGATAAAGGCAGGTGGGAGGAGGGAGAGCTTGCAGTTGTATTTTCATCTTGTGACTATATTAATGTCGTGAGCTCCGTTTCTTGATCTTATATGGGATTTTCTGACAAAGACCTTCTGGAATAAGTTAAATATAAAGACATAAAATAGAGTTACCAAAAATGCATGAGAATTTGAATAAACTGAGCCCAAGCCTGCCAAGTGTTTTATTACTTCTTATGAGGTAAGGTTATGTTTACAATAATTACTTTCTTTAATATGCTACACTTGAACTTTTTAATAAGAATTTCTAATTTAAAGCAAGTCAGCCCCAAATAATTTGTTACTAAAAGTTTGATTAACCCTTTTCTTCACTAAACAGCTAGTTTCGAGCAAGTGGGAAACGTAGGAAATGCAGAAAGATAATGACCATCGCCTGAGCTGAAATGTGGCTCCCCTCCAGCTCACCTCTAGGAACAACAGAGATTTAAATACACGGTCTAGTCACATGTCATCTGTTCCTCATATATCATTTCGGGTGTCCAATATACATCACTAATTCTACATACAGTGAAATACAGGTTTGATTTTTGCTTTAACTACACTTACTGTATAATAGCTGCTGTCTACATTTATAAAACATTAGCGATCCTATCATTAACTTGTGAATGAGCTTGTATAGAATCCTGGGACACAGAATAGGAACACAGCATGAAAAACAGCAGCTTGCAAAACCAAAGATCCGATTCCATGCTTTTTTTCTGTATTATGCTCTGCCCTCAAAATTAGCATCTTGGCATTTACAGCTTATTGGTGCCTTTAAAATAAATAAACTTTTCCTTTTGATAGCTTCACTCGGAATTTGCAAGATTAGATATTTTGAATGCCCTTTTCAATGACCTAGACCAAAATTATGGAAAGTCTGCCTAGTAATTGGATGGTTTAAAAGCCTTTATAGTAGTCTGAAAAAGCCTGACTGTGCCACTCGTTTACTTCTTATTTTTATAAAGGGGTTCCTCAGTCTTTACATTATGAAGCCGTGATCCCAATGTCATTGTGTAAAAAGTACAAAGGAATAGAAGGTGTGTATCAGGTCTTCATTAACTCAGTCTGGAAGTGTCACATATCCATCATCTCTCTGGCCATTAGTCACAATTAGCTGCACAGCTCCACCAGAGGAAGAACTACCAGAGAAAGTGTAAAGGCATAGAACAGGCATAGATGTTTGGTGAGAACAATCTCTGCAAATGTACCTTCATTTGCATATTCTGTTCATTGTCAGTTTAGTGTTCTACTCATGTGCTTGTGATGCAAACCTCTGCTGTTGAATTTCACTCCATCTTGGCTAGGTCCAACAGTCGTGAGAACTTCCATGTTATCACCAATATAACAAATGAGGCAATCATCTGTGAAGTTTTTGGTGAAGTAAGTCACTTGTGGTCAGTTGAGACCTTTGAACCAATTTAATTGTACTGAACAAATGGCATAGACACTGTTGCAAAAAAAAAAAAATGCTTTGTAAACCAACACACCTTGCCTGCTGATACGCTGCAACCATCTTGAAATTGGCTAAGCGTATTAATCCTTAGGTTGTCACGAATGCCTACAGGCTGCCTTCAATAACATTGATTTGGCTGTCAGGTTGGGGTAAAATGTCAACATCTCATACTACCCAATTAAGGTTTTGGAGACATACTTTTTCTTGCAGAGAAACAAAAGGTCTGTCTCCTCTTATGTCTCGCATAACTCAGTGTATGCAGTGTACAACATCATATTATAGAGATACAAATAACTATGGCACATGACACAGCTGGGACACAGATTCTACCCAAGTAAAGCACCTATGTCACTGACATGGCAGAAGCTGCCCTCATTAGTAATGATGTACAAGGACAGTAGTGGTACATTTTTTTCCTTTGCAGCATGGCTTGTCAGAACACAGTATATCTGAAATTTTGCATATGTGATTTAAAAAAATCCTACTTGAAGCCTTCCAATGTCCTAAGATGTTTTTGTTGGTGGTGGTGGTGGGGGTTGTTTTTTATTGTTTTTTGAATTACAATAAAAGTTAAGTCCCTACGATAGATATGGGGGTGGGGTGTCAAATGGAAAATGGTACAGTCTCAGCTTGGGGAGAGCTTCTTTTTTTCTCAGCCCATTCTGCATGAGTCAGTAGCCCTTAATAGGACTGATAGGATATTCACTCTCTGTTGTTCTCATTGGAAACCACAGAAACAGTTATTTGTTTTCTAGAAGAAATGGTTATAGTATGGCCTTGTCTGTGTTTGAACCTGCTAGGCTTTGTTGTGTCTTTGGGACTGCTTTGAATTTGAGTCTAATAACACAGAAAATTCAGTGTGAGAGAGGTTATGAAATCACTAGTTATCTCCCTGTCTTTAAATTCCTCTGTCCCCTTCCTACTACACAGAGTTTTGTCAGTTGGACATAACATTTCAAAAATTCCCTAGCAGACACCACTGACTTGTTCTTATGTTCTTACTAGTGGAATAAGGGCATGGAGGATATTTTCTATCTGCCACACTTGCTCAAAAGGAAATTAGTTAAAGTATTGTGCTGGCTAGATTTATGTCAACTTGACACAAGATAGAGTCATCTGAGAGGAAGGAGCCTCAACTGAGAAAATGCCTCCATAAGACTGGGCTGTAGGGAAACCTGCAGGACCTTTTCTTAATTAGTAAAATGTGGGAGGACCCTGGCCATAGTGGATGGTTCCATCCCTGGGCTGGTAGTCCTGGGTGCTGTAAGAAAGCAGGCTGAGCAAGCAGTGGAAAGCAAGCCAGTAGGCAGCACTCCTCCATGGCCTTTGTCTCAGTTTCTGCATCCAGGTTCCTGTCCTGACTGCCTTCAATGATGAACTGTCATGTAGAAGTATAAGTAAAATAAGTCCCTTCCTCCCTGACTTGCTATTGGTCATGGTGATTATCACAGCAATAGTAGCCATACATATGCTTCCTCTATCTACAAGGTAGGCCATAAAGGTGTGAGAGAGAATGCAGTTTTTGACCACATCATCTAAAAAATGTGCTTAGAAAAAGCAGAGCAGCAAGACAGAAAGAATGACATAAGTAAGCAAAAAGTCTTACTATTCTGGACCAGTCAGATTTTAATAAGGAAACATCATACTTAGTCCACTGTGTCTTAAGTTTTTTATCAAAGCATCTTAATCTTTATCTGCGGTAGCCTGTGTTATTGTATGTGACATTCCCTTGGTGGGGCTCTGATTGCAGATGCAGCTTATGGGTAAAATTCTACACGAGCTCACATCCATCTCATAGAGACCACTCCTGCCTCCAATAACATCCTGCTCATCTTTCCAGAGCTTTGTCAATGCCACAGTTGCCATTATTGCAGTCCTGTTCAAACATCCAAATTATGGAATCATTCTTGGTGCCCAAAAGAGAAAAAGATAAACAGTGGCAGCTTCCATAGCAGAGTTTCATTCAACTATCAAGAAGGACAAAATGATATCCTTGTGAGGAAAATGGAAGGAGCTGGATATCATTGTAATAAGTGAGATAAGCTTATGCAGACAGATAAATATTGTTGGTGTTCTCTATACGTTTATGTGTACATATAATAAATACGTGTATGTAACATAAAAATAGGAGGAGGACTATTGAAGAGAATGGGGACATGAGGGAAAGGGCACAGAAGACATAAAAAGGTGAATATAATCAAAGAACATGATGTACTTGAAAGAAGATGTCATTTTGAAGGCTGCAATTCTTTCCAATCAATATATACTAATAAATTTAAAATAAAAACAAAGGCATGAAAATAAAAATGTCCAGATATTTAAAAAGAATGCAATGGCTAAATATCCTAGAAACTCCTCTTCCATGTGAGGATAAATGAATAGGAAAAGCCAAAATGCTTAAACCAGAGAAGACCTGCTAGAACCGAATTATAATTGCTAGTATGTGTAGAAGAATGCAACCAAATTTATTCCGTAGAAACCACATTTGCAAATATGAGAACTACAAGGAAGACATATTGAAAATAATCTTAACTTAACAAACTCAAACTTGTTCCAAGTGAAGTCTCTAAAACACACTATTGTTATATAGTGACAGACTACTGAAAATTCTTTAATGACTCTCTACTTCTCTCAAGATGAAGCTTGACCTGATCAGAAGACAGGAGCCTTCAGTATGTGACTTCTCTTGGCCTCGGCAGAGCCCCAATGTCAAAAAAAAAAAGCATGACAAACTGTGCTTCTAACATGCCAAGCTTTTTTTTTTTTTTTTTTTTAGCTCTCTGCCTCTCCAGTGAGCAGTTCTTTGCCTCTTTCATCCACCACCTGTTTGTTTCCCCAGTGAACCTTCCTCATTCAAGCCCATGTCTCTCATTTCTCCTTCTGCAAAGCCAGGTCTAAGTCCTGAGTGCCCCAAACACATGTAAAAGTTCTGCATTCTCTGCTCTGTACTCTCTGGTCTATTTACGTTCTCATTGTTTCTCATCATTTCCCAAAGCATCATACAATAATCTAATGGCTTGTCTGTCAATGCTACTAAACTGTAGATTCCTTAGACTCAATGACAGTATCTCCCTAACTGTTCTGTCTTACATAGGAAGGTATCTGACCTGTGTTCAGGACAGTTATTTGAATAAAGGAGAGGAAGAGGAGGTGACTCTATTGTGGGATGTTAAAGACACCAAATCATCAAAAGGATGGATGTTCTGATCTATACTGAAAGTTTTCTCCAACTCGGCCTGTCTATGATTCTACAAAGAGAAAGACTGAAAACTGTTCAATACTGATTAAACTTACTTAATGAAAATTAGTTTCAGTTATCAGTCATCTTATCATGAAGAAGCCTTTATCTCAAAGTAAAAAGTTTATTGTAGTTATTGGGTTATCCCAATCAAAAATTAGCAAGTGAAAATTTATTACCAGTTATGAACTGATTTTTACCTATTCTTTATTCAGTAAGTACCTCGAAATTGTATAAGCATGTATATACTCATTTATGCACACATACATGTATATACATGCACAAATATGTCTGTATACATATAAATCTACATTAGATCCTGTGGTGTAATCACATAAATTAATCTTAATACTACAAAATAAATAAGAAAATTAAATTGAATGGTATGTTGACTAAAAGCTCACTATTAAAGAATTGTACCATTCCTTATTAATAAAATTGCCTTATAATTATCCATCCAGGCTCAATAGAACATAAAGACAGTTCTAACATAATTGAACAACTCAGTCATTCTTTTCTGTTTCTCAGTGGTATCTTAGTTAAGTAATGTAGCAGAGCTCTGGGAGGTACTAGTCAGAAAGCAGTTGAGTCTTGCTTTGGTTACTATTGTCATTAACTGTCTGTCATACCTAAGCCAGAAAGCCTCATATCAAAAAGGAATTCTCTACCTTGCTCACTTGTCCCAAGAAATTTTGTAATATCTGTGCTATATCTTGTAGTATCAGAGAATCCAGAGATGGTCATAAAATAAAAACTTATTTTTTTTTATTCTAGCTTGCTGCACTGAACTGATTCTGAATGTTAAGGCATATTTGTACTTTAATCCTGGTGATAATTACTAGAACCAGGCCTTGGCAAAATGGTGGTGATATGAAAGTTGTGCACTTAGCAGCTCCTTTTTGAGTGCCTTTGTATTCTGCTTTGTTTCTTTTTTAAAAGATGCATTTATTTTTAATTTATATGTATGAATGTTTTGCCTGGATGTGTGCCTGTGCACAATGTGCACACCTAATGCCCTCAGAGGCCAGGAAAGGATGTTAGATCCCCTAGAACAGGAGTTAAGGATGGTTGTGAGCTGTCATATGGGGCCTGGAAGCAAAGCCAGAGCGCCTGCAAGCGCAACTCATGCCCTTAACCCCTGGGCTATCTCTCCAGTCACAGTACCCCCGCCACACACACACACACACACACACACACACACACACACACACACACACACTTACACACTTTGTTTCTTAATATATAGATTCCTTATCATTATTCTTGGTTGTATATGACTCTATACATCAATACATTTGTGTATCTCAATCACTTACCTTAAAATTTATCAGTACTGAAAACTGCTCAAAATGCCTGCCTAGCTAATCTCATCATCAGTTCATATGATTATGCCCATGGATAAAACTAGAGTTGAACCTCCTCTCTACCACTGTGTTGTCTTTTGTTTGACTTGTTTAGGTTTGGTTTAAATAGGGTCATCCTAGTTTGTCCAAGATTGTCTCAAACTGACAATCCTCCTACCTCAGCCTTCCGAGTGCCAGAGTTATAGATAGGCATACCACCACATCCTCTTGTACTTTTCAGTTTTTGCCTCTTTCATTGTGGGTAAAATAGGGATAATAAGAGCATCTTCCATACAGGGCTATTAACAAGAGTTAAATAAATTAGTAAGTATAGTGTTTAATACAGTGCTGGCACATAGAGAGTGCCCAGTGAATGTTTACTACTACTAATTGTTTCTTGGGGGCAACTTGAATGTTTGATTGAAGCTTCAAATCTTTTCCCAAACTCTTAGGATTTCATTCTGGTGACACAGATCTTGCTTGCTCTCTGAGGAGAGCATGAGTAGCTATTCTCTGCACAGTTGGGCAATATAGAAGCACCAATGAGAGAATAAGAGTCCTCAGCTACTCAGAGGTAAAGCTGTATAATTAACACAAAAAGTGAAGAATCCCTTTAAGGTAGACAAGTACTCTAGCCAAGGACACCCATGGGAGCTAAATCACTCATCAATTTTGTAAACCTCAAATGTCTTTGGAGAGGTTGTTAAAAATGCCTTTGTCTGCTCTCTCTCCAGATCCTCTCCAGTGACAATTCTTCCTTGCCTGGATGCACATTTGGACACACCATATCAGACACAACTACATTCCTGGGTTTGAACCCAAACAGCTTAATGACCACTATCCAAAACATCCCTGAGAAATATATGATAGTGCAATGTTATGCTCTGAAATTCATTTTTCTTCTTCATGGGGATCATCTTGGTTATAGAAAGTGCACTTTTTAAATATATGAAAGGAAATGCCAACAAGTTTTGAAATCCTGTTATCTCTCTAGTAACTTCATTTCTAGATGAAATTCACATCCTTAAAAAAAAACAAAAGGATTTCTTTTCTTCATTTTCCTTCCTTTAAATAACTGTTGCCTAGCAAATAAACCCATTGTATAAGGCCACCGAGTGAAGGAAAAAACACAAGACAAGAAAAAGGTTACAGAGTTCCCAGTGCTGAAGCCAAGCTCAAAGAGACATGAAACTGTTACCATCCCATTCTAGCTGACCCTTGAACTTGCCCTTGGAGAAGGCAATATTGCTCACTTCCTAACAATAGGTATTCCACAGGACTTTATGTAATGCACTTGCTTGTCCAGCTCTATTCTTTTGGTTTTAAAAACCCACAAATTTTGTTTTTCCTCTAGTGTAGTTCACACGTCAATTGTTTTCCATTTAAGAATACTTTGACCGAAATGTTTTAGATGTCCTCTCCTCCCTCCCAAGCTCAGGCAGCAGTCCGTTTGATCTTTGTTGAGTGACCACATATGGCTGGAGTTATTTCCATCCTGGAGCTTGAAAGCACCGTTCACAAGTCATTCTCTATTTTCTTCTCACTCCCTCCCAGTTCAAAGTATATGTTCTCATGGCAGAACCGAACGATACATCTCAACAGAGCATGCTTTATGAAATGTCTGTTAGAACATTTTGATTTTATAAAGCATCAAATGTTCATGTCTTACATATTTGGTCAACACTGGATACTTCAGAATTGAGGTTATATGAAGCATGACCCAAATAATGGCTTCGTGGTATGCCATAGAGTTAATTTAATGGTATTATCTTCAAATAAACATTTCCATCCATCCTGCTTCTCCTACCATTTTCAATTATAAACTATAAAGTAAAATTGAAATTGTCAAGTCCCATCAACAAGCATTGATTAAGCGCGTCTCAGCTTTTTCAACTCATGATAGACCGTAGCAGTGAGAACAAGTACTTTGGTCCTCTTATTTCCTGTATTTTTCTTCCTCTAACTGCCTGCCCATAAGTCTTTGTGGTTTATAATCAGGAGCTATAGATAATGGCCATGAAACAGCTATGATGTTTGACTAAATTGGGAGAAAATCAAATGTTGTTTCTAAACTGGTTTACTAAAAGAAATGGCCAAGGGCAAATTTTAAACCTTAAATACAAATTCTTATGTACCTCTTAAAAATTTATTCTTTTCTGGGACGGAATGCCTTCAGAAAAACAAATATCATATTTTCTCTCATTTATGGTTCCTGGATTTTACACAGATTTATCAATTCATTCATGTATATATGACATGCAAGTAGAAGCAAGAAGCAAAATTATAGGACAGCTAAGGGAATGAACTAGTGTCAGGAGAAAGTCAAGGAGAGAGGAGTAGAGAATATGCTGAACATAATATATATGCTTTCATGAAACCTTTGGAAAACAATAAAGAAAACAAAAACATTGAAATGTTAAGTACTAATAAAGACCCATATGAATGCAAAAATAAAAATAAAACAGATCCCCCCAAAACTCCCAGCTGCTCCATGATAGAACAGAATTAAGCCTCTTTATTTGCACATTACAAACTTGTGAATTTGCCTGTTTGTTGAAACAGAATTGAGAAACCAAAATCAACCCACTCAGTGCTCTCCTGACCATTACCAGATATGGATAGAATAGCAACAAACACGAGTTACTCGATGTACATATTTCCAGATGAGGTCAAAACAAGGTGACAGTCTGCCTTCTTATTCTGTAAACCAATGCTTTTTGTAGTCATTCTGGTGCCACATTTATGTGTGTGTGTTTCTTGAATGTCTCCCAAGAATAATACTGGAGTCGTTTCAAGTGTTCTAAGTGCAAGAAAGCTGTTATGTTTCTGAGGAAAACAATGCATGTATTAGCTAAGCATCATTCAGGCATAAGCTGTAGTGCTGTTGGCCATGAGTCCAATGTTAATGAATCAACAAAACCTATTAAATAAAGTTTACTAAGCAGAAATACACATAAAACAAGGTTATATATTGATTGCTTTATGAAAATGTGACCACAAGCTTATAAAAACCTAAACTTACATTTCCTTTAGGAGCAATAGTTCAGTTCTTCATAAAATGGAACTATAATAAATAACAAGAATTAATTGCATTTTAAACTCAGGTTAAATTAGAACTGCCAAGAAATCAGCTAGAAAAATAAATTAAAAGAATATCTTTCTATGCCAAAATTCTTGGGTCATAGAGCCTTAGATTTTTCTATATAGAGAGTGTAATGGATCCCTAAAATAGAGAGTTTTTTAATTGTCTTTTTCTGTCATTATTTTCTGGAGGAAATATCCCACTGGGAACACAAGTGGCACAGCTCCAGAACCCTAGTCCATAGCCCCTTGAGAAAGGATCAGCTCCCAGCTCAGGTCACTGGGGCTTCCAGCTAAATCTAAGTATGCATATTTCCTGGCTCTTCTTCCATCTCTTCTTATTTATTTGTTTATCTATCTATTTATTTGTTCATTTGTTTGAGTGTACATGCATACGTGTGCACATGCCACAGTCTGCATCTGATGGTCTAAGAACAGCTTGGGAGAGTCAGTTCCCTCCTTCTACCCTGGATTCCTGTGGACTGAACTCAGGTGGCCAGGACTGAACAGCAAATGCCTTTACCCACTGAATACTATCTCACCTATAAGCTGTAACATTGTTGTGGGCAGGGGAGAGATAAACCTGGAATGGCTCTGTCCCTAGTTTAAAGTAAAACCATAAATAAATTCATTTTTCTACAGATGGATAGATGGATGATAGATAGATAGATAGATAGATAGATAGATAGATAGATAGATAGATAGATAGAAGACAGACGTATATGTAGTTTGTTCTTTGTGTGGGCAAGAGCCAAGTCCAGAGTCAGGCTTTATGGCTTTATGACCAAGGGGCTAGTATAGTAGAAGTACTGAAATTAGATTACATGAATTATTCAATTGTTTGCCTCGTCTCTTGTTTTGAAATGAATTCTCTCTATGTAGAACAGGCTGGTCTCCTAATTCCATGAACAACAAAGCACAGTTTTACTTATATACTTTGTTTGTTTTGAGATAGGTTTCTCTCCATGTTATCCAGGTAGGATTTGAATCAAGACCTTCTGATCTCAGTAGTTGAAATTACAGGTATCCAGGCCACTCATTATTCAAGATTTTTGTTTGTTTGTTTGAAGGACTTTCTGTGTGTGGTGCAAAAGACTGAACCCTGGACTTTGTCTACACTGGATGAGCACTCTATAACTGAGCTACATTCCAAAACTTTATTTCTATTTTGATAAAGACAATTCTCTGTTTTAGTGTAATAAAAAAAAGTCCTTTGGTAAGTGGGTTTCTAAAAGCAGAGAAAACATTAGCTTCTTAAAGTTACCTACAAAAAGTAACAGCAACATTAAGCATGTATGATCAGGTTACCAATGTAATTGTTACCAAGTTATGTAACCCTGGAGAATGAAATAATTTTTAAAAATTCTAGCACCAGAGAGATTCTTCTCTTCATTTAATTGCATAAATGCATATAACATAATGTATGAACTAAAAAAATTAAAATATAGCTAGATATGATTATGCTGTGGTAATAAAATGTTTGGTTGTTGGTTAGCCCTTAATGCTAATTCTGTTCTTAAGATAAGACATGCCTTTGGTAGAATGCACTGCTACACAATGAAACAAAACTTCTTTGCATTGCAAGTGTCTTCTCTGACTAGGCTCCCCTCTTTGAGTACCAGACTTGCAATGTTTGGATGTCTGTAATGGGTTTGACCAATGATTTGGGATCCAAACAAAGCAAGATTTCAACCATTGGCTGCTGGAGTGCAGTGATACACCCGAAGCTAGCTGGGTTCTGCAAAGAGTAACAGCTACTTCCGTCGTTCCATAGGCAAAGCACAATAAGTGTTGATTAATGGGAGTTTTATCGACAGGCTATATACCAAGGAGCCAAGAGGGGAGCTGCTTGGTCACTGCCTAATGTTTCAGTTGCTACACCCTAATGATTTTTGTTTTTCTCCAGCACATTTCCTGTATTCCCACTTTAATTCACTGCAGTAATAGATTTCCTACCAGTAACCTTTACCTACTCTTTAGACATCCAGAGAGCTTCTTATTAGGCACTAATTCTAGATATTTTCCCTAAATTTTTCTTGGCTTTACTTCTTCCCATTATGCCTTTTAAATAATAAATGTAATTAGTGGTTCATAAGGCTTAATATTTAAAGTACTTTTATACTTGTTTAAAAAAAAGTCAGTTCTTAATGTACCTATGAGTTAGGCCAGCTCAGCTCTGTCTACTCAGGCACCTTCCTGTCAAACAATAACACTTGACTGCTCCCTGTCATGAAAGACCATATTATGGATATCCTCGGTGGACTCAGGTGTAATTTGTGAGGCCTTTCACTGTGTTTACCAGGAAGGGAGACATGCACTACACAATTGTTGAACGCATGCCACTTAGAACCAGGGACTTGGTCTTATTTTATTAAGCTTGAATATAATGCATAACATGGTTCCATACACACCTGGGCAATCCAAAGAAAATTGATGACTATGAGTAAGGGAAGTAAAATATACTCCCTCCTGAATTCAAAGTGATCACCTAATTGAGGCAAATTGCCTTCCCCAGGATTTGCTTATAATAGAAAAATGGAGCTCCTGAAAGGCTTGATGATACTGAATTGGTACCCTTTTGAACTAAATTATTCCTTCAGAGAGCAAAATGGTCTTCCTGGAAGAGGTAAATTATCTTAAACTTATGAGCTCTTTACCTCAAAGAGAAAGCACCAATTTGCTCTGGGAACTCTGTTCGTCAGTTGCCCACATCCTCCAGCACAAAGAATCTGCCACTGTAAACTGTTTGTCAACTGTGGCTTATGGACTTCAAAATGCAGCTGAAGTGTTTTCCTGCTTAAAGCAGCCATATTGGAGACATATTAGAGCCATATTGGGGACAGGGATGCGCTTTGCATGGGAAGTGTAGATTTAGGTAATTAAAATAGTGTCCTTGTAAGGACTGGCATTTCATGAGAGGAAGTCACTTCACTGCTGAGGGCCTAACATGGATGAGGTGAAAATAGCTGACTTTTCATTGGACTGGTTTTAAAAGCACATGCCTATAAGCCCTGCAATCAAGAGGATGATGAGGTCAAGGACAGTGTGAGCGACATGGCAAATTTCAAGTCAGCCTGTGGTACGTAGCAAGACCCTGTCAAAAGAAGAGAAGGAAAAGAAAACCACTTCTGCTAGTTGAAGTCTTTCACTGATGTCTTGCAAAACAGCAGTATGAATGCAGATACCATCCTCTCCAAAACAGTTCTTGTGAATGCATAGTGTGTGTGGACCAACTCTGATCTAAGCAGTGCTGAAGTGATATCTTTGGATAGACGTTCTTCAGTATTCTTCTGTTACAGATTTACTACCTGGACTTCTTCCTTGCATTTCAATGCTGCCCTTCTGCGTATTTCAATATGCCATCTTTCCATCTTCTTTATTATTAAGATTGTTATTGTTGCAGCTGCTGCTGTTTCAGAAATGGAGCTGAAGGAGGTCAGCAGAGGAAAATATTCTATTTATTGCTTTGTGTCCAGGGGGTGCACTTGTCCATTTAAGTGGGCATGCAGGTGTGCACATGTTTGCACATGGAGGCCAGAAGCCGAGGTTGGGAATCTTCTCCCGTCACTCCCCACCTTAGCTTTAGATACAGGGTCTCTCTCCAAACCTGGAGCTCACCTATTTGGTTACACTTGCTGGCTGGTGAGCTCCGGGGATCCTCCTGTCTCCACCCACCTCAGTGTTAGGTGCTGGGGATCAAAACTCAGGTCCTCGAGCTTGTGTGACACACCCTTTGGCAACTGAGCTCTCTGCCCAGCCCCACTTACGCTAAGTTCTCTTCCACTCAGTGTTTACTAGCAGCTCTGTTGCACCCACGGTATCCGTTTGCCCTCTCTGATGTTTGTAATGAATATGAGTGAATTCTACATTAGCTGTCACTGTGATTAATGTCTGTTGGGTATTGAGCAGGGTATTGAACCAAAAGGTAGCTTTAAGCAGACTGTGTGTCACGTCCCCGAAATCCTTGCCTTACTATTGTGTAATATCTGAAATGATTCTGACATCATCTCACAGTGTCTAGGTCCTGGATAGTGCTTAAATGAACTCTCCTGATTGTCTTGGTCACATCAGATTGATTCGCTGGTAATCATTTCGTTGTCAGATCATCACAGCCTAGACTTTCACACAATTCTGCTACTTGGGACTGTTGATCTCAGGATTTCTATCCTTGTCCACTTCAGAACACACTCAAGAGCATCCAATCTTCCTCACAAACCCCTTCCAACCTCACTGTACTTTGAAGACATGCACTTGGATCACATGTCAGTGAGACTTTCTTTATTTCAATAATCCCACAATCCTTCTCATCTGCAATTTTTACGTAATTAAATGCATCTTTTACTGAAAGCACAGAGTTTTGTAATTGTGTAACTGCAGGTTACATTTACTCCTAAGAAACTGAGTTCATTTTCTTCTCCTTTCCACTGTAAACATTTTCAATACAGTCTACTAGATAACAAAGCCTGATTCCATTGTACGTCAGGCACTCTGCCTTCTTCACTGGATGGTATTTTTGAAATGGTAGAGTAATGCAGAAATCTACCCAGCACATGTTGAATTCATTGGCTGACCTTTCCAAACGCAGATTTTTGTCATTAAACTAAAAGTGATCCAAACCTTTAAATATAAAGTAGGACAATATTAGATCTATAATAACTCTACTTAGGGCTTGTGCTTTAAAAAAAAAGCTTTTGGTCTTAAACAAATGGATTTCTCTCTCTTTCATCCAAGTTCCACTCTGTTTCTGTCTATCTCTTACTCCTGAGAGCTGAGGCAAATTAACTCTTTACAGGAAAATAGAGCAGGAGACTCTAGGTTAAAGTGGTCATTTTTTTTCCAAAATAACTTTTATTGATTATAGACCTAAGTCACTAAACGGATTTGGCTGAAGTGAGAATTGTCACAAATGGCTCCTATCACTTTCTCTTCCTGCATCCGCTTCATAGCCCATCCTCAGCACACACGCAGTAATTTCACAACTCTCCTCTTCTGTGTTATTCTGAGATTGATATGGGAAATGTGACCTCCTTGAAAATTAGGACCAGGTCAATTAATCTCTCTATCCTCAAGGCCTCTCACAGTGTCTGGGATATGTGTGGGCTCACTGAATAAATGTCTATAGAGGTATCAGTTAAATAATTCATCGGCTTTTAAATTTTCTGATGCTCTTACACGTTTCTCCAACCCCAATACTGCAATTAAGGGTAAATAGAGGTCAAAGACTTATAGCCACATGGACTCAAATCCCCTTAATGTTTATTCTATCAAAACAAGAAAGGTCATAATTCATAGAATGCTAAGAGGCACTGGTCTAGTTCAATCCTATCTTTAATATGGCATTACTATCTAAATAGAACATGTCTGCATTAATATTTCAATTACATTATTTTTAAAATCCCAGACTTCCACTCAAGGTACTGTGGTCAATAGGTTACTGAAAAACACTCGCAATTGTTTATTGGTGCTGGCAGAAAAATAAACATAAATAGACATACTAAAATTTAGAATCATGCTTTCTTTTACAGGCTCTACATTTATCTGACAGTATCAATAAATATCCTTCCACAGGTACACTAATATCCAGGGCTCATCAGGAAAAGATTTTTAAAACATTCTCACATCGACCAGCAATAACAGACATGTGTAAGTGAAAACTAACTTTATTGCAAACATAATTGCACTGAATGTCTGTAATTGGGTGGCTCCAAAAATCACCTGTTTCAATTACTTAGGGATTGTGATGGAATTTTACCTAGTGAAGATTCAGGGAGCTAGCCAAATTATTTATTTCTTTTAAATGATGGGTAACATGAATAAAAGTATTAGTATGTTATTTAAATCTAATTTGAAAACATGATTTACATGATGAAAATTGCTCTACTTCTTAATCAGAGTCACTCTGGTAGAACTGCTTTAATAAAAGTTTCATTTTTAAATATAATTTAGCTTTCCTATTAGAAAACGAATTCTTCTATCTCCAAATTACATATTGCCTCACATTTTAACCTTATCTCGGATCCTGAAGCTTACCTGAAATGGAGTGAAAGAGGGTACAGCCCAACAACCTCATCATCTTTGGTTCGTATTTCAGGTCTGCACAATTGTCAACCTCATGTTATGCTGTTCTCTGGTTTAACATTACTACTTCACAGTGATATGCCAAGAGGTAGAACAAAACATTTTCTAGGTTGCTACTCTTCCTGTGGATTTTCATTTATCAGAAAACACTCAGTCTCCCTTAGCTTCTTCCTGCAAGTGAAATAATTTTCTAATCACTAATGAAACATGAGAAAGATATGCAGTCATGGGGTTAAGAAAAGAGATAAGCAAACCAAACAAACTTTTGGTTTGGCTTGATTTTGTTGTGTCTACATAGCTCTGGCTGTCCTGGAACTCTCTCTATATGTATACCAGGCTGGCCTCATACTTAGAGATCCATCTGCCTCTGCCTCCCGAATGCTGGGATTAAGGATGTGTATCATGGCTTAAAGAGACTTTTTATAATTACCCTGTAATTGAATTTTTTGTTAATTCCACCCAGACAGGATGAACTTGCTCAAATTAGTGAATCAAAAATCCTAGTAAAGCATAGGATCAAATTGATGAATGATATCTGTCCTCATGTGGATGCTGAATATCTCAGAAGATCCCATTTTAAAAGCTTGCTCCCTAGGGTGGTGCTACTGGGAAGTGTTGGAACCAATAGGAGGTATGGCTTTAGGAAAGGTCCTCACATCATTGGGGACATTCTTCGAAAGGAGATTGTAACACCTTGGCCTTTCTTCCTCTCTGTTTCCTTCCTGGTCATTAGTTGAGTGGTTTTGTAGGCCCACATCAATCACATCAAACAATCATGGACTGAAATATATCCATAAATGAGATCCAGAATAAACATTTTCTCTCTATACATGAGTTATCTCATTATTTCATTACAGTAATGCAAAATTGAATAATGCAGAACTATAAGGTCACATCATCCTGTACTGTGTTCACAGTGAGGAAACTGAGGCTCAAGTTTCTTGCTCAAAGTAGCAGAGATATTTTGTCCATAAATATCTCACCCTGAACTAGAATCTATGTCTATTCAAGTTCCAGAACAGGACTTCTCCATCCAGGTCATCAACCTGGACATGATGAATAAACTAGAGAACTTCAGCACAAACATTTCATTCTCACCTCCATCATCTCCAAAAACCTTACCCCAAGTGAATCCCATTTGTGTATCAGCTGTCTCTTCAAGACATACTGACATTTGAGTGTGATTGACAAAATATCACCATCCTCTCTATTTTTTCCATTATCTACTACAAAGCCAACTTTTACCAAGCCTCACAGACCCTCTGCTCCCATCCCTCACCAGACACCTTCCTAACATCTGGCCAGACAGTTTGACTGCCCTATCAGACTGACAGTAAATGTTAATGTTTAGTGTCAAAATTCATAGTGACCTTTCCAAGGATATTGTTGGAAGAACTGAAAGATGATGCAGCAATTTACTTGATTAAAAATACACTTGTAATGAGTCTGAAAGAAAAGGAAGCATTTTCCAACAGTAGCATGATAAAATATAGATGCTATGGGATGATATGCAAAACTATTTAATCTTATAAATATGTCATTTTAATTCCAGCTAATGGATATGGACACTTTAAAAAATGTAAGAGAACTGGACATTAATTGATAAACTCTGCCTCACCAAAGTAGGCCATTGCATATAGAATTCTAGGCACCATCTTGATTTTACATATTGTGTTAATGAATATATAAAAGGCCTATTTAGATTTTCATTTAGATGTTTTATTTAGGATGGAAAATTAGATTAGGTGTGTAATAAACTGGCATTGAATTATAATTACACATAAATCATTCAGAGTCAAGTGTTCAAAAGTCTTATCAGATAATATAAGCAGAATGGTAACAATAAATAATAAAACAATGAGAAGCAGCAATTGCCCTGAATTGTATATTAAATACATCAAAATTAAATGACTGTGTAACACTAAGATGGTTAAATTTCTTTCTGGGTTTGTTTTTATTCTCCTCTACTTTCTTACCTCTTCTATTTGCTCTGCCTATATTAATAATATTCATATTGTAGGGTGTCTTCCCATCCCATGACCCCATTTTCTACTATCTATCTCCCAATAGGGGTAGGCCCCAGCTGCTGTGTATGTACCACATAACTAATAACAACCTCTTTCTCTGAGCCACAGGTGATTGGATATGTGAAAATGTTTGACCTCCACTGAGCTGATTTTTCTCCTGTGCCCTCACCTAAGCTATAGCTGATCAGATGAAGATAAACACTTACCTCAGCGTGTGACAATTGGATTCTTCTCCTAAGAATTTGCACTTGGAATGCAGAAGTGTGAAATTGGCCTCTGACCTTCAGTTAAATGAAAACTCCAGAAATCTAGAAGCTATATGGAGACTATGATGTTGTGTTTCCTGATATCATGAAACTCAACCTGGACAGGGGTGGGAGTGGCTTCTCAGTGAGTGTGTCTAGTTACCCATGAGGGACAAACTGTGTGGTCTACTTTTGGGTTTCCTTGAGATGCTGTGTTTCTTCCAATAAATCCTTTTATACTTATGCTAATTTTAGTGCACTTGGGTTGTTTACAACCAAATGCACAACAACTAATACCCTTTTGGCTATTTGTTTTCTTTACTTCCTTCCTTTTCCTCATAATCATGAAAACAAACCAAGAAATTTAGAATTTCATATGCTAGGGGACATGGAGACCCTGAACTTTGCCACAGGATACCTTTACTATTGTTCTTCACACTCACTATATTTTTTTTAAAAAAGGAAATGATAATCTCCAACCTAGTACATTGTCTTTATTTCTTCTCTCCTCACTAAGTTTTCCACTAATATGGACTCAAGCTCCCTGGCTTACATATTTTATTAATATTTCTAATTGCTGCAATGAACAGCACACAGTTTCATCGTGAAGACTGATTATACCATGAAGCTGTGTCCTCCCAGCTATGTATGAGCTGAGCTGTTGCCATCCATCTTCATACTTCCAAAGTAAAGACAAAGGACTTTAGAAATGAACCACCAAGTGCTACTTTTTATTCAGATATATATATATATATATATATATATATATATATATATATATATATATATATATATATATATATAATCACAGAGATTGGGGTTTGCCTTTTATACTTTGCATGCCGGCCGTGTAGATTAGTTAGAATTGGTTTTCTTTTGTTTCCGTGTTTTGTTTTTATCATTTTCACAATGAATTGTAACTGATCAAATAAATACATTACTCAGTTATCAAAGATGGCTAAAGTGCAGGCTTAGTTATGCTACAGAACACTAGGGCTATTATTTAATATTGCTGCTTCCATTACTGTAGCTGAAACTGATACCACTCCGAAGAGAATCAACAGCAAAGACACAGGAAAAAGCAAGGGAATGCACTGAGCATGCTGTAGGGACACTAAGCACATTCTTTGGATTCTTGTGGGAGAATCATGTGATGTATTTAGGGCCATCTTTCAGGTTAGATACAGAAGATCTTGTCAGCAATGACAAAGATTTTGAGTTTCACTTCAGAGGATGGTGATAAACCATTTGAAGGGTCATGCCTAGGAAAATTTTGAGCAAAAAAGACATAACATAGCATTCTCAGGAGAGAAATGAGTTGATGGAAAGATAATTAGTTCAAGGTAGATGATGTTTGAGACTTAAGTCAAAGCTTAAGAGATCACTGAAGCAGGCTAAAGTTGATAAGTGCTGCATTAGGACACTGGCAACAGAGGCAAATGGGAAGGGACAAAAGTTCATTCTTTGAAATTTTCATACATGTATACACTATGTGTCGTGATCATATACATTCCCAATTCTCCCTCTCCAACTTGGCCAGGCTCTCTGTACTTGTGTTAGTAACCACAACTGCTGAGTTCATAAGTGCAAGAGTGATGTCATGTCCAGAGGACAGCATCTTACACCACTCCTCCACATTCTCTGGCTCCTACATTCTTTCCACCCCCTCTTGCAGGATGTTCCTAAACCTTGAAGGTGGTGCAGCTGATCACATCCAGTCACTTATGCTCAACACATTGAAGAGTATACTTCTCTGTACTAGCCACTGCCCACTGAGGTAAGAAGCTTTCTTATTATTGAGATACTTGCACACCCATGTTCGTTGCCACTCTCTTCACACTAGATAGGAAATGGGATCAAGCAAGATGCCATCAAATGAGGAATGGATAATGAAATTGTGGTTCATATATATAGTAGAATATTATTCAGCTGTAAAGAAAAATAAAATCACGGAATCTGTAGGCAAATTGGATGAAACAGGAAAAAAAAAAACATTTTGAGAGAAGTAAGTATACCACAGATGTAACTGGGTATGAAGGAGAAGGAAATAGTCAAAGGCTACAAAGAAATGTAAAGTCTATGTGGCTGAAAGAAAGGAAAGATTAAAAAATATAGTTAATTTTAAGGAACCATGTGAGTTTAATTTTAAGCATATTGAATTAGAGACTACATCAGGCCATCAAACTAGAAGTATCAAATGGATTAGTGAATGATGGAGAGAAGTAGGGCTGAAAATACTGATTCTAGACTCACATAAATGAAGCATTGGCTACTATAGAATCCATCCTTCTAGGAGAAATTGAGCAGATGACAAAAACAGATAGTTCTGCTCTCGAGAACTGACAGTCCAGATAGTATATTAAAAATATGCAGTCGAAACTAGCCAAACTAGTGGAAGCACATGAACTGTCAACCAATAGCTGAGGAACCCCCATGGAACTGGACTAGGCCCTCTGCATAAGTAAGAAAGCTGTTTAGCTTGAACAATTTAGGGGGCCCCCAGGCAGTGAGACCGGGACCTGTCTTTAGTGCATGAGCCAGCTTTTTGGAACCTAGTGCCTATGCTGAGACACTTTTCTCAGCCTTGGTGCAAGGAGGAGGAGATTGGACCTGCCTCAACTGAATGTACCAGGCTCTGCTGACTCTCCAGGGGAGACCTTGCGTTAGAGGAGGTGGGAATGGGGGGTGGGTTGGGGGAGAAGTCTGGGGGGTGGGAGGAGGGAGGACAGGGAAATCTGTGATTGATATGTAAAATGAATAGAAAACCTCTTAATAAAAAGAAAAATTGTATCATCTTTATTAATTTGTATATATGTGTGTATATGTCTGTATATAAGCACAGACATGCTATATGCAAATGTGGATATCAATGCTGTGGGATGGTCTTTCTGTACACTGTGAATATGTGTTGCTGTCATTGGTTGATAAATAAAGCTGATTTGGCCTATAGCCAGGCAAAATAAGGTTGGGTGGGAAAGCCAAATAGACATACAGGGAGAAAGAGGGCGGAGTTGGGTATATGCTATTCAAACACCCAAGGAGCAAGATGTCAGAGAACCCGTAAGCCACGGGCCTTCTGATGATGCATAGATTAATAGAAATGGGTTAATTTAAATGTAAGAGCTAGCTAGCAATAAGCCTGAGCCATCAGCCAAACATTTATAATTTAAAAAAAAAATATGCAGTAGAACAGTGGTGGTACACTCTTTAATCCTAGCACTTGGGAAGCAGAGGGGGCAGATCTCAGCCTGTTCTACAGAGTGAGTTCCAGGACAGCAAGGGCTACACAGAAAAACTCTGTCTCAAAAACCAAAAAATAAATAAATAAATAAGTAAATAAATAAATAAGGATTAAATATTTAGCCAGGTGGTGATGATGGTACACACCTTTACTCCCAGCACTTGGGAGGCAGAGGCAGACAGATCTCCAAGTTTGAGGCCTGCCTGGTCTACACAGTGAGTTCCAGGAAAGCCAGAGCTACAGAGAAACCCTGTCTTGAAAAAAACAAAAAAGGAAAAAAATGCATAAATCAAAGCAATCATTGAAGGCTTCCTGAAAGAGGTGGCTTTGTAACTGGGCTAAATAAATAGCTACATGATTGATGGGTATAGTTTCTCACCATAATGATGGAGTTACAAATAGTAATAAACACCATGTTATTTAATCTTAATAAATTCATAGTAAGAATAATGTCTCTTTCCAACCAAGAAAATGAATAGCTCATCATCATTAGTATAGACCCTGAAGATGTTGGGGTAAAGAAAGGAGAATGTGGCAATATACTTAAAAATAATTAAGCACCAGTCTGGACCATGTGATGACATTTTTTTTTCTGTCTCTTCTCAACCTCTTTTACATGATGCCATTTCTGAGAAATGACTTTAGGGCAGCATTACAGACATGCTTAATTCTCTTAGTTTGTGACATTGAAGAAGTTTGGGTTTTTAGTTTGTTTGTTTGTTTGTTGAAGGAGCTGCCTTAAAACAGAAAATAAGTGACTGGAATAAAATGTCATCTACTTTTAGCAAATACTGGCAAGTGTTTACTCTGCAAATCACTCAGCTGGGCCAGGGGAAGGGAGACTAGAAGGCAACAAAACTTAGCAAGGGTTAGCCCCTGCCTGCTAAGGAGCTTGTTGTCTGGTGAAGGTGATTGACCGGGCATAATATAAAGTTCGTGTAATAAATACAAACAAAGCAAAGGCCGTTTTGAAAGGTGTGAGTTGAAGCCCTTATGGTATGATGAAAGTCACCTACTAATCTCAGTTCTGGTGTCAAAGATCAGCCATTATGAACCAGAAAACCAAGTAATATTCTGATAGGCTTGTTTGTCAGTTAAAGAAAAGCATGTACGAACAAGCAGTATTCTGTTTCTTACCCAACTATTTAATTCTATATCACCTGCAATTTGAAGGAAAATGTAAAGAGGTTTCTTTCTTTTGAAGTTTAATTTCTGATGATGTCATGATTCAAAGCCCCAAAAATAGTCTTCAAAATGGGAAAAATAACAAGTTTCTTCTTAACTCTTATTTTACAACTCTAATATTTCAAGTCAAGACTTGGATGAAAGTGAGAAAGAAGATTCAGTAGGATTTTGGCTGGAAACATTTGGCAAGCTTCCATCACTTGCCTGCTGCAGGAGCCAGTGTTTGATACAGAAGGAGCTGCGAGCTTCTCCATCCTACTCCGGTGGTCCAGAGATTCTGGCTTTGGACAGCACCATCTGGACCAGTGTGAAGGGCAAAGTCAAACCTCCCACGTGCATTTGCCTAGCTGGGCAGATCAACTTCGGAGCAAGGGCACAGGTTCCCTCTTGGAGACCATCAGCTTTCTTCCTTGGTGGTGTGGATAGCTTCAAGGTACCACTGCTATCACAAAGAGACTAAAGCAGCTTTTCCTGTCACTGTGGATTGCAAATTGCCCAATTGTGAGTTACTGTTTATCCTGGGTTTTGGCAGTGACAGTCATGCAGCTTCCTGTATCATCTTTTCCTCTATGGATGGAGGAGCTTTCCCTGCATATAAATCCCAACAAGTGTCTCTTTGGCAATCCTTTTACAGAAGGCTTTCCTGGTTGTTTGGTGAATGGGGGTGAACATGTCTAGTAAGCCTAAGTTGAGCTCCACAGACTGTTTTGAATCTGAAATCTCACTTATCACCTGTGTGTCTGTTCTTTGGGTCATGTCTTATTTACTGTTTCCTTATACTTGATAAAATTTAAAGTACTGAGATCACTACAATAGACCTTGAAACCAAACAAAATCATTGTCATAAGCCATTATAGTAATACATGCTCTCTTGTCCATGTCTCTTTGACATTTTTTGTTTGTATTTGCCCAAATGTTCCCACCTAAAGTCAAAATGAAAAAGAAAAAAATATTATTGCCTGCTCAATGCAATGGATACTTGCTAATGATCTTTTCTTTCTTCATTTGCTCCTTTTTAATTTTTTTCCTTTATTTTAATGTTATACTTATATCATATATCCCCCCTTCCCCTTCCTCCCTCCCAACCCTACCATACACCTATATATACATGTACATGTAGGTGGTGACATAGCATTTGTGTGTGGAGGTCAGAAATAGGTTCTCTCCTTCCATGTGTGGGTTCTGGAAAGAGGACTCAGGCTATAAGCCTTAGCACTCAGCATCTCTACACATTGAGCCATCTCACCAACTCCACAAAAGCACTTCTTTGTATAACAAAACAAGTCATTTGTTGTTCTTCATGTCTCAGGCAAATTCTATTCCAAAATGAAGCAAAGATGGTACTGATGATCACAACTGACATTAACAAACAACATGTCTATCTGATTCAATTTCTAAACTACCCAGGCTGACTGCTTATACTTTGATATTTCACCAGAGTAGACTGACAGAGAAAGCTTGTGTCACCACCAAAAGAAGATACACACATACATGTTGAGGTACTCAGTATGTCAGTATGAAGGCCAGAGGAAACTTCTGCCTCTGGTTTATAAACTTACATTTTAAAAGATAAAATGTGGCTGGAGAGATGGTTCAGAGCTTGTTGCTCTTCCAGAGGACCCAACTTCAGTTCCTAACACCCACTTTAGGCAACTCACAAATGCCAGTAACTCCAGTTTCAAGAGATCTGATGCTCCCTTCTGGACTCTATGAGCATCTTCACTCAAGTGTACGTACGTACCTATACACAGACACACACATGCTTAAGTAAAAATCTAAAAAGACATTTTTAAAGGATAAAGAAGCTGTCAGTTGGGTTTCTCAGTTCGGCTGAACTCTCAAAAAATGACATTTCACTTTTAACTTTATCAAGTTAGTTTTTAGACTGGGTGAGAATGCATTTGTCATTTTATATATAGCCTGGGAAAAAAAGGGGAAGCAGGACGGGATAATGTTAGATATAATCACTTTAAACAAATGAAGTTAATAGCCAACCAACAGATGAAAGCAAGTCAGTTTAAAAGCAGGTTTATAAATTTGTTACACACATAAAAAATGTCAAATCCCTCAGGAATAAGATAGAACTAATGACAGCTGTCTCCTCCATCACCTTGTAATTTCTCTGAAGAATGTGCCTATGGTATGCAATAGTTGCCTATATGAAGTCTACAGAAAGAAGAATTGACTAGAAAGAAATTGCTTGTGTTAACTAACTCTGTCCAGAAAGACAGACTCTATATATTGCAATAATGATAATGATAATGATGGAATCATAAACATTATCATTTATTGATGTCTAAGTGAGTTAATATATGTAAGGCACGTAGAGCAGTGCCTGACACAAGTGGATGTTCACTAACCGTAAGCTATAATTATGATGCTATAATTGTATAATAGAGCAGTCTCCTTAGCACAAGCTAGTTTAGAACTAAAATCTGTAGCTAGCCCACAACCTTATCACATTCATCACTAGTTTTCTACCCAATTCTGTGTCCACATAAGCATATCTATATAAGCTGGTTTCCTATCAGTCAACAAATTACACAAGCCAGGCATAATCTTAAACTCTATTTTTTTTACTTTCTAATTCTACTTCTTCAAGAGGGTGTATGATTTTACTTTTTTGGTTAGTCATATTGACTAATCTCTCTCTGCTCCACTGTTACCAGCCTAGTCTGCGCCACCATTTTCTCCTTTCTAGACTATAACTAGTAGCCTCATATTAGTCTTTTATATCCAACTGCTTTTGTGAATATTCCGCACAGTTCTCCATAGACAGTGTGATTTGTTGTTGTTGTTATTAAAACCTAAGTGTCTTAGTTAGGGTTTCTTATGTTTTTTAGTTAGAGTTTCTATTGCTGTGAAAAAACACCATGACCAAAAATGACATGTGGAGGAAAGAGTTTATTTCATCTTATAATTTGTAGTCCATCATCCAGGGAACTTGGAGGCAGAAATTGATGCAGTGGCCATAGAGGAGTGCTGCTCACTGGTTTGCTCTCTATAGCTTGCTCAGCCTGATTTCTTACAGCATTCAGGACAACCAGCCCAGGGGTGGCACTACCCACAGTGAGCTGAATCCTCCCACATCCAACATCAACCAAGAAAATGCACCGTAGGCTTGCCCACAGGCCATGGGATGGTGTCATTTTCTCAAATGAGTTTCCCTCTTTTCCCGTGACTATAGTTTGTGTCGAGTTCACATAAATCTAGCCAACATATCAAGTATGATCTCTGTTACTCTCTTTAATGCCTTTTTATTGCTCTTATCCTACTACTAACAA
Organism: Peromyscus californicus insignis; assembly: GCF_007827085.1. Taxonomy (NCBI): domain Eukaryota; kingdom Metazoa; phylum Chordata; class Mammalia; order Rodentia; family Cricetidae; genus Peromyscus; species Peromyscus californicus. The sequence continues at coordinate 80,614,221 of NW_026294391.1, read as the reverse complement.
AATTGTCAATGCCTATGCCAATGAGGCCCTGCTTCATCTGTCCCCATCTACCTTTCCAACCTCACATTAGATTGTCACTCTTGCTGCATTTGCTTCAATGATACTAGCTTCCTTTCAGTTTAGAAAAACATGATTAAGAATAGAACTTTGTCTGAAAAGTCAGGGAATACATCCCAAAGAAAATGAGGTGTGAACTGAGAGCTGGTGATGGTAATTGTAGGACGGGTGTGGCAGGGTTCAGGAAAGAAGAGGAGATCATTCTAGAAAAAGAGAACCAACCGAAGGAGCAAATACCATGGGCAGGAAGTGAATTTGATATGATCCAGAAACAGAGTATGGCTTTAAACACATTGGAAGCAAACCAGAAGGCAGAAGCCAGTGTCATATCATAATAAGGAATTTGAAAGGGATCATGAATGCATAAGCCAAACTGTTAGGCTTTCATTATTTTGTAAACTATAATGTGGGTCTTCCAATTTTAAAGTTTTCCTTTTGTTTTAGCCAAATATAAGCTCATGTTCTTCACTAAGTCATCAATGAAGTGTGTTGGACCTGGCGTGGCAGATGGTGACCAAGAGATGCCAGAATACAGAGAACAGAGTATGTTGCTGGTAGGATCTCAGGTGCACTGGCACAGCCATGTGAGAGGAGAATCTTGCCCATAGCATTTGATGTAGGCCAACGCTCGCCCTTTTGAATCCAATAACTATTACTCAAGAGTTGAGAGAATGGAACCAACAAACAGCTTGCCTAGATTAAGGAGTTAAAAGATGTGCCTTTAAATTGGTTTTGAAAAATAAAGTAGATAAAGGATAACTTGGGAACACAAAGAAATAAATAGCATATTTGCAATATTGCAATGACATATTTAAACATACAACCAGGAGATAAGATTAACAGACCTCAATGAAAAAAAAGAGAAGAAAAGAAAAACTTCAAGCAAAGATGAACATATTTAAAAATATGATTTTTTGTTTATTTGTTTGGTTGGTTTTTTGTTTGTTTTTGTTTTTTGTTTTTTTGTTTTTGAGGGGTTATTTTGTTTTTGTTTTTCAAGACAGGTTTTCTCTGTGTAATAGCCCTGACTGTCCTGGAACTCACTTTGTAGACCAGGCTGGCCTTGACCTCACAGAGATCCTGCCTGGCACATTTTGTTTTTTTATTCATAGTGTTTGTTTCTAAGACCTCTTTAGGAAGGAAGTGATAATAAAGAAAAATACCTTTTACAATATTGCTTTAAAAAGCAAGAAACAAAACCCAAGCATTTCCCAAGACATTCTCGCTGCAAAAAGGAGCTTGAAACAATTTCAAATTCTTCATTATTTAGTCATCAGAAACATACTGTGCTCTATATTCTAAAACTTTAGAAACTAATGCATTGCTTTGCTGTACAGAATATGCAAATCACTCTTAAGAGAAGGTGAAATGGAATTGAGGTTGGTTAGCCAATCAACTATAATTTGCCTTTATCATGAAAAATTGCTTAAGGATGGGAGCTTTAATCCAATTATGATTAGTACCAACCACACAGTATTCCACGTAGTAGATGCTTTATAAATATTTATTAAGTGACTCAGTAAACCACTCTGCCCCAGCTCAGAAGTGTCATTTGCTCTTCGTTTGTTAGAGCTTCTTCCAGCTACCAATAGAGAATAATAGAGAATTTGCCAATATCTTTGTCTTGGAAAAGGAATATATAGCAATTTGGCAAGTTACATTATCCCAGTTACACTTTAGAAAATAAATTTCGTTTTAGACATCTATTTGCTCAAAACTCTTGGGCTTTGTTAATGATAGTATTTAAAGAAAATTATTTTTAGTTGGCATTTCCCATTCTAACAAGGAATGAGCAAACCATGTCTTGTAGTCACACACACACACACACACACACAATTTGTCTGTCCATCTCTGTCTCTCTGACTTCTCATAAGGGCAGTCATGGACTCTGCTGTCTGCTGGTAAAAGTTGGTGCCTGGGTCAATCTTTCTGTTCCACTGTTCCAGATCACCGTGGAAGAGTGCTCTTACACTATCAGATGCTTAAACACTCTTTGTTTACATTTGAAATGCAGTTTTTCTCAAATACCAAAATGGCATATTCTAAATATCTTCCAGTCTGTCGATGCCCATATGATTTCTCAATCAGATGCAGACACGGTGTCTATTGAACTCATGCGTAGGAGGAACACTGTGCCAGGCCATTTTATACACTTAGCCTTCTTTATAGGCCCTCAAAAATTCATGAAATTAGTGCTTTTATTTTATATCACAAACGAATAAAGAAAAAAACAGGTAATTTGTGCATCATAAAAATATGTACTCCAAAATCGGTGTTGCCCTGGCAACTATACCATTATTCTGAAAGTTTGTTTTATTCATTTTACTTTTTAAAAATAAATTTAATTTTAATTTTTAATTTTTTTGAGAATTTCACACATGAGTACTGTATTTGCAACATTTCTACTCCTCCTTCTCCCTCCTCTAACTTCTCTAGTGTCTGCCTCACTCCTCAAATTCATGACATTTTCTTCTTTAATTACTATCATATATATATATATATGATATATATATATATAGAGAGAGAGAGAGAGAGAGAGAGAGAGAATAATAACAACAAACCTGCTGAGTCCATTTCATGTTGTTCATGTGTGTATATGTTTAGAGCTGACCACTTAGGACTGAATATTCTATCAGGAATCTCTTCCCTAGAGAAGACTGATTCTGCCTGTCTCAGCAGCCATTAATTGCCTATAAGTCTTCATGTAGGAGTGGAGCCTGGTGAGATTTCCCCCATCCATCTCAGCATATCCACTGGTGGTATCATTGTGCAGGTCTCATTCAGGCAACCATATTTTGAGATTTCATAGGTACAGCTTCATTGTCATGACTAGAAGACACTGTTCAGCAGAAGCCATCCTGGTCCTCTGGCTCTTAAAATCTTTCTACTCCCTCCTCCTCATTGTCCCCTGAGCCTTAGGTGTTGGGGTTGTGCTGTAGAGGTGTCATGTGGGGTTTGGTACTCTATGGCCAGTATTTCTCTGCATTTTTACTAGTTGTGGCTTTCTGTAATGATCTCTGTTTCCTGCAAAAAGAAGCTTCTTTGATAAGGAGTGAAAGTTACATTTATCTGTGAGTAAAGGATAGGTATTTAGAATGCACTTAGGAATTATGTTGGTCTAGTGAACTGGCAGTAGTAAGTTCTCTTCTAGGGTCCATGATCTCTCCAGGCATTTTATGTCAACAAAAACCAATGCATGTAGAAAGCAGGAAAGGGAAATGTAGCAACAACATCACTTAGAGAACATTATTTTGGGTAATTTTTTTACATATATTTTTAAGTTGGTAGTTTTATAATCCTTTTCCTCTTATATAATTATATAATTTTGATCATATAGAATAATGATCAAATAGAATACAACATAATTTTAATGACTGTACTATATTCCATGTTACTGATATGCCATAATTTATTTAATCAATGCTGTTTCTGCTTTTTTCCCCAATGTTTTTCTGTAAAGAATCGTGTTGCAATGAACTTCAGTACATCTGTGTTTTTGCTAGTATCTTGTCACTTTACTATAAATACATTTCTAAAATGGAATTTGTACAACAAAGAAGGGACATTCAGATTTTAAAGTGTTTTTGAGACATATTAATTGTGTCTCTTAAGTTGAGCTTAAAAGGTAAAGTCCAGGTCTATTTTCCAAAGAATGGGAGGCATTTCTTCTTCCTTTAGGTGACTATCTTGCCCTCACCTGACTTGCTCTCATTCCCCAGTCATCTCCTCTTCCAGTCATTTGTATTCTCTGCTTTTCGACTTTGCCAGTAATTTGCTTAAGACAACCAAGAGGGGAAAGTCATAACCTGACTTTTGTTTCTATATGAACAATGATTGGTCACAGGTATCACAAGACTGAGCAAGCAGCTATATAATTATTAGCATTTAGTAGTTGAATGGATCCTTCTGAAATAGAAACTCCTCAGTCCAATAATACAGCTATTTACAATTTAATTCTATTTTCTTTCCATTTCTCTAGATTTATCTTTCTTGTTTTGAGACCTGTTTTCAGTCACTGTCTGTAATACATTAAAAAAAACATTACATATTTTTCTTTTTACATTTTTTTTCTTGGGAGGAAATGTGTTTGTACGTTGTCGACAAATACATTTCAGGTTAAGCTGCTGCATACCCAATGCTTAAATGCAATTAGAACTCAAAATGGCCTGCCCGAAAATTCATATTTCAGTACCTGTGAGCAGAGTTGAGCACTATGTTTTTCAAAATGAGTTCCTCTCTGACAAATGAAAGGAATGTATTTGATGCTTTTTCCATCTCCATTAAAGGTCTGATTGCCCAATGTCACAACCTTTTTTTACCATCTTCTGTTAATGGGAAAGTCTTCCCTCTTTAGCACATTAATAAATGAATGATCATCATGAAGACACAGACTATAAAATGCCAAGCCAGGATCAGCAGATAGAGTTTGAATTGCTTCAGGGGGAACTTTGTTACAATAAGTGCTACTAAAATACAATCTCTATATTGAGACAAGCACAGAGATGGCCAGCTGAGAGCTGCTATCAACTGTCCTAGCCAGACTCAGTACATCAACTAGCTAACATCAAGTACTAGAGCAGGATTTCATATGCATGTAGATTCACCTAGCAATAATCTGAAAAGCAACTTTCTCATTTAAGGCTGCCTTGTTTTTATGCTGTGGAAACATGTAAAACATGAGCTATACAGAATACAGAAGCAAACTTTCCAGAAAAATAATGTCCTTTTTGTTTTACTCTCCCTCTCCAGAATCAAGCCTTTGTTATGAATTCTAGTCACCTCCCTTCTGGGTGACCATAGTCAGCTCACAAACCTCCCTATATCTGGATGCATTCCAGTACAATAAATCCTGTAGCTCAAGCAATGGCATAATGCCTCTTCTCGGGTATGTTACTGGCAGACAAAAGTGAGAAGTCATAAAGGAATGTGGAAAATTAAAACAGTCAGGGAAGATGGGAGTTGAATACGTAGGAGGAGATATGATTTGAATAGGCGGAAATGAACAATGAAATGTGTCCTATCTGCCCTGACATGCATAGTCCATCCTGAAATTGCAGGCAAAAGAGAGAGTTAGACACACAAACAGGAGCCTGGACTATAATTTCCCTGTCAGGTGTCTAAGTCAAGTTTTATTTAAGGAGCAGCCAAGAGAACACTCCCTTCAAAGAAGTAGCTTAATGCTAAGGACTTCTCTTCCTATGCCTAGTCCTCTCTTGTTTGGCACTCAAGCCCCAGGAGCACTCAGAGAAGCTCCCCCACCTCTCTCCTCCCCTCCATTCTTTCCGGCAACTGACATTAGTAATAAAAAAAAAAATTACAAACACAACTCAATGGAAATTTCCCAGCAAATGTTATAAAAAGAGACTTTATTTACCAAGCCAGTGTGTTTCACTTACACTTGAAGAGTAGGAAGGAGACTACTGGAGGGCCTAGGTCAGCAGTTCTCAACCTGTGGACCATGGTCCCTTTGGAGTCCAATGACCCTTTCACAGAGGTTGCCTGAGGCCATCAGAGAACACAGATATTTACATTATGATTCATAACAATAGCAAAATTAGTTGTGAAGTAGCAAAGAAAATAATTTTATGGTTGGGGGTCACCACAACATGAGGAACTGTATTAAAGGGTCACAGCATTAGGAAGGTTGAGAACCACTAGTCTGGGTTCTCTTAACAGACATCTCAGCATTGCTTTGTGAATATCTATGTATGTCTGGGGGATTTCAAGTTCAACCCTTGTTTGAGTAATACAGGGCAAGCAAGTAAAAGCCCCAAGTTTTAAATTAGGCAGACATGATATTGACCCAAAACTCTATCATTTACTGTGTATGTAGTCTGTGGAAAACATATTTAACCATCTTGAACTTCAGTGTTTTCATCTCATAGAATTACTGGAAATTCTAAATGAGATAACCATGTATACTATGGTTCCTGGGACCAAACTGAGGAGTTAAGGAATGATTGTTATTACTCTGCTAGATGTAGTTATTTTGTTTGTATCACTAGAAACATAAAATACGTCTTTTTCCCTCTTTCCTTCCCACTGTGTTGCAAGGGTAGGCAATAAAAATTTCTGACTTATTATAGGATGTAGCATACATTCAACTTTTGAGCCTAGTAGGGTTGTTCATTTGTTGGTTCAATATCATATATTTGAATATATTCTATTCTGTTCTCTGAAAATTCCTCACCCACTAACCAGAGTACCAATAGCTCCAGAAAATCCATTCCTTAAATATATACCAGGTTTTATGTCCCAAAGACACAGTCAGAAGCAGAGCACACATGGCTTGGAAGAATCCAGTTGGTTTTATTATTAGGAAGAAAGAGGACGTGAACAGAAAAGATGGTAAAACAACTGCTGTAACAGAACTTAGCAGTGTGTTCTGAGATAAAGATAAAGCAGCATGGTCTTAGTTAGGGTTTTTATTTCTGTGAAGAGACACCATGACCACAGAAACCTTATAAGGAAAACATTTAATTGGGGTGGCTTACTTACAGTTTCAGAAGTTCAGTCCATTATCATCACGGTGGGGAGCATGGTGGAGTGCAGGCAGACATGGTGCTGGAGTAGTATCTGAGAGTCCTACATCTTGCAGGCAACAGGAAGTTGACGGAGACACTGAGCAGTATCCTGAGCATAGGAAACCTCAAAGCCCACCCCCACAGTGGCATACTTCCTCCAACAAGGCCATACCCACTCCAACAAAGCCACACCTCCTAATAGTGCCACTCTTTATGAGATTATGGGGGCCAATTACATTTAAACTACCACAATGAGTAAGGAAAGGGAGGGTAAAGAAGGCTTTCTTGAAGAATTATGTCTTAAAGTATATGTAGAAATTACAAAAGGGAAGGTTATTCCGGACAGATCCAGCTGAATGTACAAAGGTGTGGGTTATGCTAGATCAGAGAACATGAAAAAACAATAAATCAACAATGACTGATGAGAAAGGGTTTAGAGATGTAAGAAATATTAAGTATGTGTCTTTTCTATCGAATACTATAAAACGTGTTTAGGACAAATAATCTAAATTTCTTTATCTCCTGCTCCTTGTAAGACATTTATAAAAATGCTGCAATCTGCTACCACCATCCACTAAAATCTCTGTTTACAAAAAAACCAGCTGCTGCTTTCTGGGATTTCAATGGCCTGAAGCTGTGACCCTTCTCCCCTTGGAGCAGTGGCCCTTGTTCACTTCCTCCTTCATTTCTGTGCACCAATTCTTTCCAGACTGGCCAAATGAATTAAGACTGTGAGGTCTGACACAGTCAGTGGGGGAAAGACACATTCACTGACTGAGTTAGAATGAAAACCAAGTGTACTTCTTGTCTCTGTGTGGTCACTCTTCTGAGCACATCCTCTTAAGAGTAAACTTTTCCCTTGTCCAGACATTTCAGTCTGGTGGTGGTCTGTTCCACAGTGACTCTAAATTTATTTCCGACACAAGAGACTTGATGGTAACTAGGGGCCAGATCATGAAGGTCTTTTACAAGCCATTGGTAAATGATTGGCTTATAAGAAAAAATTAGGAGTTCCAAAGAAATTAGGAACTTATTGAGGTAACCTTGGAAATAACACACATGTACCAGTAAGAAGATACTTCATAGATAAACCACAAGGCCTAAGTGGTGCTAGGGAGGTGAGACTATATTGACTAGAGAATGAAGAAGTGATGTCAACATGGTTAGATACATCATTTCTAATTATTTCATGCTTTGCAGTTTACAAATACTTACTGAGAACCTGCAAATTCTATTTATGTAGAAATAAACAAGGCTTGCTTGTATACAAGATGTTTTAAATACAAGAAAAGGAAAGACATGGTGTGAGCTAAGTAAGTGCCACAGGAGTGGTGAGAACATTGTGTCATTTTGTTAGATCCAAAGTCATATCCCCAAATGGCAGTGCTGGTGACTTTGTCCTAAACAGAAGGACTTTTGCTGTGGGATGTTCTGTATGGCAAATGTGTTGCTGATTGGTCAATAAATAAAACATTGATTGGTCATTGGCTAGGCAGGAAGTATAGGAGGGACAAGGAGGAGAATATAGCTGGGAAGTGGAAGGCTGAGTCAGAGAGACACTGCCAGCCGCCACGATGACAAACAGCATGTGAAGATGCCAGTAAGCCACGAGCCATGTGGCAAGGTATAGATTTATAGAAATGGATTAATTTAACCTGTAAGAACAGTTAGCAAGAAGCCTGCCATGGCCATACAGTTTGTAACCAATATAAGTCTCTGTGTTTACTTGGTTGGGTCTGAGCGGCTGTGGGACTGGCAGGTGAGAGAGATTTGTCCTGACTGTGGATCAGGCAGGAAAATTCTAGTTACAGACTTTGGTCAGGTAAACAGAAGGATTGTTACTGGGAAAACAGAGGCCTATAAAGATGAGTTTCAGTTTACCAGGAACCTCCCTTAATGTGTCCTAAAAGCCAGCTTCCTTGGGCAAGGGCCTCAATGTAATGGCGTTAGTACACAGAGACTCAGCAGGTGATTAGGCTATGAGGGCAGACCCTCAAATTAGCAAGTGTCCTTATCAAGGAAAATATTGCACCCACAGAGCTTCCTTGCACCTCCTCTCGAGAGAGAAAACAATCTAAGTGAAACACAGGGTGAAACCATGGCCAGTGACACCCAACCTCCTGCCTTTGTCTTGGACTTCCAGGCTCTAAAATTTGGAGAAACTTAACTTCTGTTTCTCATAAGGTACCTAATCTATGGTGTTTTCTTGCATTGGTTTGGAAGGCATAAGGTCTCCAAAAGAAACAATTTACATATCAGTCTCAGCAAACAATGATCCAGGCAGGGAAACAGCATGACTGAAGGACATAATATAAGAAATTCTTCACAGGACTGAGGAAGAAAGTGATGGAGAAAGTAGGGACAATGCAGACGACCCTGAGAAAGCTTATAAGCTGTTGTCGGATTGTGGACTTCACTCTAAAAGCAACCACAGTCCACTAAAGTGTTTTAAGGGTTGGCCAGACCTAATTAATAATTTATTTTTGAGCCACTCTGACTGAAGATTGGAGTGGAATTTGAAAGAGAATTGTATGGAAGGCATGGAGACAAAATAGGAGTCTCCACCCTCTTCTAAGCAAGCCATGGGAAATAACCCTACCCATGAAGCAGAAACTCAGCAAGGTTGTGAATACGAAGTGTTCAGTGGGGCAAACAGGACTTCCATTCATCTGCCTGGAGGTACAGCATGAAAAACAACACTATTCACCATATAGGAAATACTGGAGTAGCAACAGGCTTGTTCTGTTTGAAAACTATCATATTTGAGTTTTTTGTGTGACTCCCAAATAGAAACACCAGGTTGACAGTTGAATATAGATATCAAGGGCTTGAGGCAGAGGTCTCGCTATTGAGCAGAAGTGCCAATCTCTTTAATTCCTTCTAAGTGTGACAGTCTTTCTTTTATTGAGACTATTCTTATTTCATGCAAATTATTGGTTTCACTCATCAAGAAAGTATTCATGGAGATGGTGGCATTTAATCCAGGATCTACAAAAGACAAAGATTCTGATGAAAAAGGAGAGGGGGATGGTTTTCTAGGCAAAGGGGAGAGAGACACAAAAATAAAAATGTGGAGAAGATGAGTCTTCCAAATTGAATATGGTATAGAGATTGTACCAGGAATTATACCAGACCCAGAAAAAAAATAATGTTGGTAAAGATACAAGGCTTGTATTCCTTTAAGCATCCCTCCCTCATCTTCCAGGCTAAGAGACAAGAATTTCTTTTGAGAATCCCCTGCTAAGTCTTGTTATCGAACCTAACCAAGTATATTGAAAGTATTCCTTTCTTAAGTCAGCCTCCTCCACCATAGCAAGAATTCCTTGTGTCTCATTCATTATGTTATCACCATGTCTAGCACGATCACTAGTCATAGAGAACACTCAATAAAGATCCATCACAATGAACTAAAGTGCAACAAAGGAGCTTATAGTCTAGAGTGGGAAATGTGGGAGCAAAATCTTGAGGGAATGGTTTCACACAGCAGTCTAAATGTCAAGGAAAAATATGGGATTCTATTGGTAGGCAATGGGGAGTCAGTAAATGTTTTTTGAGCAATGAGGTGTCAAACACTTATGAAACAATCAAAAACATGTTTTGACAATACTGATTGGATAGCCATGCCTGGAATGCAGTGGAACAGGCAAAATGTTAGTCAAATAGGTGTCCAGTAAATATTGTAACCAGTTGGCACATAGTAGGTTTGCCAAAACAATGAATTAAAGCAGGAGCTGAGAGTGAAGAATCCATCCAGCTGCTAGTTAAGGCATTTGAAGCATGCTGTCTGTTAGCTCTCTGGAATATGTGCACTACCAACAGCATTATTTATATTTTATATGGCTGTAATGTGAACCTGTCAAAACAGGGTCTCACTGCAGCAGCTTAAACAGCTTTGTTCCCCACATCTCCTTTTAAAGGTTCTTTCAACGAATTAATTTTAAAGACATAATGTTATTTTGCATTATTTGGTTGGGGATTCAGGTCATTTAGCTGCATGGTTAATAACTTTATCAGGAGCCTACATGCCATCAGGCAACTTACCTACCCACTAATGTTTCAATTTGGCAAAAGCAGACGACTTTAATAGTGATTATTGTGTGTGAAAATTTCCAGGGGAGGGAGGCTGGCTCTTACTGATCCAAATGGGCATCGTTCTGCTGTCTTTGTTATTTTGCTGTGGAGACTCCTAGGCATTTGCATTTGATTATGGTTGTTGCACAGCTGTTCTGCTTTCTCCTGCTTGCTCTTTGGTACCAAATATCATAGAAAATCAATCAGGCACCCTATTTCTAGATTCCTTTAGTCCAGTCACCCTGTGACAATAAACTGAGGTTTATCTCTGGATCTAATTAATGTGCCGATCCAATTATTGTCCTGTTTGGGCTTGGTTTTCTTAAGTCAAGCCTGTGGATCTATACTGCACCTTGCTGAGTTTTAGAATGCTGCAATCAAATTGGCCAGTCAAACGGAATGGACAAATTGTATTTAACAAAAACCAATGAAAGGAAGGGAATGCAATTTTCTCTTTCCTTAGGAAGCCACTGTCTTATGTAACTACTATATTCTGGCGAATGTTGTAAGTTTCATTATGAAGACATTGGATTTATTTGAAATCCATTAAAAAAAATCAATGTGTCTATTCCACCTGAGGGTTATTTTATGCTGAAAACAAATAGCATTATTTTTCTAATATTGAAATAAGTGCTTCCACTGCTCAAATAAATGATTTATTTCAATAGAAGAAAATTGACATGTGTCTAAAGCAGTTTCATTTCTTATGATTGATTTTATTTCCCTTATATAATTTTATCTTTTTCTTTATGAATGAAGTTAAAGTTGGATTTTTATTTTTTATTCTGCTTAGCTCTTGTAATTTGGACAATTCTGCCTCAAACCAGTCTTTGTTGGCTTTTGTACATCTGTACTGAAGACATTAGCTCTAAGTGAGGCCAAGATGGAAAGCTGCATGATTGCCTAAGCTTTCCGTAATAAGCAGATTAGAACAGGCCCATGTGTTCAAGCCCTAAAGGTAACCAGGAAGAGTGGGGATACTGCAAATCTGGCAGAGTCTACATAAGAGAGCAAGAGAGTAGTAAGTGTAGTTTCTGTATTTTCATTAGAATCACATGTGTGCCTTAACAATATGGAAGCTGGCAAAAATGTGGAAACCTGGCTTAGGGAGATATGTCTCAATCTTAAGATAAAACCTAGGCCCAGGAGAAGGCAGTGAAATCTAACATGACCTAAGAGTCAGACATGATTATGGTCACTTGGAATCTCAATACTAAGGAGGCTGAAGTTCTCCTTGCAAGATTGAGGCCAGCTTGGACTATAGAATAAGACCTATCAATTGTAGAAATTTGTCTACAATCAATCAATAATAAATAAATAAATTTGATAATAATATGAAGTAGGAGATGAGAACCATTCAGCTACACTTTTTTTGTATTTTTGTTTTTAATTTCTTTATTTTATGTGTATGGGCATTTTGTCTGCAAATATGTTTTTATGTATGTACAGCACTTGAATGCCTAGTGCCCTATGAGGCCAGAAGAGGGTATCAGATCCTATAGCACTGAAGTTATAGATGGTTGTGAGCCACCATATAGGTACTGGAAACCAAACCCAGGTCCTCTTTAAGAGCAACAAGTGTTTTGCACTGCTGAGCTATCTTCTTAGGGCCCAGTTACACTTTCTTAAAGACTCCATCTTTCCTGGCAAAAGCAAGAAGTTTTTTGTTTTTTGTTTTTTTGAGTTTGTTTTTGGGGTTTTTTTTTTTTTTTTTTTTTTTGGTTTTTCAGGACAGAGTTTCTCTGTGTAGTTTTGGTGCCTGTCCAGGATCTTGCTCTGTAGACCAGGCTGGCCTCACAGAGATACGCATGGCTCTGCCTCCCGGGTGCTGGAATCAAAGGCATGCACCATTGCCCAGTGAGAAGTATTTTTTAACCTCACCTCAATAACCATGGAAATAAGAAAATATATGTAAATATGCTAATTTGTGCAAATAGAAATAAAAATATATTTGGTTTTATGAACATGAGGCATGAATAATGGGAGAAGAAAATACAGTAGAAGAATTAATAATGTCACTGCTCTCGGTTAGTTTTCTATTGCTGAGAGAAAAAAAAAAAACACCATGACCAAGGCATCTTCTAAAAGAAAGCATATAACTTGGGGCATATAGTTTCAGAGAGGTAGAGTCCATGGTGGTGAAGTAAAGGCATTCAGGTAGAAACAGCTGAGAGCTTACATTGTTGCTTGAGTTTTCCTGCCTGGCCCACAGTCAGGACAAATCTCTCTCACCTGCCAGTCCCACAGCCACTCAGACCCAACCAAGTAAACACAGAGACTTATATTGGTTACAAACTGTATGGCCGTGGCAGCCTTCTTGCTAACTGTTCTTACAGCTTAAATTAATCCATTTCCATTAATCTATACCTTGCCACATGGCTCATGGCTTACTGGCATCTTCACATGCTGTTTGTCATCATGGCGGCTGGCAGTGTCTCTCTGACTCAGCCTTCCACTTTCCAGTTTTTTCTCCTCCTTGTCCCACCTATACTTCCTGCCTGGCCACTGACCAATCAGTGTTTTATTTATTGACCAATCAGCAACACATTTAACATACAGACCATCCCACAGCACTTCCCCCTTTCTTTTCTTAAAAAGGAAGGTTTTAACCTTTACACATCTCCAAAGTCAGCTTGGTATATTTGGGAATTTGGGCGTAGCTTCTCTTACTACTTCCTGCTGGAGGGGGGCGCTGTATCTTATGGGGACACAAAGAATATTTTAGGGTTATCGAGTAGTCCATGAGGGTGTATCGTCTGAGCCAGTTGCCTTGAAACGGTTCTGGATGTTGGATCATCTGGGCCATGGTGTCATCGGAGACCTTTCAGGTGGTCTTGGCTCGTCAAACCTGATGTATCTTAATCTGGAACAAATCCATAGCCTCTGGCTTTTTGTGGAAACAAAAGCAGAGCCTCCTTTCCAAAGCAACATATCCTTACATCCAAATTTTGAAGTCAAGGCACCTTTAAAATATACATTTTGGCATAACTCAACAGCTTTTGTAATCAAATGTTTTTCTTCAGTTATGAATATCAAAGAGAACATAATCCAGAGTCTCTGTGTGGTAGCCATCTTTACGTGGCTTATTTTTTTATATTAGCTTGAGCCTATTGCTTTAAACTGCAGCCTTCTAAGCCTGAAACGGCGCTGGCGCTATGGCTGCTGGCTCCGCCCACTTCAGCTTTCCAACATGGCGGTGGTACATTTTCCGCCAGCTCTGGGAGCCATCAACTCTCAGAAATAGTGGGTCTATGCTTCTATCAAAGCAGCGTGTAGCCCAGAAACCTCTTTTTTGTTTTGTTTTGTTTTGTACTAGCAAAGGCTAAATCCACCACACAGCTTAATGTGCCACTTGCAGAGGCCTCATTCCCGCCATACTGCAGGTTGAGCATGCATGCCAGGAACCCGCCATAGTAGCTCAAACACACAGCCTGCTGCTAGCTTAAAAGAGACAACTAGGAGCTGTTTTTAGCTCCGTTTTAGAATCTTTTTACTCAGGTTTTAGGTGGAAACTCTTGCCAACACGTTGGGCGCCATTACATCTTAATACACAATTAGGAATGGCAAAAGCCTTTTGAAACTTTAAAACCCACTCCCAGTGATGCACCTTCTCCAAAAAGGCAACACCTCCTAATCCTTCCAAAACAATTGCACCAAGTAGAGACCAAGTATTCAAACATATTGCTGTCCATAGGTTTTTCACAGAATTCTGACCTTTGATCCACAAATGTGTTTTATACAGCAAAAAAATAAAATAAAACATGTTATGAATACATATAAAATACTCCCTTGTATTGATATAGACAAACTACCATGGTGGGTAAAATATAACTATTTGTGGAATATGGTCTTCTAGATTAAAGGGATTATGTACAGTACTGAAACTATTTGTACAGTAGTCCCCATTTATTTCTGGAGAGTATACATTTGAAGAACCTCAGTGGAAGCCTGAAATTATGTAACATACCAAACAATACAGATCCATTGCAGCATTGTCAAATAATTAATATGTCCTTCCCTATTCTGTGTCCTGATGTCTCCTTTGCATCATCCTTTGTACTATGAGGCAATTATTACATAAATGAAAGATTAATTGAATACAAGCACTATGATGGCACTGCTATTGATCTGATAACTTAGAAGACTAAGTAAGTGATGGAGGGACAAGTTGCTTATATGGTGTGGATATCATGGACAATGGAGAGATTCAAATTGAAGGTAGGATGAAGCATAGCGGCATGGATTTCTTCTCAGTACTCAGAATAGCACATAATTTGAAGTTTATGAATCACTTACTTCAAGAATTTTCCATTTTATATTTTCAGAACATGATTGACCATGGGTAACTAAAACTGTGAAAAGCAAAACCAACAATTTCATTTCTCTGTAAAGCCTAAAATAAAAAGCTGGAAAATGTGAAAACACATTTTTTTCATGGTGCCAGAGCCTATACTAGCCTTTTTGTTTTCTGCTTTTTTTTTGAGATTGTAACATAATTCTCTCTTCCCTTTCCTCCCTCCAAACACTCCCATATATTCTTTCAAAGTCATAGCCTCTTTTTTCTTTAATTGTTGTTATGTGCATATATGTATGTGTCTATATATTTTTAATATAACCTGCTAAGTCTGTGTAATGTTACTCATATGTATATTTTCAAGGGCTTGCCATTGGGTATTGGATAACTAGTTGGTGTGCTCTTCCCTGAGGAAGACTATTTCTCCCACTCTCAGCATTCCTTATTGCCTGTGTAGGGTTAAGGCCTTGTGTGCTGTCCTCCATCTTTCATGTGCATCACCATCATTTCATTTTAGGTGGAAATCTACACTTTCCAAGTGAAAGTAAAATATAGCTTTCACTCTAAGTGTCCTGTTGCTGTTACATATTGTGGTAGTTTAAATAGAAATGGCCCCCAAAGACTCATGTGTTTGAATGTTTGCTGCATAGGAAGGGGCACTCCTATGAAATGTGGCCTTGTTGAAGTAAGTGTGGGCTTGTTGGAGGGAGTGTGTCACTGTGGGGTGGGTTTTGAGGTCTCCTATGCTCAAGTTTCATTCAATGTGGTACACAGCTAATTTCCTGTGCCAGTGGATTAAGACATAGAACTCTTAGCTCCTTCTCCAGCACCATGTCGGCCCACACGCCACCATATTTCCTGCCAAGATGTCAATGAACTAAGTCTCTGAACTATAAGCCAGGCCCAATTAAATGTTTTGTCTTTATAAGAGTTTCCCTGGTCATGATGTCTCTTCACAGCAAAAGAAACTCTAACTAAGACACATACGAACTCCTAGAACTTCCCAATGCTTAATGGGGCCTAATATGTGTTTTATACCCTTAAGATAAATGAGGGTGGTTAAAGATAAATGAAACTGAATGGCTCCCCTCAAAATAAGCATTAGCTCAATTAGGAGTCTGGACTAAACATTTTCTCTTGCTGTAGAAAAGTAAATCAGGGAAAGCACTTTTTTATTTAAAAATTTTTGTTATGTTTATTCATTTAGTGTGGGTGTGCCTACATACCCATGTGTGTGGAGATCAGAGGAAAACTTGCAGGAGGCAGTTGTCTCTTTCTACCTGGTGGGTCCCAGGGATTGAATTTGAGTCATAGTGGGGTACAAGAGTTTTACTCCTGAGCCATCTCACTGGTTCTGGGAAGGCAACTTAATTAAATTAATTTTGTAAAGTAAAATCTAAAATACATTTCATTCACTTCCTGACTTGCAAATATCTGGGTTCTGGGAATAGAAACAAGGAAGACTTAAAGGGCCTGAGGATTAAGTGAAGCTACCTTGCCCTGTTCTCTAAGCGGCCTAAGGTAACTTGTGAGTCATGTGATACTTCCTTTCAGTGTTCCCAGTACTCTCCCCTCTCTGAGCATTAAGTGTCCTCTTTCCTCACCCCCCCACCATCCTGTTGCAACTTCAACATCCTTCCTCATTGCTACCAAGGAACAGTGACTCATAACTTCAAACTGTTACATTTTCCAGGGGCATTATGACTTTCACAGATTCATAAACCAAAATGCTAAAACTCTAATAGGAGACTTTGAGCTTCCAACACCAGATTAAAGAAATGAGAAAGAAGGGCTTTCCAATATATCTGTTACCAGATACTTCTAAATGAGACCAACCTTAACTTAGTCAGAATATCACAAATACTTTCTATCCTCAAACATGCTAAAAACTCACACTGAGATTGGATAGCCCAACTTGGTAATTGGGCTTTAGCCCCAAGATACTTTGCCTGCAGACGTATAAAAACTTCTAGTCCACTTACATTTGCCACCATCTTCCATGTTGGAAAAGTCCACTTTTGTATTAATTTCCATTGTATCAACTTTGTATTAAACCCCTACGGAAAACTGAAGCATGGTGTTTCCTGTTCACAGATGAGTAAACTGATACAAAATACACTGTCACCATCAGTGAGTCAGTGATAGGAATGGCACAGGAGGCTTTTGTCCTTTTCCTCTATCAGAAAAGCCACAGCTTCACAACATGAACTCTATCTTCGCTCCTCTGGATCTGCTTTAAAACCAAACCACCCAGAGCCTAAGCAACTACATTTTGTTTGAAATGCCATTTGGCTTTATATCATTTGCCATAATCTCCTTCCCAACTGGCCTGATATTCTCTCTTACAGATGCTGTAGGGAGGATTCCAATGCTGAATGCAAGGTTGGACCAGATGGCCTTAAAGGACCCTTCCAAATACAAGATTTTCTAATTCTCTGATTTAATTTTGATGATTCAATTTTGTGACTTTGGCTATCACCAGATGAAATTATGTAGACATTCTGTCTTCCATCTGCCCTCAGATATATGTCAACTTATCTCTATCCAAATTCATCACATCAGTCAACGATTAAACACTCATTTACATGCTATATTCTACAAAGCCTTCCTAAGGGCTCTGACCCACAAATATCAGGAACAGTCAGGAGCAGTAGGTATAGCTGAGCCAGACAATAAGGTTATCATAGCTTGAGGACAAAGTGGGGTGACATTATCTAACTAACTCTATAGACTGATTTCAGGCCACTCACTATACAACCTTTTTACTATAATTTGGTATCCCTCTTAGATTAGTATAAGAATCATGGAGTTAAGCAACTCATGATAACTACCAATAACTAAGCTAGTGGGTGATTACTACCTATAAGACTAGGGACTTTACACACATGATCTAACTCTCAGAGCTACTTTCTGTGATGGGGACTAATATGATTGCCCTATGTTATTTATAAAAAGAATCATAACTTAGCTGACTGCTTCCCAAGGTCAAACAGGTAGTGATAATGCTGGGATGCAGACTTAGACAATCTGACCCCAGCCTATAATGTCTGTTAGGGACCTACTGTGCCACCACGAGTATGCAAATTACTTGATAGCTGCATTTTCTTATTTATTTTTCAAAGTCACCCTGTGTATTACTTTTCTGTGGCTATGCTAGAACACCATGGCCAAGCAATTTCTAGAAGGAAGAGTTTATTTTGACTTGTAGTTCCAGAGGGTTAGGGGTCCACCATGGCAGGGAGGCATGACAGCAAGTCCTAGGCGTGACAGCAAGAACAGGAAGCTGAAAGCTCACACCCTCAACTGCAAAAACAGGAAGCAAAGAGAGTTAACTGGAAGTGTTGAGGCTTTTCATCTCCAATCCCATCCCTAATGACATACTTCCTCCAGCAAGGCCCATCATCTAAGCCTCCCAAAACAGCGCCACCAACTGGGTGCCAAGTGTTCAAATATCTGAGCATATAGGGCACATTATCAACTCCATGCAGTTACCTCTAAAGTGAAAGCTAAGAAGCAATTTGTCTCCTGATAGCTTATGTAGTGGAACACTTTTAATGTTGTCTTGGGAACTCACATCTCTCTGGTCAATTCACCTGCACTCACACCTGTTCCAAACTTTTCCAAATGTATCTCCTCACATCTCAAAGAAGGAGGAAGTCATCTTTGATTTTTC
Organism: Peromyscus californicus insignis; assembly: GCF_007827085.1. NCBI lineage: Eukaryota > Metazoa > Chordata > Mammalia > Rodentia > Cricetidae > Peromyscus > Peromyscus californicus. Next base: position 80,595,602 of record NW_026294391.1, on the reverse strand, counting down.
AGAAAAAAAAAAAGCTCACATATGTCAATTTTCAGATCTCTCGACAACAGCAAACATGCCAACCTACTGCTGTGTGAATCCTGTCATCACTCAGAACTCTTCCCTCTGTGGATCCTCACTCCTGTCTCACACTTCACTACCGACTACTCCTTCCTTAGCCTATTTATTTTACCTCCTTCTTCCAAGCAGATAACTGGAACTCTTTTGTTTTTGTTTTTTGAAAATGTCTCCTTTATGTAGCTCAGGCTGACTTTAAATTCATGTTCCTCTTGCCTCTGCTGCGGGGTGCCAGGATTTAAGGTATGTGCCATTGTGCTCAGCCTTCCTACTAATTTTTGTATTTTCTCAGACTGTCCAATTAAAATAACTAACACCTTGACTTGACATCACATCCCCATCACCTATTAGTCTATCTCTCTTCTCTATAATTACTCACAAATTGTTGAACTTTCCTGTGTCTATTTTTATTCCCTTACTGTTCACACAACAAACCCCAATTTGATTCCCATCCTTCTCACTCTACCAAATCAGCTCTCATTAATACCAATTGCCCCCACATAACTATGTCTCCCAACAGTTTCATTCCTCTTAGGTGATCTTTAATTAGCTGTAGACACTGCTTGCCACTCCCTGCTTCTTGCTCTTTAATTAAAGTGCACTTTCCTGGTCACTCTTTAAACTTCTTTACCAGAACTTTGCTTCTACCAACCATTCTGTGTTTCTTAAGATGAGTGTATACTTTGGCAAATATAAATTTAATTTATTTAAAATACATGGGACTATGTAAAGCCAAACTGATAACACTTTCTAGTGGGTTTCTAAGGTATGTAAATGTAATACTCATGACAAGTGTAACACAAAGGATGGTGGAGGGGAGGTTAATGGACCTGAGTGGTTTCAAAGCTCTACATTTTTCATGAAGTGGTTCCATATTAACTCTAAGTAAACTGAGACATTAAGGATATATATTGTGATCTCTGGGAAACCATTAAAAATAATTCAGAGACAAAGCTTTAAAACCAATAACAAAAAAAATGGAGTTTGAAAATATTCAAATAACCCCAAAGAAGGCCAGACAGAGAACAGAGGTGCCAATAATGGAGGAGACTGATAGAACACAAAGACTACAAAGGTAGTAAACATATCCATAATTATATTAAATATTCATTTTAATGAAGTCCAATTTATCAGTCTTTGCCTGTATGAATCAGTCTCTAAGTGGTGCATCTGAGACTCATAGTCAGGATTAACTTCAAAGCACATCTTCACAGCTAATGTGTTGCTGATGCATCCTAGCATCTGAGTTTCAGGAGATCGCTACCATCAGCTCCACACAGAGAGGGCTGCGTGGGAAATCTGGAAAAGAGAAACTCCCAGACTCCCTTCTAATAAAAAAAAAATCCCAAGTGGCTCCAAAAGCCTATAGCATCGAGTCACACTAGGGCGTGCTCTTGTCCTTTGGGTTGACTTGCTCATTGCCCCAGTGGGTGATCTAAAAGTCTGTATTCTGAACACAGAGGATCACAACATGGAGTTTTCTCTCAGGCAGATTCAGGAGAACAGGAACTGGATGAAGCTGCTATTTGCCTAGGGCAACACCAGCCTCACTGTAATCATTGTTTCTGGAGCTATTCACACACTTTAGCTCAAGTTCAATTAGGACAGTGAGTTTCTTTCAGAGCACTGACTCTACACTGATTGATTTTTGGTCAGAATCCAAATTAATCAATGAACCACATGTATATTGAAATTCCCTGCAACTTCTTGGCCTTCTTCCTCCATCCTCATACTACCTCCTGCAACATATGCCATCTACTCCTAGGTTCCATTCTGTTAAACTAATTAACAGTCAGCCTAGGACTTCCAATTTCTCTTCTCTCCCCAAATCCTCCAGTGACCCTGGATCTTGTTTCCATGGGAACAATTAGCATTTGTTCCTATGACTTTTCATTTGACTTCCTTACCAGTAACTTACACAGGCAATTATGACTTTTACCCTACCTCCCAAGCCCTACACACCTCTTCACAGAGAATTGATCTAAGGTCATCAAGTGCGTCCATGTTGCTAAGGAACACAATAGATGGTTTTTATTCAGTATGCCTCTGCAGTATTGGCACTGCTGAGCACTTTCCTTCCCCTCAGCTTCCCTTTTGCTTATTCTCCTGGTTTATTTTCTACTCTGGCTGCACCCTTCCAATCTGCTTTATAAGCTCCTTTTGCCTTTATCAGTCAATTAACTGTTGGTATTTATTTGGACTGCCTTAGAGTCTCTGCTTTGATCAACATACACGATGTTTTGACATGGTTACAACTGCCTACTGCTGTGGCTTCAATGTGGCTTCCAAACTGAATGTACTGGAAATTTGATCCCTTATACAGAGATGTTAGGGGGTAGGACCTTTAAGAGTGGTTAGGATATGGAGCTGGAGAGATGGCTCAGCAGTTAAGAGCACTGGCTGCTCTTCCAGAGGACCCAGGTTCAATTCCCAGCACCCACATGGCAGCTCGTAACTGTCTATAACCCAACTCAAAGTGATTTGACACCCTCATATATACTTAAATGCAGGCAAAACACCAATGCACATAAAATAAAATTTAAAATAAAAAAGAATGGTTAAAATGCCTAAGATCTACCCTCACAAATGTATTAAGTCCATTATCATTGAGTGGTCTCTTTAAAAGGGTACACATTCCCTCTTAGTGTCCTCCTCTTTAACCAGCTTCTCTGAGGTTGTGGATTGTAGCCTGGTTATCCTTGCTTTGTGTCTAATATTCACTTATGAGTAAGTACATACTGTGTTTGTCTTTCTGGGTCTGGGTTACCTCACTCAGGATGATTTTTTTCTAGTTCCATCCATTTACCTACAAATTTCATGATGTCATTGTTTTTTTTTTTTTTACCTCTGTATAATACTCCATTGTGTAAATGTACCACATTTTCTTTATCGATTCTTTAGTTGAGGGGCATCTAGGTTGTTCCTAGGTTCTGGCTATTACAAATAATGCTGCTATGAACATAGTTGAGCAAATGTCCTTGTGGTGTGGTTGAGCATGATTTGGGTTTATGCCCAGGAGTGGTATTGCTGGGTCTTGAGTAGGTTGATTCCCAATTTTCTGATTTCCAGAGTGGCTATATGGATCACCCCAGCAAGGGGGAAGGGTTAAGATCTCCTGGGTAAACTAGGAGGAGGGAATGGAGGGGAGAGGATGGGAGGTAGAAACATGAGGGTTCGAGTTGGGGGAGAGACAGGGAGGGAGAGCGATGAAAGTGATATCTTGATAAGAATTTACCATTAAGGGGATGGGGAGAAATCTGCAGCTAGGGAAAACCCCAGGAACTCACAAGAGGGTCCCCAGTTAAGATTCATAACAATGGTGGAGAAGGTGCTTGAACTAGCCTTCCCCCTGCACTTGGATTGACATCTACCCTAATTGTCATCATAGAACCTACATCCAGTAACTGATGGAAGCAGATGCAGAGACCCACAGCCAAGTACTTGGTGAAGATCCTGGAGTTCAGTTGAAGAGAGGGAGGAAAGATTATAAGAGCAAGGGGGGTCAGGATTATGATGGGGAAAAAAAAACACAGAGACAGCTGACCCAAGCTAGTGGGAGCTCATAGACTCTGGACTGACAGCTGGGGAGCCTGCATGGGACCACACTAGGCCCTCTGAATGGGGGTGAAAGTTGCATGGCTTGATGTGTTTGTGGGTCCCCTGGCAATGGGACCAGGACTTATCCTGGGTACATGAACTGGCTTTTTAGAGCCCATTCCCAACAACGGTGTGATACCTTACTCAGCCTTGATGCAAGGAGGAGGGACTAGGTCCTGCCTCAACTTGGTATGCCAGCCTGTATTGACTACCCAAGAGAGGCCTTACCCTCTATGAGGGGATGATGGTGGGACAGGAGTAGATGGGGGGAGTGGGAAAAGGGGAGGGAGGTGGAACAGGGGTTGGTATGTAAAACGAAAGAAAAAAATTTTAAATTAAAAAAAGAAACAAAATTTTCTTGCTCTCTTCCCCTCTTACTCTTTTGCTTTTCTCTCTCTCTCTCTCTCTCTCTCTCTCTCTCTCTCTCTCTCTCTCTCGCTCTCGCTCTCTCTCTCTCTCTCTCTCTCTCTCTCTCTCTCTCTCTCGCTCTCGCTCTCGCTCTCGCTCTCGCTCTCGCTCTCGCTCTCGCTCTCGCTCTCGCTCTCTCTCCACACTCCAATATCATAATGGATTACCAGAAAATCCTGTACCTCTAGTTTTGCTCCAACTTAAATTCATCTGTCACATTGCCACCACAGTCATCTTGGTCATACTCATAGCCTTACGCCTTTCAGCAGGTTTCCATTGTATTAGAGAGAATTCAAAATTCTATAGAACAAAATGTTGACCCTTAGAATCAAGGGACTCTGTGATTACCTGGGCCTAAAATTTGCATTTGCAAATCACAACAGTGAGTGAATTTAAGTTAACCTCAGTTTCCTTATCTAGAAAAAGAACATAATAACAACAAGAAGATAGGCCTAGTACTGTGTTGTAAGCATGTGATAAATTTGCATATAAATAAAACACTTGGGATGGTGTCTAATTAAAAGATTTATCTTTCCTGTTATTCAACAATTGGGATGGGGGAGTAGTTTTTACTATGTGACAAAAAATACAGTAGATAATAGCGACAACAAAATAGACAAGGTTCTAGCCCTGGGGGAACTGATTTACAAGCAGCCACATTTCTCCCACAAACATACACTCTTCCTTGTTCTGTTGGCCTCTTGTTATATGCTGCTTCTCATGCTGTTTTTCTCTACTCTTGGACATCATCCTTTGTTCTTCCTATCTCAGAAAACAATCTCTCCCACTCATCCCTTGGCTGTATAACTCTGCTTTCTTCCAATTTGGGCCTCAAAGTCAGTTCCAAAAATGCCAGACCTAGATGAGGTGCCCTTTATTTCTTAGCTCTCCCTCATCTTAGCTCATTTTATCTACTTATATATGTACATCTCAATGCTCTAAACACCAAACACTGGAATTTGTAAGTCTAGTTTTCCAGTATTTTCTCAATATCAAACATGTGTCTGACACATTTAGGCAACAAATGTATATTTATAAAAAATAAGAGACTTAGTAGATACCACAGATACTTTTGCCACAACGGCATTGGGGTGGTGGTTTATAGGTGGGTACTTACAAGTAAACTCATTGTCACCATGTGTCTTGCATTCTATAACCTAAAAAGTCTTTAACATCTGAAATCATCAACAAGAATCTTTGACTTGTATACTTGGAAAATAAAAATGCATTAACGTATGTAGAAGATTTCTAGCAGCTATTACTTGAACTTGTAACTATGTACACTTACTGTCATTCTGCTTTGTAATAATGGAAAGACTTTTGAATAAAGACTCACAAGAGTAATCAATGCTGGTCAAATTATTTAAAGAAAAAAATTATCATGTAACCTGAGATACTGGCATCATACCTTAAAGTAGAACCCTAAGTGTACTCCATCTTATTGAAGAAATGTTTACATGACTCTCTCCTAAGAACAATTAATGTCATAGATCTACACAGCATTGTAAGAGAGAGTAATAAGCTATGCCACTCAGGAGAGTTTCAGAAATAATTAGAAACATTAGTGGGCTGTCTGATGAGAAATTCACTTGGCCATCAAAGAAGCATACTAAGGCCAGCAGTGATAACTCTGGCAAAAGTTGACAAACATTCTCAGCCAAGTTCTGGCATCCATCAAGTTTTGTAGCTGCAAAGATACTTCAATATTTTGAAAGATGTACTCACATATGGCAAGTCCTTCTGACTCCAATAAACTCCTGGAAAGCATTACAACTGAATTGTGTTATGGTGCACAAATCCTTCTCATCAAGAAAAATCTTCCCAAGATGACTAATAGTTAAAATAACAAATAATAGAGGTAATCTTCATAATTCCCCTGTATTCTCTTGCAACCCATTTCCCTCTGTGGATGGAGTAGTATAGCACGAATCTTAAAAGGTCTTATTAATAAAAACAAACCCAAGTCCAGTTATTGGAGTGAACACTGGAAGATCAGAGAAGCAGAACAAGCCACAGCTTCCTCATCTCGCCAATTCCTCAGCTGATCCTGTTTCCTCAGACTGGAAGCCTCTGAGTCCTCATCCAAATATATCACAGCTGAACTGCTGCTCAAAAGCCTAAAAGCTTAACCAGTCTCTAGTTCCTGGTCCTCACACCTTAAATATCTTTCTGCTTCCTGCCATCACTTCCTGGGATTAAAGGCTCTTGTTACCATGCCTAGCTGTTTCCAGTGTGGCTTTGAACTCACAGAGATCCAGACGGATCTATGCCTCTGGAATGCTAGGATTAAAGGCATGTGTGCCACCATTTTCTGACCTCTATATCTAGTGGCTGTTCTGTTCTCTGACCCAAGATAAGTTTATTAGGGTGCACAATATATTGGGGAACACAATATCACCACATTTCCCCTTTTTGTCTAAAATTTAAAAAGGCTTATAACTAATACAAGAAAAACTATATCCAATAAGTATATACAATATATACAGTCAAGAATTACATTAACAATGTCTAGTCCATTAACATTTGACAGATTCAGACAAAAAACTCCATTATATATATATTAACAATGTCCAATCCAGTAACATTTGATAAACTCAGACAAAAATTTTCATTACTTATCCTTTTTAAAACAAGTAGTTCCTTTTTAAAAGTAGACTCAATAATCTCCCTTTTTATCTTATCATATCCATATTCTCTTTTTTCTTTTCATAATAGATTCAATAATCTACCTTTTGTCATTTTTGTATCTCCCCCTTTTTCTTTTAGAGTAGATTCAATGATCTACCTCAAATCTATATTCTCTTTTTTCTTTTTTAAACAAAAACTCTGAATCTAATCTCCTTGTTCAGCTTTTTTCCTGACCATTAACAATTAATAACTTGTGACCAACTATCATAAACAATGATAATATCCATAACTTATTAAACAACCAAAAACCTCCCATCCCACCTCTTGGGAATGTGGGTGTCGTTTTCTTAAAATTACTTCCTGCTTTCTGGTGGTGAAGACATCTTTAGGGGATCCAGAAAAGAAAATTTTTGGGGTTAATTGTCAAGTCCTGAGTGAGTTAGTTGTATCATTTGTCCAGTATCTGCATAATGGGGAAATGTGGGGCTTGTCTCAAGTCCTTGCTCGAGTTGTCTATGAATCTGAGTCATCTCAGCTAGCCATCTCGAAATTGTCCTGAGCAGTTTGCAGTTCAAAGTCCATATTTCCGTGGTGTTAATCAGCTTAATGGCTTTATCATAGTCATTGTGGAATCATTGTTGCGGGGATCCCATCATCCTTTTGAAGATTTCAAAGTTGGTGTTAGGTGTGGTCATGGTTCCCTGAAATTTTTTTTTTATGCCTCCTCTGTAGTTGGGAGCAATCACAGTCTGATAAATGCCTGACTCTTGGAACCATGAATGTTCTTCCCTAGAAGAGAAAATCTTCACAGCAATTTCTCCCCACAATTTGTCTTGCCAAACTTTTCCAAACTGACCTTTGCCGATGCTTTCTTGTGACAAGATGGTCCTGGCAATTGTTTTCTGAACAAGCAGCAGTAAACCCTTCATCCCAGGTAGCAGCATCATGGCAGTCACCAACATGATGAGAAGTAGCCAGCAAATCAGAGCAGCAGCCATTGTCTCCATGGTCCCACTGCCACCGTTTGTGACTCGGCCACGGCCACAGCTTCTTCTTAGCAAGCCTCCCAGGCTGGCCTCCAACTCGGGATCTTCCTGCCTCTTCCTACTTCAGCAAATCCTACCAGTGTGCCACCACAACCAGCAACGTGTAGCTCGGGTCTGAGCTGGGGCCTGCAAGGCCACAGGCAAGCGGCTTTTTCATGAATTCGTAACACGAAAGTTGGGTGCCAAATGTAGCACAAATCTTAAAAGGTCTTATTAATAAAATCAAACCCAGGGCCAGGCATTAGGGTGAATGCTGGAAGATCAGAAAAGCAGAACAAGCCACAGCTTCCTCACCTCGCCAATTCCTCATATTTTGGGGAACACAATATCACCACAGAGTAGAAAGATAATGTTAGAGCACAAGAAACCCTTTACAGTCGAAAGAATAGATTCTCTGCCCTGGGTGGAGGCATAACATTCCAATTGGGCCAATTTAATCACCTTGCCAAGGGACCACCCCTAGGAAAGCTGGCTCACCTTAAACTGTGCTAAAGAGATAGGCAAAATAGTTCTTTAGTGAGATACTCTGCTTTTCCCTCCCAGGATTGCCACTCCTATTGCAGTAGCTTACCAGGTTGCAGCCATATAGCCTCAAAAGTCTGCATATCTTTTTCAGAAAAGTATAACATTAGCTCTTCTTTCTCTCTTTTCTAAACATGCTTTATGTCTTACTTTTCTATTGCTGGGATAAAACACCATGGTCAAGTTAACTCACAAAAGAAAGACATTTTTCGGGGATTACAGTTTCAGAGGGCTAGAGTCCATGAGCATCATCGCAGGGAGCACAAAAAACAGACCAACAGGCATGGCACTGGAGGGGTAGTTGAGAGCTTACATCTTGATCCGCAAGCACGAAGCCAAGAAAGAAACACTGGGAATGGCACCATTTCAGAGCCCATCCCTAGTGACATACCTCCTCCAACAAAGCTGTACCACCTAATCCTTCCCAAAACAGTTCCAGCAACTGGGGACCATTCTGAGGGCCATTCCTCAAACTACTACACTTTCCTTAACACTTTAGAGTTCCTCTACATTTGGTGCTTCTTTACTCTTTCCCAAAAGCCTCCCTGACTACCACATACTGCTTGTCTACCATGTTCCCAACCTCCATGCAAGTTTAAAATGGCCTGACATTTTCCCTTTTCTCCACCTCTGGACAGCAACTGTTATTTACAATTTATCTACTCTGGGTTCTTTTTTTTTTTCCTTTAAATTCTGATAAAATTGTCCTTGAGCTTCTGTTTGAGTCCTTTCATAAATTCTCTTATAAATGAGACTAAGAATCCCAAGAAGGAACTTCAATTTCCCCTGTATCAATAACTGTTCTGGGAATCTGAAATTAGACTCACAACAACCTGAGAAAACTCACTGTGCGTGAATTATTTGCTACAGCAAGAATCCTTCAGGCTTCTTCCTACACAGCCTTTAGATCCTTGGGCAACTCATTTCTCCTCTGGAGACTTTTGTCATTCCATCTAAAAGAAGAAAGGATGGCTTAAATGCATCTTTCCCAAGGTCCTACCATACCACAAAAATATATGACTCAGTAGAACTCAGCACATACAGAGGTCATGCCCCTGAGTGTGGACCATCAGATCTATTCAGTTCTATATTCCATACACCTACAGTCCAAAGGAATGTAATTCAAGAAATCTTACAGGGCTGTGGGTAGTTTCAGAGATTCTGAAACCACTTTGAATTACTCCACAAAACCAGAATATTCTTGTGGTAATGTCCTCACATTTTTTTAGCATTTGTTTTATCAGTTTACTATTTGAGATTATAGTATAATTATATCATTTCCCCCTTTTTCTCCATTCAAATCCTTCCATATACTCCTACTTGCTCTCTTTCAAATTCATGGACTCCTTTTTCATTAATTATTAGTGTGTGTGTGTGTGTGTGTGTGTGTGTGTGTGTGTGTGTGTGTGTTTCTAAACCTGCTAAGCCTATATAATGTTACTTGTATGTATATATCTTCAGGGCTGACCATTTGATATTGGATAACTAATTGGTTTGCTCTTCCTAAGGAAAACTATTTCTCCTGCATTTGGCATTCCTTAGTTGCCTGTTGTTCTTAGTGTAAGGTTAAGGCCTCATGAACCTTCCCCAGTCCACAATAGCATGTCTATTGGTGCTGTCCTTATTCAGCTAATGTTCGGCAGTCATGTTGGTGAGACTTTATAGGTGTAGCTTCTGACAGGATACCTATGAACCACAATAATGACCAGAATGACACAATAACCTTAAGGCTGCAGTAGTGGCACACATACATGGGCAGTAAACAACAGCTCTATAATTGGACATAAAACCCTCTCAAAAAGATGGAAATCATGCCTGGTACCAGAAACATAGAAAACTACCCAAGGCTAGTAAAGTCATAAACCTTGAGGAGAATACACAATCACCACTCTACTAAACCAGCATAATGCATAACTACATTCTAAATGTTTGTACTTATACGCACAGAGAGGTGTAGTCAAGGAAGCTTTTTTGTGTTTTTGTTTTTGTTTTACAACAGGAGACCAATCCACAACCAATCAAAATGCCCAGTTGTGGAGTCCAGTACCCACAGACACATCTACAATACAACTCCCAGATCTAAGGCTCAGGGATCATTTCAGAAGAGGGAGAGGAAAGATTGTAAGAGCCGGAGGATCAGAAAGTTTGCTGTCATTAGTTATTTGTTGTTTTTCCTTTTACCCTGTATTTCTGCATTGCAATAGTTTAACCTTCAAAAAGAGGGTCCAGAGCTTTCTCCTTGGCTTTTTTTTAAAGATGCCATTCCCGTCCCACTTTGACTATTGTAGACCTCCTTTAGTGACTTGCATTTGGCAAAAATTTCTTTATCTGTTTTCATTTTTGAAAGCTTAATTTTTTTCTGACTTTCCAAATCAAAGCTATGAATGTTCAGTACATGAACATTTAAATGATGCTGAAGAGATCCCAGAAAATATCTCCTTGAATTCTTTAGATATATAAGGATTTTAAATGTGTTGTTTAAAAGGACCAATGCAACATTCATTAATAAAAGGACTAGCCTGATATGTCACAAAATACTGTCCTAATGGCCCTGACAATGTCACAATGGGAAGTTGTGTGGTGACTTAGTCTCTACTATTTTTTCCAATCATTTTCTGAATTCCTATAAGAATTATCATAACTAAAACATAGTATCAAACTTTGTCTGGAACTGTTTTTTCTTACTATGCTTTTTTACTAGATTAAAAAAATGAGAGTATTTTATATATACTGCAGGATTCAGCAAGTAAGTAAATGGGTTGCTGTGTGAGCCAGATCTCACTGTGAGAAAAAGGAACTGCAAGAAGGAATGTGAGATGACAAGTTTTGGATTGGAAGTATCAATATTGTAGCTGAATGCAATGGGGTTGCATCTCGGTAAGTACAAAGCTAAAAAACAATCACAACTAAGAAATAAAACAGTAGAGAAGGATTTATTAGAACCATAGTTCATAAGAGGAGCAAGGAAGTTATTTCCAAAGCAATGACCTTCCCAAAGAAAGGAATCCTGGAGATTTTATGAGTATATACATTCATATAGGAAAGCACTTTAAGGATGCACATATTTCCAAGCATATCCAGTCAGTTAAGGATCATGTTTCTAAGCATCCTAGGTTTAAGTTCATAATTCAAGAAAAGGGTGGTGAAAATGCTTTTGGTCTTGCTTAGCTCAAGGTCATACCACAAGTATTCAAAATGTTAAACCAGAGTACAGAACACTTTGGGGATATAAGCAGTTTGTATCTTAAAGTTGGCAAACAGGAACACCTGGGAGTTCACTCAGTTCTGTACACTAAGTTTTATCTGAAAATTGAGGATACTTTGAAGGTACATTAATGTAGGAATTTTTACCCAAATGTTACTGTCTATCTTAGTGACATCCCGGATCTAATAACTACAGTAGCTCTATGTCGTATGTAAATACTTGTGCTGGCTAATTTTATGTCAACTTGACACAAGCTAGAGTCATTCTGAAAGAGGGAACCTCAATTGAGAAAGCGCTCTAAGCAGATTGGCCTGTGGGCAAGCCTTTGGTACATTTTCTTGACTGATTAATATGGGAGGGTCCAGCTCACTATGTGCAGTGCCAGCCTGGAGAGTTGGTTCTGAATACTATAAGAAATCAGGATGAGCACACCAGGAGGAGCACACCAATAAGCAGTGTTACTTCATGGCTTCTGCTTCAGTTTCTGCCTCCAGATTCCTGCTTTGAGTTCCTGCCCTGACTTTCATGGATAATGAACTGACTACAAGCTGTAAGATGAAATAAACCCTTTCCTCCCCAAGTTACTTTGGTTATGGTGTTTATCACTGTACTAGAAACCAAGCTACGGCAACTGGGGAGGGGGGGAGAAAGGGGAAGAAGATTGATCCAGATACAGAGAGGGAAAGACAATGATAAAATGTCAACTGGGTGGTATAGACAGATTTAGAAAGGCATCATCTTGTAGACATCATAGGAAAGATGGGCTTAGGAAAGACTTTTCAATTGATATTAGCTACACAGGGGTGGGTAAGGGGAGGAATAAATAAAAACAAGCTATTTGCATGGTCTTAAATGACTCTCCTATATTTTATTCACCAGATTCAAGGACAAACTAGTATACCATGAGTAAACATATGACATTGTGACCAGTTCAATAAAATCAATATTATCAGGGTTGGTGAAGTGACTCAGGAGGTAAAGGTGCCTGCATCAAGCCTAACCACCTGAGTTCTATCTCCAGGACCCACATGGTGGGAAGAGGAACTCTACTTCCAAAAGTTGTCCAGTGAGAGTACCCCAACATGTTCCTCTGGATGTACTTTTCTAATGTAGACTTGTACTCTTTCTGAAAGATAGAATGTCTCTTGATTCTAATTATGGGAAACCAACTGAAGCACATTCTACAAAGGAAAAAAAACAATTGGATGTTTAAAAAATGCCAATATCATGAAAGGGAACTAAGGCTATGAAACCATACAGATTAAAGAAGACTAGAAAGACATGACAAGTTCATGCAGTATTTATGATCTGACTGAATTCTGTGCAGGAGTGACAAAAGCTGTACATGGACATTAATAAATCAATTGATAAAAGTAGAATGCAGATCATAAATTAGATGAAAGTATTTTATCAATATTAAATTTCCTGAACTTAATAACTATTCTATGGTCATAGAAAAAGAATTTCCTGTTCTAGGGAGAGGTATTTTGAATAATTAAGGGATAATAGGACACGCTCTCAAATAATTCTTTAAAAAATTTGTTCCTACAAATGTTTATAGGGACATACACAGAGAGAGAGATACATAAAGAAAATATGTTTATATAAATATTCACCAGCCTTTCTCTGAGAGAGAGAAGATACTAAAATCAAATGTGACAAATGTGATATTAAACATTTGTGAAGGGTGAAGTTAGGTATAGTGCAATCAGAAGTTTTCTAGATGATTCTTGCCACTCTCCTATAAGTTTGAAATCAATTCAAGACAAAAAATAGAAAAAAATGTGCTAGTGTTGATAGTCATCCTAATTTTGAGTGACATGCAGATCCCCTTTTAAAACACTTTGCTCATAAAAACAATTTATTAGAAAATGCTTTTTATTCAAGTGCATTTGTTTTCCTCGCTGTAAAGGAATGATGACAAGTGATGTGGGAAGCAGCTAACTTCAAAGCATTTCATTAACACTAAAAGGAAGCCATCTATGACAGTGAAAACCTAAAATCTCAGCATTCAGAAGGCTGAGGCAAGAGGATTGCCATAATTTGCAACTGACTTTGTCTGTAGAGTAAGACCCTATCTCAAGAACAACCCAATAGGGGGATGCAAGATGGTTTAGGGTTAAGAGTTCTTTCTGCTCCCCCAGCACCCACATAGCAATGCACAACCATCCACAAATCCAGTTCCCAAGGATCTGACACCCATGTCTGAACTCTGTGGGTACCAGGTAGACATCTGGTATATAGACATACATGCAGGAAAAACACTCATAGGCATAAAATAAATAAATCTAAAAGAATAATAAGCAAAGCCTAAAAAAAAAAGAAAGGGAAAACCACAGCACCAAGTGATAGGAATTTCAACCACACCCCATGGTCATGCATGTCTGGCAGGACACTTAGTCATCTCTGCCTAGTCATTTCTGGGTCATATGTCCTACGTAACCCATGCCCCATGACTGCATGGTCACATAATCATGGATGTGATCAAGTGATCTATGCGCATGCATGGAATAGCCATGTTGGCCTGTGTGCGCAGGTGCGACCTGGCCTTTATAAGTCGGGCCCCATGTCCGTCCCTGCCCCCCACTCTCTTTCTCACATGTGTCCTTCCACAGGCCTGATCACATCTATCCCTTTCTCCTTGTCTTGATAAAACTCTTGTTAGTGGATTCTATCATGTTTTGTGACTTTTCCTTGGGGGTAAGATCGCCGCTAAAAAACCATCACCAAGAGACTACACAATTTCATGTCTGTGCATGTGCACATGCATGCACATGCGCATGTACACACACACACACACACACACACACACACACTTTATTTTTATATTAGGTTGCTAATTAACCTGTTCTCTTTTTCTGAAAGTCTCTGGGTTGGCATTAACTGAGCTCTCAGTACTTTATTCCTAGAAAAACAAGCAGAATGCTGGATGTAGTGATTCATATCTATAATCCCGGCACTAGAGAGGATGAGGCACCATAAAAGCAAGCACAAATGTAAACTGGAGGCCTAGAAGACTGGTCTCTCTTACTGGTGAAATAATCTACCCACAGCTTCCCCTTGTACACAGTGGGGATAAGGAACACAAAAGTGTCTGCACTTGCCATGCATAACTTTCTACATATATGAAGCAGTCATCTTGCTTATGCATGGTTATGTGAGCCTTATAGTAAGTGATAGATTTGGTCATCTGCGTTTCTTTCTGCTTAATCTCTTTAAAGCTAAGGAGAAGACGGAGGCGGGGACTTTTCTGCAGAATGCATGCAGTCCTAAAAGGAGTTGAACACTCATTAGGCCTTAAAGCTAGATATACATTGTGCAGCAACTTCCTCAAAGATTAAAAACAAAACAAAACAGTATCTTGGAAGGAAGCTCACTAAGGCATAGGATGTTATAAGCTGAGATGAAAACCTTCCATCTTGCAAGATATTAAACAATAGGTGCAATATTCCCTGCTGCAAAGAAGCCCCTTAAGTTTGAGGATGTTCTAAAGTCATGGTTCACAACTTGAGGAATGTGACCCCTTTGGAGGTCGAACAGCCTTTCCACAGGGATTGCCTAGAACCATTGGAAAAGACAGTGTTTACATTATGACTCATAACAGCAGCAAAATTATAGTTATGAAGTAGCAAATAAATAATTTTATAGTTGCGGGTCACCACAACATGAAAAACTGTATGAAGAGGTCTGAAGCATTAGGAAGGTTGAGAACTACTGACCTAAGGGAGATAAACATTACACTGGACAGGGAAACTCAATGAGTGAAGGGAGTACACTACTCAAAGGCTTCAGGAAGACCCTGAAACTGACTAGATTCACTTGGCATCTTCCTCTCCAAGCTTATGTAAGCTGTAAGGACTGCTGAAAAATACTCTTAGATAAGCTGCCTAGAGTACTCTTAGACAAGCTGAGCTGCCTGAAAAGGGCTCAGATCAACTTAGTTACCTGGGAAGATCACACCAACATGTTGAGCTGCCTGTAAATTGTGCAGTGCACTCCAGGTTTCCAGCTTTTGTTTTCACCCATGCTGAGGTAAGTTTTTGGTGACACAGTTGTTCTTGGGTCATTTCTGCTCCTTTAAGTAACCCCTCACCCATATTCCTGTAAGTACTCCCAATAAAACTCATTGGCTCACTTAATTGGATTTTGGTAGTATCCGTCCTTTGGTCTATTATTGGTTCCCTATCTGGGGTGAGTGGGCATTTGTTTATGTGTCCCCAGGAACTGAGTCAGATAACAGCATGGTGACCCATGAATGTAATGTTAGCACCTGGGACACTGAGGCAGGATGAAAGTGAGTTCAGGGTCCCATAGCTGCATAATGGGTTCCTGGGTAGTCTGGGACACAGAACAAGATTCTGTCAAAGAAGAAAAGAAGAGGCAGAAGAAGAAGGAAGAGGAGGTAGGGGAGGAGAAGTTAAGCCAGGGCAGGAACTTAACATGTGACCCTGGAGACAGAAACTAATGCAGAAGCCTTGGAGAAACACTGCTTATTGGTTTGTTCCTCAGTGCTTGTTCAGCCTCCTTTCTTATGCAGCCCAGGATCAATCTCAGGACCCATGTCAATCAGCCAAGAAAAAAAATGCCCTACAGACTTGCCTACAGGCAACTGATGGAGGCAGTTTTTCTTGATTGAAGTCCCTCTTCTCAGAGGAACTCACTGACAAACAAAAACAAAAACAAAACAAAGCAACCAGGATACCCAGTAAGTTGCATTAGGACCATTTCGCATCATATGTCTGAACTTTTCTAAGTATTGATTATGTTGGTCCAGAGAGTGACAACACAGGAAACATGTCTTGTGTTCCCAGCTAAATCTTGCAGGTGTTACTTTCAGACCTATTTTTTGTCATTTACTGACAAATGTGCTTTTTTTTTTCTTCCTGGTAGCCCCATGGAATCAGTCTTACTGTGAGAGAGTGAGAACCAAATTGTATTCTACCATCAGCAGCAACAATTTCATCACTTACACTCTGACTGCTGACTCTTATTCCTGGGGAGGTGGTGAGATAAAGCAACAACTTGCAGATTGATAATCAGCTATTTTCAGACTTAAAAAACTTGTGGCACAACTGATTTGTCAATAAATGCTTGTACTTAATATAAAGCAACGGATGCCCTGATACCCAAACATTTTTTAAAGGTCATTTTGCCTACTGAGTCTTGTGTTTATCTTTGTCCACAATAGTTTTCTTTAACTGTGCTTCCAGTCTCATGGAATGAAGAAACACGACTCAGAATAAAAAATAAGTTGGGAAATGAGGGTTGCTTTTCTAATTTCTGACTTCAGTGCTTTTGGTCCCTATGCCTCAGAATGGCCAGTTGTAAAATGAGACTAAGGATGTACATAACATGTAGTTTAATGTCTATGACAATGTTCTGTATGATATAAATTCAAAATAGCAATGTGACTACATGATTTTTATTAAATTCATTTAAAATGATACATAAAACAAAACGATACTTATTAATGTGACACTATGTAAGTAATGCTTTGATATATATGACCATTATGCAATGTTTAAATTAAGATAAACATCTGTCTACTCAAGCATTTACCATTTCTTTATGGTGAAAAAAAGGTCTAAATTGTTCCTTTTAGTTTTTTGAAACATTCAGTATGTCCTTAGTTGGCTTTTATCAACTTGACACAGGCTCAATTATCTGGAAAGAAGAGCCTCAACTAAAAAAAAAAAATGCCTCCATCAGACTGCCTGTAAGCAAATATATAGGGCATTTTCTTGATTAATGACTAATGTGGGAAGTCCCAACCACAGTGTGGTGTCACTCCTGAACAGGAAATCCTGAGCAAGCCATGGAGGAAAAACCAGTAAGCAGTGGTCCCCCATGTTGTTTGCTTCGGTTCCCACCTTCAGGTTCCTTCTTGGCATCCCTGATGGACTGTATCCTGTAAGACAAATAAACCATTTCTTCCCCAACTTGCTTTTGGCCATGGTGTTTATCACAGCAGTAGAAACCAAACTAACACAGAAATTGGTACCAGAACACAGTATGTTGTTATCTATATAGTAGCTCTACTATGCAGTATCACACCATAAATTCTTACCTAGTCATAACTCAGTACTCATTCATCAACCTTTCCCCATCACTTGCCAACTCTACTGTCCCTGGTCTCTGATAACCATTATTTGATTTTTTTTCTCTCTCATACATTGCATCCCAACTACAGTTTCCTCTCCCTCCACTCCTCCCAGTCCCTCCCCCTACCACCCCTCTCTCCCAGACCCACTCTTCCTCCCTTTCCCTTAATAAAAAGAGCAGGCTTTCCAGGGATATTCACCAAACAAGGTATAACAAGTTACAATAAGACTAGGCACAAACCTCATATCAAGGCTGGACAAGCATCTTAGTTTACATAAAATTAACTTTTAAAAATATCCATTTATTTTACATGGATATGTGTGCCTGAGTATGTGTTCTGAGACCAAAGTAGTCCAGATACCCTGGAACTGGAGTTGCAGAAGGTTGTGAGCTGCCATGTCGGTACTGGAAATTGAACCTAGGTCCTCTATAAGAGCAGCAAGTGCTCTTACCAACTGCACCATTTCTCCAGCCCCAAGATGAACTTTAATAGATGCTATATATGAGTGAGATTACATGGTAATGGTACTTGACTTTTTTATTTGCCTTATTTCATTTAACTATGATTTCCATTTACATTTATGATGACAAACAGAATCCTAGTCTACTTAACTATGTGATAGTATCCAATGTGTGTAAGTGTCCAATTTTTATCTATTCATCAGCTGAAGGATGATCATGTTGTTCCCATTTCTTTGCTTTCAATAACACTGAATGAACATGGTCATGCAGGTATGTCTTTGATAAACTAATTTGATTAAATAATTTGATTTCCTTTGCAGATATCTCCAGTAAAGGAGTTGTTGGGTCTTATTTTTGCTCTGATTTTAGTTTTTAATGGAACCTCCTGTTTTTTTTTTCTAATGTTTCTACTCATTTTGTATTCCAACAGTTTGCAAGAGTTCCCTTTTTTCTTTGCCAGCATTTCTTATCTTTAGCTTTTTTTGATGGTAGTCTTTTCACAGAAGTGAAGTGATGTTTTATTGTGGCTTTTCAGTTCCCTGGTGATGAGTGATGTCGAACATGTTTTCCTATACCGATTGGGCATTTTTATGTATCCTTTTGAGAAATGTCTGTTTTATCTGCCACCTTTTCAAAAACTGGTTTATTTGGCATGTCCCTAATGAATTACTGTTGTTTCTTATATAATCTGGTTATTAACCTTTTGTCAGATACATACTTTGCAAATAATTTTCCCACTCTGTAGTGGGCATGTATTTTAATTGTCAACTTGCCACAATCTAGAATCACCTGGGAAGGGAGTGTCAATGAGCCTGGGTCCAGTTAGCCTGTGAGAGTGTCTATGAAGAATTATCACAATTGCCTTAATTGATGTGGGGAGACCCAACCTGAATGTGGGTATCAACATTCTTTGGTTTGGGTCCTTGGACTGTATATCAAGGCATTTCCTCAACTAAAGCTCCTTCCTCTGATGACTCTAGTTTGTGTCAAATTGATACACAATACCAGCATTTACAACTGATCCCTTGACAACTTGACACACAAACACATCACTATTAAGCCACAACCCTTCCTTCCTTATTCATCCTCAAGATCTCACATTAAAATCATGAATAACTTCAAAGTCCCACAGTCTTTATCAATTCAAACACATTAAAATTTCAATCTCTTTAAAATATCCAATCTCTTTTAAACGTTCAAGTCTTTCAGCTGTGGGAGCCTTTTAAAATCAAAATTAAATGCCTTCTTCAAGAGGGAAGAACCAGGGCGCTGTCACAACCTCAACCAAGCAAAACCAAACTCCGACAGCAGAAGTAACTCAATGTCTGGGATTCACTCATGATCTTCTGGACTCCTCCAAAGAGCTTGGGTCACTTCTCTAGCTCTGCCATCTGTAGAACACACAGTTTGTCTTCTCCGCTCCAGCTGGCTCCATTCCACTGCTACTACTGTTCTTGGTGGTCTTCCCATGATCCTGGCATCTCCAATATGCTAGGGTCCCTTGCTGCAACTGGACTACACTTTCACCAATAACCTCTCTCAGGCTTTCTTCATGGTACCAAACCTCAACTTCTCTACATGACTCCTTCAATCCTGGGCCTTCAACTGCCACTGAGGCTGCACCTTCACCAATGGCCTTTATTGGCCACTCACAGTACCAACCCTCAGCTGCTCTCCATGACCCCTTCATTCCTTCAAAACCAGTACCACCTGGGTAACGCTTACATGTTACCAAGTCTGGCTACAGCCTTGGCCACCCCTGAAACACATCTTCTCTGTGCTCTCAGGAAACAATTCCCAGAAGATTTAACCCCAGTGATGTTGGTCTCTTTTTAATCACTCCTAATTTCTTAGGTCCAGCCGACCAGCATCAAGTATCCCAGAAAAGCAAATTTTGCTTTAGTAGTTCTCTAATCTTATTAATAACAGCTGATTTTTCAGCTCCAGCTAACCAGAATCACAGGATTGTTTTAGTAGTTCTGATATCTTGTTAATCACAGCTGATTCTTCAGCCTCAGCTAACCAGAACCACGGGATCTTAATTCAAGAGAGCAAATGGCCCTGGTAGAGTCTTTAATATTTCCTCTGAAATTTCACAAGCCAGGCCTCCATCTTCTGCACTGCTCTTAACATTATTATCTTCCAAGTTCCACAGAACATCAGACTAAGGTCTCAACACTCAATGGCTCTTCCAAGCCAAAGTTCCAAAGTCCTTCCAAAATCCTCCCCAAAACATGGTCAGGTCTGTCACAGCAATACCCCACTACACTGGTACCAATTTGTCTTAGTTAGGGTTTCTGTTGATGCAACGAAATACTGTGACCAAAAGGCAAGTTGGGGAGGAAAAGGGTTATTAGGCTTAGAGTTCAGCATTGCTATTCATCACTGAAGGAAGTCAGGACAGGAACTCAAACAGGGCAGGATCCTGGAGTCAGGAGCTGATGCGGAGACCATGGAGGAAAGCTGTTCAATGGCTTGCCTCACATGGCTTGCAAAGCCCACCTTCTTATAGAACCCCGGACCACCAGCCCAGGGATGGCACCACCCACCATGGGCTGGGCCCTCCCCCACTGATCACTAAATGAAAAAAATGCCTTACAGCTGGATCTCATCAAGGCATTTCCTCAACTGAGGCTCCTTCCTCTGATGACTCTAGTTTGTGTCAAGTTGACACACAAAACCAGCCAGAACAAGTAGAGAAAGCTAGCTGAGAATTAAGCATGCATGCATTCATTTATCTCTGCTCTGAACTGTGATGTGACTAGGTGCTTTATGTTCCTGCCTTGACTTCCCCACAATGAAGGACTGTAGCCTGGAATTGCAAGCCCCATAAGCCCTTTCTCCCCTAAGTTTCTTTTGGTCCAGATATCTTAACACAGCAACACAAATGAAGCTCGGGGTTTAGGTTGTCTTTTCACTCAGTTCATTGTATCCTCTGCTATGCTGAAACTTCTTAGTTTGTCTAATTTTACTTTTGTTTCCTGTACTTTGAGGGTCTTGTCCCAAAAAAATACAAACAAACCAAAATCCTCTAAATCTCTTCCCCAAATCCTTGCCATTCCATGTGTCTCAAAGCATTTTCAATATATTTTCTTATAATAATCTCAATAGTCTCAGATCTTACCTTTAAATCATTAATATAATTTGATACATTTTGAGTTGAGGTTTGTCTGGTGAGACATAAGGATCTTGTTTTATTTTTCTTTATATGGTCAGGGAGTTTATCCAACACTCCTGAAAAGACTATCCTTTCTCCAATGTATGTCTCAGCACCTCCGCTTAAACCAAGTTGGCTACAAATGCACTGACATCTAGTCTCTATTCTGTCTCACTGGTCCATTTGTCTGAATTTATATCAGCCCCATGATGATTTGAATACTGAAAGACTAAGAACATAACTGCAGGACTCAAAAAAGCCCACACCAAACCTGAGCTGATTCGTAGATATGAAAATGATATGCCTTGAACACACCAAAGGTGTTTAAGCCCAAGGAAAATGTGTAATATGATACTTGAACACCCTGATGTGAGAAGTACATGTATCAGCTTTCTACAAATACTACTGAAAATGCAGCTGTTTAATACAGGTAACAGAAGACATGGTGAGAAATAAGACAACAGAAGCAGAGGCTGAGGCAACCAACGTGTTTAAAACCTTAGGAAGGGCATCAGGAGGCAAGGAATACAAGTGGTCACTAGAAGCTTCAAAAGGCAATATGTATGTACAGTTTTTCCTCAAGGCCCCCAGAAAAGACACAGCTGCAATCACACCTTATATCCAGCCTTTAAGACCTGTGTAAGATTTCTGCTGCAAACTTGATAAATTTGCATAGTTCAAAGTCACTGAATTTGTGGCAATTTATTTAATTAGAGTAGGAAATGAACATAAGCAGAATTAATTTCCTTGCCTTTTTTGTCTTTTAAAAGCCACCTACAAGCCGGGCGGTGGTGGCGCACGCCTTTAATCCCAGCACTTGGGAGGCAGAGCCAGGCGGATCTCTGTGAGTTCGAGGCCAGCCTGGGCTACCAAGTGAGTTCCAGGAAAGGCGCAAAGCTACACAGAGAAACTCTGTCTTGGAAAACCAAAAAAAAAAAAAAAAAAGCCACCTACATTCCCTGGCGCCAAGTCCCTTCCTCCATTTTCAAAGTCGGCAATACTGATTCTCTATCCAGTTCCCTTGTCCATCAAACCATCTTTTCGTAGTTTCAGCCAGAAGAGGTTTTTCTAAACTTAAGAACTCATTAGACTGGTCCCACCAAGATAACCAGTACAACATCTGAGATAAAGCTCTTTGACTATTTCCACATGTGCAATGTCTCTTCTGATATGAAAAGTAATTTATTCACAAGTTTCTGAGACTATAACATGAGCCCTTGTTCTCCATACCAGAGAAGTTTCAGACTTCATGTACTCCATCAACTCTCTAGAAATGTTACTTTAGGGGAAAAACACTTTCAGTGGGGCTAGAGAGATGGCTCAGCAGTTAAGAATGCACAATGACCTGAAAATGATAGTGCACACCTCTAATCACAGCCCTTAGGAGGCAGAAAGCAGGTGAATCTGTGAGTCTGAGGCCGACCTAGTCTACATAGCAAGTTCTAGGCCAGTCAAGGCTACATAGTGAAATCCTGTCTCCCTGCCTCCTACAAAAAAAATGAGTGCATAATTCTCTTATAGAAGATCCGAGTTCAGTTCTTAGCACCCATGTCTTGTGGCTCACAACTGCTTGCAACTATAGCTCCATTGGAACTGATTCTGGCCTCTAAGGGCACTGCACTCAGACACACACACACACACACACACACACACACACACACACACACACACACACACACACTTTTTAAATTTTTTAAAATGCTTTCAACTCTTCAGGTAATGTTTTTATATGTATAATTATTAAAGCGTTGCTAAAATCGAAACTCAACAATTCCACCCCAACGTGTGATTGTAGCTTATAAAAAACTTTATAAACCCTAAGACTACCCTACACTACCTTAAAATGCACCTTGGGGACATAGTGATTTCTAGTTTATTATTTTGAGAAAGTGCAGCCTAGACCAGAGTTGCTCTGAAAATTTTCTCTATTGTAAAAAGGAATTTATGTCTACAAAGAATTTTTTTCATTAGTGATGATATCTGTACCAGGAAAAGAGCTGTTCAGAGACAACTTGTAACATTTAACAAAGAAACCTTTATTCATCCTATTTCCCTGCTCCCTCTTGCCATGATATGTCTCCTGCACCACCACCTCAAGCTCAGAATGCTATAAAAGTTTCAATCTACTGGCCCTTCTTTGTGAGTGTTGTACTTTGTGAGATTCCTATGTACAAGCACATAATTAAAATTGGTTTTATATCTCTTTTAGCCAGTTCATAGACTAAGAACATCTGCAGGTACTGCAAGTTGAAGAGAGTAATCACACTCACTCCTGTATCTCAGATTTGTTCTCTGCTAAACAAATGGATGAATCCGAGAGCATGTTGTAAACTGCAAAGGCTACATAAAGATAAGGGATTGTAGGGGAGGGACAGTAAGGTTCCTATCCAGTCCTCAACCTTAACCAACTATAGATGGATAGCCTCCAGGAGTACTCCAGGGGAGTTTGCTAACTGACCTCTAGTACACACTTTTCTGGGCCGCTTCCTTGATCTTGTTAAACAACTGCTGGCTAGCAAATTCCTATGACCCAGCTATTTTGTAGTATGATGCCCTCCATATCTGTGTCACATTCTAAAGCTGGAACCATTGGTTCCACCAAAGAGATTCTATAATCTCTTCAGTCCCCATTGAGGTGAGGCCATACTATACCCACTTAAATGGGCTGATTTCTCCATTTTCTGTCATGTTTGGCCATGTGGGCACAATGGCTAAACCATGAAAGACTGGGGGGAAATGGTGATTTGAACTTTGTTCCAGATTCCTTTCCCTTTAGACTGTTGCCAAATCAGCAATCAAGACTGGAACTGATATACCAATGAGATTAGAAATACACAGCTTGCACTTGCTGCCCAGATTTCTTGTAAAAATGCCAGAAAGTCAGTGATGAATGCATCCTATGCAAAGTGAAGGATCAGTCAACTTAGAAGAGTCAGGTTCCATGAATGTGCTGCCTATTATATCATTTCAGCAAGGGAGAAGCCCTGCATCACCAGCATTCTAAACGCTATGCATCATTGTTAGTGAGATTCTCAGTATCCCATAGCTACATACTTCAGTGTTCTATTGCTTGCTGCATCGTTAAGGCAGTTTGAAGCCTGACTATGGCATATGAGCTCGTGTGTCTCACAGGTCCTTTGTAAGTACAAGTCTTTCTGCTGCTGCCTACAGTGCTTCTATCTAAAAAGTAAAGGCAGAAGTCCTGGCCAGTGAACAGAACTGAACTATCCTCTCCCTGTCTCTGAACTAATTCTGAAATAATTACCCATGCTCCAAACCCTTTCTGACATTTTTCCCCTCCTTCTCCTCATTTCCTTCCCACCCCTTGTCTTTTCCTTCTGCCAGGCCTCTTCCCAAGTTACTAGACCTTTGTAAATAGACCCTGTGGATTGTTCCTATCAGCTAACCAGATGCACTCCGATTTGTTTGAATGTCAGTTAGGCTCAAGTGAGACACCAGCTAAAATTCTGTTTACAGGCAATTGCAGGTAGTTATAGTCATAAAGTAGGCATGGTACATGACTAAAACAAAAGAAAAACCCCTTGCATCCTGAAAACTTAGAATCTAATAAGAAATGCAAAGAAACTAGCTGGCGAAGATTTCTATATGTATAAAGTTAAAGTCAGTGTGGAGCCGCATCAGCTGGAGCTTTCAGCAGAACTGATTAACTGAGATCCTGCTCCACAGCAGCAGAGACATGGAAAGAAAATCTGTTCCTGTCACTAAACAGAACAACAGCTGACCAGTTTGACTAAAACTTGCAGTATGAATGACTTAGAAAGGATGCTTCAGCCACACAGAGAAAACACTCTGTCAAAGAAACATCCAAAATCTCAATTTCATGGTCTGTGGGAAGAATTAGGCATACATGCAAATGTATGAATGCCTTCCACATCAAATATGAATCTTAAAATTGGTATACCTTCTGGCCTGGTAAACCCTGTGTACTGTCAGACTGGAAAACTGTTACAAATGAGTACAGAAGGAAAGGCGAACACAAATATCACTTCTGAATTCTCCTGGAGCTGCCCAGTTTCTATACCTCTTTTGATGTATTACCTCTACCACTCTTCCTAGAGGCCCAAGGAAAAGAGTCATTGAATCACCTGTGTCATGTTGAGGCTTAAAAGGCCACTTGCCACTGCAATCTGGTCCTTGGGGTGGGAAGCTTCCTGTCTGAGCGAAAGCTGGGGATGTGCTCTGGCTGGGTACTAGTTCTCACCCACATTGGCTCTTTAATGCTGAGGTCATTTCTCTTGGGAAGAAGACAGAAATTCCAAACATTTTGTTTTACGCAATTTCATGCCCCAGAAGGGCCCAATTGCGCTGATTCCATTCAGCCATGTTGAAAGCTTTGGGCGCACTGTCGTGATTAATGAACATTGGAAGTTGCTTACAACAGAAACTGGAACAACCAGGAGCAGAGCACAGGGTGGGTGGCAAGTCTTCTGTTATTGGAAATGAAGTAGAAAGGCACTTGTCCTACATTGATTGGAGAACCAGGTGTCAATTTACCTGTAGTGGTGGCAATAACTGGCTGCTTTTTTTCTTTTCAGCAGCTGGTCTGTGACTTAGTAAAGTCCCTCAAACCATCATGTGAGTAAAAGCTTGATTCTTTTTGCTCTTCAGAGCTGGCGATGGGCCTCACACATGCAAGTGTTCTACTACTGAGCTAAACTCCAGCCCCAGTTTTGTTTCTTCCTAACAAACTAGTGTAATTATTCCTCTTAAGAGGACAGTCTTCCCCTGCAAAATATATTTGTCCCTATCTTGCTAGAATATTGCATATGTGATATACTCTACATGCTCTTGGGGATGCTTCATTAATACTTCATCAAATCTTCTCAACATACCTCAATTTGCTTAGACTCCTAGATTACAGAAACTGAATAAGTCATCTATTTCTTTATTTCCCCACATCTTTCAATATCAGTTGCACTGTTATCTAGGATGTGGTGTACCCTGGACATGGCTAAGTACTTCTGAAGTCACAGATGACTCTCTAGCCCTTTGACAACACATTACATTTTCAATAACTAAAAGAATAATGTGAATCAAAAATATCAGAAATAGAAGATATATCGAATCCATTTGTGTACCAAATGTCATCATCCCCTACATGATTAGGGGGTTGAAAACTCTTAGTAACAACTGAATGTTGTTGTTGTTGTTGTTAAAAAGATGTGTTGTAAAAAAAGATGTATTGCTGTTTTACCTTGCCTGCCTAGGGCATCTGATTGAGCTAATAAAAAGCTGAATAGCCAATAGCAAGGGAGGAGGTATAGGCAGAACTTCAGGGCAGTGAGAGTAAGTAGGAGGAGAAATTTAGGATCTAGGGAGAAATTTAGCATTTCTATGACAGGGAGACACCAGTGGCCAGACATGGAGGAAACAGGAAAATAGGACATACAGAATGAAAGAAAGGTAAAAAGCCCCAAGGCAAAGCATAGATGTATAGAAACAGGTTAAGTTAAAAGAACCAGTGGGACAATCCTAAGCTAAAATGAGTCTCTATGTCTTTATTTGAGAGCTTGTTGGTGGCCCAAAGAAAATGCCAACTACAGATTATTTTTTCTCTGAAAACATGGCTAGCATTCACTTTAGACACTGGCTCCTGATATCATGTAATAAAATAATTGAATGTGCACTGTTACAAGAGATCTTAGGGAGCATAGACATTACATCAATGATTTATTCCAGAAAAAAAGACAATGCATGTAAAGTAGATGGGGGAATGCTTCACCCAGGAATGTGAACTTGAGTCTCACAAAACTTGAAAGTGTTATCCCTGTATATGAATGCATTATTGATGATCCAGCTTATTATTTTGACTTTTCTCAAGACCCCATAAGTAAAACATCAGCATGCCAAAGTGCCACGAAATGAATGGACTTACCTAACTGACTCTCCACAATCTCTCCTGCACTTCCGTGCAGCACTAAATGAAAATTTATGAAGATGGAGAAATGAGGGTAAACAAAGATGTGGATAAAATATTTTCAGGGAAAATTTGCATCATATGATTAACAAAGTTAATTTCATAATGGAAACATGAAGTTGGTCACATGGAATTATCTAGAAGTTGCTGCTTGGTTTTCTCTGCTACTGTGATAACTACCATAACTAAAAGCAACTTGGGAGCAAAGGTTTTATTTCATCTTATGCTTTGCAGTATATTACTGAGGAAAGTCAAAGCAAAAATATGAGTCAGTAGCTTGAAACAGAAACCTCAGTGGATTGCTCACTGGCTTGCTCCCCCGCTCATGTTCAGCTACCTTTCTTACATAACTCAGGCCCACCTGCCTGCGGGTGGTACCACCCACAGTGGGCAGCACCCTGCTACATTAATTAGCAGTGGAAAAAATGGCCCACAGACATGCCTACAGGTCACTCTGATGGAGGCAATTCCATCATTAAAATATTCTGTACCCAGATGTGTCAAGTTGATAGCCAATATTAGCCATCATAGTTGCCTTTGAAACTATTATTGAAGACATCTTTGTTGCAAAACCATTTAATATTTCTGAATAAGTAACAGTCTTAGAAAATGAACAGACTGCTTCTAGGTGTTGCTGTGGTAGTGTTTTTTATTGTTGTCAATAAAATGATAGTGTTATACAATACTCTGAAAAAGGAATAGATTTTAGCCTTTCAGTAAAGACAATACAATGATCTTGAAGTTCCAAAGGGAAAACAACAATCTTGCCAAGAGCACACACACAGAGGTAACATGCCAAGTAGCTCTGAAATTCTTTGTTTTTTTTTTTCCAAAGAGTTGTAAATTTTGGCAGACATGTGTTTTCAGGGCCCTGATAATAAGCAAATGAACATGTTTAACCTCTAGGCCAGATGAGCTGTATGGGAGAGTCATGTCAGATTTTGTCACATCGAAAGGAAGCTGCACAAGATGTCAGGACTAGCTAGGATGGTATCCATCAAATATTAGATTTACTAGCTTCTAGAAAATGCACTGCCATCCAATTAAGTGTCTTTCTGAAAGGAAAAAGAATATGATAATTTTGTTTCAGTGAATTATGACTTTTGGAAAGTACATTTCATGAAATGCAAAATTATCAAGTTAGGAAAGACTTACTGAGCTAATATATATCAAGCTGTTCAATTTTTACGTGAGTAACTGAGAGTCAGACAAAAAAAAAGTGGGGGAATTTTCTCAAGGAGCATCCACAGAGAAGCAAAACTATCTCTAGCCACTGCTAAATCGGAACACTGTTTCAATCACGCTTCCTACATACATTTCCAAGTTTATGTCCAATTACCTCAAAGTTCTTATAATACAAAGTACTCCCTCACATTTCTACTCAGGGCATTTTATGAGAAATGCAGACTTCTAGAGATAGATGTAAGAGCTAAGGTCAATGTACAACCTATCGACAAAGAAAGAAGAAGGGCTTACTGTGGTTTCAAGTCTGAGGGGATACGGTCCATCATGGACTTGTGGCTACAAAAGAATTGCTGGGCGTCAGCTTGCTTTCTTCCTTTCCCTTTTGTATTCCTTCCGAGATCCTACACGTGCCACCACACTTAGGGCAGATCTTCCCTTCCCGGTTAAACCTATCTGGAAACACCCTTACAGACAGACCCAGCAATGTGCTTCCATGGTGCTCAAATCCATTCAAGTTGACAATGAAGTTTAACTACTGCAGTCAATCAAGGGTGATTTATATTTGCTCACAATCTAAATCCAGACTAACCCCCAATGACCAAGAAGTGTTCTTGCACTTTTAGCATCAGGCTATTTATCATCCTTCTTCTGACTTGCATAAAGCATATTTCTCTCAGTAGAGTATTCCTATTTAAAGACCCAAATAGGAGCTGGAGAGATGGCTCAGCACTTAAGAGCACATACATGCAAGGACCTAAATTCAGTTCTTAGTACCCACACCAGGTGGCAATGTACCCCCTGTAACTCTAGAAGATCTGACACCTCTGTCCTCCAAGGACACCTGCACTTAAGTACACATAGTCATACACAAACACACACATATACATAATTAAAAATAAAATAAAACCTTTAAAAATAAAAGCCCAAGTAACAAGTTAATTGTGTGCTAATACAAAGAAATTTTATATTACAACTTCTTCATTATAAAAAAATGCTACCCTTCCTAATATTTTAAATCCACATGTGTGTGTGCTGGGGGAGCATGCATTGCTACAGCATAGTCAGAAGAGATCAGACGATAACTTGAAGGAATCCATTTTATTCTTCTACAGTGGTGGATCTCAAAAGTCCAATTCAGGCCATCGGTTTTGCAGCAAGCTCCTTTACCCACTAAACCCACTTGCTGGCCCTTCTATTCTATTTTTATTTTTCATTCAATGTTTCTATACTTGTGGTTGAAAGGATAAACAGTCTTTTAATCAGAAGAAATACTGTTACATCCTGCTACTCATTATCTGTGCAACTCTGGGGAAGATACTTAATTTTGCTGTTTCAACTTACTCGTGTACAAAAGACTTTGCCAGAAAAAGTTAAGTAAGATCAGCATGCAAAAAATACTTGACAAGTAGTAGGTGTTGAATATAAATGTATGGGAAAATGCTTTCTTTTCTGGTACCAATGTGGAATAGGTTCATGGAAAACAAAACAAAAAAACAGAAAATGGTCTTTTTCAGACTCGTTAGTGATTTGAAAATAATGGAAGAGCATGGCATAAAAACAGAACTAAAATAATATAATTCAGAAATAGGACTGGGTTAATCAGTAGATAACTGTTTCTACCTGTATGAGATTAGATATGATTGCAGTACCTTGAGCTGGCACAGTTCTGACTGCTTTATATACAGCATGGACATTAACTGACAGTAATAGTCATACATAAGTTGTTACATAGCTATTTGTCCCCAGATAAAACTGTTAGAAGAGAAGTGAAACAGCAGGATGTTTGAGTGGTAGGTTACTTCATCTTGCAGGGAAGCTTTTTAAACTCGGGGTAAACAACTCAATACTTTAGGAAGTCACTGAAAGTGACTAGATTCACTAGGCCACTCCATCCTGCATATATAAACTGTAAGGGCTGTTAAGAAACATTCTCAAACAAACCGAGCTACCTAGAAGAATCACAGAATAGCCACACTACAAGCAAAAGAGACCGATCACCCAAGGGGCCTGGAGGAAGCAGAGACCAGCTGAGCTTCCTGAGAAAGGTTCAGACCAACTGAGCTGCCTGAAAAGGACACTCTCAACTTCTTGAGCTGCCTGCAGATTGTGCAGTGCACGATTGGATTCCAGCTTTTGTGAGCTGTCACTCATGCTGGGGGGAGCTTTTTGTGATACAGCTATCTTTGAGTCATTTCTATTCCTGTAACAAGCAATCCTTCTACCACTCCCATGTGCATAACCCCAGTGAAATTCAGTGGTTCACCAAGTTGCATTTTTGTGGTATCCTCACTTTGGTCCGTCCTTGGTTGCCTATCTGGGGTGATTTCCCCAGGAGTAGTGTCACACAACATAAGCACTCACACACAAGAGAATACATACACATACACACCTATGGAAGGATTTGTCTGAATAACACTAGCAGAAAGCCTCCAAGGAATCTTGAATAAGAAGGAATTTAATATAGGGTTGCAGCAAGTGATTTCAAAATTACCCCAGTGAACCAGAGAAGTTCAGTCAGAACTCAAAGAACTGGAAATTTGTCTTGAAAAGCATCTCTGGCATTTCAGCCTTGCTTCCCCTCTCAGCTTCTTTTCTCTTCTTGCATATTCCCCGATTTGGCAAAAGCTGCCATTCAAGTCCATCACTAAATCCATGTATTGTATTTAGTATTCTTGAGAAAGAAAAAGTTGACACTGGTTGTCCAAAAGATTGGCATCTTGAGGTGACCATCCTTAATTCAACTGGGTATGTAGAAGAGTGGTGCAGTTTCCATTTCAACATTGTCAGCAGCATTCACTAGGCTAATAGACATGTACTATGGACCAAAGAAACTCAGTTTAACATGGAGTCTTTACTGATCTCCCAGCCAGGAGTTTGTAAATGACACTAGTCTCAAAACTATTGAGTTTTTCTTATCGTAAGTTGGGTAAGCTTCAAATAGAAGATTTACATGGTTATTGGTCTATGGCAACATTATATGTAAATAAATATTCTCCCATATATTGATTGTATTCTACCATTATCGATATCATTGTTATGCTAGGTAGACTTATAGTACACTGCCTAGACAAACAAAACAATTGAAACAAAAGATCATTAAAATATTAAATATAATTCTTTCACAAATATTTCTCAGCAACAGAATGCTCAATGGCTCACTTCTCTCCTTTAGCATTCAAGCAGGTATATTATAGAAAACAAATTTTCCTTGAATTTTTTTCTACCTTCCAGCATTTTCCTTAAAAATGTGTTTACTTTTTGAGCTTCACAATATTTTTCTTGCATAAGATATCTTCATAATAATTTCTAGTTTGGGTTTTCTTGAAGTAGAAGAAGAACTAAAAATATGATGATGATGATGATGATGATGATGATACATTGAAGAAGAAGCAATATGATGTCTAAGATTGGCTTTTTAAAGACTGTGGCAGAAGATACAGTAAGGTCTGAGTGAAACAGCATTGGATACATAGTGATTGTTGAAATGGGTATTTAGTCTATGATTTTCATGCTAGTAGACTTTCTAATTTTAGTTATGGTTCAATTTTCCCAATAAGAACAAAAATGGAGTCTGAAATGTAGAATCTACATTTTTACACTTTGACCTATCTTTTCTTATTCATTCACTGGCATCAAGTTTGACATATTTTCAACACTCTGCTTTTGCAGTCTTTCAAATACACATATTTTAGGTTTCATTCAAGCAACAGCTCTCTTTACATCAACATTTCAATGGTTTACATAATACTCAATTCAACTGTACAATCAAATTTTGTGTAAATTTATAAATAGATTTGGAGCAAACTAATTCTTGGTAAGCATCTAACTCAAACAGCTGTAGTAGAAGTATTAGGAGAAATGAGACACTTCATATCACATCTCTTTTAATCACGTTATTAATGATAAATAGTAAGTTGATCATGTCCATTGGCCATTGGGTCTTCTTGTCAACTCAGTAAGCTAAATGGGAGTTTACCAAGACTCTATTGTACATTCTGTTGGGACTATTGTACATTTTCCCCTACTTTTCCATCTTGAATATACCCCATGTTATCCTCTTTCACAATTTCTACCTTGGAAATATTAAACACAATTAGGCTGCCTCAAAGAATCTTCTGGAGTGTACTGGAAACCATGAGAACACCTGTTTTCAATTACTTCTGTTTGGCAGTATGGGGTGGAACAGTACTTTCCATATTCTTTTTATGGTGATTTCTCATTCAGTATGTTCATCTTTTTAAAAAAGTAGTAGTAGTCGTCTGTTTTAGAGACATTATCTTTGGCAAGAAGCCCGAGTACATTCACTAAGCTTCCTAGTAGCAGTATCGAGGAATTCATTAAAATGCTGAGAGTAAAGAGCTACCCAGAGTAACAAAGAAGTAAGCTTGTAGTTATGGACTTGGGGTGATTTAAGGTGATGTGGCATAGTAATGATTTTAATGACAAAACTGTAGAGACTAAAATTCCCTCTTTTTCTTCCTCCCTCCATGACATGCACTACAACTTGTACTAGAAAGAAATGGTCATGGTGTCCATTGAGTTTCTTTGCTCAAACTCATAACTGTGGCTATTGGAAAGGCCTCTTTCCCTTGGGCTAAGCACTTTAGTGTGACTAACTCATGAACACACAGGAGCAAGGCAATTTGCTCTTCCGTTTTGTTCTTTAGTTCGTGGTAGCAGCATGCATTCTGAGTCATGCAGAGTCCACTCTTCAGAATGCATGCTGGAAGCTCAGAGGGGCTAATAATCAAATTAGGCTTCTAACAAATGGCAATTTATAATGCTGAAACTAATGAGAGGTCAAAGAACTAAGCTCTGCAAGGAGTTTTAATTATCCTGTCCTTTGTGATTCTGCAAGAACATTTTTAAAGAAATACTGTCGCACAGTATTCAACTGGTGCTTTTTATTTTCATTAAGCAGATTTACATAACCTATTACATAAATGGCAAATATGCACTTTATTTCCAAGAAGAGCAGGAACCTAAAAGCTCTTCATAGTTGGAAACCAGTAACTGAATTGGTTTGATGCTCAATTAGAAGACCACTCATGGAATATTTTTCCTCCTACAGCACTTCTGAAGGGGGTGATTCAGATAGACAATACCCATCTCTAGCTAAAGCTGTAGATTGAATGTTGTGCATAAAGAGAACTGAAGCAAAACATTCAACTACACCCAAATGCTTCTGTCTTTGTTTCCCTTGCCATTCCTTAGTTTTTCTTATTTCCACTTCTCAAGGTGATCTGCATGCGCACAAGCTGCCACCACCACCATTACCACCATATATCCAGCATTCCTACAGGTCAAAATATTCTTGTCTTTCATGGACTTCTTTGCAGTCTCTGTTTGCAAAATTTGGTTTGCTAGACACACGGTAGGCTAGCTAAATGTGAGGAAAAGAGACCAACTGAATGGTGGCCAAGGGCTGATGCAACTGCAGAGCTGTATCACATTAGGACATCATGTGACTGCAAAGCTGGCAAGAAATCACAAGCACTCACAACCAGTTGCAACCCCATATAGCCAAACGCTAACTCTCCTTTGCTTTATTTTAATGACATCTCTGTATCATTTCCTCTGTAAAATTCTCTGCTCTCACTATGCATCTGATACAACACATGTGAAAACCTCTTTTAAGGAAAGAAAGGGGGAGTGATTTTATTCCAAGAAAACTCTCACTCATTCTTGTAATCCCTGCCCTTTACTCATGAATAATGCTCCCCTCCATTAAAGGTTTCCCACAAGGCAGTGTGGTGGTTTGAATAGGTGTGGCCCCCATAGACTCATGTGTTTGAATGCTTGGCCCATAGGGAATGACACTATTAGGAGCTGTGCTCTTGCTTGAGTAGTGTGTCACTGTGGAGGTGGGCTTTGATGTCTCATATATGCTCAAGTCATTCCCAGTGTCACAGTTGCTTCTGCTACCTGTGGATCAAGATGTAGAACTCTCAGTTCCTTCTCCAGCACTATGTCCTGCTATGATGATAATGGACTAAACCTCTGAAACTGTAAGCCAGCTCCAATTACGTGTTTTCCTTTATAAGAGTTGCATAGTCATGGTGTCTCCTCACAGCAATAGAAACTCAACTAAGACAGATAGCTATCTGTTGGAAGACATTGCTGGCTGGTCAGAGGTTGCAGCTTCCCCCTGGTCTAACAGCTTATCTCATTAGCTCAGCAATGTGGAGCTCCCTCCTCCAGCAAAGCTTCCTGCTCTCTACCTTATCTGGAGATTGCCCCTGGGCCTGGAGGACTGACCTTATCTAAAAGCTGTGTCTAAACCAGATGCCTGATCCATCTTTAGCTTGACCCTTGGCACAGATCCCTGCTGAGATTTGTGCTATGGGCTCTGCTATAGAACTCTACTGCCATATACTAAGCCTTGTGATAGGAACAAGCCACTTAATGCAAATTAGGGTTTGTCCCCAGGCTCCCTGATCCTATGTATTCCTTATACTCTGGAATAAAATTGAGCTGATTCACCGAAATCTGTCTCCCAGAGGGCTGTCTCCGATTCATGCCCATAGGCCACCAAAGCTTTCTGTCACCCCGTCTGCCTCTTTCCCCTCTCAACCTGGTGGCCAATGCGCCCAGAGGAAAAGAGGACCCCCACACTACCCAAAGTCACAATCAAATGGCTGGAATTCACATACATTCCCTCTTGAATATATCCTTTCACCATGTAATAAACTGCTTCCCAATGCATTCTTTTACAATGACAACAACCCTCAGCCTTTACCACAGGAGACACAGAAAGTGGTGGCAAAATTAAGTGCAAACAGCTATGATATTAACAGCCCCTTCAAGCAATAAAATCCAAAAGATACAACTTAAAAGCTAGAGAAATTACTAATTTGGAAATATTGGAGATTGTAACATCAATAGACTTTGAACATTGTTCTGGAAAGGCTTTTGCTACTGAAGGAGTTAACTGTCCAAAGGTAATGTCCACCGGTCAAGCCAATTTAAAGCCAAAGAATGCATCTGGGCAAAGGGCTTTCTTTTATCAATAACTCTGTCAATAAAACAGCAAATGGAACACAAGAAAATCGAGTATATCCATAACATCAGGGCAGCAAGACAACTTGCCCAGAGCACTGAGGGGACTGGGTGTTGAACTATTTGCCCTTGTTTAAAAAAAAAAAAAAAGAAAGAAAGAAAGAGAGGAAAGTTGTTAAAGCATAAAACCAAATACTGAGAAACTGGAAGCAATGCAAATTTCAAAAGTTTCCTTCCAAGACAAAACGACAAAGGCTGGAAATTCTTCTACTAAACCTGTTGTTGCCATGACCTTCCATTTGAGATTGCTTTCTTGTTCTTTTAAATTATTAGCTCATTGCTGTATGAGACAGTATAGCTTAAAGGCTAAAAGCATGTGCCGTAGAGTCAAACTAAATCCTCATTCTGTCACTGATGAGCCATGTAGTCTGGGCCATGTTACTTTTTCCTGTCTAAGATACGAGCTTGTCATTTCCAAAACTGGAATGACAGGACGGGATTTGCAGCCCAATATTCTGGATTTGAATCCTCTGCTCCATCACATATCAGTAATGTGACCTTGAGCAAATGTAACCATCCTGGCAGGAATGAAAATATTCTGAAGGCAGACATATGTGTTACCTCCTTTGGCCATCAGACTATTGAATAGTCATCTTCAAGAATTTAGAATTTCCTCAGTAATCTCATGTTAGGAGAGGGAAAAAGGCTGAAGCTCGGCCCCAGTCAGAGGAGGCACTTATCTTCCAGGAAGAGATTTCACACAGTTCTGACATCTTTATTCCACACATTATTGGACAAAGTGAAGTAGAGACAATGATGGTGGGTAGAACCACACTTCAACAAGGACTGCTTTGTTATGCATACTTCTTGCCTTCTATGTAAAACTTACCTTATATCACAACCCATAAGATGTACCTGAGGGAGGTTACTAGGCTTCATATGTTCATTAATTTCTCATCCCAGTGTCACCACATTGAGTAAATCTCCTTTTCAGTATTATTTGCCTGTTTAATTGGCCTGCTCAGGATGGGTAACCAAGCTTAGCTTGTTAGAACTGCCAGACCCCAAGTTCTGATCCTAAAAACTCCAGTAACACAAATTTCCTACCTTCCCTGTGGTTCGATTAAATAGAGCTGGTAGTTGTTGTGACTTCATGGAGCCAGCATGGAAATCATAGAACACACTTGCTGCATGTGGTTAAGGTCCAAGGACCACATCATCAACAAGTATCTCGGAGGTTTTCATAAAGATGAAATGTGATCATGAGTGGAAATCTGTGAGCTTTGTATATAATTGCTGGCTAATAAGTGCTTAATAAATGCTGGCATGGAGAAAAAACTTCCTATTTGTTTTCTATATATGGAGACATATGAATTAAACTAGCAATAGACACATGAACAAGTGAAAATAGCACCTTTTAATTAATATTTATTTTTGTGGTATTTGATAGAAATGTTCAAAGAAATGGAACTTGAAGAAATGCTTATTTGGGGGACTTATATATCATTTTAACAATGACAACAACAACAACAAAAAGAGGTTTGGGTTTTAAGGGATAATAAATCCTGGAGAAGTGGCTAGGAAATAAATGGGAACCTAATGGATGATAAGAGTAATTTTCATAATGTCTGTAAGGTTTGTTTATACAAACTCATCCCAATAATTTTCCATCTCCAGTGATGAGTGGCTCTTTACTTCTTAGAACAAGAGAGAAACACATTCACAAAGAGGTTATGTCTTGCTTTTAGGCAGGTAAAAGATGGTCAGAGAACACTTACTATATTCATTGGGACTTAATTACTTTTTTTTCCAAATAAATGTTTCTTCTCGCTTTTTGTCTTCTCAAAGGAAATAATTCAGATGAAAGATAGTTTGAGCAAGGAATTATTTAGCAAAGTGAAGCAAATAAATAGTACACCCAGAAGCCTGTGGTAGGCTGAGCAAAGGGGAGGTAGCAGTAGGACATGTGGGTTGTGCTGTTTTGTAATGTAGTGAGAGTATTTATGAGATGGGTATCCTGGTCATGGGGGTAAAGTGATACTTTTCTCATACCAAATCAAAGCTGTCAATCTCAGCGGTTGCCCAAAGAAGGAGAATGGAGAAAAGAGGAACAAAACCTAAGCTGCTTGAGTTAAGCTGATGGGAAAGTCAACCATGTGGTAGCAGGCAGCCATATGGCAGACAAGGTGTTAGGAAAACATGCTTAGGACACAGATAGAAAGAACAAAAGGAAAGGTTACACGTTGTAGACTTATGAAGCATGGCTGAGACTCCTTAAGAGACTGGGCTGGGGGCAGGAAGTCTGAAGAGGAACATTCCTTTATGTCATTAAAAGGCTATAGACTCTGCCTATTGCTGCCTTGCTAGGAGTTGTCCTTCAACAGACCACGAAGCTGCCAAACTCTTAGAGACAGACTCCATTTTTTACTGTTAACTATAATACAGATAAACAGTACTACTGATAAAGAGACAACAATTCTGAGATAGATTGACTTGAAAAGATTGATGGTAACAATAGATGATTGTAAAGAAAGTTAAAATGAGCCAACTTAAGTGTTAAAGACACAACTTAGAGCAACTTCTCTTCTCCAACTAGATTTGTCTGAACCTCCATTATATGTCTATGCCACCAAAAACTTCCGTACAATTTTTCTTTATATACATGTAAACTTTACTATTTTTATATCTTTTATTTTTAAGTTCACTTAAATTGTTTTTACTTGTTTATTTGAATAAGAGAGTTTATCTCATTACAGTAACTGGAAACCAGTAGCAGTTGCCATAAATAGAAGACAAGTGTAAAAAATGAACAAAAGTGTAAAGAAAGCAAAGCAAAGCTCTCAAAATCGAGTTAAATAGCCTGTGGCCTTGAGGCTTGCTTTTTCTCTCTTAAAAAGTTTAATTAGAATGTGTTGAAGAAATGGTCACGATAAACTTGCAGCAAAGAACTGAAAGAATTCAGAAAGCAAAACGTGTTCATTATGTGATTCTGTGTAAAGCAATGTCTATATCATCTGTGAATAATCTGAAATCATCTTGTGTGCCACCCACACCTATGCCAAAGCACAGGTGTGGGTGAGCAATACGGACTAATTTGAGGCTGGAGAGATGGCCCAGTGATTAGAAGCATTTGCTGCTCTTGCAGAGGGCCCAAATTCAGTTCCTATCACCCACATTGAGTGGTTCATAACTGATTGTAACTCCAGCTCCAGGGCATCCAATACCCTCTTCTGGATTCTGCAGGCCTTTACTCTCTCTCTCTCTCTCTCTCTCTCTCTCTCTCTCTCTCTCTCTCTCTCTCTCTCTCTCTCTCTCTCTCTCTCTCTCTCGCATACACACACACAGAGACAAACACACACATAATCATATACATAATTAAAAATGAAAATAGCATACGTAATAAAGAGTCAGGCACAGTGGCTCATGCCTTTAGCCTCATCAATTGGGAGGCAGAGACAGACAGATCTCTGTGAGTTTGAAGCCATTGTGGTCTATATATCAAGTCCAGGCTGGCCAGGGCTCTATTACAGAGACCCTATCTTCCTTTTCTCTCTGTTTCTCCTTAGCTGACTGGTCTAGAATGAAGCCATCATCACTTTTATAGGTCTTTTTCTTCAGGGTGTGTGTGTGTGTGTGTGTGTGTGTGTGAGAGAGAGAGAGAGAGAGAGAGAGAGAGAGAGAGAGAGAGAGAGAGAGAGAGAGAGAGAGAGAGAGAGAGCTCTTGCGTGCTGCTGTGTTTAGCAGGCTAGCTGACCAGCAAGCCTCTGGGAATTC
The DNA here is from genome assembly GCF_007827085.1 of Peromyscus californicus insignis. NCBI lineage: Eukaryota > Metazoa > Chordata > Mammalia > Rodentia > Cricetidae > Peromyscus > Peromyscus californicus. Next base: position 80,556,522 of record NW_026294391.1, on the reverse strand, counting down.
CCTACTTTTCATCTTGCCCTGGGAACACAGAAGTTATAGACACAAGTTGCCAAATCCAGTTTTACGTGGGTTAAAGGGATCTGAACTCAAGTCCTCAACTGAGCCATCTCCTCTGCCCTATCTTTTTGTTTTGACCACCAGTCTACCAACTCTATTATCTTTATATCCTGTTCCAGGGCCCTGAGCAAGCTCGCCTATTGTTTTATGTGAGGTCTGTTGGTCAATCCCCCTCTGGAGATAACCTTTTGCCTAACAGTGACTAATGTCTGTAATATTAACACCCAAAAGATTGAAGCAAGAAGATTGCTTGTGACATCAAATCCAGCCTGGGCTACATAGCAAGTTCTAGTCTAAAAAGGAAATGGGTGAGATAATTGTTAAGAGTCACTACTTGATATAAGGATACAAACCCAGAAAACCACTTTTCTTTCTTTCTCTCTTCCTTTCTTTCTCTCTTCCTTTCTTTCTTTCTTTTTTATAAGCAATACTAGTTGATTTTAATGCAGAATAAAATTTGAGAACAAGGGCTATATTGTAACAAATACTGAAGAAAATGCCACTTACCTTGTAACATCTCTGTAGATAAAGAAAAGTTGAAAGAGTGGGAGAAAAATTCCACTAAAGGAAGTAATATACTCCAGACCCAAAGCAAGGGATGCAGCATTGCATTTAACTGCAACATTTCCATCCATAATGAAATGAAGAAGAAAGGGGGTGAAGTGGGAAGGAGGAGGGGAAGCTTCCAGCAAAAACTGAAAAGAAAGTTCAAGGAAGAAGGGGATTGATTTACAAGAAAAGATGAAAAGAATTTAAAATGTGACGTTGTTAAATGATCACTAAGCAGGGGTGTGATGACAGTTTACAAATGTTTTAGTCCTGTACTAAAAAGAGGAGGAGGCATCTGTTAAGTGGAAACAAGAAGAGATAATTAGACATTAAGAGGATTTAATTGATCAAATTCTCATTCCATAGAACTCAACCAAAGCATTCCTGCTCTGCGGTGTATCTGTCTTACAACTTCTGCCCAAAAGAATATGCTCTATTGAGCTTCCCCTAAAAGAAAGGAATGCAGGGCTCTAGCGTATCTCCCCTGAATCCACCACACACTTCCTCACACCTAGATGTGGTTCTTCCTCTTCCACACCCCTTCTGTTCATTGTGGGACCCTCCAGTCCCACAGTGCAGAGCCTACAGATAAAGGAGCATCTTAGAAGGGTCTATCTTGGAACTTAAGAGACCTTCTCCAGCCAGAGAGCTAAAAAATTGGGTGGCGCCGGGCGCCGGGCGGCGCCGGGCGGCGGCGGCGGCGGCGGCGGCGGCGCATGCCTTTAATCCCAGCACTTGGGAGGCAGAGGCAGGTGGATCTCTGTGAGTTCAAGGCCAGCCTGGGCTACAGAATGAGTTCTGGAAAGGCACAAAGATACACAGAGAAACACTGTCAAAAAAAAAAAAAATGAGGTGGCAACTGGGCCAGACACTAACAAAGCTGACAAATTTTAAAATCTCTCTCTCCCTCTCCCTCTCCCTCTCTCTCATTCTTGCTTGCTTCCTTCATCCCCCCCTCAGCCTCCATTTCCCTTTCCTCCTTCTCTTCTCTCTCTCTCCCTCCTTTAGTCTCCCTCTCCTCCCTACCCCCCCATCCCTCTCTTTTCTCCATCTCCTTCCTTTTTTTTTTTTTTTTTTTTTGTGTGTGTGTGTGTATGTGTATACCCAAGCACAGGTGCATGGAGACTGGTTGCTCATTTTGGATGATATTCCTTGCAGTGATTAATTTTAATTGTCACCTTCACACAATCTAGAATCACTTGGAAGGGAATCTCAATAAAGAATTGTCTGGGTTGATTTGACCTACAGATACATCTGGCAGCAAGGGTTCTTGATTGCATTAATTGCTATGGGAAGACCCAGCCTAAAAGTGAGCAGCAGCACGGTCTTCTGTGTTTGGGTCCTCAACTTTACATAGAGGAGAAAGTGAACTTAGTGTAAGCCTGTAGGAATTCATCTGTATGCTCTTGACTGTGGGTGTGACATGATCGACTGTTTTAAACTCCCTGCCATGAGGAAAAAATGGAGCTGTAGGCTAAGACAAACCCTTTCTCACCAAGTTGCTTTGCATCTGAAAATTTTACCAGAGCAACAAAAAGGAAACTAGGACATTACTTGGTCACTTCTTCATCAAATTTCTTGAGTCAGGGTCTCTCCCTGAACCTGGCGCTCACCAATTCTTCTAGATCAGCTGAACAGCAAGCTTCAGTGATCTTTCTGTGTGTGCCACCTCAGCACCAGCATTACAGTTCAGCACTCACATACTGGCTTTCTAAAATACAGGTACAGGGAATTAAACTCAGATCCTCATGTGTACATGGCAAACACTTTAAAGATTGAACCATTCCCTTAAAGTATTTTACAACCACCCCCAGCTCCAGATTTCAAGAAATCACTGAATACCCAAGTCAAGTCACTTCTGCATTAGGACTAGGGAATGAATGGACATCACTCATGCACAACCAATGCTACTGGGAGTGGGATACTAATTGTTGTGCCCAGATCGTGACCCCCAGAGAGACCACCAAAGATGAGCATGCCGGAATGCAAAAGCAAGGTTTAATTCTGGATATCCAATACAAGCCTAGGCAGGGACTTCGTCCAATACATCCAACACAGTGGAGGCTGGAGGAAGTGCCCATCTATCTGCAAGCTCAGTTTTTAAAGGGAAAAATCACAAGGTTACATCATTTAGGGGTGCTAGTACGGGTACAATTCTGATTGGCTCACTTCTAGGGGCTTTCTAGAAGTCATGTCTTAATCTTACTTCTAAGGGAGTGGTTGCCCGCCACCATTTCTCATTGGCTGCCCTCAGGTGGGGGCATTTCTGTGGTCAATTACCCTGGAAACCAGGGAGAGGTCATTCCATAGTCCGGCAGGCATTACCTCTGTGACTACCTTGGGACTCTGTACTTTTACACTTCCGGGTTTCTGGAATATGAACTGACTGGTTTTAGTAACTCATGGCCTGTACCTAAAAGGAGATATCTCAGGCCTTAGTTTTAGGGTGAAAGCATTTTGGTCTTATTTCTAAGATGGCTCATTTTGGTCTCACACTAATAACTTTTTTAAAAAGTACTATGAAGACAGATGCTTCACTACATAAACCAATATAATGGAATTTTCCCAAGTCCCTGCCCTGAGAAAATTCCTCCCAGAGTCCTGGGGAAGATTCTATGTCTGGCATGGAGTTACCTGAGGGAAAAGAATCTACGTACACCATGCTCTTTATCCATTTACTTTATTCCTCTATGACAAAATTCTATCTATACAGCTTCAATTCCACCCTGAGTCTCAGCTCCTCTCTGTACCTATTTTTTCAGTCCCCTCATAGCCCTAGTAATAACTAAGCCCTTATGCTTTTGATCTCATCTTTGTCCCCTGTTCCTTCATCCTCCATCTTTCCTTCCTCTTCTCCTCTCCTGATCTGATTTACCTACATTCTACAAGAAACTTTTCCTTGCTCCTCACTCCTCAGCCTGAGCCATTCTGCCTTACCATCAACAGAAAAAAACTGCCTTGTCCTTTCTTTCCTGGCCATGCGGGACTCTCTGCCTGCCTCTGGAATTCCGCTCCAGTCTTTACTGCACCTGATTATGCAAAAAACCCTATTGTTCTCAGTCAATGGCTCTGCAATGCCACTAGGCCTGAAGGAAGGGAATGGTCTGAGCTTCATTTGCACAAGAAACAAAGCTATGCATGTACAGTCCGCCTGTCTCCTAGGCTCTGCAGAGTGTTACCTAGAGGATCAGCATCTGAGAAGCTTACACTGTTTGCCAATATGGTCTAGTAGTGTATGGGCTCACAAGAATTTCATAGTAGAAGACAGCTGAAATATTAATAAGCTAAATAACACCAAATGTTCCATGATAGATGGCTTCATCTAGAAAAATGCCTTGAAATTTCTAGGTATAGCTTTAATACACAGCTGAATCTCTATAATATATTCTTGTGGCCCGCAAGACCAATAGTAAAGATAAAATTGTAGCCAGGGGTACCCCCCCCCCAACTACTGACATCTTTAGTGGTAAAAGAACTCCATCAATAGTTCTCGATTTGATGCTAAAGTGCCACCTCCAAATCTCAAATGGGTCTGTAACCTGAGAGTGCCTAAGAGATGTTGCAGTGATGGCTGAAACTACCTTCTTCTGCTTCTTAATGCTTCAGAACTAAGTCTCCAAATGCCTTTCAGAACACACTTTTGAAAGTTTTGCATCACAGCATGGCATTCTGTAACTTCAAATCATCATAACTATGTTAAGAATAGCATACGACTCCAAATGGCCCGCCTATATTTTTCTCTGAGTCATCATATGGTTTTCAGTGGCTTTCTCTGTCACCATGGACATGTGTGACTGTAGAACATTGTTAAATCAACAAAACCTTTCCTGAGTCAGAGAATTAAGTTAAGAAATATAGTGTAAGTGGCTTTTTTTTTTGAGACTGCAGCTAGTCTGGACAAAGAAGAAGAAATGCAGAGTAAGGACCTGAAATACATCACTTGATGAATGGCCTGAATCATTGCTGGGTTTCCTCCACCACTGTTTTATAAAGTAGCACCATGCTATCCAAGGAATTTCCCATTACCAAAAAAGATTCCCTTTATTGTATTTTAATTAGGCTTAATGTAGAACTTATTTGAATGTCTTCTTCATACAACAGTGCTTCTAAGGTAGTTAAAGCAAAAAATGAATTAAGCCTGTAAACTGCTATGGTGGACCTATCCTGCTTCTCTTTGTCCATGACAGCCTCCCTCTTCCCTTAGGAATGGAACCCTTCTTTCTGATAGGAAAATGTAGTATTTTATTTCATTTCTGCCCCTGGTTATATGGGTGATCCCATATATTTTTATTTATTCATGGAGAATTTGATACATGTATACAGTGTATTTTGATCATATTCTTCAGCCACGAAATACTTTTGGAACTCCCCAAACAATGTCTCCCTCCCAACTTCCTGTCATCATTTATTTTAACCTACCAAGTCCGATTAGTGCTGCCCATGACATGGGAATAATAGAATGATAGACTTTCTCAGAGATCTACCAAAGCATCCCTGAGCCTGTAGCTTTTGGATTCTTGTCTTGCAAATCCAATGTGTGAAATTCATGGATGTCTTAGTCAGCTTTCTATTGCTATGAAGAGACACCATGACCACAACTCTTATAAAAGAAACCATTTAATTGGGGCTTGCATGCAGTTGCAAAAGTTTAGTCTATTTTCAGCATGGCAGGGAACTTGGTGGCATACGAGCATACATGGTGCTGGAGAAGTAGCTACGAGTTCTACATCCAGATCAGCAGGCAGCAAGGAGAGACTTTGGGCTTGGCATGGGCTTTTTGAAACCTCAAAGCCTACCCCAGTGACACACTTCTTCCAACAAGGCCACACCTCTTAATCCTTTCAAATAGTGCCACTCCCTGGTGACCAAATATTCAAATCTATGAGCCTATGAGGGCCATTCTCATTCAAACCACCACAATGGACCACAGGGGGTGAGTTTTAGATAGCAATTTATTACACTGTCACAAGAAGGAGCTTAAGAGGAAGAGAAAGAGAACAGAGTTGCTGGACAGTAGGAGAGGTCCCAGGAAATAAGATATGATTGAGCTGCTAGTATTAGGCCATTTCAAAAGATTTGTGGTAGAAACTAGACTGAGGTATTGAGAGAAGGATGAGCTTGCCTACCTATATGCCTAACTGCTGTTCTCAGTTTCAGTCATGTAGGCACTTAGAACCTTCTAGGTAGGACTGTTAACTTAGGATGAAGCAAAGAAACAGGAACCAGAACATTCTTCTGGTATTTGTGGCCTCCAGCATGTATACATCTTAAATGGAGATTTATTAGAGTGGCTTACAGGCTGTGTTCTGGGCAGTCCAACAATGGCTATCTCCTAAAGAAAACGTAAAGAATCCAATAGTTATTCATCCAACAAGACTGGATGTCCCAGCAGTTCCAATCTGATGCAGAAATCCCGGGGAATTCCCAGAAAACTGCTGGTCGTCAGTCTTTGCTGGAATTCCAAAGAAGTAGGTTCTAGCAACAGTGAAGGAATGTCTCCCCAACAGGTTGGATAAACTTGCCAGGCAGAGTAAGGCCAGGCAGGCAAAAAGAAAAAGTTTCCTTCTTCATGTGTTTTTATGTGAGCTGCCACCAGAAGGTCTGGTCATATTTGGCGTGAGTCTTTTCATCTCAAACAATCCAGTTAATATCTATTTTGTCAGTAGATAAACTGTGCTTACTTGGGATCAAAATGATATATAACCTTGAATTTCTAGCACTGTCCTGTCACTCCTATGTCTAAGTGATGTCCTTCTGTGAGACCAAAATGAGCCATCTTAGAAATAAGACCAAAATGCTTTCACCCAAAAATTAAGGCCTAAGATTTCTCCTTCTAGGAATAGGCCATTAGTTACTGAAACCAGTCAGTTCAGATTCCAGAAACCAGGAAGTGTAAAAGTACAGAGTCACAAGGTAGTCACAAGATAATGCCTGCCGGACTATGGAATGTCCTCTCCCTGGTTTTCAGGGTAACTGACCACAGAAATGCCCCCACCTGAGGGCAGCCAATGAGAAATGGTGGCGGGCAACCACTCCCTTAGAAGTAAGATTAAGACATGATTTCTAGAAAGCCCCTAGAAGTGAGCCAATCAGAATTGTACCCGTACTAGCACCCCTAAATGATGTAACCTTGTGATTTTTCCCTTTAAAAACTGAGTTTGCAGACAGATGGGCACTTTCTCCAGCCTCCACTGTGTTGGATGTATTGGACGAAGTCCCTGCCTAGGCTTGTATTGGATATCCAGAATTAAACATTGCTTTTGCATTCCGGCATGCTCATCTTTGGTGGTCTCTCTGGGGGTCACGATCTGGGCACAACACTTCATAAATGTAACTAGCAACTTTGTTTACAAAACACTCTCAGTGTTTAAGTGGGGAGAGGTTAGCATCCCTTAGAACTATAACATAAGAGCCACTAAATTCTATACTAGCCCTTTACAAAGACGTTTAAGTGGGACTCTCACTTAAAAAGCTCACACCTGTACTTTGATATGTCTTATTCTTCCCTTGAGTGCCTCTCTTTCCATTAATCCCTGTGCTTACTATCAATATTAAAATTGTCCCTTAATAAATTTCTGTGCTGGCTCATCTTATGTCAATTTGACACACAAACTAGCGTTACCTTAAAGGAGAAACCACAATTGAGAAAATGCCTCCATAGGATATAGCTGTAAGGCATTTTCTTAATTAGTGATTGGTGGGGTAGGGGAGCAGCCCATTGTGGGTAATTCCATCCCTGGGCTGGTGGTCCTGGGATGGGTCCATAAGAAAGCAGGCTGAGCAAGCCATGAGGAGCAAGCCAGTAAGGAGCACTCATCCATGGTCTCTGCACCACCTCCTGCCTCCAGGATCCTTCCCTGTTTGAGTTCCTGTTCTGGCTCCTCCAATGATGGACTATAATCTGGAAGTAAGCCAAATAAAACCATTCCTCCCAAACTTGCTTTTGGTCATGATGTTTCATCACAGCAATAGTAACCCTAACTAAGACAATCTCCAACCTGGCTTCATATTGGCTTTTGCTTGAAATTCCTCTCTTTATGAAAGGTACAGGTGCCAATTATTCTTGACTGGAAGTTCCCAGAGGGGAAAGCAAATCTTTAGTCTACTGCAGGGCATGGAGTGGAGCTGTGCCTCCACCTGCCTCCTCCTTGTTGATGATAATGGTCTGATGACTGAGGTGTGTAGGCAGAGTTTTGTCCCACCAGCCTGCTCCCAAATAACCACACAGAGACTTATTAATTATAAATGCTTGACCTTTAGCTTTTACTTGTTACTAACTAGCTCTTACAACTTAAATTAGCCCATATTTCTTATGTACAATCTACCACATGGCAGTAGGTTTGTTCAGCATGTCATATTCATCTTGCTTCTGTCCAAATCACCTGGCAACTTTCCATGATTCTGCCCTTCTTCCCAGCATTCTCTCTGCTCCAAAAATCCTGCCTAGCTATTGGCCACTCAGCTCTTTATTAACAATGAGAGTAACACATCTTCACAGTGTACAAAAGGATTATTCCACAGCATTTCCCCCTTCTTGTCCAATTAAAAAGGAAGGTTTTAACTTCAACATAATAAAATTATATATAACAAAAACAGTTATCAAGTAAGAATTACAGTTACAACATCTAGTCCATTTGTATTTGGCAAAATTAGAGAAAATACTCTATTATCTATCTTATCTTTGTAAGTTTGAAGTTTTATACCTAATTTACCTTTCATCATAACTAAGGAAAACTGTAAGTATAATTTAGTGTTTAACTCTGTCAAAGACCCCACAAGGTTATAATGTTACCTAATGACAGGGACATCTGGCTGCCTGGACAGTCACCCAAAGTTCTTCTGTAATTTTGAGACATCTATCTTTGGCCTACAGGCCTAGTATATCTGACAGACATTTCTGAGAAGCAGGTAATTTTGAAGGACTGTCCTACTTTGTCATGGAAAACTTTGGCAGTAGCTTTCTTTTAAGTCCTACTGGTCCAGTTTGGACAGTATACTATCAGCAATTGAGGCAATGGCAATTTCTTTGCCCAGTGGCTAGCTGTTGCCACAAGAAAGCAAACTCCATATGGGGTTTCTTTGATGCCCATCATCTTCTTTGAAGTAAATTGGTGCTGCCAGGAGCAGACATGTCTCACTGTCATAAAAAGCCTTAGGTTATTAAACATCTGAAATGTCATATTCTGTAGGGCTTTGAAGTGTTTGAAGACTATCTATCTAAATATATATGTTTAACCTTGAAAGCATACCTAATATGACAAGTTTGATTATTATAAATGACTATTAACCTGTATTTCTTAATTATACATTACATTTTTAAATGAGTTGCATAAATAAGCACAATACCCCAACAAGAGTAGAAACAAACATATATTATAACAAAATAACTTTAAATTTGTATCAAAAACCAAAATCCATACCAATGTAAAATATTTTGAGATGAATAGATACTTTTTGGATTAAAGTAGATTCAATACTCTACACTTTTATTTCATCATTTCTATATTATATTCCCTTTTTTCCTTTAGAAAGAGATCCTTGAATTTAACTCTTTTGTTTAGCTTTTTTTCTGACCATTACCAATACCAACTTGTAACCAACTCACCTTAAATGACAACAAACATCCATAACCCATCTTTTGGGAATGTGGGTGTTATTTTCTCTAGACTACTTCATGTTGTCTGGGGTTCTAGCATCTTTAGGGGACTCCCAAGAAAATTCAGGATAATGGTTAAGTCTTGACTAGAGTAGTCTGTGAGGCTGAACCATCTCTACCAGCAGCCTTGAAGTTGTTCTGGATGCAGAACTCTGAGGATGCTGCCATCAGAGTGATAGGTGTCCATCACATTATGAGGTCCAAGTGAGGGACTTACACTCTTCCCTTGTTCTGGAATATCTGATAAGTTCTTGGACCTGGTTTCTATGGTTGATTTCAATAAACCCATGTTTATTCAATAAATTCATGGAGTTTCTCCCTTTCTACTCCCAGGAATAAGTCATCTATCAATCTGTGCTGCATGGGTGGAGCCTGACAGATGGTTCAGGTTCTGGGTCCATTCAAGTACTTCAGGCATCCCTTCTCCCTCCAAGTGGACTCAAAAGCTTCTTATAAAACGGAGCCTGCAAAAACGGTTTTATATGATTTGAAGTAACTCAGTGTAGGGCGTAACATGATCTTTCAACATACATGTAGTTCTACATATAATTTCAGGTATCATATCTCATTAGCATCTAAAATCTCCACTCAGGAGTGTGCATTTTAGTATTATAATAAACCATAAGTCACCTTCAGATACCAGGGTGCTTCTGTGACTGTTGTCAGTGGCTCCAGCCAGTTCTAGTTAGCCTTAGCTAGGGTTTTCAGCCTTTCTTTATGCCAATAGGTTGTTCCCCCTCATATAATAATTTTTCAGCCATTGTATAAAGCTTCTAGAACTTACTCTCTGACTCATTCTTTTGCCTCATGATTCTCATTTCTGTGGTCCCAATGATTTTTCCAGAGATGAGCACATTACCCAACTCCTGATAGTATTAGAACTTCCGAAAGTGCTATATACAAACCTGGATTTTTTAAAAAAAACATGCATTTTAAAGCTGCTTTTACTTTAAAAAATTAATGAAAACTTTAAAAGTTGACCCCTCTTTTTGGCTAACAAGGTAGCTCAAAAGAGGATGAAATCATGGAATTCCTATCTTCATTTTCTGTCTGTGCTTTAGCTAAAGGCCCAGAGATAAATCAATGTCATTAACCTTTCTTCTTGGGTCACCTTGAATTCCAGAAAGAGCCAAACATAGCAGGACAAATGCTGTGCTAGTTAGTTTTTGTCAACTTGACACAAACTAGAGTCACCTGGGAAGAGGAATTAAGGAATTGCTTCTAGCAGATTGGCCTGTGGACAAATTTATGAGGCATTATCTTGATTGATGACTGATGGGGAGCACTATAGGCAGTACCACCACTGAACTGGTGGTTCTGGGTTATAAAGGGAGTCCAGTTCAAGAGAAGAAAGAGGGATTATATGAGCAAGGGGAGTCAAGATCAGGATGGGGAAATCTACAGAGACAACTGAACCAAGCTCATAGGAACTCACAAACTTTAGTCCAACAATCGTCAAACCTGCATGGGACCGGACTAGGCACTCTGCATGTGGGAGACAGTTATGTAGCTGGGTCTGTTTGAGGAGCCCCTGGCAGTGTGATCAGGATCTATCCCTGGTGCATGAGCTGGCTTTCTGGATCCCATTACCTGTGGTGGGACACCTTGCTCAGCCTTGATGCAGCGGGGAGGGGGTTTGGCCCTGCCTCAACTGAATGCACCAGGCTTTGCTGTACCCCCCATGGGAGGACTTATACTTTTGGAGGAGGGGATGGGGCGTGGGTCAGAGGAGAAGGTTGGGGGGGAGCAGGAGGAGGGATGAGAGGGGGATCTGCAGTTGGTATATAAAATGAATAAAAAATTTTTAAATAAAAAAAAAGAAAGCTGGCTGAATATAAGCATGGGAAGCAAGCCTGTAAGCAGCTTTCTTCAACAGTTCCTGTCTCTGTTCCTTTAATGATAGACTGTGACCTGGACATGTAAGCCAAATCAACCATTAAGTCCTCCCTGTCTTAATTACTTTTATATTGCTGTGACAAAATACCATGACTATAGTGATATTTTATTTGTACTGAAATGTGATTTTATTTGTATGTTAATAAATAAAGTTGCCCGGGATCAGAGCTATTAGCAAGCCATTGCAGAAGCTGAGCGGTGGTGGTGCACGCCTTTAATCCCAGCACTTGGTAAGCCAAGCTAGGTAGATCTCTGTGTGTTCAAGGATACATCCAGTATTGGAGACACACACCTTTAATCTCAATACCAACCATAGAAGACCTGGAGTTCTGTACAGACAGGCAGTGACGAGGTGGTCATGTAGTTGGGTTTACAACGAATGAGAAGGCAGAACAGAAAGTCTTTATAAAGACTTTAACACAGGAAGTATGTCTCTTTCGGAGAGGTAGGACCACCGCGATAGTGAAGGGTAAGGTTTTTAGCTCTTAGCTATTGCTCTGACCTCTTGGCTTTTATCTCTGTATTGGCTCTGTGTTTCTTATTTAATAAGACGGTTGGTTACTTCTACATCATGACCAAGACAATTCATAAAGAAAGTTTTTAATCTGGCTTATGGCTTCAAGGAGTTAGAGTTTGTGATGGCAAAGCAAAGGTGTAGCAGCTGGAGGAGCTGAGAGCTCACATCTTGATCCAAAAGCAAGAGGCAAGAAAGAATGGGAATGGCTAGTTTTTGTGACACCTCACCCCACCCCCTCCAGTGACTCATCTCCTTCAACAAGGCCATGCTTCCATTTTTCCCAAACAGTTCTTTCTACTGTGGACCAAGTATTCAAATATATGAGCCTGGGGGAGCCATTTTCATGCAAATAACCACATTTCCATAGTTGCTTTGGGTCATGGTGTTTGACAAAGCCATGGTAAGCAAACTAGAGCAGATACCCACCCCTAGATAAGGGCAATTATCCAAAAGAATGGGTAAGGCTGGATCATACAACAGAAGCAATTGTGTTGTTATGATAGATTGGTCCCCTTGTGCAATGGAAGCAATTGCAAAATTAACAATTTATGGAACTGGGAGCTGCAGAGATGGCTCAGTGGTTGAGTACTCACTGTTCTTGCACAGGACCCAGGTACAATTCCCATCACAACATGATGGCTCTCAACTGTCTATAACTCTAGTTCTGGGAGATCAGATGCCCTCTTCTATCCTCTGAGGATTCCAGGCACGTACATGGTGCACAGACATACATGCAAGCAAATCACCAATAAATATACATTTACAAAAAAAAAAAAAAAAAAAAAAAAAAAAGAATCTCTGTGAGTTCGAGGCCAGCCTGGTCTCCAAAGCGAGTTCCAGGAAAGGCGCAAAGCTACACAGAGAAACCCTGTCTCGAAAAACCAAAAAAAAAAGAACAACTTATGATACCACTTTGTAGAACTACCCCACAGGGCAATGAGACAATGATGAGCCAATGGTAGATGGAAGGACATCTTGACCAGGACTTCTTAATTATTCATATCACTTGTCTTCTGTTAAAGCCTAAACCATATTTCAATACTCAGAAGATTGACTTTTATGGTCACTAGACCCCTTACTTGTAACTCTCCCCAATGGGTCCAAATTGAATAAATTTCCTTTCTGTTTCTCACCATTACTTTCCTCTTTAATTGGTATATTGGGGATATGTGGTCAAACTTAGCTTGTTGGTGCTACTGGAGTCCAGGCTTTTACCCTAAAATCTTGAGTTACCAGGAGACTGATGATCATTCTGTCACTCCTACTTCCATATGGATGGATATTGTATGAAAGTCAAAACAAGTATCTGTAATTGATGGAGAGAAAATTGGAGGTCCTCGATCTAGCTGGGTCTGGAGCTAATGAAACCCAGAGGTACATTCACCAGTGCAATCACTGTTTTTCTTGTTAAGATTATTTTACATTGGAATTCTGACATAATCAAAATAATCCCAAATAACACATTATCATATCTGCTCATGAAAAACAAATTAAATATAGAAGTATAGTTTACTTTATAGAAGATGTTTCTCTTTCAGAAGTTGAGAGTAAGCTTAAATCTTGAAAACTAAATCATACTATATCAAAAATAAGACATTATTAAATAACCTTTTTTGAAGGGAGAAATTTCTTATAATAAATTTATTTATTTTAAGGCAATGGAAAATGGAAAATCACAGGTAACTCAACAGTGATTCAGGTAAAGCTGTTGGGCTGGCTTTCATGATTCCTGAAAGACTACCAACTTTAGTGATTTTGTTATTTCCTGGATTAAATTCTTACCCTTGTTAGTTTAGAAGCTTAGTTTAACTGGTACTGTAAGGTAAGATCTGCCCTCAGGAAAGGATTCCTATTAAGCAAGCTCAAAGACACTAAAATAAGAAACAAAATACCAACTGATTAATGGATGAGGATAAAGACAATCTCCCATTGAACTAGAATCCTTACTTCAGCAGATCATAGCATTCTATTCTTTAGGGCACAAGCTACATGTATGTACATTCTGAAATTGCATACAAAATTATGAAACTTGATACAAAAATTTGGATTTCCAAATTTCTTGAAAAGCTAGTGCCTTAGTTAGGGTTTCTATTGCTCTAAGGCAATACTGTGACCACAACAACTCTTATAAAGGAAAACATTTAACTGGGGCTACCTTACAGCTTCAGAGGTTTAGTCCATTGCTGTCATGGCAGGAAGCATGGTGGCATGTAGGCAGATGTGGTGCTGGAGAAGGAGCTGAGAGTTCTACATCTGGATCCACAGGCAGCAGAAAGAGAACTGAAATACTGGGCCTGGCTTGAACATCTGAGACCTCAAAGCTTGCCTCCAGTGACACACTTCCTCCAACAAGGCCACACCTACACCAACAAGGCCACACCTCCTAATAATGCTACTACCTATGACCAAGGATTCAAATACATGAGTCTGTGGAGGCCATTCTACTCTAATCACCATGGCTAGCACACCTACTGTAATGGCTAGTCTCAAATGTTTTCCTTTATAGGAGTTGCCTTGGTCATGTCTCTTTATAGTAATAGAAACCTTAACTAAGACAGAATTTAGTGCCAGGAACTGGGGTATTACTATGACAGGCCTGACCATGCTTTTGTTTGGGCTTAGGGACTTTGGACTAGAAAAATAATTGGACCTTGTAAATGGGGATTAATGGGCCATCTTAGCAGGAGCGTGGCAGATAATAGTGCTGAAAGCAGTATGAACTGTTGAGGCCCAGCCCAAAAGGTTTCAGAGGGGAAGAATATTAGAGACCATTGTTGTAATATTTTGGCAAAGAATGTGGCTACTTTTTGCTCTTGTCTAAAAAAGAAAAAAATCTGCCAGAAGCTAAATTGAGGGGTTTGGAATAATATCATTGGCAGAGGAAATTTCAAGTCAACCTAGTATTGATAGTGTCATGTGGTTACTAGTGATCACTCTTATGCAGATCTAAAATGAAAAAGACCAAGTAGGGCCAAAAGAAATACAAAATGTACAGTTTGAGGAAAAAAAGAGAACCATGAGCTGTAATGTTCATGTCAAGTCCTGTGCTCAAGCAGATGAAAGGTTTAAAGAAAGGCCTAATGCCATAAATGAAATAAAAGTAGTGGCACCCTCAGGTCAAGACCCCAGTCAGCAAATTCTGCAACTTGTGAAAGAAAAATGCCTGAGGGATTTCCTTGGCCTGAAAAAAAATAACAACAGCAACAATGGAATGCTTATGCAAATTAATTCAAGACATGTGCCCAATTCTATCTGAAGGAGGTAGCAGAACTTGACATTTTCAGACACATGGTTCTGGTTTTATAGTCAAGAAGTATACAGGTATATAGGGGTTGTGGAATCTTCCTCAACAGTTAAGGAAATCTGCTGAGGCAGTGGAATTCCTGTGTGGAAGCCCATAGAGGCCATTTTGTGAAACTGTGAACATGAAGATCAGATTTTGTTGGAGACCCCATATGTTGAAGATGTCAGAGCTGTGAGATACCTGCCAAGGAGAGTTACAGACAGAGCATGGAATGAGGCCAAGAGAGAGAAAGAAGTGTGTTGCAGCCAACAAAGCTGGAAGGAATGGGAGATCTGAAGAGCCATCTGGTAAGTCCTTTGACATTGAGCATAGAAATACAAAATTCAGGATTTGCCCTGCTGGGTTTCAGTCTTGCTCTGATTCAGTATTTCCTCACTATGCCCCTTTCCTCCCTTTTGGATTTGGTAATTTATATCCTGTGCCACTGTATGTTTGAAGTGTATGATCTGCTTTCTCATTTGAGGTTCCCTCTTCCCGGATGATCCTAGTTTGTGTCAAGTTGACAAAAAACTAACTAACACGTATATGATTTGTAAATCCACTATGTTATGACCAGAATACCTTTGGAAGGTACCGTTAGAGTAGAAAAACTCCTGGTCAAGAGAATAGAATCTCTGTCCTCACTGGAGGCCTGAAATTCCAACTGGGCTGATTCAATCACTTTGTCTATGAACCACCTCTACAAAGATGGGCTCATGGGCTGGTCGATGGTGGTGCACACCTTTAATCCCAGCATTCAGGAGGCAGAGACAGGTGAATATCTGAGTTCAAGACCAGTCTGGCCTCTACACAGTTTGTTCTAGACAGACAGAGCTTTGTAGACAAACCTTGTCTCAAACATAAATACATAAAACAAAATGAATAATAGGTTTGACTGACAAAGATGGGCTCATGTTAAGCCAAAATAAAGAGATAGGTAGACTAATTAGTCCTTAAACGAGATACTATACTTTTCCTTCCCAGAATCCCTGCTCCTAGTGTGAAAGCTTGAGAACCAAAATGTAACTTTTCCTTTTAGTCTTTCTATTTCTCTTACTAACATTTTGAGACCTCCCAAACATTTTGGGCTTCCTTAATCTTTCTCTAAAACTTCCCTCCAATGTTGACTAGTTTTACATTGTCTTGATACAAGCTAGAGTCATTTTGGAAGACAGAACCTCAACTGAGAAAATGCCCCCACAACATTGGCCTGCGGGCAAGCCTGCCTTGCATTTTCTTGATTGACAATTGATATGGGAAGGCCCAGCTCATAGTAGGTGGTGCCATCTCTGGCCAGGTAACTCTGGATGCTATAAGAAATCAAGATCAAAGGTGGTGGCACACGCCTTTAATCCCAGCACTTGGGAGGCAGAGGCAGGCAGATCTCTGTGAGTTCGAGGCCAGTCTGGTCTACAGATCGAGACCCAGGACAGGCACCAAAACTACACAGAGAAACCCTGTCTGGAAAAACCAAAAAAAAAAAAAAAAAAAAAAAAAGAAAAATCAAGATAAGTGAGTCATGAGGCCAATTTAGTAAGGACTCCTCCATGGCCTCTACTTCATTACCTGCTTCCAGGTTCTGCCTTTAGGTTCTGCCTGGTTTCCTTGATGGTGGGGAACAAGCCAGTAAATAACATTCCTCCATGGATTCTGTATCAGCTCCTACCTCCAGGTTCCTTCTGTCTCTGAGTTCTTGTCCTAACTTCCTTCAGTGATGGACTGTGATGTGGAACTATAAGCTGAAATCAACCCTTTCATCCCCGAGTTGCCTTTGGTCATGGTGTTGATCACAGAAATTGAAGCGCTAAATGAAACACCTCCCCTTCATGTGTCTTCTTATTAGGCATACGTCTGACCTTGATGACAACTTAAAGTGACATGACTTTTCCCTCCCCTCCTCTGCTCTCCTCCTCAGAGCAGGTGCTGAGGTTTTATAGCGTGCCTGCTCTGGAGTTTTTCTTTTAAATGCTAATCAAATTGTCCCTGAGCTTCCATTTGAATCCTTTCCTAAATTCTTTTACTAACGAGACTAAGAACCTCAAAGGTTCTCCTGTACTCCTCCTTCTTCAAAGATGGTGGTAAAGCATAAGCATCATTATCTTTGTGGTAAATGTCCCTCTGAGGAGCACTATCATGTGTGTCTAGGATAGAAGTAATAATATATATACATTAACTGCCTACAATTGTTTTCTATTATATATGTTCATGCAGTTAGAAACTGAGTTTTGAGCACTCATTCCTCCAGACAGCTCTAAGAAAGACTTCTATACCATCTCAAAGAGTTTAGAGTATGACTCTTAGAGAAACAATATGTGTTCCCAGTGAGGAATCACTCCACACACTCAAAAATGAACAAAGGAAAAACTCTTTAATAGCACTTGTCTGACTCTGGCTAATGCTCAAAGAGGAGCCAGCCTTGAATAGAAGATTTTATTAACTTACATACGCCCTTAGGCTTATGCATTCCACATACAATGTCACCCTTCATTTTCTTTCATGTCACAGCCCCTAGTTATACTTTGAACAATTTAAATAGGCAGGAGACTATAACTCTTGCCATTCGGGCACCTGATAGATTTACAAAGCAAAAACATTGCCAGAATTATTTAAGTCACCAGTCTTGTTATTTTTGTAGTTCTTCCTTAAGTTCATCTTGTCTACCTAGAAAAATTATGCTTTTCCTGATAAGAGCACGAAGTACTTAATGGCAGACCAATACTTAATGGTGGTTATAACCCTGCACTGCCCCCTTGAGAGTCCCCTCACAGGCATGTTCTTTGACAAGGGGATGGGCCTAACAGCTAGTTTGTAAGTCAGGGCTGTCATTTTTTATTATAGGAGTGGAGCCTAATTGGAGATCAAGCTTGGCAAATAAAAATTAGAAGAAACTTTCTGAGCAATACTAAACTTCCATTATGGCTCAGATTTTTCTTTCTCGAAGCTTCTAACAAATCTGGTTAGTACAACACTTACCTTATAGTCATATTGGAAGCAGCACTCCTTTAGCTAAATTCTGTTACTTCAAGTTTCTCCTGAATTGTGACTACACAATTAAAGGGCACAGTCCTATGATTATTGCCACTCTGACACCAACTACAAGTTCAAAGGGTTCATAAAACCATCATCTGTGTGGATGAGCTATAATAAGGGCACATGGAGCTCAGTAACAGATAGTATACTAATACATACAGTTTATCAAGAGAAAAGTGTACAGATCTAAAGGGACATGCAGGCCTGTAACACGAATCTTAAATGGTCTTATTAATAAAAACAAACCCGAAGCCAGGTATTGGGGTGAACTCTGAAAGATCAGAGAAACAGAACAAGCCACAGCCAACCTCACTTTGCCAATTCCTCAGCTGATCTTGTTTCCTCAGACTGAAAGCCTCTGAGTCCTCATCTGAAGGGATCTCAGCTGAACTACTGCTGAAAGCTAAAAGCTTAAAAAAAAGACTCTAGTTCCTGGTCCTCATGCCTTATATACCTTTCTGCTTCCTGACATCACTTCCTGGGATTGAAGGCATATGTCACCATGCCTGGCTGTTTCCAGTGTGGCTTTGAACTCACAGAGATCCAGACGAATCTCTGTTCCCAGAATGCTAGGATTAAAGGTGTGTGCTACCACTGCCTAAACCTATGTTTAATATAGTGGCTGTTCTGTTCTCTGACCCTCAGATAAGTTTATTGGGGTGCACAATATATCAACCACATTTATTCTTTTGAAATATATGTAAAATGGCAAGGCTACTTTGACACACACACACATGTGGAAATGTGGATGAGTATGTATTAACTAACTAATGTACTCTGCATTGTTACTATACCTCTGATTTTGCTTTATAGTAAAAATATTCATGTGTTTTTATAGGTCACCATGGTTGTCCAACTCTGTTTTTCTTGTAGGCTTATAAATTCTTCATCTTTATCATAGTTGCCAAGTTGGAAGAGTGGAGATTATTTTGTCAATACAATTCAGGCCATCTTTACAAAATGTGACAATTTATAACTGTGACAAATGTCAAAACTGGCTGAACTGCTTTTATTTTTATATTAACTATTACAAATGACAGCAACACATTAAAACTAAATTTAAGCAATGAAATGAATTGATTCCCTGTGTAACTACAAGATCTTGCCAAGTGTATTTTACTAATATACCAGGACTAAGATGGTCAGAAAATACTACTGGGACTCAGTTTCTTCAAATGTGCTTTTCTCTGGGGGAAGGAAAGAGACACAGATCGCTATCTGAAGCTTTAGTAGTTGACAGTCTCACAATTTACCAGGATATAATAGAAAATTCCCAAATACTAATACCCCCAGCAAAACTTTCAGTTATCACATCCTCAAGTCTCATACAATGCCTGACCTAATCACCTTGACTTTCATCTATCCAGCCCACTGAGATGAAGTTTCCCAAATCTGAAAATTTTAAAATGACAAAAACTGAAAGTGATGATAAATGGTAGTTACTCAAAGGAAAAGGAGAATTTTCTTTTATGAAAAGGATGAAAGAGGCTAGAGCAATGGCTCAGCATTTCAGAGTACTTGCTGCTTTTACCTAGGACAGGGTTTGGTTCTCAGCACACATGTAACAGCTCACCACCATCTTCCTGTAAGTCCAGCTTGAGAGAATATGACACCCTCTTCTGACCTCTATGGGTACCATTTATACACATGGCACACATACATACATGCTCAGGCAAAACACTAATACACCTTATATTAGTCAGGGTTCCTCTAAAGCAGTGGTTCTCAACCTGTAAGTCGCAACCCACTTAGAGATCAAAGGACCCTTTCACAGGGGTTGCCTAAGACCATTGGAAAGCACAGATATTTATATTATGGTTTGTAATATTAGCACAATTACAGTTATGAAGTAGCAATGAAATAATTTTATTGTTGGGCATCACCACAACATGAAAAACTGTAATAAAGAGTCATGGCACTAGGAAGGTGGAGAACCACTGCTCTAAAGAATATATATATATATATATATATATATATATATATATATATATATATATATATATATATATATATATATATATATATATAAATCAGCCTTACAGGACATGGTCTGGGTAGTCCAAAAATGGCCATTTCATGATGGAATGACTGAGAATCTAGTAGTTGTTCAGTGCATGAAGCTAGATATCTCAGCTGGACTCCTGGACTCCTGGAATATTCCTAGAGAGATGCTGATCTACATTCTATGCTGGAATCCTGAAGATGCTGGTTGTAATATCAGTGAAGGAACGTGTCAGTGAAGGGTGGATGAACTTGCCAGCAAGAGTGAGGGCAGGCAGGCAGAAAGCCAAATTTTCTTCTACCATGTTTTTTTTAAGTAGGATGCCACCAGAAAGTGTAGCCTAGATGTAAGATGAATCTTTCTGTTTTGAATAATCTAAGAAAATTCCTCAGAGAAGTACCCAACTACTTGGATTTCCAGATGGAGTCAAGTTGACAACCAAGACAGGCCATTATAAGCATTTAATTTAATTTTAAAGCTAAAAAAGAATGGATTCTGGTCACAGACACAAAAATGTCCTATTAGCAACCCCATTATCAGATGGTCATCTAAACATAGCGATTTTAGTATACACTTATTCTCATACTTTAGCCAATTTTCTTCGCTATAATGTACATATAATATGATGAAGTCATTTTAAGTATACAGCTTTATGAGTATTTATGTCTATGCTTCTGTGAAACCATTAATATAATCACTATATAAAATATTTTCATTATACCAAAAGCTCCCTCTTATAGGCCATTAGTACTTCTACTCCCAAACCAGACAACATTATTGATTCAAGGAACACAGATATATCAGACAAGACATTATTTATTCTGGAGCCAAATATGAGTGAACATGTCTCAGGAACAATGATTCAGGTTACCCCAAAGTCCATGCTCCAACATGACAACACTTTCATGAAGTGTCTTTAGTAATGGAACAAAGAAAAACATTAATCAAGGCATTTGTCTTATTTTTAATCAACACCTAAATTATTGGTGCTAGAGTGGAAATAAGACAGACAATGCACCTATCTGAAAGATGCTTCTTTCAGGAGAAGAAAGATAATAAGGAAGATGTTTACATATAATTAGAAGTCACAGTAAGACATATAAAAAGAAACAATTTTAGATTGGGTAGTCAAAGAAAGTCTGGGAGGAACCTGTCAATACCAAAACACAACTTTCGCCTCCAACAGAATAAGAGTTCATTCAGTAGGCAAATATGAGTGAGAGTGGCCCAGCAACACAGATTCAGAATTCCACCATGTTCCCATATGTTAACAGTTTCATTATCTTTTATGGTAACAGAACAAAGAAAATCAAAAGTCAAGATTCTTTTGAAAAATATCAGTGGAGACATCAAGTAGGGGAGTTACCAAAGAGTGGGGAAATCTCTGCTGTAGGCCTTATATACTGTCTGAAAACATCCTCAACTTTTTGGTTGTTGGAAGGTAGAGGTTTGATAAATTAATACATTCCAAAAAGTTTCAGTAGATACTCATAAGGATGTTGAGTTACATAGAGGGATGAGTAAGGAATGGCTATTATCTTATGACATACTGAAATTAGGCTCTGGACTTACTTGCAACATCACAACTTCTCCACAATCAATGAAGTTAATCAGTTAGTCTTGTAAAAAGTTCAGTGTAATGTGCAACTTCTTCCTTGGAGCTTTCATTCACATAGTTTTAAGGATGGTGTTGTGGTTTGAATGAAAATGATACCCATAGGTTCATATGTTTGAATGCTTGATCCCCAGTTAGTAGAACTGTTTAGGAAGGATTAGGTGATATGGTCTTATTGGAGTTGGTGTGGCCTTGTTGAAGGAGGTATGTCACTGGGGGTGGGCTTTGAGGTTTCAAATGCTTACTCCAGGCCCAGTCTCCCTCTCTCTTTTAGACTGCAATTTTCAGAGTGATCTCTCAGCTTCTGCTCCAGCACCATTCTTGCATGCCTGTTGCCATGCTTCCTGCCATGATGATCATGGACTCACCTCTGAAACTGTAAACAAACCCCAACTAAATGCTTTTTTCCATAAGTTGCCTTGTTCATTGTTCTCCTCACAACAATAGAACAGTAACTAAGACAATTTCTTTCATTCAGCATGCTATGGAGACTCACTCATATTATTACAGATGTCAATAGTTAATTCTCTTATGACTGAACAGTATAACGTTGTGAAGATGTGCTGAAATTTGCTCATGAGTTCCCAAG
Organism: Peromyscus californicus insignis; assembly: GCF_007827085.1. NCBI lineage: Eukaryota > Metazoa > Chordata > Mammalia > Rodentia > Cricetidae > Peromyscus > Peromyscus californicus. The sequence goes on along the minus strand of NW_026294391.1, from coordinate 80,534,328 downwards.
TTGAGATGTATTTAAGTTGTTTTCTGTGTGTAGCCACAATTAATAAAGCTACTATGCATATTTATACAGAAGTCTTAATATGAGCATTGGGTTTTTTTTTGTTTTTTGTTTTTTGTTTCTTTATTTCTCTAGAGGTAAATTACATATGGTAGATGAAGTTTTTATTTTAAAGAATTTGGCAAACTGTCAAATACCTGGGCAATTTTATATTCTCACCAGCAGTGAGTATAAATTCTAGGCATTTCTACAATCTCTACTATATTTAGTAATACAATTTTAATTTTTAGTCTTTTATTGGATATGTAATCATTTTTATTGTCACTTTAATTTGTGCATCTCTAGTAACTCAGGATGCTGGCTACATTTTCATGTATTTTTGGCCACTGTCATATATTCTCTTGTAAGTTGTCTTTTCAAATACTTTACTGATTTTATACTGAGATGCCTTCTTATTAACTTAGAATATATATACATATATTCTAAAACACATATGAATTGCATACATATATGTTCTAATACATATATATGTATGTATTATATACATGTATACAATATATAATATAGAATTATATATAACATAATATATATTATATACATGTATATATCTATACATATATATTCTGGAAGTAGTCATTTGTCTGACATAAGTTTTGTTAGCATTTTTCTTACTCTGTGGCTTACCTTTTCATTTCTAAATAATGGCTTTGAAAGAGTAAAGCTTTTTAAGTTTTAGCCTGGTCCAATTTATCTTTTTTGTTAATGTTTCCTGCTTCTCTTTGCTGTATGAACCTTTTGCCAACTTCAAGGTCTTACCTATATTTTCTTCTAGAATCTGTGCCCTTTTAACTCATGGTTACACCTATGTTTTGCTTTTATTTTTCTGTATGAAAATTAGGTAAAAGTAAAGTTATGCTTTTTTGGTTTATTGGTTTTACTGATAAGCAGTTGTTTTAACACAATTTATTTAAAAGATTTTTCCTTCTCATCTTTGTTACAAATCAATAGGCCATATACAGCTGGGTTAATTTCTGGGTGCTTTCTAGTCTACTGAGATTTTGTTTTAAAATTTAAAATTTACTATAGTTTTAAAAATCCTGAAATTAGGTGGTATAACTCATCCAGTTTTGTTCTTTTTTAAAAGTTTGTCTCTTCTAAACTATTTGTATCTTCATAAAATTGTCAAAATTAACTTTTTTTGAGACAGAGTGTTAAGGCTATGTAGCTCAAGATGACTTTGAACTGAAAGAGCCCATCCCAATATCTGGGATTATAAACATGGGCCTTATGCCCAGTGCTGTGACTCAAACTCAGGATGACATTGTGTTTGTATATTAGTTATTTTTTCCTTGCTGTGACAAAGCACCATGACCAAGGCAACTGATAAAATAAAGGGCTTATTTGAGCTTATAGTTCCAGAGGAATAAGACTCCATCACCATTGTCTTAGGGTTACTGTTGCTGTGATGAAACACAGTGACCAAAAGCAAATTGGGGAAAGGGTTTTATTTTCTTACACTTCCACATCATAGTCCATTATTGAAGAAATTCAAGACAATAACTCAAAGGGGAAAGGTACTTGGAGGCAGGACCTAATGCAGAAGCCATGGAGGAATATTATTTATTGGTTTGCTCCCCATCACCAAGGAAGTCAGGACAGAAACGAAAGGCAGGAAGCTGGAGGCAAGAACTGAGTCCTTCTTACTGCCTTGTTGCCCATGGCTTGCTCAGCTTGCTTTCTTATAGAACACAGAACCACAAGCCCATGCCTTGCTCCACTCACAATGTGCTGGGCTTTCCCATATTAATCACTAATTAAGAAAATGCCCACAGGCTTACCTATAGCCTAATCTTATGGAAGCATTTTCTCAGGTAAGGCTATTATCTCCTCTCCAATGACACTATCCTGTAGTGGGTAGCCATTCCAGCTTTGATCTGGAAGTTCCAACCCCCACTGAGGCTTTGGTAACTGTCACGCCTACAAGGCAGGGCCAAGAGAGGGCCCTGAAGACCCAAGATCCGAATGCACGGGTTCTCTTGGTTCCTGGACCCTGGGCGCTGGAGGTTGACGAGCAGAGCTCCAGAGAACACCACCGGACTGCGCTATGTCTTTCCCAGACCCTGCAACCTACCCATCCCTTCATTTGTAAGTTATGCCACTAAATAAACCTCCCTTTTTTTTTTTTTTTTTTTTTTTTTTTTGGTTTTTCGAGACAGGGTTTCTCTGTGTAGCTTTGCGCCTTTCCTGGAACTCACTTGGTAGCCCAGGCTGGCCTCCCTTTTAACTAAGTGCAGTGGCCTTAATAATTTCACCAATATCTGGTACTCACGTGGGGCAAATTCCAAAGGCCTGGGTGGCTCCTGCCCTCAGCTTCCTCCCTGGCTGGGCTGGCCAGCACTTGAAGCTGCAGGTTACCGCCTGCAGAGTTCCATAAAACCAGGAAAAACCTACAGGGTTCCCATTCCTGAAAAGGAGCTAATCCGGTCTCAGTTCTGCAGCAAGTTTAGCACCCAGACCAGTGAAACCGCTGTGAGTGGGGCGTTCCCCCTCCTTCCTGAGTGCCGCTCCCCGCCCTAGCCCGAGGCTTCCACAGTTTCACCTAGTTAAAATAGACAGGGCACTGTCCCCAGCGGCGGGGGTTTGGGGCCCTGCCTGCTAGCAGACCTATTGTTTGTAGAGGCAGAAAGGGGCTTAGAGTGGCCACCAGCCAACCTTACCTCACCAACTCTGTAGCTTCCAAATGCCGCGATTTCCTGTTTACCCACGCCTATATGCCTTGCAGTTCTGCCATCTAATTTGCTCTCTCCATTCAGCTACACCACTTCTTCTTCCTACCCAGCTCTATCACTTCCTGTCTGTCTGTACAGACCTCCAGATCTCCATGGTTAACTAGTTTTGGAATTTAAGGCACGTACCACCACACCTGGCTCTGTTTCCAGTGTGGCCTTGAACACACAGAGATCCTACCTGCCAAGTGATAAGATTAGAAGCATGTGCTACTGTTGCCCGACTTCTTTGCTTATTTAAAATGGCTTTCTATTTCCTCTGATCTCCAGGCAAGCTTTATTTATTAAAGCACAAATAAAATATCACCACATTTCAGCACAAATAAAATATCACCACTCTATCCTGTGTTAAGTTAACTTAAAACTAGCCAGCACAACCATCATGATGGGGAAAGTATGGCAGAAGGCAGGCATGGTGGCTGGGGAGCCAAGCTAAGAGATCACATTTTAAACTACTAGCAAGAAGCAGAGAGCTAACTCAAAATAGCATGAGATTGTACACAATTAAAGGTTTCCTCCAGTCGCATATTTCCTTCAACAAGGTCTTACCTCCTAAACTTTCCCAAACAGTGCCACTAACTGGGGGTCAAATACTCAAATTCCTGAAACTGTAGTAGACATCTATTCAAACCACAACAATTTGCTTTCAACCATGCTACTAACTGAGCTACATCTCTATACTAGTTTCATTTGTTTGTTTTTACCAGAGTGTCCTTGAACTGTCTTGTGTAGTCTAAGCCAACCCAGACCTCTGGGCAATACTCCAGACTCAGCCTTCTGACTGCGGGATTCTATGTAGGAGTCATCAAGACCTTAGTTATACACTTACAGGGAGCAAATCCAGGACATTGTACATGCTAGGTGTGGTGATTTGAATCAGAATGTCCCCCAGTAGACTCAGTATTTGAACATTTGGTACCCAGTTGATGTCACTGTTTTGGGAGAAGGGTCATGGAGAGTTGGTGCTGCCTTGTTGGAGGAAGTTCATCAGTGGAAGAGAACTTTGATAGTTCATAGCCTCACTCCACTTCCAATTCACTCTTTCTCCTTGTGGATAAGCTCAAAATAAACTCCACCTACTGGAAGTTGTTTTGGATCATGGTATTTTATCACAGCAACAGAAAAGTAACTAATATACTAAGTGAGCATTATACCAACTGAGAAACTTCCCCAGCCCTAGAATGAACTTGTAAATTGCTATTAAAACTAGGGGAAAAAAGAGATAGAAATTGACTAGGCAGTTTATGGTTTAAAAAAAATAAGACTCTGTATTAGTTTGCTTTCAATTGCTATGATAAAACACCATGGCCAAAAGCAATTTGGAGAGGAAAGTGTTTATCTCAGGTTTCAGTTTTAGTCTATCACGAAAGGAAGTCAGGACCTGAATTCAAGGCAGAACTTAGAGACAGGAACTGAAGCTGAGACTGGGAATGAACACTTACAGGCTTGCTCTCCATAGCTTGCTCAGCTTGCTTTCTTATACAACCAAAGACCACTTACCCAACTGTGGCACCATCTACTGTAGGCTAGACCCTCCCATATCAATCATTGTCTTAGATACTTTTCTATTGATGTTATACTACACCATGACCAAAGAAAGTGTTTTTTGAAAATTATGGTTTCATGGAGGTTAGAGTCTATTACCATGATGGTGGGGAACATCACAATGAACAGGCAGACATGTAGCTGAAACAGTACCTGAGAGCTTACATCTTAATCTACAAGTGTGCTAGGGAGGGAGGGAGAGAGGGAGAGAGGGGGGAGAGAGAGAGAGAGAGAGAGAGAGAGAGAGAGAGAGAGAGAGAGAGAGAGAGAGAGAGAGAGAGACTAGACTAGGAATATCCCAAGTCTTTAAAACATGCCCTGAGTGATATACCTCCTCCAAATAGGCCACACCTCCTAATCCTTCCCAGATAGTTCCACCAACTGGGACCAAGTATTCACACACATGAGCCTATGAAGGCAATTCTCATTCAAACTACCACAATCATTAACAAAGAAAATACTGCATAGATTTGCCTGCAGGCCAATCTGATGGAGACAATTCCTTAATTGTCATTCCCCCTTGTATCAAGTTAACAAAAACAAACAAAAAACAAACAAAAAACTAACCTGCCCAGATACCACATTAAAGTGACTGATTTCCTTTTAGCCTAAAAGCCAAACACATCCTTAGGCCTGTCAGCAGCCTTGCCCTTGCCTGAAAACTGAGATGCCAAAAAGTGTTTTAGCCAAAAATGTATGGAGGTACCAGAAGTGGAGGGTCTGGTTTTTCATTATCTCTTTCCCCTAAAGGGAGTACCCTTTTATAGGAAACCATACTTAGGAAGTGACTGAAACAGTATGGTGCACGTTGGAATGGGAACTGACTAATCAGCTCATCACACACCCATCCTTCCACCCAGTCAAGCTTTATAAGGTCACCACTCCAAGGTGACCTTCAGTGATGTCCCATTCCCAGAAACTTCACCTGCTACACAGAGTTCTGCTTTCTTTCTCTCCTTCTTAAGATTCCAATAGCAAACTGTCTTTCTTATTTTTAATTACAAATTTATTTTCTCCGTGTTGGTGTTTTGTTTGCATGGATAGCTATGTGTCATGTGCATGCCTGGTTTCCACAGAGGCCAGAGGAGAACATCAGATCTGTTAGAACTGGAGTTGGAATCAGTCGGGAGCTAACATACAAGCGCTAGGAATCAAGCCCCTGTCCTCTGGAAGAGCAACCAGTGCTCTTAACCATTAAGCTATCTCTCCAACTCTAAAATACTTCTTTTTAAAACTCAACCTCTATAGTTTGTGAATTTTATTAAATTAAATTCCCAAGACAAGAACCCAAAATCACTGGCTTGGAGTGGCTTGGAGTTTCAGGGACCTTAGCCTCACAAGTTAAGCGTAGAGCCAAGAAAGAGTCTATTACTCTCAAACTTCCCAATATGCCTATGTCAACATCTTGCTGAAAGTTTGATTAGGACTGGATTGAATCTATAGATCAGTTAGGGGGAAATCATATCTAAGCAATACAGAAATTCCCTATATTTTGTTTTCTTTCAAAATAGATTTGTAGTTGTCCATGGAGAAATCATATGACCTCATTAAGTTTGTCCTAGGATTTTTTTTTATGGGTTTGATGCTCTTATCTAAGGAATTATATTTTATTTTACCTTCCAAACATCATTTTTGGCAGAAATGTAAAAATACAGCTGATCTTCATGTGTTGACTTTGTACAGTGCTGTCTCAAGAGCCCAAAGCTAAATTGGAACTCCGGTACTAGAGCTGCTTAAAGCTCCTAACAGGAGTAAAGGGGAAACAGACATGGGCATTTACAGTGTACCTTTCACAGGATTACACTTTAATCCAGAGGGTGGCTTAACACCTGGTTGTTGAACCCATGATTGTATGTCCCTTATACAGGAAACTTGTTTGTACTAGCGTATTCTCCTTGTGACTCTGTCTGACCTGTGTCAAGTTTTTCTGCCTGAGAGCACATTTTTGTGCTCTCTATGCACACAGGCAAAACCTGGTGTACCATCACTATCATCAACAAGTTCAAAGATGTATCACTTAAAGATTCTGAGCAAGAAAGGACCCACGAGGCAGGAGGGAAGTCGTCCATTGATAGAACACTCAAAGCAGAAATAAGCAGTGAAGCTGAGGGTGAGGTGGTGGTGGGAGAATGGCAAGTAGAAATATATATAAGGTACTCTATTGTGGTTCACTGTAGTGGGTAGCTGTTCCAGCTTTGACCTGGAAGTACTACCTCCATTGAGGCTTCCAGTAACTGTCATGCCTACAAGGTGGGCGGAGACTGGAGCCCTTAAGACCTGAGATCCAGATGGGCCAGCTCTCTTGGTTCCTGGATCCTGGAAGCTGGAGGTAGACCAAGCAGAGTTCTCCAGAGAACACTGCTGGACTGCACTACACCTCTCCCGGACCCTGTAACCTATCCCTTTACTTGTAAGTTACCCCACAAAATAAACCTTCCTTTTAACTACATAGAGTTGCCTTAATACTTCCACCAATAGTTCACATTAATTTTGAGTGGGGATATTTGAATGGTCTGTTCAAGGGAAGCAGTGGGAATGTAAAGCCTTGTTGGCTAGGTAGCAAATATCTAGCAACCAGTTTGGGCCATTTGGATTTTGTCTATTGATTGATTGACTGGTTGATTGATTGATTGATTGTGTGTGCGCACACATGTATACATGCATGTGAAGATCAGAGAACAAGTCTTGGGTGTTTATTCCCTCCTTTTACCTTCTGGAATATGGGAAATAAACTCAAGTCATGAAGTCCATGCACAAGCTGCCAGATCTAATTTGAATGAGATGTTCCCCCATAAGTCTTGGGTGTTTGAATACTTGGTCCCCAGTTGGGGGGCTCTTTTTGGGGTGGGGGGGCACCAGAGGTGTGGCCTTACTGAAGGAAGTATGTCACTGGAGTACAGGCTTTGAGATTTCCAAGAACTTGCCATTTCGAGTTAGCTCTCTCAGTTTGTGGTTCACAGGCTTCTGTTTGTGGTTCAAGATGTGAGTTGATGCTCCAGCTGCCTGCTGTCTGTTAACTCCACTCTTTCATGGACTCAGTCCTCTAGAAGGATAAGTACCAAATAAACCCCTCCTACTATAAGTTGCCTTGGTCATAGTGTTTTATCACAGAAATGGAAAAGTAACTAAGATGTTCCTCCACTAGTTCAGCCACCCTGCTGTCCCTGAGTGTGGATTTTATTTGTTTCTTTGTTTGTTTTAACCTATAAAGCAGCAACATTTGTTGTCTCATTCCTGATACACAAATGTGCTGGATTCATTTGTTAGTTCTAGTGGCCTTTTTAAAGTCTTTTTTGCTATCTTGTTTATTTTTTTAATTAAAAAAATCAGTGTCTATGAATGTAAAGAGGTTTTCCAGTTCTAATTCAGTATTTGTTTGTTTTACTTTATTGCACAAACCATTATAAAGAGAAATGGATAGAAGAACATATTCTTAAATGTGTGTGGCAAATGTCAGTCTTTCATGTGCAATTACTGACATTTTTATATAAGTTGTTTATCATATTAAGGAAGTTTCCTTCTGTTCCTAGTCTTAGAATTCTTGTAATCTGTTTTTTTGCATAATATTTTTATTCATTCTCTGAGAACACATGCTGTTTTGATGTGGTCTGAGAGTGCCACACATCTGTGGGCATAGATATACTAATTTAAATGTTTTTAAATTTATTGTTATTATTTTATGTGCATGAATGTTTTGCCTGCATGTATGTCTGTTCATCCTATGCATGCTTGATACCCACAGAGGCCAGGAGAGAGCATCACATTCCCTAGAACTGGAGTTACAGATAGTTGTGAGTCACTGTGTGGTTGCTAGGAATTGAACCTAGGTTCTCAGAAAGAACAGCCAGTGCTGTTAACTGCTGAGTCATCTCTCCAGCCCCAAGACACTAACTTAGAGGGCAGTTTGCTATTATGCCCACTTAGCAAAATAAGAGATTTACTCCTGGGCTAAGTACCTCATCCATGGGTTCTTGGCCAGATGTACTGTATTAGGCATACATTTTCTCCATTCAAATAGCCTTAATTCCAATCAAATGGTTGGTTGCCCTCATAACATTGTACTACTGTTAAACCCTTGAATTCGTTTTAATATTTCTGCAGTTACCAAATGACTTTGATTTTATTCTTCCTTCTAGAAGTATATTTAATCACATCAACAAAATTTTTTTAAGTTGAGATATAGTTCATTTGCCACAATATATGACATTTTAAATATTGAATTTAATACTTTATAGTGTATCAATGAGAATGTGAAAATATAGCCACTCTCTTACTATTTCCACAATAGTATCATATCATCTCAAAATAAATCACTGACATATTAATAATTACTCCTCATTTCCCAATTCCTAGCAACTACTAATTTACTTTCTGTCTCTATGGGTTCACTTATTCTACCAGTTTTCTGTAAATGAAGTCATACCTTTTGTACCTGGCTTTCACATATTATAATGTGTTCAGTTTATGTACAACAAACAATGAATCTGTACTTTATTTATTTTTGTAATAGAATAATGTTTATTGAATTTTGATTATCTATTGTAAGTATATGGCGATTAAGCAGTATTGTTTTTGTTTTTTACTTTTGGATACTAAGAATTGTTACTATGAGCATTCATGTGTTAATTTTGTGAGAAAATACATTCCCATTTCATTTGAACATCTACCTAGTAGTACAGTTTCTGTACCATAGAGTACATCAATTTACCATTGTTGAGAACTGCTAACCAATTTCCAACGTAAGTTCACTATTCATAGTCCTATAGTTCAGTGGTTCTCAAACTATGGGTCATGACCCCTTTCGTAGGGGTTGCATATCAGATATCCTGCATATAAGATATTTACATTATGATTCATAACAGTAGCAAAATTACAGTTATGAAGTAGCAAAGAAATAATTTTTTGATTGGGGTCACCACAACATGAGGAACTGTATTAAAGGGTAGCAGCATTAGGAAGGTTGTATTAAATCACTTGTATTAAACTTTCCTTAATGATAACGATGCTGAGCACCTATTCAGGGGCTAAATTGGCCATTTGTATATTTCCTTTGGAGAACGGTCTATTCAGGAGCCTTGCAACTGTTTGAATTCACTTGGGGTTTGTGGCTGTTGTGCACTTGGAAGAATTCTTTCTAAATCCTGGATATTTGCAACTCATATCAAATATGACTTGCAAATATCCACCCATTCTGTGAATTGCTTTCACTTTCTTGCTGGTTGCTTTTGCAGCACTTTTTTATGAAGTTCAGTTAGTCTATTTTTAATTTTATTGCATGTGCTTTAATAAACCACTGTTTCAACCAAGGCCATGAATACTTATATTTAAGATTTCTTCAGAGAAGTCTCATAGCTTTGGCTGTTGCACTTGATTGCTGCTTCATTTTGAGTCAGTTTTTGCACATAATATGAGGTTTAAATCCTGGCTCACTTATATCTGGCTATCTGATTGACTCAGTGCCATTTCTTCAGAATACTATATTTGTTTCAGACTTTTTCTATCACACACTTTCAAAATCATTTCCCCACATGTGTGACAGTTTACTTCTGAGCTCTTAATTCATTCTCACTGATTTTCATTTTTATCTTTATTCCTGTATCATACAGGCTTTGGGGCTTTTGTTGGTGTTGACAATGTCCCCAGTAAGCTCATATATTTGAATACTTGGTCTGCAGTTGGTGGCACTGTTTAGGGAGATTATGGGACCTTTAGGAGGTGGAGCCTTGCTGACAGAAGTACATCACTTGGTGTGGAATGTAGGGGTTTGTGGCTTCATACCACATCCTGTTTCTCTCTGTGTCTCTGTCTCTGTCTCTGTCTCTGTCTCTGTCTCTGTCTCTGTCTCTCTCTCTCTCTCTCTCTCTCTCTCTCTCTCTCTCCTTTCTGAGTACAGATGAAAAGGTGATTGGCCAGCTTTCTGTTCTTGTCACCATGCCGTTGCATTACTGATATGATGGACACTATTCCTCTGGAACTGTTAGCCAAATTAATTTTGGTCACGGTACTTTATTAAAGCAATGGAAAAGCAACTCATACACTGGCTGAACTCATCTATTCGGTTTTTTTTTTTCTGAGTTTCTTTGCCATGTAAAGCTTTATCTTCTTAAAATACAAATAATCTTAAACTTTCTTCTTAAACCTGAATATATTTGATTTCTTTCCTATTTTAAAACTGAATTTCCAAGCCTGGAACTTCCAGTATGATTCTGAATAAAAGCAGTGGGGGTGGACATCTTTGCTGCATTCCTCATTTTAGGGGATAAGCACTCAATTTTTCATTGGTAAGTATGATGTGAGCTGTGAGCTTTTCTTAGATAGCCTGTATTAAGTGAAAAAAAACTTCTCTTCTGTTTCTACATGTTGAGTGGTTTTAATTGTGATATTTTGTTGTATTGAGTCAGATGCATTTCTCCTCTTATTGAGTTGTTTATGTGGGTTTTTCTTTTCTTTTTTCTTGTAGTCTATTAATATGGTGTGTTACATTGGTATATTTTCGTACTTTTAACCACTTTTGTAAGCTATAATAAATGCCATTTGGTCAAAGTGCATAATCCTTTTTATGTAATGTTCAATACTCCTTGCTGGTATTTTTAAAAGGTTTTGTGTCAAAATACATAACAACTGCTGTTCTAAAGCAATATTTTATTCTGATGGTTTTGTCTGGCTTTGATTTCAAGGCAATACTAGCAACAAAGAAAGAATTAGAAAATGTTATTTCCTTTTCTATTTTTAAGTAGTTTGTGAGGTATGGTTTTAATTCTTCTTAACTGACAGAATTCATGAATGAAACAATCTGGTCCTGGGCTTTCTCTGTGGGACTCAATTTTGTGCATTAATTTAATCTGTTTACTTTTCTAAGCCTGTCCAGAGCGGAGGCAGAGGCAGGTGAATTTGAATTTGAATCCAATCTGGTCTGTATAGCAAGTTCCATGCCAGCCAAAGGCTACATAGTGAAGCTCCAAGATGCCTTGAATTCATAGGGATCTGCCTGCCTTTGGCTCCCAAATGCTGGCATTAAAGAACTAACCTCACAAAGTTATCCTCTGATGACCATACATGCACTTACAATATGATGAATTTCTTTTAAAAATATGTCCAATTCTCCAAATATGTTTGTACATTTGTCCTTATTTCTACTATTGTAATTTTCTATATTTAGAGCTAATAATATAAAGTTTTCACATACATACAATTGATATACCTTCTTGACATACTAACATTTTATGGTGAAGACATCTTCATCTTACAGCTAGTACTACTTATATTTTTATATTTAGTGTGCATCTTTTATGAACAGTCTATAGTTCTTTCCTATATCTAACATCATAGTTTCTATTGTTTAATACAAATATTTGATCCATTTACATTTATTGTGATTAATAATAATAACGTATGCCATCACAAATAATTCTACTCTTTGTTCTTCTCTTGCTTTCTTCCGTGTAAATTTTTCCTGCTTCATCCGAATCCTTCTATTGATTTGTAAGACAAATTTCTTTGCTGTTTTCATTAGTTATTCTGAGGATTCTGACATTCATCTTAACATACCATAACCTCCTTGGAGTGAAAATTATTTCAAGTAAAACATAAGAACTTCATAATAAATGTACAATAATCACTCTACCCTCTTAATGTTCAATAAACCAAGTAGTCCCATTTTTACAGTTTTTACTTCAAGTAGGCCTAAGCTTCATGATATATTAAGAGAAGAAATGAAAAAGTGTGGTTTGTATCCAGATCACAGATTGAAAAGACCCTTTCACAGCATTTCTCTTCCAACACTTTCATTTAGCATTTCCTCCCGTGCAGGTGTGCTGAAGACAAACTATTTCATTTTTGTTGTTGTCAGAGATATATTCACTTTGTTTTCATTTTTGAAAGATATTTTTGCTTATTAGATAATTCCCGGTTGGCAGGCTTTATTTTTCTTTATTTAGTGTGTTGTGTTTGATTGTATCTTACTTCTCATACTTTGAATATGTCCCCATGACTTTTCCTCAATAGTTTCTGTAGAGAAATCAGCCATAAAACACATTTTTGTTCTTCCGTGTGTATTGACTTATTCTACTACTAAGATTTTTTATCTCATCTTGTTCTTGGAGTAATCTGAGTATTGAAATCCCTGGTAATAATAATTTTTGTATGTGTTTTTCTTGTCTTGAGGCTCATTGTGGTGGTTTTAATAGTAAATATCCCCCATGGGCTTGGGCTTTGAACACTTGGTTCTCAGTTGGTGGCATTGTTTGGAGAGGGTGTGTCCCTGAAGGTGGCCTTTGAGAGTCTATATAGCTTCCTCCTGTTTCTACTTTGCTGTCCTTCGTTTGTGCTTCCAGTTTGAAGGTGTGAGCTCTCTGCTTCCTGCTCCTGCCACCATGGCTGCCCCTTGCTGCTATTCCGCCCCACTAGGCTAGACTTGTAACTTTTTGGAACTACAAGCCAAAATAATCTTCTTCCCTAAGGTGCTTTTGGTCATGGTGTTTTATCCCAGCAACAAAAGTAACAACTAAACTCACAGAGGAGTCACTTGATGTTTTTCATTGAAATTTAGTTTCAGATATCCGTGTTTATTTTTCTTCTGCCCTGTGCTCATTCAGTTGTATGGTTTCTATATAGCCATCTTAATCTCACTTTTTTGCAACCTTTGACTAGCTCTTCATTTTATGGAATGGATTCTCATTTCTCTTATTGTACTTTTCAAATGTTGTCACTTTCAGAAAATTAGGTTAAATTCTCTGTTTTCTGATTAATTGAATTGATGTTTTAATTTTTGCAACTACTTAACCTTCTTGCACCCTTGAAGTTTTGTCAGCTATACCCAAGATATACATCTGTTCTGTTTCATTTTCCAGTGACTGCCTCCCACCACGGGTTACTTAAACCTTCCAGTTTCTATGCAGATCCATAATTTTGTGTTAAAATTGGATATTATAGATATCCATTGCGGTGATTCTGAACTGCATTATATTCTGAGGGAAAAAAAATGCCCTAGTGGGCAGTTCGCTTGCATGGATTCAAACTCCAAACCCTGTCTCCCCTGTGGTGTGTAGCAGCTGATATATTTGTGTAGTTATTACAGCTTCTTGTTGCTGCTATTTTTACCTTTGCTTCCAGGGAGTTTCACCTGCACCTGAATATGCTGGTGGTCAGCCAAGGATTTGGGCACAGCTTATCCTCAGATATTGGGGGCTCACCATCACTGTACTCTTGTTTATGGAATTCTCTCCTAAATTAATCTACTGTCCGTTGACACCTCATTTTCCCCCCACAGGAACAGGCTGAGTAACACACACACACATTTTGTCAAACTCAATAAACATTCATATATCTCATCTAACATAGCTGATTTTCATGGACACATTTTTATCTGCCCTGCCAGTTCTCATCAGAAACCCTGGTATTGCTGCCCCCTCCCCCACATCACATACAGTTTAACAGTCAACCAACATTAGGTGATGATGATCATACTTTGTGTCTTGCTCTCTTACAGATCTTTTGCTTCCAAAATTCACCTCCTCATTTTTTTCAGCTTTGGCATTTTCCCTGAAACCATTATACTGAGATGATTTTTTTTTCCCTATTGTAGCCATGGAGGTAGAGCAAAACCTCAGAAAAGGAAGCCATATACTTGTAATTCTTCATTCTTTCACTGTAGTTTTCAAGAGCCAGCGAGTCTCTTTATTCTGCTTTGCCTCTTCTTAGATACTTTTCAGCATGTATGTTGAGAATATATTATCTATATGCAAATATATATGCATGCATTTCATTTTTAAAAATTTTTGATTATATTAAGTTTCACCCAGATACTCCACTTCAGTGGAATTAGTGGAAGTTTAGTAGGGATTATCTCCCACTTAACTTTTGACTTAAGAATTTTCTCTTTTCGAGATATCTTGATAGAGGAAGACATTATGGGGTTAGGGAGAAAACTGGTGCTAGGGAAATTCCCAGGAATTCACAAGGATGACCCCAGATTGGACTACTTACAATAGTGGAGAGGTTGCCTGAACTGGCCTATCCCATTAATCAGATTGGTGAATACCCTAATATCATCACAGAGCCTTCATCCAGTAACTGATAGAAACAGATGCAGAGATCCACAGCCAAGCACCAGGCCAACCTCCAGGAGTCTAGTCAAAGAGAGGGAAGAGGGATTATATGAGCAAGAGGGGGTCAAGATCATAATGGAGAAATCTACAGAGACAACTGAACCAAGCTCATAGGAACTCACGAAATTTAGACCAACAGCTGTGGAACCTGCATGGGACTGGACTAGACCCTCTGCATATGGGAGACAGTTATGTAGTTTGGTCTGTGTGATCAGGATTTATCCCTGGTGCATGAGCTGGCTTTCTAGAACACATTACCTATGGTGGGATGCCTTGCTCAGCCTTGATGCAGCAGGGAAGGGCTTTAAGCTTTTATGTTTCCCTAGACTGGCATCATGCATTACAATACTCACTTGAGATGCTGGCAGCAGCAGCAGCAAGCAGTCTTTTGAGTTAGCCTCATGATCATGTGGATAAACAAACAGTACTCTGTTACACCATATTTCTAAGCTATAATGTTAATTAGTATTGGTGAAGCAAATTAAATGTACTTCTGCCTTAAACAATATTTTCAACTTATAATGGTTTTATTGGGATATAACTCCGCCAAAGCCAAGGGGCATCTGTATTTTGAAAAGTCTAAAAGGAACTTACAGGTTCAAGCAGTCATTTGAAAGTTTGATAGTAAATTGACATTTGAGGTTTTCTTAATGTTTATTTATTGGAATCACATGGACAGAAAATCAAGTCCATCTCTAATATCTTTCCCCACATTCATGAAAGAATCAATTGCTAAACCACTGATTAGGTTATCCAAGAAGCAATTTCAGGTATTAGAAAGGTATAAATTCTCTATCTTGTGAAAAAAGTTAATTATACAAACTCTATTAAAATATGACTTGGTAAAGCACACTGAGCCAACCAAAAAACGATGACATGGTTGAGTAGCTTATTTGCCCATTTGAAAATTATTAACTTGTCTGGATTATTTGATAAAGATTACCAAGAAATCCTATTAATTCTTGATCTCCACATAGAGAGGTTTACATGCCAATGCAACATTATTATTTTATAAAACTAGGTTATAAAATATTTGCTTAGAAATCGAGTTCAGTGTTCTGTACTTGCATTCTTTCTTATAAACATTTGAATAAATTTAGAAAGCTAATCAAAAACATTTTGATTCAGGAGAAAAAAATGTCTCTGAACTCTTACAGATGTATCTACCAAAGTGAAAAACTCTTTGAACAATTATCAATTTTAACATCCATGTCTTTCCAAGTGTACAAACACATAACTGTGGGAATCTCTGAATGTTCACCAACCTTGATTTTTCAAAAGTCAATGATTCCACTTGTATGTCAAGAGTACCAAGAAATAGTGTTTTGACAACGGGCAACCTTCAGTAAGCATGCAGCACCTCTCAAGATGGGTAGCAATTTGAACAACATTCTCTAGCATTTCAGAAACACAATATTGAGTACCTCTTTAGAAAAAAAAAAGTCCCACACTAGTGAAATCTAAGTGCAAAATACAAATAGACCAACAGTGGGAAAGCACATAGTGCTATGGCTTCCCTACTAGTATGACAAACAGCCAGTGTGACAATTTGAACTTTGTGTGATGTCCTGAATTGTCATTTATGGCTAAATTCTGGGCCGTAAAATAAGAGTACCCAAACTTGACCTGATTCTAATGTTTCTTCAGAATGTCCCAAATAGCTTTCCCTTCTTTATTTCTTTCTTTGTTCAGATTTTATAAGAATTCTGATAACAAAATTGTGTAAGAAAAAATTGAAGGTGACAGCAGGGGGACGGGGGAGTGGTTTGAATGAGAATGGTCTCCATAGGCACATATTTTCGAATGTTTGGTTCCCAGTTGGTGGAACCATTTGGGAGGGATTAGGAGGTATGGCCTTGTTGGAGGAGGTGTGTCACTAGGGGTCAAGTGTTGAAGTTTCAAAAATCCATGCCATTCCAAGTAATCTCTCTCTACTTCATGCTTGTGGACTGATGTAATCTCTCACCTACTGCTTCAGTGCAGTGTCTGCCTGCCTGCTTCTATGCTCACCACCATGATGGTTGTGACCCTTAACCCTCTGCAACCATGAACCCCGAATTAGGTCCTTTATTTAAATTGCCTTAACCATGGTGTCTTATCATAGCAATTGAAGAGTAACTAAGGTAGGGAAGATGATATTTTGTAAGAGAAAAATAATCTGCATTTTCTTCTGCTTTATTTTTAATAAAGCTCAATAAAATTTTTCCAGGTTTTCCCACAAATTGTGCAGAAATAACAAGGCCATTTTCACATGTATTAATTTTTAGGTAGGCATAAAAATAATAAATCAACATTCAATGAAAGTTTACAAAGTGAACTTGCCTGTGTATCCACTACCTAGATGAGTAAATAAAATATGCCAGAACCATTAATATTCATTATTGCTCTCATATTCCTTCCAAATTTCCTCTTCCCTAAAGGTAAAAGCTATCACTATCATGAGTTCTATCAGCATAGCTAATGTTTGGCTGGTTTTAATCTTTATAAAAATGAAATAATAAGCTAGGATGAGTGACACATGATTGTAATACCAGCACACAAGTGTCAGAGGCAAGAAGATTACCATAAGTTCGAGGTCCATTTTGGTCTACATAGCAAACTTCTTCAGGCCAGCCTGGACCTTATAACAAAACCTTGGCTCAAAAAAGGCTTCGGCAAAAAAGAAGTAATAACATTCATGTTCTTTTTGTTTATTGTTTCTTCCTCAACAATTTGTTGTTGTGAAACATCCCTGACATTGCATGTTTAAGTAATGAGTCCATTGTTACTTACTGTTCCATTTTGAGACTAAGTCAGAATGTATGTCTGTGGATGAACAATTCTGGGTGCATTTAGTTTTGTCTTTTATAAATAGTGACACTCTAAAATATTCTTTCACTTATTATTTTTGTTTTATTTTATGTATGAGTACCTGCACCATATGCATGCAATGCCCTCAGAGACCAGAAGAGAGTTTCAGATCCCCTGAAACTGGAGTTATAGTTGATTGTGAGTTGCCATGTATTGCTGGGAACTAAACCCAGGCCCTCTAACTGCTAAGCCTTCTTTCCAGCTCTTTTAAATATTCTTGTACATCTCTTTTGGTACGTGAACTTAGATACTGATCTGAGGTGACTACCTGTGCATAAAATTGATCTTAGAGTACACTGGCACTTGTTTTAGCAAATAATGCCATCTAAGACTATTTTGAACAGATATTGATATGTTTTAAAGCTTTTATTTGAGTTATAAGTATTGCAAAGTTCCTTTAACAATACAGCTATACGCAAACACAGAGTCAGAGAGCAAAATAGAACTGTGAATGTGATTCCCACTTACTCACGTATTCACTTAGCAAGCTGTTGGCAATCTGTTTGTTTGTTTCATTAGTTGCTTGGTTGTTCAGCTGGTTAGTTGGTAATTTTGAGAAACAGGATTTCACTGTGCAGCAAGGCTTTCCTGGAATTCACTATGTAGCCCAACCTCATCTCAAACTCACAATGATCGTTCTGCCTCAGTCTCCTGTGTAACTAGAGTTTTCCTGCCTTGCCCACAGTCAGGACAAATCTTTGTCACCCGCCAGTCCCACAGCCGCTCAGACCCAACCAAGTAAACACAGAGACTTGTATTGCTTACAAACTGTATGGCCGTGGCAGGCTTCTTGCTAACTGTTCTTATAGCTTAAATTAATCCATTTCCATAAATCTATACCTTGCCATGTGGCTCGTGGCTTACTGGCATCTTCACATGCTTCTTGTCATGGAGGTGGCTGGCAGTGACTCCTTCTGCCTTCCTGTTCTTTCTTTTCTCCTCTCTGTTAGTCCCGCCTATACTTCCTGCCTAGCCACTGGCCAATCAGTGTTTTATTTATTGACCAATCAGAGTAATTTGACATACAGACCATCCCACAGCACTCCTGAGTGCTGAGATTCCATGTAGCATGCATGGCTTCTAGGTATTAGCAGTGCAGCCTAGGGCAAATAAGTCTGTTCTCAACAAGTAACTCTCCAATATTCTCTAATAAACTTATGTCCACTTTTGCTACACATGGTAGTATATGCCTTTAATCCTACCACTTGGGAGCCAGAGGTAGGAGTTTGAGTTCAATGTGCTTGAGGCCAGCCAGGACTACATAGGGAGACCTTGTCTCAAAAAAAAAAAAAAGAAAGAAAGGAAAGAAGGAAGAAAGGAAGGAAGGAAGCTGGTTCCTGGCCATATTGGATTTAGGTTCATGTATATGAACTCATTTTTACCTTAATTTATGATTTAAAGGCCTTCTCTCTAAATAAAATTAAATTCTTCAATATTGAGGATTAAGATTTTCAGCATATGGATCTTTGAGGAATGTATAATTTAAATGACATAAGACCAAAAATATTTTCTGCTAAATGGTGTAGACGAAATTCTAAACAGTCTTAGTAAATAAGAAACACAGAGCCAAATACAGAGGTAATAGCCAAAGAGATCAGAGAACTAGTGAAGAGCCACCACTACGTTATCTTACCACCTCACCGCCGTCACTTCAGCTGAAGCCTTTTAAATCATAAATTAAGGTAAAAATGAGTTCATATACATGAACCTAAATCCAATATGGCCAGTGCCTTTATAAAAACAGTAAGAAAGGGCTGGAGAGATGGTTCAACAGTTAAGAGCAGATGACCATGTTTGTTTCCCAACATTCACCTGGTAGCTCACAATCAACTGAACTCCAGTTCCAGAGGATCTGACACCATCTTCTGGCTTCTGTAGGCATAAGGCATACATGTGGTACACACATACACATGCAGGCAAAACATTCATACACATAAAATAAAAAATAAGTCAATTAATTTTTTAAAACAATAAGAAGAGAAAAGAAAATCAAAAAAAGTAAGAAGAAGGATTAAAACTGTAATGATTAAGTTATGTATCAGTGTTCCTGGGACCCAGATAAGTAGCTAAATATGATTCTGAGTATGTTTGTAAAAATGTTTCTAGTAAGATTGACATTTGAACTGATGGGCTCAGTGAAGCAGATGGTCATCATTAGGTGGGCATCTCTAATGGGTAAAGGGCTGAATGGGAGAAAGGGTAGAGAATGCACTCTGCCTGCAAAGCTAGGACATCAATTCTCTCTTGTGCTTGGACTGAGACCATTAGATTCCCTATTTCACAGTGCTTGACTGACTTCATTGCTGTCTTTATTTGTAGACAGCAGGTTATGACACTTCTTTCTCACTCTGTATAATTGCATGAGCCCATCCCTCATTTGTTATGTTTCTCTGTAGCACACTGATTAACACTAGGATACAAACATGTGCACACAGAAAAAAGAACACATGTGTTACACAGAGAGAAGGAGAGCAAAAGACGTGATAGAAGAAACCAGACACACCAATACTTTGATTTTGGATTTCAGTGTCCAAAACTGTGAGAAAAACCATTTTCATTGATTAAGCCATTTAGACTGTATTATTTTCCTATAGCACCCCTGCTCTTTTTGTTCCATCTCTGTTGCTGTTCCATCCAAAAGTTACTTCAAGGTGGAAGGGGTTTCATTCATCTTATACTTCCAGGTCACAGTCAGTCATTGATGGAAGTCAGGGAAGGAACTAAAGCAGGAACTAAAACAGAAACTATAAAGGAACACTGCTTATTGACTTGCTTACTAACCAAACAGGGATGTTGCTGCCCAAATCAATCATCAATCAAGACAATCTTTCACAAATATGGCCACAGGTCAATGTGAGCAACTGTGATCTCCTCTTCCCTGGTTATTTTGGGTTTTGGCAAGTTAACAATAAAAGCTAATCAGGATACGTACTAAACTAAGAAGCATTATGTTTGGCAAACAACTTTTAGTATGATACCAAATTCATGATGCATAAAGGAAAGAAATTAAGTTAAATCAAAATTTTAAACATTCATCTTGTAAAAATAATGGTTAGGGAATGGAAAATAAACCACAGAATGGAAGAGAAATATTTGCAATTGTAATTGTTTTTGCTTGTTTGTTTTATCGAGACAGGGTTTCTCTGTGTAGCTCTGGACCAAGCTGCCCTTGAACTCAGAGATCTGCCTGCCTCTGCCTCCTGAGTGCTCGGATTAAAGGCATGCAGCACCACTGCCTAACTCAATTGTAATTTTGACAAAAGAATTATGTTAAGAATATATAAAGCTGGACTGGAGAGATGTTCTGTGGTTAAGGGCACTAGCTAGTCTTGCAGAGGACCTGGGTTCAGTTCCCAGCACCCATATGGTGGCTCGCAACCATCCATTTCCAGGGGATCTGACACCTTCATCTGGCTTCCACAAGCACCAGACACATATGTGGTACACATATGTATGTGCAGACAAAACACTTATGCACATAGAATGAAATTTAAACTCTAAAAAATATTTTTGAAAGAATAGGAAAAGGCTTTTCAATGCCTAATAATAAGAAAACTAAAACTCCGATAAAGGAAAGGACAAAATTTTCAGCAAATAGTCATCAAAGAATATATGCAAATGCTGTACAAGTACATGAAAAGGAGCAGAGCTGATGATGTGGTGGATAATGTGCTTACCACACAAGCATAAGGACCTTGGTTTTGATCCCCAGGACCCATGTAAAAAGCCAGGTGTGGAGATGCGAGCCTTTTCTCTAGCCATGGAGTCAGAGACAGGAGACTATCTGAAAGGTGCTGCCAGCCAGCTTAGGCACTTGGTAAGCTTTGGGTTCAATGGGCAATCCTGTATCAAAACCTAGAACAGGGAGTGATAGCAGACGAGAACCAAGCTCATCCTCTGGCCTCCACATGTGTGTGTGTGTGTGTGTGTGTGTGTGTGTGCGCGCACGGGCACACACACACACACACACACACACACACACACACACACACATACACACAAGTGAAACTGCAGCTATAGTCTAGAAGAGTTTTACAGTGTATATATATAATAAAAGATTTGCCACTAAAATATGTAAAAGCTCTTAGCACCCAACAGTAAACTCTAACACATGTCCTTAAAAATG
This sequence comes from Peromyscus californicus insignis, assembly GCF_007827085.1. Lineage (NCBI taxonomy): Eukaryota > Metazoa > Chordata > Mammalia > Rodentia > Cricetidae > Peromyscus > Peromyscus californicus. The sequence goes on along the minus strand of NW_026294391.1, from coordinate 80,512,918 downwards.
GACAATATATCTGAAAAGTCACTTCACCCAAAATGACATACTTCACAGGTGTCAAATAAGCATTTTTTAGCAGAAGATACTGTTCAGTGTTTGTGAAACTGCAAATAAAATCACAGTGACATCCAGCTCCACACATTTTAGAATGATTTATATGAACACTGCAGACCATACCAAGTGTTGTTGAAGATAGGGAAGAAATGAAACTCTCATTCATTGCTAGTGGCAATGCAAAACAGTGCAGCCATTTTGGAGAACACTTTGGCAGTTTCCTTACAAGCATACATTTAGCCATACCATCCAGAAATTCCACTCCTGGGCTTCTATCCAAGTGGAATGAAAATCCATATTAACACAGAAACTTGTTTAAGAATGTTCCTAGCAGCTTTATGTGTAATTATCCACAACTGGAAACAACTCAAATTGCAAGGAGAACCCAGAATCTCTGTAACAGTGAAATGAAAAAGTAAAACATAACACAACCGTACAATGGAACACTATTCAGCAATAAAAAGGAACTATTGATTCATGCAAGAACACGGATGAGTCTCCAAGTCATTACAGCGTGTGATACATATACACCGTACAATTCCATTTACATAATATTCTTTAAAAAGGCAAAACTGTAAGGATGCAAAACAGACAGACAATTGGCAGGAAATATGGGTGTAAGCATACAGGTGATAAACATAAATTTTTGAAGGGAGGAGACAATGATAGAGCTGGGTATTGATGGCATTGGCAGTTGTCTTAAGGTTTTTCTAGCTGACCAAATGCAGTTTAGGGAGGAAAGGGTTTATCTTCTTTTATTTCCAGGTAACAGTCCATCACAGAGGGAAGTCAGGACAGGAATTCAAACAGGGCAGGAATCTGGAGGCAGGAGCTGATGCACAGGCCATGGAGGGACGCTGCTTACTGGCTTGATCCTCATGGCTTGCTCAGCCTGCTTTCTTAGACAGTCCAGGACCACAAGCCAGGGATACTACCACCCACAGTGGGCTAGGCCCTCCCCCATCAATCACTAAGAAAATGCCCTACAGGCTTGCCTACAGCCCAGTCTAGTAGAGTCTACTGGAGTTTTCTCTTCCCAAATGACTATAGCATGTGTCAAGTTGACATAATACTAGCCAGAACAGTGGTAGATGCATCGCAATATATTTTTCATGAAACATTCACCAAATGATTGTTTTTTGCTGTGTATGAATGGATTTTTTAGTGATAGCTATCCCAGGAGTCAAATACCAGGCTTTTTCCTGAAAAAGGACCCTTTACATAGTCTTCTAAACATGACAATAAGTTTAATGAGAAATAATTGCAAAGTAAAAGATGCTATGGAGTATGCTGAGAGATGGAAACAATTTATGACTGCTAAGCAGAAGATTCGGCTATAGGTGAATTTAGGGGGATATTCTGTGCCCTGCATGGTGGTGTTGAGAGAGGTAGCTACTGAAATATTTTTAAAAAGAAGACTGCTATGGCCAGCTTTACATTTTCTAGAAGCCATTCCGGTTGTGATATTGAGAACAGATTTGATATGTAGGAAGAGTAAAGGCAGGGAGATCAGTTAGATTTTTGCTACTGTCCAAATGAGATGCAGAAAGCTTGTGCTCAGATAGTTGTCACAGAAATATAGAGTAGGTGAAGGTTTCTGAGCCCTGTGGAGTGCAGGTACATAAGCTCAAGAGAGCTGGAGGGGAAGTAATGACCTGAGCAAAGGATCATTTAACTTTGAAAGGCTTCGCACTCTCTTGGTTTAGTCATAAGGGGAAGAATCAGTACTTCTGGGGCCTATTGAAATTTCCATGATATGAATACACATGAATCCCACACCATATTTTAAAAAACGACATAGCTTCACATGTTTTTCAGAGGTTTCAGTGAAATTCAAATGGCAACCTGATAACTGATTAAATCATCCATACCTAGGATAACCACATGTCCCATTTGCTTATATATTGTCCTTATTTATTCCAGATCTCATACCATAATTATGACTAAAGGATACTTTTTGTATTTTTTATTAGTTCTTTCAGAATTTTGTGCATGTTTTTATCATATTCACCATCCCTCTCCCATCAACTCTTTCCACATCCACCCTTTCTTCCCTTTCCACCCAACCTTGTGTCTTTTGGTGTTCTTTTCCCACACCAAAGCCGATTTTGCTGCCCAAATATTCTTGGATGTGTGGCTTCCAAGTGGAATATAGTCAACTTATCAGAAGCTACACTTTTAGACAGAGCTGAAGCTTCCTCCCCTAGTAGCTAAGAATTGCAACAGTTCCTGATTTGGGATGAGACTTTGTGTCCAACTCCCTGATCACCTGATGTTAAGAGCAGCACTTCCTGTGGTCTCAAAAGTGCAAGTTTGAGTGGTCAGTTTTGATGGTTACCCCATCAAATATTACGTGAATAATCTTCTAGGGAAAGCATGTCAATGTATTAATAAACTCAACTTTTGAACAAAAAACTCCAGATTTGTTTGTATTCAAAGGCCAGTAAATTAGAATGGAAAACTATAAATGAACAGAAAAGTAAACCATTAAATAACATAAAAATAAATCCAAATAATTTCTGAGTCCCTTCTATCCACTTTCTTCTTCTCCTACTATTTTGTACAGACTGGGTGTAAAATTTAAAGCCTTCCTGTCACTCTGTGCTTAAAAATTCCAACAGAGTGCCCTTAGGCCTCAAAAGGAATTAGGAGGTTGTGGCTGGTTGCTAGGTCCCTGGCTGTTCCCCTTTCAAAGTGTCATCCTTCATTCTGTCTCCTACAATCCTATGAGAAACCAAAGCAAGCTTGCTCAGTAGGGTTCCTTGTGAGCGATCAAGAATTCTGCACTAAATCATCACCTCACTCATAGGTCCACATAGGGCAGACAGAAAAGGAAGAAGCATAACAACTTTGTTTTCTGGCACACTGTTCTATCACATCAAGATTGGTTTTTGATGCACCCCAAACGCTTTTTTTCACACTCTGACCATGATGTTAAAATATAATTCTGGCCTGTGTGAGCCAATATAAAAGCGAAGGACAAATAGAGTCCTAAGGCAAAGAAGAATGAAGAAAAATTTTTTTTTAATTTCATTATTTCTACCCATCCTATCTCTATAAAGGACATAAATAACATATGTGATCAGTGGTTGTAATGAATTATATTTACTTTTAGTAGTAATCACATGAGGACTAATCCATTAAGTTATTCCCATTTAAAAAAATCTTTTTCACTTGATCTTTAGTTTTAAAATATATTTAAAGTCTTACAAATACTTCTTAGATTCAATACTTTGAATTAAATATTAACCACTAACCCAAAAGATTAATACTTGCTTTTTTATTTTTTTAGAAATATCTTTAAGTGTCTGATGCCTTCACGTTTTCTAAAATGAAGTGTAATTTGCATAAGGCTAGTATTCCTGAGGTCTACATATCTTCAGTTCTCAAAAGACTCTTCCCCGTTCCCTATTTTGTTTCAGAAATCTATATGGAAGATAATTTAGGTCTAATTCTTAACACAAGAAGAAACATTTGTGTCACCAGTTTTCTTCAGAAAGGAAAGGATGTACTCTCTCATTCTGTTAACTCTAAATCTCTACATAATGCATCCATAAAAGTTGTTCAGACATGGGAAGCGTGGGCTCATGCAAAGAAGTCAAGAAAATGGGTCACCTTTTCGGTACCCTTACCCCCAACAGGGACCAGAATGGATGCTAAATCAGTTGCCACGGCCATCTGTTCTATTATTTATTGCTCTGAACTGGAATTTATCTATTTATATATCTGTCATTACTCTAAACTCCACTGATCACTTGAGGGCAAAGGTTGTTTTCTCCTCATCTTTAGTTCCCTGACACCTACCATGAAAACAATTCGGTAACTTGTCGAATGATGAACAGGATCACGTTTGATTTTTGGTTGAGGCCATAAGTAACCTTTGTTCCACTGCGTCTTACACAGTGAATGTTCTGTCAGTGTTAAATACTGTATATTATAATGGGGGCTGCTAGAACCATGTTGCAGATTTCTATTAACTGTTAAATCTTTAAGAACTTTGAAAGCTTAATAAATTTTGATAGTTTAAACCTAAGGCCATGGTTGGAGTGTTTCCATCACGAAAATTGGAAGACGTTGTTTTGCTCCCCCACCCCAGAGCCCATCATTAAATAGTCAAGAGTACACAAGTAGTATGTTTTCCTTGGACTTATGTTAGTCAGATTTTCATTGCTGGGACAAAATACCTTTAAGGAAGAGGGATTTCTTTTTTCCTTACAGACACAGACATTTTAGTTTGCAGTCTCTTGGCCTTGTTCCCTTTGGGAAGAACATATGATAGAGTTCTGTTTATCTCATAGAAGTCAGAAGGAAAGACATAGGAGGGAAGTGCAGTCCCAATATCTCTACCAAGGAAGTACCACCCTCTCCAACCGCCCCCTCCCCCACCTCTACAGTGACCTAACTTCCTTCCACTAGGCCTTACCAAATAATTCTTAACTGCTCTGTTAGGCAGCATACCACCTCAAGGAGGGACTGACTAACAGGCCCTGAAAAGAAGGACATAAAGAATAGTAATTGATGGTCCAATTAGGCCATAAGTAATAGTGTTCAATCCAGATGGACCAGCTCACACACCCAAAACAGGACATAATGAAAACTAGGTGGTTGTACTCCACTGTAGCTGGGGCAGCTCAAAGCAGTTTCAGAGACTCGCACTTTAAGGAGCATGTACAGAATGCTGTTAACCTTCCCCCAATAAACTTTTCAAATTTATGGGTACTTGAACCCCTCTACATGTTTTTGTGTCTTACACATATACTCATGACAGACTGAATTCAGAGAAGCATAAAATGAGTTTCCAGGAAAAGTATACCTCTTTCTTAGAAGTGCCCACCATGGGAGAGACTCAAGGGAGCTAACACTGAAAGAAGAAATATAAGCCCTGTGTTTGCTATAATCAGGCCATTGCTGCTCAGCTCAGCCCACTTTTTTTTTTTTTGAGCCTAAACAAGTTTATTTGGGTCAGTTGCCATAGCATCTACAGCCAGTTTTTCCCTCTTACATAATTATCACTTCTAAGACCATGTCCACAGTGCACTCTTTTTCTCAAGAGTATATTTATGCTTCTTGCTTGCTGCAATTAAACTCTTACCTGCTTGATCTACGAGTATGTCCTAACTGAATTCCTCTTTCTGGAACATGAGAACCATGACTACCCCTGGGGTAGAGACCAGAGGAAGCTAGAGACAGTTCCACCACCTCTCAATAACACCACCGGCTGGCAACCTAGCCTTTAACACATGAGCCTATGAGAAATAGTCAAGACTCAAACCTTAATAGGACTTAAATCCCCCTAATTGTGTAAATATGTATGATCAAGTGTACATACAATATGTATTCACTTTAAGAGAGAAAAGGGGGACCATTTGTTGGGGGGGATTAGGTGAGACTTCAAATCAACCTGCCATTGCTGCTCACTTCCCTCAGGTAGCAAGTCATTTATGACACACTGTAACCTGATGGGCTTAATTTTGGGTCAACAAAAGAATTGGCTGTTGATCTCAAAAGCAGCAATTCAATACAAACCACTAACGAATTCACAAGAAACTGAATTCATCAGAAAAACTTCACACACCATAACAGTGACACTATAAAAATTTCCTAAACATTAAAGTTCCAAGTAACAAAGTAGCTTGCCAGGAGGGCTGTGAATACTTTCTGTAAATTATGAGCATTCACATGGAAGCTAGATGAAAATCCATAGATATCAAAGAGCAGATCATCGTGATCCTAGAACACTTGGCTTTGCAAATTCTCATCTGCAGACTTCTCAGCATGCATTCCAGAGCTATTGAATCTGAATCTGTATTTTAGAAGGTCCTCCACCCCCCAAATGAAAAGTAGAGCCCCATTATTCACACAGAAACTAATATTTGAGAATTACTCTCCATGACCTCCAGGGTCACAGCTACCTGTGAAATTCTAAGCTACTGTCACTTGGGTAAATAAAGACAGAAACATTCCTACAGTATTTTTCAGGAAATAAAATTTCACAATAAAAATGTGGTTGTATTAAGCGTATCAGTCACACTTTCCAAAATAATCTCTACATACATTTATGATGGGCAAAATCAGCAAGATGTAAGTCAAAAGCCAAAGTTGAAATTCAGTACTTGTACAAACTCCTACAAGAGAATAAGTCAAGTCCACTGGGCTAAGGCCAGCAACAGCATCCAGGTGATTGGCACATAGGCCAATCATTCCTCATTCTTGCGTCATATATTCTAAGCTCTTTGCATATGCTCTTGTGGACTTACTTTTTATTTATTCAATGTGTAGGAATTTTTTTTTCCACTTGTAGGCACCATGTGCATGCGTATTGCCTGTACCAGAAGAAGGTGTCAGATCCCCTGAAACTGGATTTACAGATGTTTGTGATCTATCACGTGAGTGCTAGAAAATGAAATCAGGTCTTCTGTCTGCCTGAACAGCAAGTGGTTATTTTTCTTTTCTTTTCTTTTCTTTTCTTTTTTTTTTTTAAATTTATTTCTGGTAATACTCTGATTTAGAATGTCAAGCACATAGTCTTTATTTTTTTTAATTAAGGAATTTATTTATTCATTTTACATGCCAATCACAGATCCCTCCTCTTCCTTCTTCCCACCTTTCCAGCCTCCCACCTTGCCCCGCCAAACCACCCCCCCATTCCCTCCTCCAACAAAGTATGGCCACCCATGGGGAGTCAGAAGAGCCTGGTACATTCAGTAGAGGCAGGTCCAAGCCTCTCCCCCTGCATCAAGGCTGTGCAAGGTGTCCCACCATAGCTAGTCGACTCCAAAAAGCCAGTTCATACATCAGGGATGGATCCTGATCCTACTGCCAGGGGGCCCCTTAAGCAGATCAAGTTACATGACTGTCTTGATATGCAGAGGTCCTAGTCCAGTCCTGTGGAGGCTCCACAGCTGTTGGTCTAAAGTTCATGAGTTCCCATTAGTTTGGTTTGGTTGTCTCTGTAGGTTTCCCCATCATGATCTTGATGCCCCTTGCTCATAGAATCCCTCTTCTCTCTCTTTGACTGGACTCCTGGATCTCAGCCTGGTGTTCGGCTGTGGATCTCTGCATTTGCTTCCATCAGTTACTAGAGAAAGGCTTTTATGATGACAGGAAGGGTATTCACCAATCTGATTACTGGGGTAAGCCAGTCCAGGCACCCTCTCAACTATTGCCAGTAGTCTAAGCTGGGGTCATCCTTGTGGATTTCTGGGAACTTCCCTAACACTCAGTTTTTCCCTATCCCCATGATGTTTCCCTCTATCATGGTATCTCTTTCATTGCTCTACCACTCCGTCCTGATCCAACTCGACCACCTCATTCCCTTATGTTCTCATCCCTCATCCAAACATGGTATTTACTCACTCATAAGTGGATACTAGATACGAAGCAAAGGATAACCAGACTACAATCCACAGCTCCAGAGAAGCTAGCTAACAAGGAGGACCTTAAGAGGGATGCATGGATCACCTTGGGAAGAGAAAATAAATGAGATCTCCATGAATAAACTGGGGATGAAGGGGGGCAACAGCAAGTGTTCTTAACCACTGAGATATCACTCTAGCCCCTCATGAGCTTTTTTCTAATTGTGAGATTTTTTGAAATCACTGTAGGAATGGATAGCTTTCTGGATAAATTGCTTAGTAAGATCCTTCCTTAGAACAGTGTCTGCTTTTTTGGATATCTTTTATTCAATTTATTTTTTTAGTTAGCGTCTCAATTTATAGCCAAGGCTGGCCTATTGTAGAAGTCCTCCTGCCTCAGCCTCGCAAGAGCTGGGATTCTAAGTGTGAGCCACCATGCCAGCTTCATTTTTGGATATATGCTTCTCCCACTGGGCCTGCCATAGAAGTCTGTTTCAAATGGATATTCCAGTCAGTGCTACTAATTGATATCAATTATTGTTAGTATTTTAGATAGTGTCTTTGTTTCTCTACCTCACCAGTGACTACACATCCTGCATAGCAATACCAATCTATGGTATAAATTATTTATATTGTTAAAAGTATATTCGATATCAACTTTAACAAATCAGCAAACAAACGATACATTGCTGTGCTTTCTCATGAGCATCATGCAACTAAAATTTCCCTTTAAACTTTACGTTGTAAACAATAAATGCTGCCAGAAACTCATCAAATCCATTGACTGCCTCTCAGAAAAACTGCGCACTTTCTGATCAGTTCTGGGTAGAACAGGATTGCCAACCTTTTTTTGTCAAAGCAGCAAATGTCAGCTTTGCAGGTCATGCAGTCACTGTCACAAGCACTTAGAAGCAGCCATAAACAATATGTAAATATTTGAGTGAAGGGATGCTGCTGTGTTCCAATAAAACTTTATTTACCACCACAGGCAGATCATAGTTTTGCTGACCCACGAAGTAGAAGTTTCTGTTATCCAAGGTCTCCCTTTTAGGTTATTCTGAATAAAGATTGAGCCAGTTCCCATGGATTTGCCTTCTTTGAAGTACATGAACCCATATGGTTCTTCTTTGTCCAATGTAAGCCAGTGAGTACAATCCAAACATGTATATTGACAACAATATTGAAAATAAGAAAGACAAATTTGCCCAAGTGTGCCTTGTATTCCCATTTCGCTTTTGCTCTGCTATCCTCAAGTAAATGCACAGCTCTCTCCATTGGCTTATCTTTCAAAGTCTCATTCTGAAGGAAAACACATGCATACAAAATTCTTCTTTGGCTCTAGTAATGGAGATGGGCAGGGGCATGAGCCAATTCCGAGTTAAGTTCCATAAAGAAATCTAGATTGAGAAGTTCAGAGACATTTTGCTATTCCTCCTCCACCAGCTAGAGTAAGCAGCCCTGCCTTCTCTGGAGAAGCTCACTAATTCCCCCTAAATCTGCTTACTTCCAAGTCCATGAAACTCCTTCCCATGACGCCACTTCTACACTGACTTATTTAACCAATTTGAAGAGGATTAAGGGCTCCGTTGACACAGAATGAAAACCATGTTCTGGCAGCTTTGCGCCTCCCCACTATGAGTTCGAATGTCAGATCAAGGAATCTTCAGCTTGTAACCCATTTTGAATTCAAGCACATATCAGAAAGGCCTTAAAGGTTCTGTTTTAATTTGCAAATTGAGATTTACCGGAAGCCACGGAAGACAAACAGTCCTCATCAACGCCCCAATTTTGCAAGTTTAATTCACAAGTTCACCGTTTCTTTGACCCTTGTGGAGTTGGAGATTGCTTTGTTTCTCCCTGAACACCATGTAATAAAAAAAGGCTGATCAATGAAGAGAGACTTCCCCTGCATGTGAAAAAGACAGCTGTGGGGAATCATAAAACGGCCGGGTTTCGTGGTTGAATCTCTCAAATATTTATCCACTTTTTTTTTTAATTCAGAATTTTCATTCTGCTTAAAACAATACTGTGGTTGGCAGCGGTGGGGGGCGCTCATCACATTTTAACTTGGAAACACTGATTTTTGACTTTGCTCCAAATGCAGCTTGGGAGTTAATTTATTCATTTTGCAGGAGAGACAGTACAGAGGGAGATAATCCAGCTGTTATAATTTCGAAGTAGGCATAAATATGATTGAGAAGGATATGCACCTTGTTACTACCTGCTAGCAGAAGATACTAGTGAAATCATTGACAGAGGCACCAATTGCAGTAACCTTAATGAACTGCAGCCTGAAAACCACTCAAAAATGGCCCCGACCTCTGCAATACAGAAGGCAAGCAAGGGAGAAAACTGATAAACAGGGGAAATGTTCTTATTGAGTTTAGTCTCTGCAAGACAAACCTTGAATATCCCCCTCAGCTTCCCTCTTTAAACGTGCAAATGAATATGGGCTGCTTCTCCGTCACCTAAACTGAATGTTGAAGAAAAGTTTCAATCTCATTGACTAATTCAGCTGTTCCTTTAAATTGAATTTTTAAACATATGGGCACACAAACCAATCTATATGCAGAACAATTCTTTGAACAGCATGCAAATGGTTTAGGATTACATGCTAGGTATAACACGAGTGAGTTTTCACAGCACAAAAGAATGAATTCCTTATTGTGACACTTGAGATAACAATACTAAAGAATTTCAGCTCAACTTTAAATTGCTCCCTCCAACTGTTGCAGTTTGCTTAGAGGAACCTAAGTCGCTGTTTACTTTCTCTTTCCTTCTACCAAATAGCAATTGTTTCTATCTGTTAAAGAATGGGCTACCAATCATCACAACAGCCATTCAGCAAACATTTATCAAGCATCCATTATGTATTTGATAATATCATAAGCATTGTGAATAGTGAGAAAAAATATACCATAAGCCCTTTTTAAAAAATGTGTTCTTTTAGTTATGACAGGGATATATAGAAAGAAACCAGTCATATCAAAAGAGAGAGAAAGAAAACACATTCCTCACTTGAGATTTTTATTTCAATCCAACAAACCCCATTTTCATCACAGTATACCATGTTGACCTTGCGTTTTGATGTATTTACACACGTCCTGTAAAAGCTGTTCTGCTTGGGCATTGTTCTTGAAAGAAATGAGTACTACACAGCAGGACTTACCTTTGTATACTGGGCACTGCTGACCAGAACGGACTGGGTAGGAATGGGGAAATGTTCTAGTGGAACTTGTTTGCAATGATACCAGTGCAAGGGAGAAAGGAAGCCTGGGGATGGATTTCTATTGACTATTTATTGGTTATGAGCAAATGATTCTGCCCCAGTTCAATTGTCCAGAATTTTGTTGATAAGGGGAGCTAATGAGGGGAAGAGAAGACAGGAAAGGAGAAAACCTTTTCAAATATTAAGGTATGTTATGGGCTGAGCAGTGCTGATAGACAACCAGTAGGTATTGCTATCTGATTGCTCAATATTTTAATATTACCCAGGGTCTAGGTACCACATTTGTTATAGCATCCATAGAAAATTTGAGTTTAGAAACTGTGCTCTAGAGATGTCATCATGGAAGAGCTGCCTCCTTATACAAGTCTTCAAGGGATGAGTTGGAGCCAGGCTTGCAGAGGATGCTGAGGGCAGGCCAAGTAGGAGAGCTCACATTCATAAATAAGAAAGGAGTGTTGGTAAAAGACAACAAGAGTATCTCTGGGTGGATGACGCATAGGTTGCAAAGAGAGAGAGATAAGAAATGTACCCTGGGCACAAATTACAGCTAATCCTCGAAGCCGCGTTAGAGCTATAGAGTTGAGGTTTTAACCTAAGAGCCATGTGAAGCCATTTAATAGCTTAAGCAAGTCACTGGAGAGGAGGGGTAGGAGAGTTGTGAAATTTGCATTTGAAAAGGCTACTGGGGTTGCAAGGTGGAGAAGGCTGAGATTGGGAAAGCAGGGGGAGTGAGGACCTTCTGAATACCTGAGAGCCTCTGTTTTATTGGAGTAGCCTAGCTACAGGAAAGGTTCTGTATGGGGCAAGGTTGCCTGTATGGGGCAAAAGACTGTAGAAATGAGAACTGTTAAGGCAATGATTACCGAACTATAGCTAAGGCTAGCTACAGTGGAATTGAGAAAAGAGTAAGCTGACAAATCTTTAGACAATATCCCCTGTTACAGCCTTTCTTCAAAGCTCAACTGGCCCCTCCTCCCATTCCTCAATTATTTGGAATTAGTCAGAAAAAAAATGTATCGGCTCCACACTAATGGAAACCACAGAGTAATTAGGAAATAATAGAATGCACACCAGAGCCAGACAATACTATATTGGCTTGTAAGGATAATTGTAAGTTTACTGATAAAAATCAATTTTTATCGGCTCACTTACACTCCATAATAAGGCCACAGTGGCACTTCCTGCTCAAGGCGCATAAGTGAGACCTAGTGTGTATTTGATTTTAATAAATACTATCTGTGGGAAGCCCGGACAGGAATGAACAGATGTTAGAACCATATGATAATAGTGTGTCAGGGTAAAGAAAAAAAAAACAACCTGTGCATTTATATGGCACACCTGGTGTTTATGATACTTTTGTAACTTCTATAACTACAACATCTGGCCCTTTGCTGCTGTTCTTTAATTTTCAGATACCCAGGATCTTACATCTCTTACCGTGTAGACATGTCCATTATGGGGAGAAAAAAGAAGAAGAACCACACTAAACATGCCATGCATTTTGCAAGGAAAGACAACTGCCTCTCCGCAAGGAACTTGGGTAAAATCATTAGTGAAATTTGAAAATTTATGAAAACATTTAAATCAGCTTACCGCAGCACCTCTTAAGAGACAAAAAAGTATTCACTTAAGGATTTCTAGCTCATTCATCCATACTGCCAATATTCTTATTGTAAATTTGCTGTGAAGATAATGTATGGGGAATGTCTAAATTAAGTACAGCACTCTGGGCTTTATGTTTCGGCATTTTTTATTCTGTTTGATCTAACTGATATAGGTTGAACTAAACAGACACTGTAATTTGATACAAGTAAACTCAGAACCTGGTGATTTTCCCTGAGCTTTGAGGTATGTTTGTGTGTTAAAAGACACCAAATACAAAGGCTGGAGAGGTAGTTTAGCAGTTAAGAGCACTTGATGTCCTTGTAGAGGACCTGGGTTTAGTTCGGAGCACCCACATGGTAACTCACGACCATCTGTAACTCCAGTTCCAGGGGATCTGATGCCTTCTTCTGGCCTCCGTGGGTACTAGGTACTACACAGATATTCCTGCAGGCAAAACACCTAGAGACATAAAATAAATGAATGTTGCTGTGTGATATTTTGTTTGTGTTTCTGACAAGTAAGCTTGCCTGGAGACCAGAGGGCAGAGTTAGCCACTAGTTAACCATAGAAGCTGGGTGGTGGTGGTTCACACCTTTAATCCCAGCACTAGGAAGGCTCATGCCTTTCATCCCAGCACTCAGGAGGTAGAGACAGGATCTCAGCCTTTTCGGTCTGAGGATCTGGAGAGGTAAGAAGTCACTGGTGGCTGTTCCTCTGCTTCTCTGATCTTTCAAGTTATTACCCCAATATTTGACTCCTGGTTTTTATTAATAAGACTAATTAGGTTCACATTTTGGAATGTCATTTTTTTAAGATCCAAAGTATAAAATGTTTCATCTAAATTTTCAGTGTTACTAATGGGCAACTCACATTACAAACATAATGTTTCTAAAAGCTTATAAAATGTATCACAGGCTCAAGTGCACACAGGGATGAACATATGCAGCTTTACACTAAAGTTTATTTAATAATGGTAGTTTCTCTGGAGATTTCTAGACTAAAACTTGGAAGACACATTTTTCTTTTTATTTGTTTTTGTTTGTTTGTTTGTTTGTTTGTTTGTTTTCTTTTTTGAGATAGGGTCTCATGTAGTCCCAGCTGTCCTCAAACAACTCAGTGTACAACAGGCTGGAGTTGAACATTTTTAAAAATTGTTTTTTTTTATTTTTTTGTGAGTGTGTGTACCACATGTGTTCATGTGCTGAGGAGGCCTAAGAGGGCATCAGATCCCCTAGCAGTAGAGTTAAAGGTTGCCATGGGTGCTCTTCCAGACCAAGTCACACTTTCATAAGCAGAACCATTTCATAAGCAGAGCCTACAGGTGCCTAAGCACTGTGGGCTCATCTCATTTGCTTCATTTCCCCACTGGTTAAAAGTTGCTCCACATGTATTTTCTTTTCTCCAACCGCCTTCCAGATTGCTTTTGCCTGAATGCCAAATAACATCTAAAGGGTCACAAAAGTCCCAGGGACAAAAGAGAAAGTTACTTGTAGTTGGCCAATGACAAGGATGAGCACTGAATTGAAGCTGGTCAAAGCCTCCTACTGGTCACCCAGGATTGACTGGGTGAGAGATGAAACCAGAGGAACTGAAATGATGCACACAAGTGCTGTCCTCTATGCCTTGGATATACAGAGCCTGCCAACAATAGTGCTGAACTGTGTCACATAATGGTGACAAATAGAACAGTTCATTTTTATATACCAAATATTTTGAGCTCTCCTAAATACTTTAGACCTGAACTGTAAAAGTTTGTTCCTTTTCAATTAATGTTAATTAAATAATGCTACTGAGAATGGTTATGATAAGAACCGTGGAGCTAATGAAAAATGGATGTTTTATTAGTATTTTATCCTTATTAGCAAGGAAATTCCACAATTGTGCCATTATACATAATTTTGAATAAGCAGCTTCTCATAATTATGAAATATAGAGTTGTGGAATCTCATTTAAATAATTCTACCTATTCTCTGAGGTTTTTAATCACATCTGTGGTTTTGTTCAAGACCAAAAATGACAGGTTTACCTTTTGTGAGAGAAGACAATTTACTTATCAACAAAATCTTATTGTGTCATGACTACTAACATGTCTATTTCCCTTTCTGGCAATGACTTGAAATATTTTGAAATAATGCAATTATTATAACTAAACTTTGTGAATATGCTTCACAATCCTTTTGCTTAGCCATTTGCTACAGTTTCCCAAGCATCTAGTCCTGCACAATGAAAATGGGGTGGATTTAGAGGGAAAGTGGAGGAAGTCCGTTTTGAAGGATGTATTGTTAATATCTGCCATTTACTGAGTTCTCACAATGAGTACTAGTCAGTGTAATTGATAAATGCTTTCTAGATACTGTTTAATACTCACAGTATTAATATTTTTATTTCCATTTCTGAGAGAAGAAAACTGGATAAGTTTATCAGTAATTGATACAGCCAGGATTCAAACAAGCATGATTTCAGTATTCAGGCTATAATTCAGCAATTTGTTGCTGTTCAGGAATGACCAGGGGAGGACCTGTAATTTTTGGGTACCTTGAGTCCTACAGAGATGTGTCCTTTGGTACATCTATGTAGGTAAGTGTCTTCTGTCACTGCTCCCTCCTTCTGGCAGCTTAGAGGAGTGGACATCCTGTCGAATTTAGTTGTCAAATAATGATTTTCCCCCCTCAGCTCCAGTCAAAGCAAATGACTTAGCTTTGTTTTGAAATATGAGCAGCTCATCCCAGGCAGCACATTCTTCCCCAAAAAAAGGCCAAGTCAGACACTATCCTGTACTCCTCTCTCCGGTCATTATTTTCTCCTCACCTTTACAGATGTTCATTTTCTCACTTGGTTTTGGCTCTTGTTATGGAGCCCAGGCTGGCTTTGAACTTCTCAAACTTGGGATCTTCCTGCCTCTACCTCCCAAGTTCTGGGATCACAAACAGGCACTATCACACCTGGTTTTCATTTTATGAATTTCTAATGGAATTTCTAAACATGATATTGTTAATTATGATAACAATTTGAAAGGGATACCATTTGGGCCTTTTTCACAGAAATAGCCCACATGGCCTCCCTATTTCCTGTAAGTGCACATCAACCTCGTTCATATTTTCAAGTACCAAATGGAACAATATTCATTAGTATTAAATTCATCAAGTTTTTTAAACATGTCCCAGTAGGTTCATGGATACTTAATGTAATTAGTAACCTTAATTTCTTATCCAGCAGAAATGACTCAGCCCAGGTAAAATGAAGCAGAGGCAATATTTGTGGACCATGTGTGACTCAATTCAGAAGCAACCACATTAGCTCTGCCCCAGTCTCAGCAAATGTTTCTCTATAATTGGGAAAGCTTGACCAAATTAGCCTGTATGTCGTGAACCAAGACTACTGAAAAGGCCTGGGTTTAATTAATTGACAAGGAGAATATTTGTCTCTTCACACCCTGGTTCTTGTCAGAGCAGTGTGCGTTCAAATGGTTCATCACACCAAGACAGAGGTCAAATCTTTTATCATGTTTAGCTTCAAGTTTTGAATTGACACATGATACAATTTACTGGTCAGAAGAAGAAAAAAATGTAGCAGTATGAAGAGTGTCCACAGCAATAATTAGCTAGCTGTGTATCAGAGGAATTTTTTACCTGACCGGGAAGCTTTTTTGTGAGATGGTTGGAGGTATTTGCTTTGGGCAGATTAACAGCCCTTCTGTGACTGAGAAATGGGCATGCTGGGGAGAGTTGAAGAACGTACATGCTACACATGACAATCAAGAGACTTTGTGACAGAAAAAAATGCTTTTGGAGATACCCATGGGCCTGTCTCAAATCTTTATGTGAACATTGGTCATGGGATTTGATGATACTCTCTGTCAAGGCTGACTAACTATTATTGTAGCAAAGAATTCTGTTCTATCAATGTCACAACAGAATTGAAATTGTCTTCCTATTCACTTCATCCTCAGGTTAGGTGATCAGTGGGAAGCCCTCTATCCAGAGTCACTGTGAAATCAAGACTCTTCCTGTGACATGATCTACCATCCGCTACCCAGAGAAGTCTTTCACTGGTCCTCGGCTTCTACTGAGATGGGGAAGACAGAATAAAGTAGCCTTCAGCTGATCACTGATATACCTCACCTCTGCTCATATCCTACTGGCCAGAGCCATTTTCATGGTTCCATTTAGATGCAAGAAGAAAGGAGATAAAATGGGAGTGTACAGGAAAAAGGTTCTCCAGAAGGGAGGGTGTGGATGCCTCATTTGCTGACCGACACTTACAACAATGCTGTTATTTTATTTGTTGGCCAATGTGCTGCACTTCTGTTTTAACTTACTTTATTGGTTTGATTTGGCTTTTGTCTGTCTATCAAAAGGAATGTTCTTTCTTTTCACCATTGTATTCTCAGGATCTAGCAAGGTACTGGGGACTTCATAAGCATGCAATTAAAGAATGTTGATACTTACCAAATGCTATTATTTTATATGTGCTGCAGTTTTGTTTTAACTTATTTTATTGGTTTGATTTGGCTTTTGTCTGTCTATCAAAAGGAATGTTCTTGTTTTTCACCATCTCAGGATCTAGCATGTTACGGGGGACTTCATAAGTATGCAATTAAAAAATGACTAAATAAGTGAATGTCTCTGCTGTAGTAACAAAGATAAAGGAATAACTCTGACAGTTTCTAGATCCAAAAAGTCTCTATCTAATGAACCACAGCTTTTCAGTGGAGAAGGTGATGGTCACCATAATAGATGGACATATTGGTGATAATATAATATTTCAGAAATATTCCTTGGAAAAGAATATACAAAAAAGTCACAATGATTCTGGTTGATGGGCTCTGGAATGGTTCACTGAGAATGTGTTATTTGAGCTAATGGAAAGATGGCATTGTCAGGTTAAAAAAAAAAACAGCCAAGAAAAGACATCATGGACCTGGAGACTAGCTAGCATGCACAAAAGACAGTAGTGCTTCCTCCCATTGGGAACAGAGAATAATTTAGAACAGTTAAAGTGAAGAGTGCTTCAGGGAACAAGAGATGAATCTGGAAAGGCAAGCCCTAGCCATGGGGTGTCACTGACAAGTTCTAAGCAAAGAACTGACATTGTCAGATTTGCGTTTTACAAAGTTTATTCTGGCAGCAGTTGGAAGGGTGTTAACTAAGAGGGTCTGGACTGTAGTCAGGGAAAGCAGCTGTGATGCTACAGGAAATGGGACTGGGAGACTAAGTGATTGTTAGGTGTCGGCACCACAAAATACACTGAACTGTCTCCTCGTTCTCCCAGGGCACAGTATGGAAAGCCTAATGCAACCTCCTCTTTACAAAGGATAATTGGCATAAATTTAAAGAATAAGGGGGAAAACATCATTTACTTGAATTGCTTTGTTGTAAACTATTTTTTCATGCTGTCACATTTAGTGTGAACCACCCTATGGAAAATAGAATGGTTCACTCATATAGCTCAGCCCTCCTTAAACTTTCTTCCTTTTCACCTGAGAGATGTTTCCATGGCCTCTGGTATTTTTAGCAGGTATACAAATCAAACATTAGAAGATGAGAAACCATATGGAAATTTATTTTAAAAACAACCCTTTAGCATACACAATACTTTTACCATTTATTAAATGTGAAAAACCAATTTTGCATACTCGTGTGATGGGTATGTTTATTTATTTTTCTATAAAGAGTTAAATCTTTTTTTTCATTTTTCTTTATTAAGAAATTTTCTATTCACTCCACATACCACCCACAGATCCCACCTCCTCCCTCCTCTCACTGCCCAGCCTTCTCTCCCAAGCCACCCCTAAAGAGTTAAATCTTGACTGAGTGTTTTATACTGCTGGACAGAGAGTACCTTCAACAGTTTCGAGTTGACTGCCATTTTGTTTTGTGATCGTCAATGCTGATAATGCTGTGCCACAGAAATATGTAGTAGAAAATAGCAGAAATATGTTTAGGGCTATTCCAGAAATTGTTGGGAATTCTGCCCTAATCCTAAGCCAAAATACATTTCATCATGGCTAATGAAACTCAAGTAAGATTCTCAAATAGCAAGTTGTAAAATAAAACGTTCTAACACAATACAGTCCAAAGATGTACTAGTTTGATACCTATGCTGAGAGATGACAACAGGCCATCATTACAAGTCTCTGGTTTTTCATACTAAATCATTATTCTTGCAAAAGAGTAGAAAGTTTTGTGTGTAGAGTAAAATCATGTGATTTAGAAACACAATAGTCTTGCATCAGCTGAAGTGTTCCAGGGTTCATTGATGTTGCATGGTATGTGTTGGTAGTTTAAATGTAACTGGTCCCCATAAGCTCATAGGGAGTGGTACTACTAGGAGGTGTGGCTTTGCTAGAATGGGTATGGCCTTATTGGAGGAAGTGTGTAACTGTGGGAGTGGGCTTTGAGGTCTCTTTTGCCCAAGCTTCCCTCAGTGTGACAATCAGTCTACTTCCTCTTGCCTCTGAGTCAATATGTAGGACTCTTAGCTCCAGCACCTCATCTGACTGCACACCACCATGTTCCCCACCATGATGATAATAGACTAAACCTCTGAAACTGTAAGTGAGCCCATTCTGTTAAATGTTTTCATTTATAAAAGTTGCTGTGGTCATGGTGTCTCTTCACAGCAATAAAAACCTAAGACAATATGGTAACATGCACCCAAAGACGTGGTGGAGCTACATTTATGGGCAATACCTGAAGCACATCAGATTCCTTTTGCCATTTTTTTCTTGAGAAAAGCTTTTGTGTAGCCCAGGCTGGCCTCAAACTCACCATGTTAACAGACTGTGCAAATTCACTCTGTAACCAAGGATAACCTTGAACTTTCTGATCCTCCTGCCTTTACCCCTCAGATTCTGGGATTGAATGTGTATGTCACCCAAGCCTAGTTTATGGTT
This sequence comes from Peromyscus californicus insignis, assembly GCF_007827085.1. NCBI lineage: Eukaryota > Metazoa > Chordata > Mammalia > Rodentia > Cricetidae > Peromyscus > Peromyscus californicus. The sequence continues at coordinate 80,493,786 of NW_026294391.1, read as the reverse complement.
TATGGTATTCTGGGGCTAGAGCCTAAGGCTTCATGTACGCTAGGCCGGAACTCTCTCAATTGAGCTATATCCCCAGTCCAGAATTCATTGCACTTTTGGTTTTTAGTTAATTTTTGGTTTTTGGACATTCAGAAAACTTTCATGGTTAACAAATCTGCTATGACTTCTACACTCACTTATGCTACTCTGTACAGAGTTGAACCCACAGTTTAAGAAGCTATGAATAGGTCATTTCTTTGTGACATTTTTTGGGTTGAAATTTAGTTTTCCCTGCCCTTTGTAACAAAGGACATTCCATGTCCGTCATCTTTTCAACTTCTGTGCATGCAGAGATGGGGCTCTTTGCCCTCTCTGTGCCCTTCCCTTGACCTTTCTTCTGTGAAAATAGACATTTGTTAACTGCTTCTCAATGTTTTCTTTATAGATGTGAAACACTCCTAAAATTCCCCTTGTTCTGAGTGATGCTGGCATGGTGGAGCTGAGAAATGAACACCCTTCAATGACTCCACTGCACAGAACGCACTAGGAGTTATCGTTTACTGCCTGGACATATCTGAAAAGAAAGCAAGCTTTCCAGTCAGCTCTAGACTAAGTCCTAGCTCGACCACTTGTTACCGGTATGACCTTGGGCAGGTCACTTCACCACTACCACATCAAAGGGATGTAAAAGGTAAAATGAGCTAATGTTGGGACACTGCTTCAGGGCTCAACTAATAGGAATTGTATTTCACTCTCCAGAGCCCTAGCCAGCCCCCAGCCCATTACATGCCTTCAAAATAACCTGCGTTTGCCCCATTTCATCTTCCTGTCAGCATTGCACTTTAACTTACATTCATGTATGATGATGCAATGATTTTCCCTCTGTCATCCTCTTTAGTTTGGTTGATTCATTAGTATTTTTATCTTGATTTGGTTTCCAGAGACACGATACAATTATATGGCTCAGACCAGCCTCTGACTCACAGTCTTCTTGCCTAAGACTACCAAGTACTGACATTATAAGTGTGCATCACCTTACCTAACTTCCTTGTCGTGTGTATGTTTGTTTTTTATTATGTGTGTATGTGTGGGTTTATGCACATTAGTGCAGGTGCCTACGAAGGCCAGAAGATGAAGCTGGAGTTACAGATTCCTGTGAGCTACCTGACATGTGTCCTAGGAACTGAACTCAGGTCTTCAGGAAGTACACCATGAGTTCTTAGTGCTGAGCCATCTACCAGCCCCTTGTGTATCTTTTTATTGAAAACATTTTACATAATATTCTATGACATGACAGCGTAGTCTGCTCATTTCTCCCAGTCAGCTATTCTCCTCTTAGCATTTTCTCTCTCTCACTGTCTCTCTCCCTATCTTGTGTGTGTGTGTGTGTGTGTGTGTGTGTGTGTGTGTGTGTGTGTGTGTGCTGCATGTGTGAATGTGAATGGAGGTGTTATTCCTCTGGAACAGTCCACTGAGTGTTTCAGAGTAGCTCACCAGCCTGGAGCTCACTGATTAGGCTAGGCTGGCCAGCTAGCAAGCTTTGGATCTGTTCCTTACTCCCTTGCACTGAGATTACAAGCAAGTGTCTGTTTTTCCGTGGGTTCTGAGGATTGAGCTCATGCACTTGTCCTTTCAAGATGAACCTTTACCAATTGAGCTATCTTATCTCCCCACCCATCTCACAGCATTTTCTACATATCTTTCTTTTGTCTCTTTGAAGTTTATTTCTGAAACCAAGTCTGGTGACATGTACCTGTAATCCCAACACTCAAGTTGTGGAAGCAGGAAAGATCAAGAGTTCAGTCAGCTCTAGACACTGATCATGGCTCTCCTGGGTTCAAGACTCTCAAGAAAGAAAAAGTGTACATCCTTACCAATAGTAAGATTAGTTATAAAAGTAAACCAATAGGAATAATTTCTCCATTGTTCCTTTGCACATATACTTTGCTTTACAAGCTCCCCCAATTAAGCAATCCTATCATGATGTGATATGTGGTACCTTTTTCATTTTTGTTTTTCAATGTATCTTGCTTCATTTTCTGAAAGTCTGGACCCCTGGTTGTCTCCCATTCACGAGACAATTTCAATGAAATCTTGATTTTGAAGTGTTTCCAGTTTATTGCCTACAACTTTATTTCTTTTTTAGTGGGTGTTAATGCTTTGGATTCAATCTGCTTGCCCTGAACTTTTATGGAGGTTTCAGCATTTTAAAGCTGTTTTTCAACTCCCACATATCTAGCTATTCTTGGCCTCAAATCATTCCATTTGGGGTCTGGCTCTCTTAATTTTTAGTTAACCTTTAAGTAGCACTGCAAACATCTTTCCTCATTGTTCCTATTCAATTGCTTTTGTTCTATGCACTCTGTGTGCATGTGTGTGTATGTGTGTGTGTGTGTGTGTGTGTGTATGTGTATGTGTGTGTGTGTATGTGTGTGTGTGTGTGTTGAAAGGCTCTTGTTTATTTTAAATGATTTTTATTTTATTTCTTTATTTTTACACACAGAACAGGGACTACCACACTCTGCATTTCTTCCTCTATACATTAAACATAATTTAAAATATTAGTCGATTTTGAAGTGATTTAGAAACCAGAGTGTTTCAGTGATTGAAGGATTCCCATTCTTTGATAATATGGTTGACAAGTACTTCACAAATACAAGCCCTGATGCCGGTCTCCAACAAAAGCCCACCTCCAAAACCAGTGAATTTTGTTCAGAGAAAATAATATAATCTTTTTTGATTTTATTGAAATTCCTGTCACAATGCCTTTAGCAAGTTTGTATTCAGTTCAACAACTCCAAATCAAAAATCCCAACAGATATTACTGAGTGCCTATTGTTTACTTTTAACTTGGTGCATAGGCTCCATCTAATTTCTACAGTATATTTTAATATTAATGAAGAAGATAGAGAGAAATCTGAGCTTTTCTTTTCTCATTGAGGAAAAACAAAGACTGTTAGAAGTTTGCAAATCTTCAAACAACTCTGGGGGAAAAATTGATGTTAATCTCGCATATATCTTCCTACTCAAAAGAAATAATTTTTAATATCTGGAGCAGGAGCCAGAGAAAAATCAGAAAAGACCTATGAGCTACTTAGGTAATAACCAAAGGCTGTTAAATGCACTGGTGCTTCCTGACCAACCTTCCTGGTTTACTTGTGTCGTCAAAATATGTGCAGATATGTTGATTCTGTTTCCTGCATCACTGGATGATCCATGAATTTTCCATTCCAGTCTGGTCATAGGGAATAACTCAGGCATTCAAAGAAATGCATAGTTTCTACTCATAGACTGCTATGGTTTAATATGATTTGTCTCCAATAAAATTCATTTTAAGGCTTCAACCCTGATTTAACAGTGTCAAGTCATAATAAGACCTTTATGAGATATTTAGGCAATTCAAGTTCAATCCCTATGAAGGGATTAATGTAGTTCTTGCAAGACTGGGTTAGTTACCAGAAGAGTGGACTATTATAAAACAAATTTGGCTCCTTGGCTCTCTCATGCTTCTCTTCCTCAAGAACTTTCTTACCCTTTCACCTTAAGATCCTCTGGTGATAGAAGCTAAGAAAATGTTGGTACCATGCCATTTAACCTCAAGAATCACAAGACAAAATAAATCTCTTTTCTTTTTTAAAATATGTTTTCAATTTAAATAGAATTACATCACTTTTTCCTCCTTCTAGCTCCCTCTCAAATACTCTTCCTTCAATCTCTCCCATTCCTTCTCGCTCTCAAATTGATAGCCTCTTTATCTTTGATTATTATTGTTACATACATATATATGTACATGTATACATACAGACATATATCCTGAGTCCATATTTGTTTTGTACATATTGTTTCAAAGCTGGTCCCTTTACATTGGACAACCAAAATGGGGGCTCACTGTTGAGAGAGATTAATTCAATTCTCCTCCCAGCAGTCATTAGCTTCCTGTAGTTCTTTTTCTAGAAGTGGGACCCCATGAAATTTTACCCCTCCCACTTTAGCATATCCATTGTTCTGGTTTTATTTATGCAGTCATTTCTAACATAGACTGTTTCACTTCCTGGTTGTATTACTCTTCTATTGCTGTAACAAAACACTATGACCAAGACAATTTATAGAAGGAAGGGTTTATTTGGGGATTACAGTTCCAGAGAGATAGGAGTCTGTTGCCATTATGGAGGGGAGTATAGTAGCAGGCAGGCAGGTATGGTGCTGAAGTGAAGTAGCAGAGGAGAGCTCATATATTGATCTGCAAGCAGGAGAAAGAGAAAATACTGGGGATGATAGGGAGGCATACCTTTTCCATCAAGGCCATAGCTCCTAATATTTCTTGAACAGTTCTATCAGTGGGACCAAGAATTTAAACAAGTGAGACTATGGGAGGCATTCACATTAAAACCACCACACTGTAATTGTACTGTTCCCTGAGCTATGGATGCAGGAGCTGTGTGATACAGATGTATCTGTTGAGGCTGAGCTCTCCAAAATCCATTGATCTCTGCCTTGTGTCTAGGTTGTGGTTTTCTGTGTTGATCTCCATTTGTTGTTTTGCTGTAAAGGGGGGCTTCTTTGACAAGGGACAGTAGCTACACTTAATTTGGCTTATGTGATTACTATGTGTTATATACTCACATCTGAGGATTTGGACTTAGGAACCACAGATGAGAAAGAACATGTGCCATTTATCTTTTTGGTTCTGGGTTACCTCATTCAATATCATCTTTTTAAGTTCTACCAATTTACCTGCAAGTGTCATCATTTCATTTTTTCTTTACAGCTTTATAGTATTCCATTCTGCATATGTACCACATTTTCATTATCTGCTTGTCAGTTGAAGGATATGTAGGTTGTTTCCATTTCCTGGCTATTGTGAATAAGGCAGCAATAAACATTGGTAAACAAGTATCTGTGGAGTGAAACCTCTTTTCTTTGTAAGTTGTTCAGCCTCCAATGTTCTGTTATAGAAAAAAGAGAATCAACAATAACACTGTCATTTTCACTTCTACATAATCCATCAACCTTTATCACACAGATTGACTTACTGGAGTTTGCTTTCTTTATGGAAAAAGTTAACCATTTGGGCAAGAAACTGTTCTTGCCTGGACTGCTTGACAAAATGTTGTATCAACTGGACATGCAGGACCCATGGAAAAATGACCTCTAAATTTTGCTAAAACAAGGTGAGATGGTCCTTCAGGTTCCTGCTTCACAGAGGAGACTACCAGACATACTGCAGGACACAGGGAGAAGCAACTGAGAAACGCTAGGCCTATAGGCTGAAGATGGATGCCCCAATGTTGCAGAGGAACTTCGGTTGACTATCCAGGCAGCCAACTATTTCTGTCATTCTAGATTTTTGGAAGTTGCTTACAATGTACTTCCTGTTTACTTAGGTAATACTATATCCTTCTGGGGTCTTTGATGTAGTTGAAGACTACATAGTTATAATTATAGTTTTCCTTGATTATGATGAAAGATTAATTAGATATGAAACTTTAGACTCACAAATATGGGATAGATGATAGAATTTTGACAAATACAAATAGACTGGCTAATGTAATTATAATTCTTGCTTGATAACTGTTCTATTATATGTAATTTTCTTATGTTAAAGTTGAAAACTTCTTTTTTGATTAGACAGTAAAGGGGATGTGCTGTGGGATCCTTCTGTATGCTGTGAATATTTGTTGCTATGATTGGTTAATAAAGAAGCTGCTCTGGCCTATGGAAAGACAGGTTACAGCCAGACAGGAAATCAAAGAATGAAACAGGAAGAAGAAAGGCAGAGGCAGGAGAAATGCCATCTTGCCATCCAGGGAGCAGCATGTAATGCCACACAGTAAAGCCACGGAACATGTGGCAACATACAGATTAGTAGAAATGGGCTGAGTTTAGTTTTAAGAGCTAGTTAGCAAGAGGCCTGCCATAGACCATACAATTTGTAAAAAAATATTAAGCCTTTAAGTGAGTATTTTATAAATGGCTGTGGGACAGCAAGGCCTGGCGGGACCAGAGAAAACTTACAGCTACAACTTACTTTTTAAAATTATACTTACTTGCTTGTATTCTATGTGTATAGGTACTTGCCTGCATGCAAGTCTGTATACCATGTACATTTAGTGTCTGCAGAGGTGAGAAGAGGAGGTAGGATCCCCTGAAACTGGAGGTATGGATAAATGTCTTAACTGTTGAGCCATCTCTCCAGCCCCTATACAGGCTCATTAAATTTATTTTATTTTTAATTACATATATATGTATAGGTGCAAGTGCCCACAAAGTTCAGAAGAGTGTATTAGATCTCCTGGAGCTAGAGTTACAACTGGTTTATGAACTGCCCAATGTGGGTACTGGGAACTGAATTCAAACCTGAGTCCTTTGTAAGAGCATAACATACTTTTAACCACTGAGTCGTCTCTCCAGTCCACCTTGGCTAACTTAAGACCAAAGTGCAGGCATGGATTTCAGTCACATTTGAAGGAGCTTTTGTTTTTCAATTGGACAAGGAAGAAAAAGTTCCCTTTGTGAAAGGCAGCTTGAGGAGAACACTAGAACGGAAGACCCAAAGGGATAGAATAAGAAACACTTACAATAGGTTCTTTGGTCTGGGTTTGATGTTCCCACAGAGAGAAGAGCTTAAGGCAGAAGCTGAAGATAAACAGTAAGAGTATGTAGCTAGATACACTGTTCTGGACACAGACAATCATCATTATGGTCCATAAAAACTATGGAATGCCTCACAGATATATTTTTAAACTTTTTTACATGTAAAGGTGTTTTGATTTCATGCATGTCAGTAGACCATGTGCATGCCTTTACCCACGGAAGCCAGAAGTAAGTTTCAGATCCCCTTGGAATGAAATTACAAATGGTTGTTAACTGCCATGTGGGTGCTTGGAATCGAAGCTGAGTACTCTGAAGAACAGTGTTCTTCATCCCTAGGCCATCTCTCCAGTCCCCCTCAAGGATATTTTAAAGACAGCAGTACAAACAAATTAGAGTATAAAGGGAAGAATATAGCAAGCAACACTCATAGAAGTAACTGAGAAGTTTATTTGTGGACACCTGTGAAATATTAGTTGAGGACTCTCAAAATAACTGGAGAATATTTTTTAAGGTTGTGAGGCGGAGACCCTTCTACACAGTTGGAAGTTAGCAAGTTAATAGGCATTGGATTACTCCTGATAACTCTTTCTCCCATACTATGATACAAAGCCCCAGATGCAATAGAGATCTACAACTCAACATTGAGACACTCCATCCTCAGAAAGAATTTAGGCTCCAGCAGTGGGAGCCATTCCTTAGAGAACCTAGAGCACACTCTTTCCTCACCCTACACATATGCACACTTCACCATTCTTGTTTACTTTAAAAACAGTTCCAAAAGGATACATTGTCACAAACCCCATCCTCCTCTTAACTTTTCCTGTACGCCTATCCTCCTCCATTCAGCACAAAGTGCACTAACTCGGATTAAATGTTTGGTTTCTGCTGAAAAGTTAGACTTTTTCATGTGGTCTCTTGTTACCCGAAGGAAAAAGGAATCTTTCATCATCCAACTTCTCAGTTTGTTTTCAGAGCCCTCCAAAGTATCTTTTTATCCCTCACAATTACTGATCTCCTTTGCTTTTTTTGTGTGCCTCCATCTTTTTACACTTCACCAGCTTGCCCAGTAGCCAGCAAACTAACTCCAAAAAGAGCAAAAACCACAAGTTTAAACACCCCAGGGAACTTACCACTGAATAAAGAACAATCGCTCTACCAAAAAGTTGACCTTGAGACTTGAGCGAAAGTTCTAAAAAGTTGGGACAGTGGTACCACTTTATCTGCAGTCTTGTTTTCTGCAGCTTCCCTCGAATGCACGAGGATCTGAAAATACTAGATGAATAATTTTACCACTATAAACTTATAATTTAACCTGCAAGGCATTCCAACTAGTATGATGAAATGTCATGCCATCTCTGTCAGAGCAGCCATCACCCCATTATCTGTTGTGTTTTACCCTGCCCATTAGTAACTTAGTACCTTTGCTGTCAGGTATCAGATATCTCACGGTATCACAGTGTTTGTGCTCAAGTAACCATTACATAGTAGCCTGATACTCCCACAGTGCCTGGTTATAAAATAATAATAATAATAATAATAATAATAATAATAATAATAATATAAAAGAAGGACATGACTGTTGGTATGTATGGTGGAGGAGAAGGTATATTGTAGATAAAAGGGAGAGCATAGCCATAGGCAGGGACATCTGGGAGAGTCCAGAGTGAACATAACCCTGAGCCAGGCCATGTGAGGAGATGGGGGAGGAGAGAAGGGACAGAAGCTGCCAACCAAGAGGCACCTGGGTCAAGAGACTGAGTTCTGTAGGGGCCAGAGGAGCTGGGGTCAGGGAAGCCCTGGGGCTGGAGAGATCAGGGTAGGGGGCTGGGTAGGCCAGAGGTCCCTGTAATAGGTGGAGACTGAGGGATGATGGGAGAACGTGGTATCCAGCATTGGCTTTGATAGGTTAATGGGCATCTCAGTCAGCCATTTGTCCTGGGTTTGAAACTTCAGTGCCTATGTCATTCAATTCACTGAAGTTCAGTGCATTGTGTATTATCTCATATCATCACAAGAAGGATGAATGGAGTAGAACTGGGAGAAGTGTTTTTATCCTAGCAAAGACCATTGGCTAGCCCAACAAAGACTCATATTTCCTGAATCTTTTCCCTTCCTCAAAGTGCCAATTCTCCAGTCACATTAGATTGTCATGTTCAGTTCTTACCAACCACAGGAGGTGCAGTCACCACTTACAGCAGAGACAAAAAATGGATGCCATCTTGGCCAGGTGTGTTTGTTACTCTGGATTGGGTCTTAGAGTACCTTTTTAACAAAAATAATTGCCTTGATGAGCTATTTCCCTTTCTGTGTTTCTTTGTGCTACACTGAGATTATTCTTTTTTCTAACACTATAAGATATGAGAAACAGACTACACCAACACAACATTTGTTGTAGTACATTGTAATAGTTGTTCTAACTTACTGTTTATTATTGTTGTTAACTGCTTCCTGTGCCTGATCTATAAATTAAATGTTAACAGAGGTAGATATTGCTAGAAATTATAAAGAAAAATAAAGTAATGGAAAAGGGGTTGACACAGAAGAACTTTGTTAGGAGATGGGGTCCTGAAGAGGGATAGCATCTTTCCTGTTCAGAAACAAGATGTACTAGGAGAGATGGCTTATGTGGCATGAGAGTGGGTTTAAAAGAAAGAACTTTCCAATCCATCAAATAAAAGCTTTAGGCATTTTGTCGTTTGGGGGGGGGTTATTTGTTTGTTTGTTTTTTATTCTTAGTGGTTTTCAAGAGGGTGGCAAGAATTTCCAAAACATGAGATTTAGTCTGGCCTCGCTATCAAGGGACAAAAGGCAGGAGGGATCTTGCAGTTACAAGAGGGAGGTCTTGGACTTGCTTTTCCTGCTGAGACTAGAGGGCTGATTATTCTCAGCAGGTGCTGGGCAGTTCTTTGTTCTAAGGATGAGCTTCAAAAGGTGGGAAATATGACCTGATTTTTGGGAGGGTCAGAAAGGCAGCTAGAGGGTCTGTGAAAATATAGAATACATAAGGTTCAATACTATTCAATTTTATACATCCAATTGAGACCTTGGAATGTATCCTGAGGATAAAAGAGGACTAATATCAAGAAACCAGTGACTTGCTGTAAATCCTACAACTTAGAAATTGTATTCTTTAGGGTTCAGTAGGCTCCTTCATAGTGTAAAGGCAGAGAACTTCAAATCCACACACCCCACTGTTCGCTGCTTTTTATTCTATTATTTTATTCATGTGTGTTTGGAGATAGTCCTGTGTCTTAGCCTAGGCTCTCCTCAAACTCAGAATCCTCCTGCCTCAGCCTCCTGAGTGCAAAGTGCTGGATTACAGGAATACACCACCCATGCCCAGTTGTTACATTTTCCTTGAATTCCTTTTTCTTCTAGGTATTTCCTAGAAAATTATTTTCCAATGGTCACAATAAAATCTAGATTCCACTTGTTTTTATAGAAAGTCTAAAGATAAATAAAAATATATTTAATGTGTTAGTCAGATTTCTATAACTATAACAAAATGTCTGAGAGCATTAATTCATAAAATGGAAAAGTTTATTCTAGCTCATGATTTTGGAGGGCCCAGTTCATGGCTGGTTGGCCTCATTACTTGGGGCCTGTGGTTAGATAGCACAACATTGCAGGAGTTCCAGTTTATTAATTAGGGTTCTCTAGAGTAACAGAACTTATAGAATGAGTACACACACACACACACACACACACACACACACACACACACACACACACACACAATAGCTGTCTACCAACAGAAAGTCCAAGAATCCAGTAGTTGTTTAGTCCATAAGTCAGATGTCTCAGTTGGTCTTTAGTATATGCTGAATCCTGAAGAAGGAGGCTCTAATGCCAGTGATGGGATGGACTTCCTAAGGAGAGTGAGAACAAGCAGGCAAAGAGAGAGCAAACTTCCTTCCTCCATGTCCTTTATATAAGCTGCCAGCAGAAGGTGTGGCCCGATTAAAAGTGCATCTTCCCATTTCAAAAGATCTGGATTACAGGTGTGTCTTCCCACCACAAATACTCCTCATAGGTGGTATGCCCAACTATTTGGGCTTTGGTTAATTCCAGATGTCCAACCATTTGGATTTTAGTTAATTCCAGATATAGTCAAGTTGACAACCAAGAAGAGTAAGCCATCACATCCAGGAAGCAACGGAAAGCAAGCAAAGGAGCTGAGGAGTCCTTAGGGTGAGCCAGGACATGCTCTCAGTGATCTTAAGACCTCCTACTAGGCCCTACCTCTTAAAGCTTCTACTACAGCCAAATAGTACAAGTCTGGAGGCTAAAACTTTAACATACGGGACTTTGGAGGTCATTTAAGAGCAACCTAATTTTCTTTCTGGCTAGAAAATGATGTTTTTGGGTCACCTTCACATAATTACTAATTTATAACTTCAGTAGCTATATATTCTGCTGGATTTTGATATATGCTTATTGATCTAAATTTTGAACTAATAAAGAATCTTGTGGTAATAGGTGAGAAACTGTCAAAATGTGGTTTTAAAAATCATATCAAAATGGCTAGAAAAGGACCATCATGAAGAAAGGTCTACTTTGCAGTAATGAGGACAGGACCTTGGTGGGTGAGTCAAAATTATGCTGTTTTGTTATTCAGAAGCAGTAGGGTTGGGACCGATCTGCAGGAATTGTACATTTGTAAATAGAAGTAGGTTAAAGTAATTAATCCTATGTCTTGCAGCTCCAACATTTTCTCCCTTAAGAGAAATTACCTAGGGTCCAAGGCAACTAACAACAAGTTGTAATGATAAAGTGGTTGCATTTCTCTGATCTTAGAACTGTTTCTGTGTTTCGATGTGTGTTAGTCTTTTATGACAAAGTGCACTTTGTGCCAAAGTGCAAGCCTGAATTTGGTGGAACCTCATAGCTTTACTGAACAGAGATACATTAATGCTTTTAGAAACATAAAGTCACATTTTTAAAAGCAGTTCACTTGATGGAGCCTAAAATCGATTAGATACCATCCTGAGGGTGTGAGTAGGGGTAAGATCCTGGTTAATATTTGTCAACCTGGCAGAAGATAGACTTACCTAGGAAGAGGAACCTCAACTGAGAAAAATGCCTCTGTATGGTTGACCTATAAGCAAGCTTGCAAGGCATTTTCTTGATTTATGATAGATATGGGAGGGTCCAACACTCTAGGGGGGGTGCCACCCCTGGACAGGCAGTCCTGGGTGCTATAAGAAAGCAGACTGAGTTGATCAAGGCATGGAAAACAAGTCACTAAACAGCACTCCTCCATGACCTTGGCTTTACTTGCAGTCTCCAGGTTCCTTCCTCGAGTTCCTGCCTTGGTTTCTCCAGATGATGGATTATGACTTGTAAGCCAAATAAACCCTTTCCTCCCCAAGCTGCTTTTGCTCATGGTGTCTATCACGTCAATAGAAAGTGGGGGAGGAGGAGCTTCAATAACATGTGTGGGTAATTTCTGTTTCTAGTTTTGTGTATAATGAAATGAAAGCATGAGGAAAAAGTCCTGCCCATTACTTTTTGGGGTATAACTTTGAAGTCATTTTTTTTTAATTACCATGGTATTTTAGCCCCTGGATAAAATTACTCCATTTAGGAGTCTTACTCTGACCATTTCATTGTGGAAATGTGTCCTTCATCTGTTCATATGAGAGAAAACATTAAAGCAACCTTCATAAAGTCATTCACAGAAAGCAAAAAGATGGTCCTTCAATCTAATGCCTTGCTAGCACAGTAGAATTCATATTACTTTAGACCAAAGCTAAAGCACTTTTTTTGTGCCAAGCATGATAGTAAGACAGAAGAACTAAGACATTTTTGTTTTAAATATGAAACTAAAGCACAAAGCATATAAGTGGTTTATCCCAGTAAGTGGTAGAGTTACCATAGAGTGGTGCCCAAACCCATGGAACTCCACTTGTCCACCAACTCCAGTATACAGTTTCTTTTGCATGTGTCATCCATTTAAATTACATAAGGAAAGGCATGTTGCCAGTCTGAGGACATTGTAATGAAAAGTCCTGGTCTGATACACATAAAGAAAAGTTCAGGGGCAGATGTTGATCAGTTGAGCTAAAAGGTACTATGTTCACTAGTACAGTCACTAATTTGGAAACAGTTTGGAATCTCCAGGGTCCTCAGTTCTCCTCTAAGCTGTCTTTGAGCATAGAAGTGACCTTCATCTACTCATAAGCCACATTAGCCTTAGTTTGCTCATTGATTTTAGACATGGAGACTTATAATGTTTAGAAACATACTCAGATGACAAAAACTTTCAACAACCTAGACCCATGCACTTAATATACAAGACATCACTCATTAAGGATTTATGTATATACCAATAAAATAATATGCTGGTCTCTGCTGGGAGGATGGCTTCATCCCAACTCTCTAAAATCAGAAGTGCCTGCATTGAGGACCTTTCCAAACCTCACTCTGAATATTTCTTCATCTGTCTGTTCATTGCATTATTTCAAATATTCACTGTAACAGATTAGCAATACTAACTAATCTGTTTGCCTGGACTCTGTGAACTACTCCTGAAAATTAAAGCCAAAATAGAGATGAGGGTGTTGACTTTTGCTGACCTGGGCAGATCTTGTCTGTTGGACCTGTGATCTGAGGACCTGAAAGAACGGGGTGGACTACAGTCTAATGCTTCAGACAACCTTACTTCAGTTTCAGTGTATTTATACACGAATATAACAAAAAAAAAGATCCAAGGAAGGTTGTTTGAGTTCAGAAAAACAGGATCAGAAAAACATGTAAATAAGTGTCAGTAAGCACATACTAAATATTAACTGAGCAGCCCTTTCTCAGACCTGTCTCAAGACAAACCAACTTACACACAATTGACTCGCGCATACAATAGATTATATCTGGGAAAATATGAAAGCAAGGCAAAAAGCCATAGCCAGATAAAGGATACTGACCAACTTGGGTTTTATAGCTATGTTCTGCTATCCAACAAGGATAAACATGCCTCATAAATTGAATGTAAATGTTTGTCATAAAAATCACGACCAAGAACAATCCAGGAAACAAAATGCACCTAAGGTAAAAGGCCCTCTGCCTTTTTTCCTGGAGCCTCTATCATGGTTCCCTAAGGCATTGTTCACCATGAGTCATTCTTTTGATTGTGTTCCGACAGGGGAGAATGTCCAGGTCATACTAAACTTATAGGTAACCTGAGAACCTAGTTAGATTGGCTTCTGCAGTATGTGGAGGAGCACCTCATGGGAGTGAACACCTAACCTGTGTGGTCTGCAGTAATTCTGTTAATGTCAGAATTGAATTGAGCTGGAGGGCAACTAACTAGTGTCAGAGAATTACTTGGTGTAAAAAGAACAAAGCAGCAACAGAGTAAACAACAACAACAACAACAAAATCAAGAATACCTATTTGGTCCCCCAAAATGTTCTATGTTGTGTGTTAAGCATATAGCATCAACAACAACAAAAATCCATTTTTCTCTATATAATGCTCTGTGTAGAAACACAGACCAAAGATTTAGAAACACTATACCCCTTTAGGAAGAAAAAGTCGTTTATCAAGCTTTTCTTCTGCTAAAAAAATGTCGCCTTGATGGATATGGCTAAACAGAGCACTGAAGGAATGGAAAGGTCTGTCGTTTCTAGAAATAAACTTGTTGAGTTTCCCCATTTCTAAACTTAGTCAAAGTAATATAGTTTTAATAAATACAGACCTAATGGAATAGCATTATTTGAGCTTATGAATTGTTAAGCCTATTTTTTGTAATGATTAATGATGAATCATTTCATAAAGCTGAGGCGATTCATCATCGGAGCAGCATGCCTTTACAAAACAGGTGTGCTGGGAGTCTACAAACTCCATAATCCCAAGTTTTCCTCTCTGTAGTTTGGGGGTTTCCAAGCCACCTGCAAATAGGAGGAGCAGAGCAAGGAAAGTAGGCGGTAGCTGTGCTCAGCCGGCCGCCTTCTCACAGCTTCACAGGCTCTAATACATTCATCTCTAACAAACTGCAAATGACAGGTAAAGCCCAATTTCAAAAGAGGTCTAGCAGTGTTGTCTGAGAAGACTGTGTAGCTTTTATAGCAGTGTTTCTCTTTCAAATATTTTGTCCCTGCTGTGTTATCTTAAAGGATTAAAACGGAGAAGAAGGGAGACAAAAGGAGAGGAACACAAATGCATCTGCTCCAGAGCTCAGATGTTTTAAAACATGGGGACTGTTTCCCAGAATTATGCTTCAGACAGACAGGTATAAAGTTGATTTTAGGTAGAAAACACAAGGTGATGTTGTAAGATGCTGATACCTGCCTCCCAGGTTCCATTCCTCTGAACTTGTAAACTCATCCCATGATTGAAAGAAAATGATCATAGCCATCTTTTGGGCTCATGAAGGGTTTAGTTTATCCAAAGTGTAAGTCCTAATATTAATAGCCAAGAATAAAGAAATGCTTGAGTTTTGATATACATGTGTGACAGAATATAGCTCAGCCATTATAAAGAATGTTTGGAGAGGCTATGGAAACAAAATAGCATAGTGAATAAGGGGTGTGAATTCTATTTAAAATATGTGATTGGGAAAAAATATGGCTGATAGCAATAGCACAGGATATCTCTAAATGGTATTTTCAGTATGTCTCAAGCATCAGACAAGAACTTATGTTTAGTTTGCTATTAGAAAACAGTAACACTTAAGGTTATGCCTTCCCCTCCTTTTCCCACCCATCTTCTTTGACAAGCTCTCATGTAACCTAGGCTGATCTCAAACCTCCTATGTAGCCAGTGTTGGTCCTGAGATCCTGATCCACTTGCCTCCACCTCCCTAAGCCTGCATTACAGGCATGTGCCACCATGCCCAGCTGAAATTGTTCTTGTTTTCTGACAAATACTGTGTGGCCTTCTTTTTTTTTCCATTTGTTTTTATCTTTCTACAGATGAAACGTACTCTTACATAAAGTCAAGAATGACAAAATTTTACTTCTGTAGTCTGTTTCTTTTTCTGTAAAGATACATGACATTTTTACATTTGATCATCCTCTAAACCCAATCTTGTAGTGTCCATTTCATGTTACTTTTAGCTTTCTAATTGTTTGTGTTTCTCTCTATAAAACAGTCTGTGTAAAAACACAGAACAAAGACCTAGAAACGTTATATCCCTTTAGGAAGAAAATGTCATTTATCAAGTTTTTCTTTGCTAAGACAAAAAAATGTCACTGTTCTAGTTTGATTTCCATTACTGTGATAAACTCCATGACCAAAAGCAACTTGCAGAAGGAAGGAGTTTATTTTGCTTACACTTCCACCTCATAGTCTATCACTGAAGGAAGCCAGGGAAGAACTCAAGCAGAAACCGTGGAGGACTGCTGCTTCCTGGCTTGTACCCAGATTCATAGTCAGCTACCTTTACTGTACAGCCCAGACCAACCTGCCTAGGGATGGTACAGTCCACAGTGGGCTAGGCCCTCCTCCATCATGTAGATATCAAGAACTCCTGTGTGGTGATATTGTGTTCCCCAAAATATTGTGCACCCTAATAAACTTATCTGGGGTCAGAAAACAGAACAGCCACTAGATATAGAGGCCAGAAAATGGTGGCACACACACTTTTAATCCTAGCATTCCAGAGGCAGAGATTTGTCTGGATCTCTGTGAGTTCAAAGCCACACTGGAAACAGCCAGGCATGTTGACACATGCCTTTAATCCCAGGAAGTGATGGCAGGAAGCAGAAAGGTATTTAAGGCATGAGGACGAGGAACTAGGCTGGTTAAGCTTTTAGACTTTTTTTTTTTTTTTTTTTTTTGGTTTTTTGAGACAGGGTTTCTCTGTGTAGCTTTGCGCCTTTCCTGGAACTCACTTGGTAGTGCTTTTAGACTTTTAACAGCAGTTCAGCTGAGATTCATTCTGGATGAGGACTCAGAGGCTTCCAGTCTGAGGAAACAGGATCAGCTGAGGAATTGGCAAGGTGAGGTAGCTGTGGCTGGTTCTGTCTTGCTGATCTTTCAGTATTCACCCCAATACCTGGCTCTGAGTTTGTTTTTATTAATATGACCCTTTAAGATTCATACTACACTCCTGACTATGAGAATGAGTGGGTCTCTGACATTTTTGCCTGCTCTTGGGACTCTTTTCCTTCTGTTGGGTTGCCATGTCCAACTTTGATATGAGAGTTTTTGCTTCATCTTATTATATTTTATTTTGTCATGTTTGGTGGTTATCTCTTAGAAGTCTGTTATTTCCTAATCAGAAACAGAAAGGGAGCGGATCCTGTGGGGAAGGGCAGTGGAGAGGAACTGGAAGGAGAAGAGGGAGGGGAAACTATAATCAGGATATGTTATATGAGAAAAAGAATCTATTTTCAGTAAAAAAAAAAGTGAAATAAGAAAAAAAGGAAAATAAAATCATAATTTAATAAAAAAGCAGGCCCCCAAAGGCATAACTACAGACCACTCCGGTGAAGATAATTCTTCAATTGAACTTCCCTCAACCCAGATTTCTTGGATTTCTGTAAAGTTGACAGTTCAATCTAACTATGACAGTCACTTTGATGCTTATGGCTAAATAGAGTACTGAAGGAATGGAAGCATATGTGATTTTGCAGTTTCCATTTCCAAATATTTTCTTTATCCATCTATCTATTGATTGGTGTCCTAGTTAGGGTTAATTACTATTGCTATGATGAAGCACCATATTCAACAACTTGGGGAGGAAAGGGTTTATTTGTTTTACACTTCATCATCATCAAAGGAAGTCAAGACAAGAACTGAAACAAGGCAAGAATCCATAAGCTGGAGCTGATGCAGAGGCCAATGACAAGTGCCACTTATCGGCTTGCTCCTCATGACTTGATCAGCCTGCTTTCTTATAGAACCCAGGACCACCAGCCAAGGTATGGCATCACCCACAATGGGCTGGGCCCTCCCTATCAATCACTAATTAAGGAAATGCCCTACAGTCTTGCCTACAGCCTGATTTTATGGAGGCATTTTCTTAATTGAGGTTCTCTCTTCTCAGATGACTTTAGCTTGTGTCAAGTCTGGACGAGCAAAGAGGTGTGGTACTGGCCTAAGTCTCAGAATCCAAAGATCTAAGCATCAGAATCTCCAGTGCATTATGGCAAGAAGGATGGATGGTCTGGAAAATTCACTCTTTCTCTGCCATTTTGCATTATTTGTACCCTCAATGCATGGTATGATCTCAATACAGATAGGTGAAGGTAGATTTTCTTTATTTGTTCCACGGATTTAAATACCAAACTCTTTCAGATACAACTTTGAAAACATACCCAGAGATGAGATTTTTCTAGCTACTTGGGAATCTTATAGCCTGTTCAAGTTGACATATAAAATTAGCCATCACAGAAAGTGTCAGAAAACAAGAAAAAAATTAGACTCCCAATTTAGCTGAATATGAAAGATATTTCTTTTGTCATCATTAAATTTATTTATTAAGACAGGGAGAAAATTCAGATAAAAAATTAATGAAAGAAGACACAAAAGTGATAAAGATGAGTGATGAAATCAATAAAAATTATCCCGACATTGAAAAGTGAAAGAGTTTTTCTAGATTATGCCAAAAGCAGTAATTCATTAAGAGGAAGTGATAAATTTTGAATAGAAGTAATGAATAGCCTTTTGGATTGTTTAAGATTCCAAATAGTGAAGTGGATCATATGAATAAATTGGGGAAAGATTTAAATTTCTTGCTGATTTGACACAAAGTAATGTCATTGATTAAGATATCATAAAACACACTACAATAAACACATCGACTCAAAACTCATTGATGAGGATCATCAATTCAAATAGCATTTAATACTAATTGTCATGCTGTATCAAAATATAGTAGAAAACCTCATAGCTTGCAAATGAAATAAATTTGATAGAAGGTTTTCTGGATTTGCCTAAACTCCTAAAGCTGTACATGGTATTACCAATAATGTGTTGTGAAGCTGAAAGAAACGTGTAAAAAAATTGTCAGTAATAAAAAAATTGATCAACCATGCTTGAGAGAAAATTGACTTCTCTCAAAGTGTATGCAGGCAAAGCTGTAGGAAAGATGGTAGCATTAGAGTATACCAGACAACTAATTAACAGAAGGATTATATCATTAGGTTTTGCTTCACATTTGTGTGATGTGACAGTTTTAGAAGACATAATTGCTTTATGGTGAAATCCTTTCTCATCATATAAGAGTTGTCTCTTCCTGAGTAACAAATCACCCCAAGAGTTAGTGGCTTAAACAAGTATCTTATTTCGTAATATCTGTGTGTGGAGCAAGGATTCCAAAGTGCCTTAGGGTGATCTCTTCTGAGATATTGGTTGGGGCTGCAGTCACCTGAAGAATTGATTGAGGCTGGAAGATGCATTTGTATAATGGCTTAATCTTCTGACTGGCAAATTATGAAGGTTTTTGATGGGAAGTCTCATTTGGTCCTCACATCTTCAATTGGGTCACTTACAACGTAATAGCTGACTTGCCCCAGAGTGAGTGATCCCAGAAAGAGCAAGGTAAAAGTCACAATGTCTTTTATCGTTTAGCCTCGGGATGCCTGCACTATCATTTCTGCTTTATTTTACTTATTACTTAGGTCATCCTTATTTAGCATGTGAAGAAACCACATAAAAGTGTAAATATCCAGAAAGAAAAGTCACTAAAGTCATTTTGGAAGCCTGCTACCACAGCCCTCCCTCTGGCCACCAAAGATTTATGTTCTTTTCATATGAAAATAATTCACCCATTCTCCTCTACGTCCTCAAAAATTTGATGCCATTTCAACATTAGCTGTGAGACTCTCCTTATTTAAATCATGTCTTTGCACAGAGGAGGGTCCTCTCCTGTAGTTCTTCAAAAATGCATCATCATGCATAGTTCTTCTTGGTCCACAGACCTATCTACTAAAGAGCATCTACCTGTTCCTCTCATACTCAGTATACACAGTGGTGGTGGATGCATAACCTTGGTAATCACAATGGATATCTGAGACACAGTTGGGGGGGGGGGTTGGAAGGTCTTTTAAATAAAGATTTATTTACTTTTATTTTTTGCATATGTGTGCTTTGCCAGCATGTATGGATGTACACCATGAGTGCCTGGTGCTTGCCGAGGTCAGAAAAAGACATTGGAGCCACTACAACTGGAGTTACAGATGATTGTGAACTGCTATGCGGGTGCTGGGAACTGAACCCAGGTCCCCTAGAAAACCAATAAGTGTTCTTAAGAACTAAACCATCTCTCTAGTCTCCTTTTTGATGTCTTTACAGATAATTTTATAGTTTTTTACAGTGACTCAGATTTAATCTTTGCTCCAAAACCATTCCTTACTTTTAACAATATCTAACATCTAGTGAGGTTGGACATTTTTCCAAGCCAATAAGCCTAGTTTCATTTAGTTTAAGAGTCTTGCTTTCCACCCACCCCCACCCCCAGCCCGTTGTGAGATATTTGTACAGTATGTGAAGGTGTATTGCTGTGATTGGTATAATAAAAAGCTGCCTTAAAAAAGCTTCTCAGTTTCAAGAGGTCCCATTTATTAATTGTTGTTCTCAGTGTCTGTGCTGCTGGTGTTATATTTAGGAAGTGATCTCCTGTGCCAATGCGTTCAAGAGTACTTCCTACTTTCTCTTCTATTAAGTTTAGTGTAACTGGATTTATGTTGAGGTCTTTGATCCACTTGGACTTGAGTTTTGTGCATGGTGACAGATATGGATCTATTTGTAATCTCTTACATATTGACATCCAGTTATGCCAGCACCATTTGTTGAAGATACTTTCTTTTTTCCATTATATAGTTTTGGCTTCTTTGTCAAAAATCAGGTGTTCATATGTGTGTGGATTAATGTCAGGGTCTTCAATTTGATTCCATTGGTCTGTATGTCTGTTTTTATGCCAGTACCAAGCTGTTTTTATTACTATAGCTCTATAGTAGAGCTTGATGGTGATGCCTCCACAGGTTGCTTTATTATACAGGATTCTTTTAGCTATCCTGGGTCTTTTGTTTTTCCATATGAAGTCGAGTATTTTTCTTTCCAAGTTTGTGAAGAATTGTGTTGGAATTTTGATGGGGATTGCATTGAAACGGTCAATAAGACAAAAAGTCTACAGAATGAGAAAAGACCTTCACCAACCCCACATCTGACAGAAGACTGATCTCCAAAGTATACAAAGAACTCAAGAAACTAGACATCAAAATACTGAACAATCCAACTAAAAAAATGGGCTAAAGAGCTAAACAGAGAATTCTCAGAAGAAGAATCCCAAATGGCTGAAAGACATTTAAAGAAATGCTCAACATCCTTAATCATCAGAGAAATGCAAATCAAAACGACTCTGAGATACCACCTTACATCTGTCAGAAGGGCTATGATCAAAAACACTAATGACAGTCTATGTTGGAGAGGATGTGGAGCAAAGGGAACACTCCTCCACTGTTGGTGGGAATGCAAACTTGTACAACCACTGTGGAAATCAGTATGGCAGTTTCTCAGAAAATTGGGAATTGATCTACCTCAAGACCCAGCCATACCACTCTTGGGCATATACCCAAGGAATGCTCAATCATACCACAAAGATACATGCTCAACTATGTTCATAGCAGCACTATTCATAATAGCCAGAACCTGGAAACAACCTAGATGCCTGTCAACTGAAGACTGGATTAAGAAAATGTGGTACATACATACAATGGAGTGGAGTACTACTCAGCAGAGAAAAACAATGACAGCATGAAATTTGCAGGCAAATGGATGTAACTAGAAAATACCATCCTGAGTGAGGTAACCCAAACCCAGAAGGACGAATATGGTATGTACTCACTCATAAGTGGATACTAGATATAAAGCAAAGAACAATCAGACTGCAACCCACAGAACCAGGGAGGCTATATAGCAGGGGGGACCCTAGGATGACTGTGGCTTATAATAAGTTTTGATTTTACTCAATTACTGGGTAAGCCTCAATGAAACATTTCACTATTAGGATAAGAATTTGTACTGTATCGAGCTGATAATAGAAAAATAAAAAAAATTTAAAAAATAAAAATAAAAAGCTGAATGGCCAATAGCTAGGCAGGAGAGATAGGTGGGATTTCCAGGAAGAGAGAGGACGAGGATAATTGAGGCACCCAGGAGACAATGGAGACAGGGAATGAGTCAGACACATAAAGTAGGAGAGAGGTAAAAGCCACATGGTAGAACATAGATTAATAAAATTATGGGTTAATTTAGGTTATAAGAGCTAGTGGGACAAACCTAATATAAGGCTAAACTTTCATAATTAATAATAAGTCTCTGTGTCATTATTTTCCGGCTGGCAGTCCCAACAAAATAACATATTCCACCCACTCCCAGGCATACCATACTCTTCTCACATTTTATTATAAATATCAAGAAGAAAGCAGGAGGCACTTCAACACTGTCCTATTTAATGGTAACGAGAATGGACCACAAGATGCAACAAAACCCACATTAAGAGTTTATTTGGCAGAGAGTGAAGAACAGGAGAGGGTGCACAGACCGGCCTTGAAAGAGACATGATGGGAGAGAGAGTGCATGAAATGGGTGGAGCCTGCTTTTTAAAGGAGACCTTAGTGCATTCGTACAAAGGCTTGGACAGCCAAACAATGCCTGTGCTTAGATTACAAAGTGACCCTCGGTCATAAGACCCTGGGTGCTGGCTAGGCATTTTGCCTGAATACTGACAGTGCATGAGCTGCCATGGAACCCTGGAAGCAGCCAGAGATGACAGAAATGCTAATGAACACTGACTGGGGAAATCTTCTTCTAATGATCCTCCATTCCTCTATGAAGTAGCTATGTTTTATTGGATCAAGAGACATTTGTGAACGAGTCACACACAATCCAGGTGTGTGTATTGAGATGTTTATGGGGATAATTGGCACATGGGTCAGCAAATCGACACATGGAAGAACCCTTCTAAATGTGAGTAGCACCATCAGACCCCTAGCCCATAGAGAATGAAAAGCAAAGGGACAAAACCTGCTAATATATGTGTACTTGATCCTTCTTGAGTGGATATTGGTTAAATATTAAGGCAACTCCCCGTAGTTAAAAGGGAGGTTTATTTTGTGGGGTAACTTACAAGTGAAGAGATAGGTAACAGGGTCTGGGAAAGGTGAAGCAGTCCAGCGGTGTTCTCTGGAAAATTCTGCTCAGTCTACCTCCAGCGTCCAGGATCCAGGAACCAGGTAAGCCGGCCCATCTGGATCTGGGGTCTTCAGGGCTCATCTCTCGCCCCCGCCTTGTAGGCGTGACAGTTACTGAAGCTTCAATGAGGGTGGCACTTCCAGGTCAAAGCTAGAATGGCTACCCACTACAAGTGGATGTATGCTTTGCTGCTTCCATTTGCCTGTGGATTCCAGACCCCAACTCCTCAGTCTTTGACTATTGATTCGTATCAACAACTCTCCAGAAGAATCCAGGCCTTTACTCTCTGACTTGGTCTGTTAATCATTATTCTGCTACTGTGTTGAAATACCATGACCAAAAGCAACTTACAAAAGCAAACATTCATGTCAGCTTACAGATCCTGAGGCATAAGAGTCCAGCGTGGTAGGGAGACATGGCCGCAAGCAACAGGATCAGAAAGTTGAAAGATCGTGTCTTAACTTCACACAGGAAGCTGAGAACATGAACAGGAAGCAGGTAGAAGTGACAAACACTCAAACCTCACCCCTAGTGACATACTTTCTCCAGCAAGGCCCTACCATTCTAAAGGTTCCACAACTTCCCCCAAACAGTACCACCAGCCAGAGACTAAGTGTTTAAATCCATGAGCCCATGGAAAATGTTTCTCATGCAAACCACAAGACTGGGGCTGCATCGTTTGTTTCTCTTATTTATTCTGAAGCTTCCAGCTTCTTGGACCAAGCTTTTAGTTTTTCAACCGTTCTTGCTTACAGATGGACATTGTGAGACTAGTCAGCCTCTGATCGTGTAAATCAGTGGTTCTCAGACTTCCAAATGCTGTGACCCTTTAATGTAGTTCCTCAGGTTGTGGTGACCCACAACCATAATATTATTTCCTTGCTACTTCATAAGTGTAATTTTGCTACTATTATGAATCGTAATGCAAATATCTGATATGCAGGATATCTGATATGCAAACCCTGTGGTGGTCACCACCCATGGATTGAAAACCACTGATATAAATCACCCTACTAAATCCCAGTGTTTGTGGGCTTTATTATTGTTGTGATCGGATATGTAATTAAGGAAAATATAAGATCCATAGTCCTTGATTCTACTGCTTCTGGGAACATAATGAAGTAGGCCATCATGGCAGCAGAAGCATGTGTTGGCAAATGCTTCTTTACATAATGGTGGACAGCAAGCAGAACAAATGACATGAAGAGACTAGGGAGAAGATATTCTCAATGGTATATTCTCCCCTCCCCCAGTACCCCACTTCCTCATACTTGGTCCCACCTCCTAAAGATTCCAAACCTTTCTAAAATTACCATCAGCTGGAGACCAAGCAACGATGAGCCTTTATGGAAGACATTTCATATTCAAACCATAACACTCATCTTTCATAATTGTGTGTGAGTGTGTGTGTGTGTGTGTGTGTGTGTGTGTGTGTGTGTGTGTGTGTGCATGTTTCTAATTGGTTCAGTTTCAATAGAGAGCTTGGATTAATCTAACCCCAGTATATTTTATAATTTTCACATTACCAAAAATTGATGGACTACAAACTTTCAAACCCTTTATATGCTGGTTATTTTATTTTATTTTATTGTCAACCTGATGCAAATCAGGATCAACTGAAAAGCAGGAACTTCAGGTAAGAAAATGTCTCTATCAAATTGGCTTGGAGACAACTCTGTGGAGCATTTTCTTGATTAACGATAGATGTGGGAGAGCTCAGCTCTCTGGAGGCAGTCCTACCCCTAGGCAGGTGTGCCTGAATTATATAAGAAAGCAGGCTGAGTAAGCTTTAGGAAGTAAGCCAGTAAGAAGGACCCCTCCATGGCCTCTACTTCAGTCCCTCCCTCCAAGTTCCTGCCTTGAATTCCTGCCTGGACTGCCTTCATAATGGTCTGTAATCTGTAAGATGAAATAAACCATTATTTCCTAAAGTTGCTTTTGGTCATATTACAGCCATAAAAAGCAAACTAATACGCTATATAATATGGATCCTCTGTCTTCCAGTTTCCAATAATTGCCATTTTCAAGATTTTTCTGAAATGTCCTGAAAGTCCATTAGAATCCTGTTAATAGTCTATTCCATGTTCTTTAGGCTTTCATTACTATCTCCTCAAAATCCTTTTACATTCAAACCTCTGTATCTTTGATTTTTACCATTGTTACAGCTTGGAAGTGAAGAGTACTCAGATAAAGCTCACGTGTTGAATGCTTGGATCTCAGAAGTATGTGCTACTGAGAGGTGATTGGATCATGAGGGTTCTAACTTTATCAATGGAACAACCCATTGATGAGTTCAAGACAGAATAGACTTTTAAGTAGTGGGCCTGGTTGAAGGAACTAGATCACTGGCAGGAAGGATGTGTAGGTCTCTTTCAAGGGTATGGCTCGCCAGTGACTCTTTTTCTCATTCTTTCTGCTTCCCACTCACCATGAATTGAACAGCTTTACTCCACTATGCATTTACTACCTCGATGTTCTGCTTCAGCACAAAGCCAAAGCAATAGGGCAAAAGGGTCATAGACAGAAATCTCTGAAACTATTAAGCAGTAAATCTTTTCTCTTTTTAAATTGTTTCCTTCGGTATTTTGTCAAGATAATAGAAAAATGGATGACATAATCATAGTTACTTTACTCTTGGTACCAAAATTTGTATTAGGTATCTTTTTCTGCATAAAGTACTTATTCCAAAAATTTTGTGTCTTAAGATAGAAATTTTTACTTATCTTCCACAGATTCAGTGGGTCAAGAATTCAGGAATGGATTAGTCAAGCAGGTTTTGTACAGGATTTCTCATGACCCATTGCAATCAAGATGCAGTATGATACAGTTAAGATCATTTGAGAACATCTTAGAGTTAGATAGACAGACCAATTCAAAATAAATACGTTTGTGGATTTTTTAAAAAATAACACTAGCTACTGAATGCTAGGCAAGCACTCTCCCACTGACCTCTTTTCCCAACCTTATATATTTACTTTAATGTCTAATTTTCATTTATTATTTTATAATTATAGTCACAATTTGTATAATTTCCAGTTTCCAGTAATCTGTATCTCCCTTAATTCAGATCAAGGATTTGGATTTATTTCATTGTCTCGCACTTTCCAGTTCATCTATTAGTTCATTGCATTAGGTATCCCTTCAACTGTATGTATAACTTAGTCACATATCAAAACCTTCACTACAACTACATACTTTCAAGCCATAATCACTCCCCCTGACATTATTGAGATAACCTTTGAATTGATCTTCCTGCTTCTCCCTTTGTCTTCCTCTCTTAGCAACACAACACGACACACTTTATCATCTTACAACTTTGCTCGACTCTTCCAATGACTTCTTTGATCTTACCTTAAGAAAAAAGTACTTACATGTTCTATAGAAGTGTTTGTGATCTGGTTCTTGTTTACCAGTCTTAATACTTACCTGTCTCTTTTCGAAGCACTATGCAGTGACTACAGTGACTTCTAGGCTCTTTCTACATCATATCTTTGTATTGGCTGATCTTCTAACTGAACACTGTTTTCCTAGATGCATCACTTTTTTGATGTACAACACAGGATGTGTTTTTTTTCTGTTATTTACCTCCTACTCTTTACTAAACTGTAATCTCTATAAAGGCAAGAGTGTTGTTTTGTTTGTGAAGATATTCCCAGCATTTACTTCAAAGCTCAGAACAAGATAGATAGTCAAAAAATATTTATGAAATGAATGGACATACGAATAATGGATAAACAAAAGGATTTCTGAGAGGTCAAATAAAGATTAGGATTGTATGGTGTTGTGGTCAAGAGGAAGCAAATATAAAAAAAATGATGTGATTGTGTTAAATGCTGTAAAAAGATAAAAATACATGTACTGAAATATTACATGATCACCCAAATATTTACACTATGTACACTCACTTTTTACTTATCAGCTTAAATGCTTTTAAAATAATAAAAGAGAAATGGTGATATAAAGCAAAGGTCTGAATAACAACAGGGTGTGGGGATGAGGGTCAAATTTGATGATGAGAAGATTATTTGGTAAAGTATTTTAGTGTTGTTGTAGAAGAAAAATCATTAAATATACTTTTGAGAAAGAGGATTACAGAAGTAAAGGAGAAACTGAAAGAAAGAAAAGAGAGAACAGTGGGGGCGAGGGATGCTAATATTGGTTAATCAGTTAAGAGTTTAGTCTTTGGAGTCATATTTTATGGACCCAGTACTTGCATGATTTGGTGCAAGTTGCCAAAAATTTAAGGATCATAATATTACCTACTACATTACTTATATTTTTGCTGCTGTGATAGAATATGCTGACAAAAAGCAGCTTAGAGGAGATAGGCTTTATATCGGCTTATGGGTCCAGACAGGATATAGTCCATCATGGTATGGAAAGTACAAGAGCAAGAATATGAGGTTGAGTTGGCAGTCAGGAAGCAGATTAATCACATTTCATTCACACACAGGGAAGCAGAGAAAACAAAACAAGAAGTGGGGCTAAACCATAAAAACCTCAAGCCCTAATGCCTACTTCTTCCAGCTTTACCCTCTACAGATGACATAGCCTTCCCAAATGGTATACCCAACTGGGGAATGGGTGTTCAAATACATGATGCTATGGGGCTATTTCTCAATCAAACCCTAACATCTACCTTACAAAAATATTTATTCATTTATTTTGGCAGGACTTAGGATTGAACCTAGAGCCTTCACATGCTGGGCAAGCACTTAAACAATTGAGTGTTGTCCCCAGCCCAACCTCATAAGAATGACGTGAGGATTAAATAAACGACTCATACGGAATGTGAATTTCAAGCCAGTGAGATGTTTCAGCAGGTTAATGCACTTGCTCCCAAGCATGCCAACTAGAAGTTGATCCCTGGGACCCATGCGGGGTAAGGAAAGAACTTATTCCTGCAAGTTTTTCTCTGACCTCCACACACAATAAATCAGTGGTTCTCAACCTGCAAGTCTCAACCCCTTTGTGCTAATTGACTCTTTCACAGGGGTCCTCTAAGACCATCAGAAAACACAGACATTTACATTACAATTCATAACAGTAGCCAAAATACAGTTATGAAGTAGCAATGAAAATAATTTTATGGTTGGAGGTCACCACACCGTGAGGAACTGTATTAAAGGGTCATAGCATTAGGAAGATTAAGAACCACTGCAATATATAAACTTTGCTGTTTTTAAAGGAATTTTAATTTGAAACATTTGTTTAATAAGAGATCTTACATCCTTTCACTAAGAATAGAACCTTAAAAGAAGTGTCAGGGTTGAGAAAGGCTCTATTGTGTTTCATGGCTTTTAGTATATGCTAAGATGTGATCATCATTTTTTAAAGATATAATTTTGCTGGATGGGGTGGCACACTCCGTAGACCCTGCACTCAAGCAGCAGAGTCAGGTGAAGCTCTATGAGTTCAAGGCCAGCCTGTTCTAGGACAGCTAAGTCAATGGAGTGAGACCCTGTTTAAAAGATAAATTTATTTATAATTATATGTATACGTGTGTGTCTGGGTGTAGGTTTGGGCACATGAGTGAAGTGCTGAAAGAAGCCAAAAGAAGGTAACAGATCCCGTCTGAAGCTGGAGTTACAGGCAGCGGTGAGCTTCCAGATGTGGGTGCAGGGAATGGAGCTTGGGTTCTCTGCAAGGGCAGCACATACTCTTAACTGTTTTGCCATTACCTCTCAAGTCCTATGATTGTTCTTAAAGTCTAAACAGAATAAGGTAGTGGATAGAAGAGAGTAAAGTAGAAAGAAACAAGTAGGTAAAACAGAAATGAGTAATTCTTGACACTCCTATAATGAGTGTACTTGAATGAAAAAGGTTCCTTTATTGCCTTGACGTGGGTAAGGTGGAGAATTGAATGAGCAGGAGAATTTGAAGAAAAGAGGCAAAGTTTACTTGTACTTAATAAAACACAAAGAGGTGATAGGTGTAGTTCAGTGGTAGAGTTCTTTCCTCCCATGCCTGAGGCCTGAGGTTCGATCCCTAGCACCACAGAGAAGAAAAATAAGTCAAGATGAAACACAGGGAACTAAGACTCTTGCTGAGCAGATAAGAATGTGGGATTCAAAATGGTACAGAAAACCACTCAGTCTGTTGACTTCGTCTTTGCTTGTAAGGCTCAGTCATTTTGATTAAAGTTTATCTACTTATTCAGTATTTTCCATTCTCCACCACTATCAGATGGCTGCTTTGTTTGTGTCTTGGCAAGTGAGAGAACAGCTTTTTCCAAAAGATGGAGCCCACGATCTGGTAGAGTTTGTTTGCTTGTTTTGTTTTTTAAAATGCCTTTAATCCCAGCACTCAAGAGGCAGAAGCAGGCAGATCTCTATGAATTCGAGGCCAGCCTAGTCTACAGAACTAGTTCCAGGACAGCTAGAAACCCTGTCTCGAAAAACCAAAAAACAAACAAGCAAACAAAAAAGCACTCAGCAAGGTGTCAATCTGTAGCTGTGTGTGTGTGTGTGTGTGTGTGTGTGTGTGTGTGTGTGTGTGTGTATCATTTTTTATCTTGCACTTCCAATTGTCACAAATGGGTAGGTAAATCACTGGACAGTTGTACCATACCAGTCAATGGAGTGATTGTATAGAAAACATTTTCTATGTCTCGGTTTTGTAATAGCTAGTCAACCTGTTGTTTGCTGTTCTTTAAAGAAATATGTTTTTTCTAACTTGAGATTAAAGGATGAAGACCAGCCTGCTCACTTTCCTACCAGGACAATGGATGCACTTGCTTTCTACCACTGTGGAAAT
Organism: Peromyscus californicus insignis; assembly: GCF_007827085.1. Classification (NCBI taxonomy): domain Eukaryota; kingdom Metazoa; phylum Chordata; class Mammalia; order Rodentia; family Cricetidae; genus Peromyscus; species Peromyscus californicus. The sequence continues at coordinate 80,464,317 of NW_026294391.1, read as the reverse complement.
GGAGGGTGATAAAACAAAACAAACCAAAATTTTGACTTATCACTGCCTTGTTTTCCCACTGTTATTACTTCACTCCAAGTTGCCTAGTTCTATTTGTTGTTTTGAATAAGCCGAGGGAGATAGAAGGTGAAGGAGAGAAATGTGGGGTCAGCCTTTACATTTGAAAATGTTTTTTTTGGTCTGATAAATCCAATCACCATCAACAACTGCAAGTACTTTGAGAGTAGCTCTAAGGTCACAGGGATGATTTGAAATGTCACTGGTGGCAGATTTATCAAGAGAAAAAGACAGCGTCAGTGGGAAATTACAAGACAGCTGGTTATCTAGAGCATTTCCTCACATGTTTGCTAAATTCTAAGACATGAAAACACTAATGAAATATGAAATTGCATTTTTTCATGTTGGATTAAGATAGGGTAGTTAGAGATGCATTTTTACATGCTAAATACATGCTGTAGAAAACAAATATTTATCACATATCCTGGTTCACAGATACCACTTTTTCTATTGAATACATGGTGAAGTTGCTGGCCCCCCAATAGTGATTGTTCCTACGGGAAATATCATTCATATTATGATCATTCAAGTAGTGCAGCAAGCGATAAGGATCACATAGATTTTGTTTCTCTTGCAAAATTTATGCATCCCTTGAATCCACACCTTAAAGGTATTTACCCACTGGAGAGTCTTGATTGGAATCAGTTGAAGAATGATAGCTTCCTCACAGGAAGGGAGGAGATTCAAATCCTTGGGAAGTACAGACCTATTAAAAACCCAGGTGCTTCCAGACTTGCAAAGAGTATTTCCAGACAGAGATGGGAAGAGAAGGCTAGAAGTGAGTTTATATTTGAAAGAAACATGTCTTTAAAAGAAGAAGCACTTCAAGGTGTTAGAGAAAGACTATTTGAAACCTTCAGGAAACTGCTGGTCCTTCTGAAATGCAGCAGAGCAACAAGAAAGCATGTAATAATAATAATCCATGATCACAAGAGAACTTTATGTGGCTTAAGAAGCATCTCTAAAGTCGCTCTGTAAGGTGAAGTAGCGCTGGGTGTATATGTCACAAAGCAGCTTAAGAAACTATAGCATTTGCCTGATAAATGAGTCAATGCCAAACTGTAAGCCTAAAACACATATGTATGAGCAATACTAAATGGACTCATTAGGTTGTATTTATAGACTTATTTATTTTTATTCTATTTGTATGTATGGGAGTTTCACCTACATGTACGTCTGTGTACCATGTATATGCCTGGTGCCCACAAAGATAAGAGGGCATCAGGTCCCCTGGGATTGGAGTTACAGATGATTGTGAGCCACCATGAGAGTCCAGCTATGGGCCTTTTAACCACTGAGCTGTCTCTTCAGTACCTGTATTTAAAAATAATGTGTATTAAAGTATAAGAGGCCATGAAATTAGAAGGAGTTGGAAAATGTGGGAGGAGTTAGAGGGAGGAGAGGGAGAGGGAAAATGATGTCAATCCATTATTCATATAAAATTTCCCCCCAACACCTCTAAGATTTAATAAAAATATTGTTGAACAAAATTTAAAGAGAAAATACAACATTCAGCTTTTCTTGGCTCTGTAATTTTTGTTTTGTTTAATTTATTTACTTGAGGTTCACAAAGTGAGTGAATGAAGCTCCATAACTAATTCAATGACAATGTCAGCAAAGGGGACTTTTGGATAGGGCTATAAATTGGTACAAAGCTTCTGAAGGGAATTTGTCTTTAAATTTTCAAGGACTTTAAAAACGTAGTAACCTTTGACTTCATATCACCACTTCAAAAAATTCATTTTAAGAACTAATTCAGTGTGCATAAGGTTTTGTCCACAAGATCAGTGATCCTCATCTCCTCTCCTGCCTCCCATTAGAGATGCTAATGGACACAGACTGAAAGACATTCTCAAGCCAGTGAAAATCACCTATGATGCCACCCAGAGACAATCACTCTAACACTCTTCTCGGTGTTAGTTTGAGACTATAACACATTATCACAAATGCATACAATAGCCCAAAGGTCATTTTCATTGAATTAGAATTACATGACTTTGCTCCCTCTAGCTCCTCCCCGCTACCCCCCTTGAGCCCCTCCCACCACCACCAGTGGATAGCCTCTTTTTCTTGGAGTATTATTGTTACACAAAAGTTTTGATTTGTAGTCATGTACCACAGAAATCTAATGGAGGGCTTATTCGTCTGGAGTCACGGTGTTGGGTGTTGGTAGTACTGGCCTTCCTTTTTCAAGCTTCTCTAGGCAACTGCAGTTTCTTGGCTAATGACATCCTTCCTCAAAGCCAGCCATGTTGCGTTTATCCTCACCCTTCTTAGACAGACACATCTCCTTCTGATGGATGCAAAGTAAGTGTCTACATAAAAAAAAAACATTTTAGATTTTATTTGTATGCATATGAGTGTTTTGCCTTCAAGTATGTTTGTGTACATATGCCTGGATCCTGTCAAGATCAGAAGAGGGTATCAGATCCCCTGAATGTGGAATTATGTATGTTTGTGAACTCCCATGGTGGTGCTGGGAACCAAACCTGCGTCCTCTCTCTGCAAGAACAACAAGTTCTATTAACTGCTGAGCCATCTCTCCAGGCCAAATTTCAACTTTTAAAGACAGATAAAACTGTCTTTAAAGATCACTCAGACAATTCAGGAAAATCTTCCCATCTCAAGGTTATTACAAATTTTCGTTTCTGTCAAATTCAGTTTGCCATGTAAATTAATATATTCACAGTCTTTGGGAGTGATGGAATGGACATCTTTGGGTATAAGCACACCACACAAATATATTCATGTATATCCCAAAGTTTTTCTCTAAAGTTGGGAACAAGTGATCATTTTATTTTGCTATTTTTCTACTTATATTTTAAGAATTTCTCTGTGTCACTGCATGTTTTTGAAAGCATTATTTAATCCATGTTGCATAATACTTCACTTTAGGGCACTACTGTGATTTAATTAAAAATTTCTCTACTTTTAGACCTGTAGGTTACTTTCAATATTTCTTAAAACCTAATTTAAAACTGTTTATGAATATCTTCCCATAAATCTTCATGGACGATTCTAATTAACCTCAGGATAAAATCCTGGGAGTAGAACTATTCGATGAATGTTTTAGAGAAATATCCCTTGAGATTCAGTATTCCAATAAATATTTTGTTAATACCTGATATACTTTTTTTCTTTTATAGAAAAACTTTGTTTTCTCACGTATTTTTACTTTTTTAATTTTTTTCTGCTAAACAATAGTTTATCCATTCCACTAGAGAAGTAGGTAAACTTCAGATTGCAAAACCAATGTAAATATAATTTTGAAGAATTAGAATATCTTGAAGAAACCAGCCACAGCTTAACTGAAGTGGATGCAAACATGGGTTAATGTCTACTGAGGAAGGTCACCTTCCTCTAGTATGTGAAAAGTTTGTGAGATACACTTCCTTAGTCATTGAGGAAGGAATTTTCTTTCTTGATTAACTGATACTATTTTTTTTTCAATTTTTTTTTTTTTTTTTTTTAGTTTTTTGAGACAGGGTTTCTCTGTGTAGCTTTGCGCCTCTCCTGGAACTCACTTGGTAGCCCAGGCTGGCCTTGAACTCACAGAGATCCGCCTGGCTCTGCCTCCCAAGTGCTGGGATTAAAGGTGTGCGCCACCACCGCCCGGCACTATTTTTTTTTTTGTAGCTCTTTTCCCCTCTCCTTTCGTTGGTTTCCACTTTCCATGGAGCTTCTTTAGACGGCTTTGCTCATCCTTAAAATCCTGATGCTCATCTCTGTAAAGGCCAAGGAAATGGAGTGTGCCCATGAGCGCAAAATCCATGTTGTGATTTGGATACCAGTCATAAGTCTCTTTCTTTTGGGCCAAGGGCGGCTCACTAAACATATTCACCACTTTCATGGACTTTGAAGCAGTAGGCCTGGGCACTTCACCAAAGATTCGAGCACTCAGATGAGACATAGGCAGTGCGTATTCTGCGTCTGACCTTGCTCACGCGCGTTCCAGAAAAAGCGTTTTCAAAATTTTTATGTGTATGTGTGTGTGTGCCACGTGTGTGAGCATACCTACGGAGAACAAAGAAGAGGATGTCAGATCCCCTAAAGCTGGAGTTGCAGGAGGTTTTGAGCCACCTGACGAGTGTTGAAAAATGAACTTAGATCCCTGCCAGAGCAGCAAGCTCCATTAATCGCTGAGCCATCTCTCTAGCCCTCATAGTCTTACTTCTTATTAGCAAACATTCATTGTACGTAGTGCTGGGTTCCATAAAGACAGCTTCTTTCAACTATATCATATACGTCAATCCCACGCCTCTCCGTTTTTCCTCTCACTCTCTTTATTCAAAAGTTTGCTTCCTTTTACCAGTCTCCTTCTGCTTTTGTGATATGCACGCATGTGTTTCATTTTTTTAATTATTTAATTATTTTTATGTGAATGAGCTTTTTGTCTTACATGTATGTCTGTGCACCATCCTCACGCAGTGCCTGTGGAGGCCAGAAGAGGGCGGCAGATCCTCTGGAACTGGAGTCAGACGATTTTGAGACACCATGTTGGTTCTGGGAACCGAAATAGGGTCCTCTGGAAGAACAGTCAATGGTCTTAACTGCTGAGCTCACTCTCCAGGGGCTGTGTGTTTCGACTTAATCTATGGAAGAAAGGGTGTGTTGAAGTTTTCCATTTCGGTTGTTTTCTTCTCATTTTCTTGGAGGCACAACATATGATGGTTCTCAGATATTTACATAAAAATCAGCTGGAGTATTTTTTTTTTTAAATGCAAATTTCAAGACTACGGTATGCCTGAGGTGATGCCAAGAGTTCGCATTTTTCATAGGCACCATAGGTAATTCTTTCTTTTATTTTTAATTTTTAAAAATTAGAATATAGCCGGGCGGTGGTGGCGCACGCCTTTAATCCCAGCACTCGGGAGGCAGAGCCAGGCGGATCTCTGTGAGTTCGAGGCCAGCCTGGACTACCAAGTGAGTCCCAGGAGAGGCGCAAAGCTACACAGAGAAACCCTGTCTCGAAAAAAACCAAAAAAAAAAAAAAAAAAAAATTAGAATATAATTACATCATTTCCTCCCTCCAACCCTTCCCATACCCCCCTCATTCCCTCTTAAATTTATGGGCTCTCTTTTTAGTTGTTATTGTTAGACATGCACACACACATATATAAGCATAAAATATCAATACAACCTGCTGCGTCTGTTTAGTGTTGCTTATATATACATAATAATCGGGTTTACCACTTGGTATTAGATAACAAATTCAGGGGCTAATCCCTGAAGAAGACTAAGTATTCTTTAGTTCACTATAGGTAATTCTGATGCAGGACTATAGGTAATTGTGATGCACAAGTGTACTGTTGTAGAGCAGTGGCTCTCAGCCTTCCTGATGCTGTGACCCTTTAATACCATTCCTCATGTGTGCTCACCCCAACCATAACAGTATTTTCATTGCTACTTCATAGTTGTAATTTTGCTGCTGTTATGAATTGTAATATAAATATTTGATCTGCAGGATGCTCTTAGGCAATCCCTGCGAAAGGGTCATTTGATGTGCCCCACAGGTTGAGAGCCCTGTTGTAGAGTTTCTCCAGTTAGAAAACAACAGAACTCAAATCCCAGGTTTTTCATCAAGAATGAGAACCTGGGATTGTTTAATCTCTTTATGTTCCATTGTCTGTTTTATCTCTAGAATAAAAATAACAACCCTGCCTACCATGAAGTGTTATTCGGAACATTAAATTACTAAATGTCGATGGAAACGGCAGCAAAGTACCTGACCACATTGTTCATTTTGATGCACAGGCTCATGCTTTGTGTTTCTGTTGGCCATATTTTAAACATTTTCTAACTACTAAATCATTTTATATGAGATGTTTCCCACAAGTAACAAGCAGTTGTATCTTTTTCCAATTCAGTCTGAAACTCTCTAATGAGGGGTTGATTTTTTTATTCCTATAAATCATTTTGCTTCAATGTTTTCATGTTGTTTGTTGTATTTCTCTATGCTATTCTGCTTAAATATTAGGGAAATTCAACATGATTGTAATTTATCTTTTAATTAAAAAAAAAACTTTTATCTGTTTTTGCTTACCAATGTCAAAGCTTTATCTTTGTCCCACCCCATTTTTATTTTTACAATAAGTAAAAATATACAAACAATACTTTTCTAATTAAAGGTTTATAACAATTTTTAAAATAGAGCATTTCTTGGGTTCTGCTGCCCTGGTACACCATTTCTTGGGAAGGTAGAATAAAGATGAACATATCCAGATTCATAGCAATCTTCTATTTGCTTTGTGGTGCTGAAGATTAAACCCAGTTTCTTAACCCATGCTAAGCAAGGGTTCTATCACTTAACTACATTCTCCAGCCCAGAATCACATTTATTCTTAAATTTTGAATTAAAAAAATTTTCACCAGGCAATATCTCATTTTGCGCACCTCATTTATTTGGCATACTATCGACTCTTTCAGTTGATCTTTCTAAACTTTGGACTCTGCTTCTTCATCTATGCACATGGTTGGAAAGTCTGGAAACCCTAGATCTCTTTTCAACAGCTCATTACATTCTGAAATGAAGTTTTACGCCTTTTAGGACTTGATTCTAACTCTGATCCCTAAACAAAGACTAGAGTCAATGTTTCTAGTGGTTTTGTTGTTGCTATTGTTGTTGTTGCTGTGAGTTGGTTGGTTTACTCAAAAACGTTTTCTCTGCCCTCAAAAATAGATGTAAATTATTTCTTCTATGGAATACATGTGGATAAAATTGAACCAATTAAATCACAGAAAAACGTGCTGACAAATATTTAGGGCTTAATGGATTGTGCTATGATATTTATAAGAATAAAGTTCCAAAATAGGCCTTTTTGTTTGTTTGTATTGCTGCTGTTGTTCCCCACCCCCACCTCACCCTCTTTGTTGTCTGCTTGTTTGGGAAAAACGTTTCTATAAGGGTTTCTTTCCTTATCGTCTGCTGGGTATCTTATACTTCCTTTTTTCATCTCACCAAATGATCTCAATTAGGGTACTTTGGACTAGGTAACGGAAACCCATTTGAAATGGTTAGTTTTCATTGTCAACTTAACTCAAGCTACAGTCACCTGGGAAGAGATTTTCAGTAAGGGATTGTTGGCTTATGGTCAGGTCTTGGGAGTGGCGGTGGGAGGGTGGAGGGTGGGGGTGCTGTTTTGATTATGTTAATTGATGTGGGAAGACAAGTTCATTGTAGATGGTACCATTCCCTAGGTTTGGATCCTGGATTGTATAAAAATAAAAGGGTGGGGGCACGGAGCTGAGCATAGGAATGTATACATCCATTTCTCTCTGCTCTCGTCTATGGATGTAATGTGACCACTTAGTTTTCTTCAGTGCCTGCCACTGTGACTTTCCTCAACAAGCATTATAACCTGGAATTGTGAGCTAAAATAAACCTTTTCTCTCTTAAGTTGCTCTTTTGGTTGGGGTAGTTTATTGAAGCAACAGCAATGAAATTAGAACACCATGCTTTAAAACAAGCTAAAATAATAAGGGGATTTTTTTTTATTCATTTTACATACCAACCACAGATCCCCCTCTCATCCCTCTTCCCACTCCCCCTCAGCCTCCCCCACCCTGACCCACCCCTCATCCCCTCCTCCAAAAGGGTAAGTTCTCCCATGGGGGGACAGCAAAGCCTGGTACATTCAGTTGAGGCAGGACCAAGCCCCTTCCCCCTGCATCAAGGCTGAGCAAGGCATCCCACAATAGATAATGGGCTCCAGAAAGCAAGTTCATGCACCAGGGATAGATCCTGATCCTACTGCCAGGGGCCCCTCAACCAGATCCAGCTACACGACTGTCTCCCATATGCAGAGGGTCTAGCCCACTCTCATGCAGGTTCCACAGCTGACAGTCTGATGCTCGTGAGTTCTTGTGAGCTTGGTTCAGTTGTCTGTAGATTTCTTCATCATGATCTTGACCCCCCTTGTGCATATAATCCCTCTTCCCTCTCTTCGACTGGACTCCTGGAGCTCAGCCTGGTGCTTAGCTGTGTATCTCTGCATCTGCTTCCATCAGTTATTGGATGAAGGCTCTATGACAGTTAGGGTATTCACCAATCTGATTACCGGGGTAGGCCAATTCAGACACCCTCACCACAATTGCTAGTAGTCTGATCTGGGGTCATCTATGGTGATATTTTATTTCAATAAGAGGATTCATTAACTCAAAACCAGGGGCCCAAAATACAGTATACTCTTAGTCTGTTGGGTCAGAGCTATTAGCAAGCCATAGGAAAGCCGGGTGGGGGTGGTGCATGCCTTTAATCCCAGCACTTGGTAGGCAGAAGTAGGTAGATCTCTGTATGTTCAGGGATACAGCCAGCATTGGAGACACACGCCTTTAATCTCAATACCAACCATAGAAGACTTGGAGGTCTGTACAGACAGGCAGTGATGAGGCGGTCATGTGGTTGGGTTTACAACCAATGAGAAGGCAGAACCAAAAGTCTTTATAAAGACTTTAACACAGAAAGTAGCTCTCTTTCGGAGAGGCAGGACCACTGCAGGAGGAAGAGTAACGTTTTAGCTCTGAGCTCTGACCTCTTGGCTTTCTTCTTTGCATTGGTTCTGTGTTTCTTATTTAATAAGACGGTTGGTTACATCTACAGTCATCCTTGTGGATTCCTGGGAATTTCACTAGCACCAGATTTTTCACATACCCCATAATGTCTCCCTCTATCAAGATGCCTCTTTCATTGCTCTCCCACTCCGTGCCTCCCCCAGCTCAACCATCCCATTCACTCATATTCTCATCCTCCAACCCCTCCCCTCTATTGCCCCCCTCATCCTCAATTTACTCATGGGGATCTCCTCTATTTCAATAAGAGGATTCATTAACTCAAAACCAGGGGTCCAAAATACATTATACTCTTAGTCTTTTGGCAATGAGTAGCTACTTAAGAAGTATCAAAGCCAGGCGGTGGTGGCGCATGCCTTTAATCCCAGCACTCGGGAGGCAGAGCCAGGCGGATCTCTGTGAGTTCGAGGCCAGCCTGGGCTACCAAGTGAGTTCCAGGAGAGGCGCAAAGCTACACAGAGAAACCCTGTCTCGAAAAACCAAAGGAAAAAAAAAAAAAAAGAAGTATCAAATGCCTCAAATCTTCCCAGTTAGGGGCTAAGCTCTCTATAGTTTATCTTCATATTAAAGTTGTCTCTCCTCTACATAGCAAGATGATTGCCAATAGATACAAGTTTTTTATAATCATATGTGAAGAATAAAAGGAAAGAAAATCTGTCCTTACAGTATAGGTGAATACTTATGTTCTTTCACTTACAGTGTGGTGATATCTAGTAAACACATGATAACTTGGAAATATCGTTATGTCAAAAGTGCACTTAGTGGCTTAATACATATAATCTACCTAAAATCATATTTTAGATGAGTCTACCTTAAACATTTTCATAATATTTGTATATGCTTACTTTTGGCAAAAATGACCTAACTAAAATAAATAAATAAATAAAAAGAAAAAGAAAATCAAGATTTAAAAGGGCTGGATTCCCAGCACCCACATTGAGGCTCAAAACTACCTGTAACTCTAGCTCTAGAGAATTAAATGTTCTCTTCTTCCTTCTGTGAGCACTTCATTAACCTGATAAGCAGACATACATGTTAGCAAAACAGTCACACATATAAAACAAAAATAAATAAATCTTTAAAAAAGATTCAAAATTTGAAGTACTACTGAATATATTTCACATTTGTACCACCATAAAATAGAAATATCATAATTAGAAACTCTCTGTACTTACTTTTTAGTTTTATCACCTAAACAGGCCAGGTCCTAAATGTTGAACAAGGAACAGTTATCAAGGAAATGCTATACAGTAGCCTAAATTTTCAGTAGTTACCTTAATATCCAGAAATGGAAATGTGTATCTGGATAAAATTGAGATTCTGTTAGAAATAATAACTGGGTAAATAAATATCGGGAATGATGTGGGATGTTCTGTATGCTGTGAATGTGTGTTGCTCTGATTGGTTGATAAATGAAACACTGATTGGCCAGTAACCAGGCAGGAAGTATAGGCGGGGCAAGCAGACTAAAGGAATTCTGGGAAGAGGAAAACTTCCAACTACAATTGGTGCTCACCATTGGGCATTGAGCCATAGACTTAAGAAAGTTTAAAGATTCTGAATGCACAGAAATGGAGCTACACTGGGCCTTCTAGTCTCACAGTCTCATGCCAGCATCAGCACAAACTCATCTCCTGACAGCTGCCTGTGAGATGGAGCTGGCTGCCAGCCACCATGAGCTAAGCAATATGGCTACAGGTTCCTACCACAGTATATAGAGGCATCTCCAAGCCACACAGTGTGGTGGGTGGTGGATTTAGCCTTTGCTAGTACAGACAAAAAAAAAAAGATGGGGCTGGAGAGATGGCTCAGAGGTTAAGAGCACTGGTTGTTCATTCAGAGGTCCTGAGTTCAACTCCCAGCAACCCATGGTGGCTCACAACCATCCATAATGAGATCTGGTGCCCTCTTCTGGCCTGCAGGTGTATATACAGACAGAACACTGTATACATAATAAATAAATAAATCTTAAAAAAAAAGATGGTCTCTGGGCTACACGCTGCTTTAATGGAGGCATAGACCCACTGCTTCTGAGAGTTGGTGGTTCACATGGCTTCCAGACCCAGAGCTGGCAGTAAATGTATCACCACCATGTTGGAAAACTGAGGTGGGCAGAGCCAGCAGCCAAAGCTGCCATTTCAGTCCTAGTAATGCTGCAGTTTAAAGCAATAGATTCACGATAAGGCAGATTCAGATGGAACAAGACTTTAAATGGTTTACAGTTTGTATAAAAATGTACATAGGCTTGGAAGAGAGAAGAAAATGAATATAGACAGTTATATAAAGAAATCATTTTAAAAAATAAAGTCTTTAAAGAGACAGTAAAGGTAGTATAAAAAATAAGCCACATAAAGATGGATATTACACAGAGAATCTGGATTGTCTTGTCTTTGATATTTTTAACTGCAGAAAGACATTTGATTATAAAAGCTGCTCAGTTAAACCAATATGTATATTTTAAAGGTATTTTGACTTCAAAATTTGGATTTAAGGATATGTTGCTTTGGAAAGGAGATTCTGTTTTTGTTTCCACAGGAAGCAAGAGGCTATGGATTTGTTCCAGGTTAAGATGGATCAGATTTGATCAAGCAAGACCTCCTGAACCTTAACAGATGGTACCTATCAACCAAGGTTATAGCTGGTCTTCCCAGGACTTGACCATAATTCTTAATTTTCTCAGGATCCCCATAAGATTACCAGTGCCCTTTATCAGCAGGAAGTAGCCTAGAAAACTATGCCCACATTCCACAAAAATGGATTATGGATGTTTGTCTTTGTTTAGGTCATTGGTTACAAATTGTTATTGGTTGTAATCAATCTATTTCTAAAAGAATAAAGGGGGATATGATATAGATATATTGGATACAGATATGATAGGATAAAAGGATAGAATGTTGAATCTACTTTTAAAGAACAGCAACTTGCTTAAAATATTTTACATTGCTATGGATTTTAGTTTATTGATATAAATTTAAAGTTAATTTTGTTATACTATATATATATATATTTCTACTCTTATTTAAGGTATTATGTTTATATAACTCATTTAAATTGTAATGTATAGTTGAGAAATATAGATTAATAATTAGTCTTCTATGATAGTCAAACTTATAGTCATTTTAAGTTTTCTAGGTATACATAGATATAATTCAATTAGGTAGGTAATCTTCAAACACTTTGAAGACCTACAGAATATAGCATTTAAAATGTTTTAAAAACAGACTTTTCTGGACAATGAGACACATCTGCTCCTGGCAACACAAATCTACTTCAGAGAAGATAATGGGCATTGAAGAAATTCATTATGGAGTTTGCTTTCTTTGTGGCAAAAGTTAGCCACTGGGCAAAAAAGGGCCCTTGCATAGACTGCTTGATAATAAACTAGATGTGCAGGACTCATAGGAAGGTAACCACTGAACTTTGCAAGGCAAGATGGTCCTTCAGGTTCCTGCTTTGCAGAAGAAACTGCCAGACATTCTACAGGACACAGGAAGAAGTGACTGAGAAACTCTAGACCTGTGGGCTGAAGATGGATGCCCCAACATTGCAGAGGAATTTTGGATAACCATCCAGGCAGACAGCTGTCTCTCTGTCATTCTAGATTTTTGGAAGTTGCTTACAATGCTCTTCCTGTTTACTTAGATAATATTGTATCCTTCTGAGGTCTTTGATGTAGTTGAAGACTAGATAGTTATAATCATGGTTTTCCTTGGTTATGATAAGAGATAAGATAGATATGAAACCTTTGACTCACAAATATAGGATAGATAGGATATCTTCTTTAATTTTGCCAAATACAAATAGACTAGATATTATAACTGTAATTATTGCTTGATAACTGTTTTATTATATGTAATTTTACTCTGTTAAAGTTAAAAACCTTCCTTTTTGATTACATAGAAAAGGGAAGGTGCTGTGGGATGTTCTGTATGCTGTGAATGTGTGTGGTCTGATTGGTTGATAAATAAAACACTGATTGGCCGGTAGCCAGGCAGGAAGTATAGGTGGGCAAGCAAAGTAAAGGAATTCTGGGAAGAGGAAGACTGAGTGAGGAGTCACCAGCCAGACATAAAGGAGGCAAGATGTGAAGGCTGAACTGAGAAAAGGTACCAAGCCACATGGCTAAACATAACTAAGAATTATGATTTAATTTAAACATAAGAGATAGTCAGTAATAAGCCTGAGCTAATGGCCAAGCAGTTACAATTAATATAAGCCTCTGTGTGTTTACTTGTGGGATACAAGTGGGGGAGATTTGTCCCGACTGCCAGCCAGCTGGGACACAGGAAAACTTCCAACTACATGGAGAGCTAATGAATAACGCCTCTGCTCTTGGTGTTACACACATTGTTGCCTGTGCCTGGAGTCCTCTCTGCCCACTTCTATACCTTGCCATCCTCTGGCCTGAATAACACAGAGCTCTATCATTCGGCCTTGTTAGCTGGGAGTTGCTATATTTGGGAATTGACTCAGAATTAAATTCCTAATTGTAAGTAGTAGGAATATATAATCACAATAGTAGCCATAGTATATATAACAAATGGAGGTTGAGAGAATGTGTGAGATAGGAATGCATGGAGATGCTCATATGATTTACAAGAAAGAATGGCTTCTGCTTAGCAGATTTCTCATACCCCATTATCATTGATAGCTGTCAATCACTGTAGAAAAGTTTAGGAGACCTGTGGGTATCAGTACATTTATTCAGGCTCATGCAACTTTATCTTCTGGTTTGTGCAGTGGTTCTGTAGTAGTCTCAGCATAACTGGGTTTCAATGTCTTCTGTCATCAAACAAACAATATCCTTCAACTATACATCATCTGTATCCAACAATTACATCATTATGTGACAACAACAAAAGACTTGGAAACCTATATTGATGGTTAAGTGTCTTGTGTACATCTTATTCTTTTTCCAAATGTCTAGAAGACCATATCTTGCACTACTTTATATGTCCCTCTTAGAGAAAGACTAAGTTAGGCTGTTCAGTAAATGCTTCTGAACATAGAATAAAAGCAACAGAGTAGCTGGGCAATCTAGGGTGATTGAATATTTTCCTTAATTATTTGTTTTAAGGAGAGGATAAAAGGCAGAACACTCAGAACATTTTCTACTTCCAATAATTTTATGAGTTCTGTCATATAAAAAGATGTAAGTAAAATTGTAATGAACCCCATATAAGTGAAACTCGAATGGCATATTTGCTGTAAAAAGCGCACATAAGGACTGTTAAAGTCGACTATATTCTTGATCTGTAATCATAGTCATATTCATAAAAGGCTCAGAACTTAAGAATGCTTGAGCTGCCCCAGACTAATAAGGCAACTCTGAATTCCATTTCTTGCAAATGGCATTTTTTTATAAAGTCAGTGACTGTCATTATGAGAAAAAGGCAGCCTTTTCATAAATTCAAAAACACTTAGAACCAAAGGTGAATTGTGATTTCAGACTACAAGATTGGTTCATGAAAGGTAGGAAAGTTAGCAGAATGTCGACGATATGATTGAATATTGAATCCTGTCTCTACTTTGGTTCCAGAGTCATTTGAAAAGAGAGAGAGCCAAAATTATACTCAATCATTCTTTCTTCCTACCACAGCCTAGACATTCTTCAAGGCACTGGTTATAAAATGAATAATACAAATAAGGTCTCTGTTCTCAGAAAGTCTATACTCCTAAAAGGCAAGACATAAAGTAAGCAGACCATTGCAATTAAAGCAATCAAAATGCTTTAAAGCAATTAAAAATGTTAGGTCAGGCAAAGAAGTGGGTCCTGTAATAACACAGATGAAAAACACTTAATACAGAGTGGGGACACAAGTATGCCCTCTATGACAGATCATACCAGTACTCACAGCATGGATGAAGTTGACCTTGCTACAAAATAGATTATATATATATATATATATATATATATATATATATATATATATATATATATATATAATATATTTGGTAGAAGTAGTGGTAAGAATAGGTAATGGGAACAAAGTTCATGATGTTGAAATTGTTGACAAAAAGTGGAATTTTAGATGAAATGGATGACTTTCTAGGAAAATGTGTCCACATCAAAAATATTTTTGGATGTAGAAAATATAAGTTACTTGAATTTATGTTTAAGAGGTAGTCTTGGGTGACATCATAAAGGTCTTTAAGTCTTTCATCGACTATGCTAAAGACTTTCTTTTTTTTTGGGGGGGGGGAACTGGGTTTTTCTATGTAGTCCTAGATATCCTGAAACTCATTATGTACACCTGGCTGGCCTCAAACTCATAGAAGTCCCCTTGCCTCTGTCTCTTAATTACTGAGATTAAAGGCTTGTGCCACTTTTTTTTTTTTATTTTTCAAGGCAGGATTTCTGTAGGCAGGAGACTTATTATTAATTATAAATGCTCAGTCAATATCTTAGGCTTGTTACTTACTAGCTCTTACAACTTAATCCATATTTCTTACCTATGTACTACCATGTGGCTTGGTATCTTTTTTTCAGCCCAGCAGGTTCATCTTGCTTCTTTCTGCATCTCCTGACAACTCTACCATTTTTTTAATCCCTGTGCTCTTTTTCCCTGTCTGCAAATCCCACCTAACTTCTTCCTGCCTAGCTATTGACCATTAGCTCTTTAGTAAACCAATGAGAGCAACACATCTTCACAGTGTACAAAAACACTATTTCATAACAGGTATAGCCTTAGCTGTCCTGGAACTAGCTCTGTAAAGTAGGCTGGCCTCAAACTCATGGAGATCTGCCTGCCTCTGACTCCCAAGTGCTGGGATTAGAGATATGTGCCACCGCTGCCTGGCTGACATATTTTAATGGGATGTTTTCCTGTTGCTGTGATAAAATAGCATGACCAAATTCAACTTTTAGAAGAAAGAGTTTATTTTGGCATAGAGTTCAAGAGGGAGAGTCCATAATGGTGAGAAAGGGATGGTAGCAAGTGGCTAGAGCAGGAAGCTGAGAAATCACATTTCAACCACAGATATAAAGCAGAGAGTGAACTGCAAGTAGGGTGAGGCTATGAACTCTCAAAGCCTGTCCCCAGTGATGTTCTTCCTTCACAAGTCTCTACTTCCTAGACGTCCCATAACCTCCCCAAACAGTGCCATCAACTAGCAACCAAGCGCTCAAATACCTGGGTCTATAGAGAACATTTCTTATTCAAACCACCATAGACCTTCTGTATGCAAAGTAAGCACTCTACCACCAGGCCAGTTTCATCATCCCAATGGCATGTTTTCTAAAACATATAAATCAGTTATAAAAATATGGGCAAAAGCAAAGGTAAGATGCTAAGGTGGGATATAACGCACTTCTTTGTTTTGCCACGTTTTCATTTACATATCATACTATGCAGGGCATTAACTGGTATGATAATTGTGGTTTGTGTAAGAATGGCCCCATAAGCTCATATATTTGAATGCTTAGTCATCAGAGTGTGGCACTACATGAGAAGGATTAGGAGGTGTGGCCTTGTTGGAGTAGACATGGCCTTGTTGGAGGAAGTATATCACTTCAGGGTGGGCTTTTGGGCTTCAAAGCCCATCCCAGGCCCAGTTTTCTCTTTCTAGCATGTAGAACATCCATTCTAGGATGCAGAACTCCTAGCTGCTTCTCTAGCACCATGTCTATCTATGTACTGCCTGATGATGATGCACTAAGCCCCTGAAACTATAAGCAAGGCCCAAATTAAATGATTTCTTTTATAAGAGTTGCCTTGGTCATCCAGGTGATGGTGATGCAGGCCTTTAATCCTAGCACTTGGGAGACAGAGGCAGAAAGATCTGAGTTCAAGGCCAGCTTGTGAGTTCCAGGAGAGCTAGGGATACACAGAGAAACCCTGTCTCAAAAAAAAAAAAAAAAGGTTGCCTCAGTCATGGTGTCTCTTCACAGCAATAGAACAGTGACTAAGACGCTAACTCAATGATTTACCTGATCTTGTGTATTAGTCAGGAAAACTTAACTAATGTTGAAATAATAACATCCAAATTTCTATAGCCTGAAGCAATAAAAGATCAGTGTTTTCTTATGATACATGTTCATTATGAATCAATGGCTATAGGTCATCCTCATTCAAGAACAGAAAATGAGAGAACTGCTATGATCTTCAGTGTTACCTATTGCTGAGGAGTCTACTGATTGCCTAAGACAAACAACATTCTAGCATTTACATCTTTCACATAGAAGTGATGTGTGATCACATCTCAAATCAAGAGCATGATGGAGAAATATCCCAATATATCTTGAAAGAAGACAATAAAATAATTTATGATAAAAAAAACTAATCACAATATAACAAGAGAAAGTATTTGCAAGTCATTTGTCTGATAAGAGTCTCATATCCAAAATACCTAAGGGACTACTCAAAACTCACCAACAAAAGATAGATCACCTAATAAAAATGGACAGTGGAGTTAAGTAGATGTTTCTCAAAAGAAGGTAAACAGCAACAGAAAGCACTTGAAAAGATGCTCAATGACGTTAGACATTTAAAAATGCAAACACAAATGATAATGAGGTACAATTTCACATCCACTTGGATGGCTAGACTTTGAAAACAGAAATTAAAAGTGTCAAGTGGTGTTAAAGATGCAGAGAAATCAGATCCCTCACACACTACCAGTTGGGATATAAAATTGTGTGGCTTTTAAGGTTACTCGATAAGTTAATGTTAGAATTACTGCATGACAAATAAATTCTGTTCCTAAGTTTATACTCCAAAGAAAATAAAATGTGATGTATATGGACACTGAAATATTACTTATCCATAAAAGAAGTGATTTGCTGATACCGGCTATGTGGTGCATTGGTCTTGAACACTTTCTATGTCAAAGAAGTCAGACAAAACGTCACATGTACTATTAGCCTATTTATGTGAAATACCTAGGCTAAATAAATCCATAATACACAGCAATCAGTTTAGTATTACCAGAGGCAGGGGAAGTGAAGGAATGGGGAATAACTGTTGAACTGATGAAGTTTCACTGGGGCAAGATGAAAATGCTTTGTCATTAGGTAGAGGTTGTGACTGCTCAGCATTTGGAATGAGCTAACTCTAGATTATTCATTTTAGTTGTTTAACATGATATTATATCAATTTCATCACAATAAAAAAAAAGTTTATCCTGAGTCCTGATAACAACCATACAGCTTTGTCCTGAGGGAATATACAGGACACTCTGAAATGCTTATTTAACATGAATCATGTGTTTGTAGTTAATGTGACCTTTGGAGCTTTGTTTGTCTTCTGTAGTATAGATTGAACCTCAGGCCTTGCACATGCTAGACAAGTGTGCTACCTCTGAGTCACACCCCTAACCTGTAAAATGAACCTTTGAGACCTATTTTCTTTGCCCTAATCTGCATTTTTAGTTTTTCTGTCTCATAGGACAGCATCAGATATCTTCATATTTCTTTAAATCTTTAAATTTCTCTCCACAAAGGTCATAATCAGCAAGAAACTTTTAATCAAATACACTCTCTCTGAAGATAGGTTTGCTATGGTAACAACAGCTATGTCTTTTTGTGCAAAAATTGGGCGTGCCTAAAATCCTAATTTTTGTTCATTTGTTTCTGTTTGGAGATAGGATCTTGCTATAGAGGCCAGGTTGGCCTAGAACTCGGGATCCTTGTGCCTCAGCTTCATGCCTCCTCCCTATACACACATACCTCAAATGCTCCAATTGCAAGCATGCAGACTGCAATCAGAAAATTTAAGTGGCAGTTTTAGCTGAGTATTTGTTATATTCCTTAAGCAGAATCAGTTTTTAATAAAGGTCAGAATTATCAGAACCTCACAGGTCTGGTCCAAAGTGCTTATCCTGTAGTTTTAATGATGTATTGGCTAGCTGGGTGGAAAAAGCTATCAAAGTAGGTGAGAAGTAAAGAAGGTTATATATGCCTGCTACAGAAAGGAGTGCAGGCCATTATAATCTCTGGCTACAGAGAGTTCATTTATTCAGAAAATCTTAATATGCCTGCTGATTAAGAGCATATTGATAGAAATCTGATCATTTTAAGGTCACTCAAGATCACATTATCTTCCTGGACCTTGATGGTGTGGTCTAGTTATGGAATTCAAATTTTCTACTTGCAAAATGAAATGAACTCCATTTAAATAGGCAGAACAGGTCAAAATAATGTGTCTAATGGTTTCCCTAACAGTCACTGTCCTTTTTAATCTAAGTTGACACTGCTGACCCTGATGTTTTCTATGCCATCCTTCTCCACTTGAGCAAGGAAAGTAGGGATTTGACTGGACTGGCCTGTACAATCTATCCTATTATTTATTACGAGTCCCTTGCAAAGCTCTATAGGTGTTATAAAGCAAAGAGTCCAAAAGTGTGTTTCTTTTGAGTACAGGACACTACAGATAACAGGATAGATGGGAACAAGCTATGACATAATCCAAAAAAGGAAGAAATGAAAAGAAATCTAGTAAGGCTAAGTGCTAAGAGAATTTTGAAATTTTTATTTTATTTCATTTTAGTTTTGCAGTTCTGGAAATAAAATCCAGGACCTCATGTGTGACACACAAACTCTCTGCTAGTGAGCCTACCTCCTCAGCAACTAAACTTTGAAAAAATGTTTAAATAGTATATGTATTAGTTTGTTTCTCATTACTGTACAAGAACATCTGAGGCAGACTAATTTTTCAAAATAAATGAACGAATATATTGCATTCATACTTTGGGACATTGAAACATAAGCAGCATTGCTCCCTCCCACACATACACTGCCTGATTTCATAGTTTTGTGGAAATAATGGAAGCATATATGGGAGTAATACCATTAAATAGGAAGCCAGAGAGTGGTGATTCAAGGCCCATGATTGCTCTTATAACAACTCACTCTATGACAAGCTCAAAGATCCCATGAGAGTTGCCCTAATCTGTTCCAGATGTCCCAATATTCTAAGGGCATCCGTCTAAACACCGCTCTTATAAGCTCCATTACCTCCTACATCACCATGTTGCAGACCAAGCTTCCAATACTTGAAACTTTGAGGTCACACACTCAAAACATATACAAACCATAATAGAATACAAGTCATTGTTCCATTACCTGCTAGCTGTGTGATGTCAGATTTTACATGTCTGCACCTCTTTCTTCATCTGAACAACAGAAATGTTATGAGAAATAAGCGAACTCCTTTTATGTAAAATGCTTTCAGGTTCTCACATGTTCTCATGCACTGAAACAGTCTGCTGAATCTCACCCCTAGACTCTTGGATTCATTAGATCTGGGTTGCATCTCTAGAAGCATCTCAGATGCTGCTGATGCTGCTGGTCTGGGGATCACTTTGTAAGCCACTAGGTTAAGATGCTGCTTGATGTATAGTAGGTTAGGAACTGACATTTTGTAAAATGAGAACTACAAGAAAAGATCTTCTGCAGGCTCTACAGTTTATTTTATGTGTACTGCTTCATGTAAGTATCACAACAGTGATTTAAATAAAGTGTCATGACTAACACATGACCACAGATGAAGAAATTCACACCAAAAGGGCCTGGGGAAATTGGCCTAGCCCCATGGCTTGCAAGCCAGAGATGCAAATGAACTCAATGAGGCAGACTCCTGGGACTATGCCAGTGACTGTTCAAATCTGTTCCTGCCTACCATCTATCTCAGCGAGGCCTTGCCCTTGCCCTGGTTACCTTCATACTATCCTCTGGCAGCCAGCAATTGCTTTCCCTTCTGTCATGGGCTAGGCCTTCAAATGGCGTTTCTCCATTATTCTCATCCTTGGCTTTTTCACCTGCTCATCTCAAGCAGAGAGTATGGGGTTCAGTGCACCACCACCGATGTGTGGAATGCCCTCTCTCCTCTCTAGCACAAATGTTTCCTGTTACTAATCTCTAAGTCAGCTGTCACCTTCAGAAACTTTCCCCTACTCATCTTTCTCTTGTAACCTGAGATTCATTGCGCTCTTATTCTGATAATGTGATAACACTCTGGTCTAATAGCACAGGACTAAATTTTCACATCTATACTCACTTCTCCTACTTATTAGCATATGAACTTGAACTAGATACTTAACCCTCTCTGGACCTCAGTCTTTCCATCTGTAAAACATCAGTAAGGGTACTTACCTAAGGATGGTTACAAAGATTGAGTGGGTTTATTCACATAAAAAAATATACTTATCATAATATAAAAGATCTAAATTGAGTGTAAATAAAACACTTAAAAGAAGTTTTTCACACCATTGCAATGATATAGATTTTATCAAAAGTATGTGTCCGAAGCCTCACTGACTGTACCATCTGATCCCTTACTTGTGATGCTTGCTAAGCTAGGAACTACCTGGGGATTTCATTGTCTCTATAACCTCCCCACCAGTGGATTTTAAAGTTACAAGTCCCTGCTTGTAGTTTACTGCTTGAGTGTGTGATCTAGGTCACGGGCCTGAGAAATTGCACATTAAGACCCAGTTATTTTTGACTCTGGACTATGTACTTCCATCAGCTCTTCCAGCACAATGTGATTCACTAGGTACTCTCTAAAAGGTAAGTTCTTTGGAAACATATATTAAAATGTGCCACATTATTGGTTCCTAAAGTATGATCATTGGGCCCAGCAGAACCAGTCACCTGGGGACTTGTTAGATAGGAAACTGTAGGACGATCCCAGTAATCTGTGTTTTGATCAGCCCTAGCCAGGCAAAGTTTGAGAAGCATTGCTTTCTGTGCCCAGCTTAATAAATGTTTTAATTCACAAGGGCCTACCCTCTATTAGCTTTCTCCTCTTTTTGTTCACAAGGCATATTGTTTGGAGATTTTTCTAGGGTCATAGTCTAGTAACATCACAGTGAAACAGAAATTACTGAACTCAGAGTTCATCTCAAGGTTATGGTGAGAAGAAAATGTAGATCTCAATATTGTATATAATATTCTTAAACTCGGTGAATGTTGAGCAAGCTAAAATTTTCTAAAACTGTGCTATTCCTATGAGGAAAATGCCAGTTTAAACCATCCTTATCACAATTAATAAGCATCAAAAGACTAAGGAAAAAGAAGCCTCTCTCCACCACCACCACAAAACCCACTTCGTTATGCTAAGCTAAGACAATTTCCCATTGATTGTAAGATATCTCTTAATCACATATTTAACTCCGCTATTGAATTGCACTGCATATTTATGCATATACACAATTACTGACATCTGTGGAGAATTTTAACTCCTTAAGAGAGTTTCAGAGGCAAATCCTTAGTAGAAAAAGAAAAGTGGCAACTTTATCCAAACCGTCTACACTTCATTTCCACCGTGCAATGCGTTTCTGGGCTCTCTTATGGAGCTCACAGAGGTCATGTGAAAATGCTTGCTTTGCATACCATCTTAGAGTTTGGAGTGACTGCAGACGCCCACATTTGGAGGGACTCCAGCAAATATCGAACTGGGAATTAGGGCTGCGAATCTGAGCCCTTCTATTCTGTAGTCACATGACCTTAAGCAAATCACAGCCCTTCTCTTTGCTGCAGCTCTTCAACTACAAAATAAAGAGGCTTGAGATTTCACGTTTAAAACAAATGGATTTTCTTGATGGTCAAGATCACTTTCTTACAAATATACCAATGGCAACATGATGATAGAAAGCCATCTAGAAAGCGCTGAGGATCAGCACAAAATTTAACCGACTGAGGGTAGAAGGCCAAACTCCTTGAGACACAGCATGTTTCCTGAGGTCACGATGGATGAATACTGGGCCCAGGGAATTTTAATTTCATCATCTGTGTAAAACATCACTTAAGTTTGTTTTCTTTAATATCTGAGTCGTTTTCAGTAAATCCTATTCATGTGGTAATGTCTAATGTCCTTACACAACCCTTTCTGTATAGGCAGAAAGTAACATGTCACCTGCAGGTCATGGGATGGTCTACAGGACTTCCTTAAAGGGCTCTGGGTTTGGCGTACCAACTTTCTCTGGACTGTTCAGGCTATTCTGAATTAGAATTTACTTCCACCTCAGATCCTTGAGGGGCACTTCATAGTCAAACTTCAACATTTAGTTTTTAAAGTGAAGTGTTACATTGCTAAGACATTGATTTATTTCTCCTACTTGTAACATCTATTCTTAAAAATTGTTTTTCATAAAAAATAAATACCAGAATGAGAAAAGTCTTATGATTGACCCCAAGGAAAGAAGTAGTGATACATTATCTGAAGTGCTTGGGATCAGAAGTACCTTTGATTTTTTATTTTTATTTTTATTTTTTCGTTTTTTTTTCGAGACAGGGTTTCTCTGTGTAATTTTGGTGCCTGTCCTGGGTCTCGCTCTGTAGACCAGGCTGGCCTTGAACTCACAGAGATCCGCCTGGCTCTGCCTCCTGAGTGCTGGGATTAAAGGCGAGCACCACCGCCACCTGGCAGTGCCTTGGATTTTATGTTTTTGCAAATTTTGGAATATTTGCATATATCTAATCAAGTATCTTAGGGATGGGACTCAATTCTAAAGGCAAAATTCATGTATGTTTCATCTGTACCTTAGACAAGTAGCCTGATGTTAAGTTTGCACTGGGTCTGTGCTTTGCCTACCATTTATAGAATGAACTCATGTGGCATTTTCTACTTGTAACATCATGTTGATGTTCGAAAAGTTTGAGATTTTGGAGCATTTTAGATTTCCAATTTTTGGATTAAGGATGCTCAACCTACATTGATAGTGCTGATGAATTTATACTCCAGCCATGTCAGTAGTTTCCTACCCGTGCCATTCTGCTCATTCTGTTGCATTTGCATTGTCTCTTGCTATCATAACTTCTGAATGTTTGTTTTGCTACAGTTACACATTGGATGCTTCCTGATTTTGCATGTCTGATTTTGGATCATTACCCTTGTTTTACTGTTAGTTTTCATATTTAAATTCCAATGACTTTTTTAAGCTAGTAAATACTAAAACAGCTTCAAAACATAAGCATCTGAGTGCCCCGGGATCTGGCAGTTAGACAAACAAATACAGTCTAAGCAGATGCTGTAACAGCCAGGGGAGGCCTTCGGCAGATCGGAGTACTCAGCCTACAGGAATGGCTGGCAGAGCCCAGAGCCCATCATTTCCTAGCTTGTAAGCAGCCTAATCCCCCAATGTAATGCCTCCTACTTAGGGTTTATTTCAGGTCTCAAAGTACTTTCCTAAACTTCTAACTGAAATGCCCTATCCCCCAGAGACCTTTGCCAAAAGAACCAAATAACGAAGCATGAACTTGAAACATGGACAAAATCGCAAAAGTCTAAAAATATTTCTATGAATTTCAGAAGAGTTAACATTTGTGGGATGCTATGCCGAAGACATTATGTGGATTATCTGATGTCATCCACACAACAGTTTAGGAATGCCTGCTGTTTCTTCCTATGCTTTCAGTAAGGGAACTAGGGCTGGGAAAGTCATGTGACTTGTTCATAGTCACAGAATTAATAAGAGGTAGAACTAGAATTGGGATTCAAACTATCTGGCACAAGAGCCTACACATCTCACCCGTACACTGCACCATCCTTGCATCGCGTGAGTAAGCTATGACAACAGGAGCCACTTTTTCTGCTAGTGATAAAGGCTTCACTGGACATGCTCCACAACACTTGAGCTGGGTGTGCTCACTGCCCGCGGATCATAATCAAGACCAAGGCTTTGATCCTACAATCTATAGTATAAATGCTTATGTCATTATCCCTAGAGCAGAGCTGCTCTGGGAGTAGTTATTCTGCCAAGCACAGCTCAGCAGATTACAAACCATTGCAGTCAAAAATTGGCCTGACAGGACACCAGGTGGCAAGAAATAAGGAAGGAAACAGTGAAGGCCTAGATGATTTGAGGGGAGCCTAGGGGGTTCATAGGAGGCAGAGAATAAATAGCTTCCACACATCCTTTGCCAAATGCACCTAGGGAAAGTCTCATTAAAAAAAAATCCAGCCAATACACCAATGAGCAGGTGAATAAGAGATTGCTAGCAGGTGCACAGAGCCATTAAAAAAACAACTCCTGCTTTTCCTACACAGTCCTATCCTTGATAGCAGCTATTCTTACTGAATCTCTCGTAGTGTACCAAGACTGCTTCAGTGCCTGCCCTTTGAAACATAATTATCCTCCTCAGAGGAGTCCAGAGACTCTGGGTCAGTGAGAAGTCCATGGGTCATCAAGCTATTCTCCCCATGGCCAAGGAAGCACTGTAAATAGAAGTGTCTTCTAGGGGTTGAAGAAAATGCACCAGGAGGGAAGAATGGGTCAAATGGGAAAAGATTCTCAAGAGACTGCAAGGTGATAGTGGCTCCCCAAGAAGCTCTGCTGGCTCTTCTTTTCTATATAACACATTGAATTTGGTCCTGGGAGCACCAAACAGTTTCTTTGGCCGGAACACACGCATTAGCAGGCATTGCCATCTTATAACTGCATTTTTATCTTCAGGTTCAATCCGTTTTGACCCACTACAGTATTTCCTCAGCATGGCTCTGCCCCCTGAGTCCTCAGTTCTGAGGTCCTTGAGAACACAGATAACAGAAAGTGTGGGAGACTATGACTCTCTGCCCCATGCACAGTGCCCCATTTGGTCACTTGTTCCATGCCAGGCAGAGCAGTGAGGCACTGGTAAGGCTACAAGAAGTGACTAGGCTTAGCTCCTATCCTCAAGGAAGACAGAAACTTCCAAAGTTCGTGTTCTCCCAAGCCTCAGAAACCACAAGAACAGACTATGCCACTTAACGTTAATCACACATATCTCTGTTTCTGACTTGCACCTTACTTCCCACCTCCAAAGAGGTTCAGGTCTGTGCCAGTATATGAGTTTGGAGGCTAAAACATATTTTCCTTTACTACTTATATCATAGTCCCTACTGTCTATGTGGCTTAGACATGAACCAAATGTGAAGCTGAACTTGGGAGCTAAATGCAAGTTGCACACAGTAGATCAGGGACATGAGCCCAGGACTACTTGATTTGCGGACCTGAACTCTTATCTGCACTACTGTTATTATTTCATGGATGCAGAATGTTATTTGTGACTGAATTTCTCCAGTGGGAATTATTTTGTCTTTCTACCTACACATTCCAAACTTGAACTGGAAGTGTGAGCATTGGAAAAACCACAGGAGAAGGTAATAAAAAAAATAGATTAAAGTGCATGCCCCTATAAAGCAAGTTGACAGTCTCTCTACTGTGGAAACTTAGAATTGGGTTCTTCACAAAGTACTCCCTGATTCAGAAGGTGGAGAACTCCCAGCATTTGCAAACAGAGGCACTAGACACTGAAAAGCCAGGCTGCACAGTACTCAGTACGAAGTCCTCCATAGCTTGTGTGCCACTTTTATTTTTAGACTCTTTTCTGCATAATAGTGGTAGCTCAGGCTGCCTGCAATCCCTTCTTGGAATACATTCTGCCCTATTTTTCTCCCCGAAGACTGTGGTTTCAAATTCATCTAATTACTTCCCTGTGCAGCATTAAATCAAGATGGCTTCAAAATGGAGATGACCCAGTGAGTTTAAT
Source organism: Peromyscus californicus insignis (assembly GCF_007827085.1). Taxonomy (NCBI): domain Eukaryota; kingdom Metazoa; phylum Chordata; class Mammalia; order Rodentia; family Cricetidae; genus Peromyscus; species Peromyscus californicus. The sequence goes on along the minus strand of NW_026294391.1, from coordinate 80,438,222 downwards.
TATTTTCTAATGTGTCTCACTGTGGCAAAGGTGTGTTTACCACATAAATAACCATTCTAGAGGACAGCAAGTGCTTTTTGCATGTTGTTAGCTGGTTTTTGTTTTAGAAACACAGAGTATGCGATTTATATGTTTTCAACCTTATGTTGCCAATTTTTTTAAAGCAACTGTAGCAAAGCCATTCATACTAACTCACTTGAGACTTTTTTCCTGATTTTTAAAAAAGCAAGGCAGACTTTTGGCGGGGGGAATCATTCAGTAACAACCTTTATCAAGCTATCTCACCCCAGTGACTCTTGTTTTCTTCTAAAAAAAAATCATTTGTTGAAATATATTGGTGCTGTTTACTATGAGTTTAAGCTAGAATGTGTTCAAATGAGCACAAGATAAAGGATATGAAGGGAAAGCCTGTCATCACTTGATTCATGGCTCTTTGAAACATCAAACGTTTACAGCTCTTTGAATCTTTATGCCCAATTTCTCTTCCTTTTAGTTTCCTGCTAAAGCATAACATAGCATAGCTTCACAGAGAAAAGTTGAAATTCTCTCTAAAACAAAACGGTCATCTCTTCATTTGCAGGTATTACTATCGCCCCACATGCAGAAATGAATCCACAGATGGAAGCCATAAGGGCTTGGTTTGGATGGCTTTTCTTATTCATGTTTTTCTCTTTATAGAAGACAGACTTTCTGGAAGTATTTTCGTATACCTGCTTTACAAGGCAGTATGCCTAGCTGCTCCAAGTCTGCTTTGAGTCCTGAATGAGCATAGGGCTTTGAATGGATCCCCTTTTCACCAGCCAGCCCACTCAGCCCTCCATGAGGGAGCACAGTAAAGCATAGGGATGGAATAGCAGTCTCCTGAAAATGAGCCTCACTATTTCTCACTACAACAGAAATTTGTTCATTACACACACACATACACACACACCTATGTATGTATGCATGTATGCATGCATGTATATATGTATGTATGTGTATATGTAAATATTTTCCCCATACAAATCTTTTATCCCAGAGAAAAATTGTAATCTCCTCATACCAAAATAGAGCACATCAAGACAGTTATGTCTAATTGAATCCATCAAAAGCAATAGGATGCTGCGGAGATCAAAGAGACGAGTGGAGTCAGGAAAAGAAAAGGCAGTTGGAGTGTGTCACATTTGTGCTGTGCTGCACTCTCTGTCCCACACATTATGGGGCCTGCCTATTTCTGCCACTTTATGGCTCTTTCACTGTTAGGATGCTCCAGCTCCATCAAAGGGAACAATGAATATTATGAGGGTGCTGGGAGAAAGAGTGTCAATATAGATTAAGAAATCTCCCAAGACTGATTATAGCCACCGAACAGCAATGTCCTACTAAATGAAAGCCCATGCTCTAGGCAAAGATTTGTTCATCTCTAACCTGTTCTTTCTGAGCCTCATCTTCTTCCTTAAAATAAGAAGGTTAAATAAAAGATGGTCTCTGTGGTGGCGGTCAGCTTTAGCAGTATTATTCCTTTTGTCTCCTTTGCTTGGTTTGAAGCAAAGCATTGAGCCCAGGGGACTGTCTGGTTAGTGCCTCTACCAAAAGACATCTGGGCTACATGAAGCAGTGGGGCTCTGCACATATGACCCGAACAGATGCATGTCCAGATCCATCTTTTCTTCCTGGGCAATGAACTGCTATGCTGGCCAAAACTCTATGCAAATATTTCAACCTCTGGGGCCATGGACTGTAAGCCATGTTAGGTCACTCTTCCAATCTGCTTTGTGATCTCCTCTCCTTTTTATTCTTGGCATCCCATGTCCTAGGTAAGGTAATAGTAGTAGTCACTTTTCTTTTTCATGTACCTTCAATTCAACAGACATTCCCATTCCTGGTCATGGTAATTTGAAGATCTATATCTACCTATCTACCTTCTATCTATCTATCTATCTATCTATCTATCTATCTATCTATCTATCTATCTATCTATCTAGAGATCCCCTTATCTCTAGGCAGTATGTTCCAATCCAAAATTCCCACTGAATGTTTGAAAAACTGTAGCTGAAGGTTTTCCTGTGTCCCACCTGGCCCATGGTCAGGACAAATCTCTCTCACCCACTGGTCCAGCAGTCACTCAGACCCAAATAAACATACACAGGCTAATATTATTTTTAAACTATGGCTATGGCAGGCTTCTTGTTATCTAGTTCTTTTATCTTAAATTAACCCATTTCTATAAATCTATACTTTGCCATGTGCTTCATGGCTTACCGGTACCTTCACATCTGGTGACGGTTGGCAGCGTCTCCCCTGCTCTGTCTTCTTCCTTCTTCTCTCTCTCTCTTTAGAATGTCCCGCCTAACCTTATTCTGCCTCACAATTGACCAAACAGCTTTATTTATTGACCAATCAGAGCAACACATATTCACAGCATACAGAATGACATCACCCATCAAAACCCTGCACAGAACTGAACTCTGTCTATACTATGGCTTATTCTCTACTTATGTACTCATGACAAAATTTAATCTGTAAATTAGGTATAGAAAGAGATTAATAAATAATAAGGTAAAACATTCCTATTTGCTATATAATGAGAAATAAAGAAAAGTAATACAAGTATGCTTTAATAAACATTATTTTTAAATTAAGAATTTTTATTTTTGGCATTTTCCATTTAATATAATCCAACATTGGCAAGCAGATTACTTCTAAGACAAGCAACATATTATACAGTAGAGACTTTATATACCACAGATCATCAATAGGGAAAAGAGGGTGATTATAACAATTTCAAGAAAGACCTCATAGATGAAATGTGGTTATAATTAACTCTTGGTGATAAGTAGGATTAGAATACTTGGGGAAAAAAAGGAATACTTAGCAAAGTGGTTAAGGACTTCTAAGATGGATTTGCAACCTGGTAAATGTACTGTGTTAGCTAAGGTTTTTTGGCTTCAAGCAATCAAAATCTCCCAGAGTATGGCAACTCAAACATAATCCCTAGTCTGATGAGAACAATATCACCTTGGAAAATGTTTGAAATGAAGCATCTTTGACTCTTCCACAGATGTCTTGAACCAGAAGCTGCATTTTAACACAATCATAGCCTTGAATGTTCAAGGCAGGGATTATTATAGACAATTTTTTGTTAAAAAAATTGATCTTTACAAAGTTAATCTGATAATGGGTAACTCAGTGTGATCACAGTCCTCCCAGATTATCTACTTGCAGTAAAATAGCAGATTCTACTAGTAAGACTGGCCTTGAGACATTCTGGTAGGCTGAGGACCAAGCATATTTCAGGGTGGGAAACCATTTTATACTCTGAAAATCAGAATTAAGCTCGCAATCCCATTCTCAGAGTTTCACAGGGATATGTACAAATCATTTTAATTGTCTCTAGAAAGAAAGCATCATGATAGGAGAATGAGTAATAATGTATGCAGTGGATACAAAGCAACTTCATTAAGTTAGCTGAACAATAAGCAACACTCCTTCATTGAAACGCACACTCTCTGGTGAAGCCCTAACCTATTTTTGCTTATCCCAGTGCATTTTTAATCTAATGGAGTTAGAAAAAAAATTAATTCGCATGTGCTAAAATCATTACATTTTTATATTCAACAGTGCCTGATATATAGAATCTATAAAACTTGTGTTATTACAAACTGAAAGGTTGTGATGTTGCATAATAAAGCTAAGCTAATGTTCTCAGAGACATTCACAATCCTAGGGTATAAAAAGCAAATTTCTTAGGGAAATAAATTGCTCTAGAAGGGAAGGTTGAACATGTTGTCTTTCTGTTCACACCAAAGAGCCAATCCCAACATTTCCCTCAGGGCACCAGGATCTGAAATACCCATCAAGATAGAATCTAGTGGGGGTTTGTCTTCATTCATTTCTTCAGCAAAAAGACCAGAAAGAAGCTTATCCCCTAGTCAATATTAGGTAGAGAGACAGCCACAGCAGGTTTCGAGGCCATTAAGAATGGACCTCTCTTTTTAAGTTAGACATTGGACCTTACCTGCTGTTTCCTTAGTAACACACACACACAAAGGAAAACATCACAACTAACTTTCCTTAAGATTTAAAATATATTATGAAAGGGAAAGGGTAGAGGTACCAGGGCTTTGCTGAGGCACGAGGAAGGAAGCTATTTCCTCCTAGTCAAAAAGCCTAAAATCTGAATTCTACTTCTGACACTGGGCTGAAGGCATGTCTTTCAGAATTGCCCAAAAATTACATACTATTGTCCCCTCCTTAAAAAGATAATTCAACTAGGCTGTCAATCACCTGGACAGGAGACCACCCCTCAGAGTACACTTAAGGAAATGGTAAGGAGATGGGTGTAAGTAGGGGTGCTGTGAAACCACTAAAATAGACTGCTTCATAGATAGAAAGAAAGGTTTATTGGGGATCACACTGCCAAAGCTATCTCTCAGGAGTGGGGATGGCGGCAGAAAGAAGAGTAAAATGTGGAAAAGCAAGTGAACTTTATATGCCAATCAACAGAATGGGAGTCTTTGAACAGATACAGATTGTTTACATTGACCAGGAACTAGACTCCTTGCCCAAGGTAGTTGACCTTTGAGCACAGATTAAGGGAGGTTCCTGGTAAACAGAAACCCATCTTTAGACCTGTTTACCCAATAACAATCCTTCCTTTACCCTTCTGAACTCCTTCTATTCAGGTCATTGTCACTAGCACTGCCATTGGTGGGGGGCGGGGCTTTGTATATATTAAAGGGCAGAATGATTTTTCTCCTTAAAGAGATAATGTACATATATATCCCACAGGCTTCCCCCTCAATGCAGTTGCTATGAAGCCTCACTGCTTTTCTGAGCTATAACTCAAAAACAAAAAATGTAACTTTCATTTTCCCCCTTTTAATCTTGAGACCCCTCCCCCTGCCTCCTCTCTTGGACCCTGACTTGATTTCTTCCTCTTCTCAGTCTCCCACATTCCAACAGCTGACAGATTTACAGCTTGCCTGCCCTGTTGTTTTCCTCCCATATGCTAATAAAATGGTCTGGAAGCTTCCTTATGAGCTGAGTTCCTTTTGAAATTCTTTTATCTACAAGACAAAGACTCCACAAAAGAGAGACCTGAATTCCTCTCATTCCACAGTAACCCCAAACAAAGTCAGAGTTCAAAGTGACTTTAGGCATCAAATTACATATATTACATAGAGCAAAGAGATTTTTGTTTTTCAATGTAATGATAATATGTTGTGCCCAGATCATGACCCCCAGAGAGACCACCAAAGACAAGCATGCCAGAATGCAAAAGAAAGGTTTAATTCTGGATATCCAAAAGCAATACAAGCCTAGGCAGGAACTTTGTCCAATACATCCAACGCAGTGGAGGCTGGAGGAAGTGCCCGCCTATCTGCAAGCTCAGTTTTTAAAGGGAAAAATCACAAGGTTACATCATTTAGGGGTGCTAGTACAGATACAATTCTGATTGGCTCACTTCTAGGGGCTTTCTAGAAATCATGGCTTAATCTTACTTCTAAGGGAGTGGTTACCCGCCACCATTTCTCATTGGCTGCCCTCAGGTGGGGGCATTTTTATGGTCAGTTACCCTGGAAACCAGGGAGAGGACATTCCATAGTCCAGCAGGCATTACCTCCTGACTACCTTGTGACTCTGTACTTTCACACTTCCTGGTTTCTGGAATCTGGACTGACTTGTTTCAGTAACTAATGGCCTATTCCTAGAAGGAGAAATCTTAGGCCTTAGTTTTTGGGTGAAAGTATTTTGGACTTATTTCTAGGATGGCTCATTTTGGTCTCACAAATACACATTTTAACTATGCTAGCATTAGTTTCGGTATATATACATACTAATTTAATACAGCAGTTTTACAAGAATGAGTACTTTATATTAGTTGTATCTGTTGCCGTAACAAAATGTCACAAGCACTTTGTATTAGTTACTCAGGCTGCCACCACAAAATGTCACAAGCTGGTTGGCCTAAACAACAGAAATTGAATTTCTCACAGTTCTGGAGAGAGGCAGAAATTTGAAGGTGCCAGAGGGATGGCTTTCCACTGAGGTCTTTCTCCTAGGCTTGCAGAATACTGCCATTTCCCTAGCTGTTCATATGGCTTTTCATCTGTGCACTCCTGCACCAGTGTATTTTCCAATTCTCCAGTTTGATTGGATTAGGACTCCATGCTGATGGCATCACTTGAACTGAATGGTCTCTTTAAAGGACCATATCTTCCAACAAGTTTAAATTCTGAGTTATGAGGAAGAGGAACTTCAACATATGAATTCAACATGAGTGTTGGGTGGGCACAAGTCAGTCTATATAGCCTATTATTATTTGCTTAATGAAGAAAGTAAAGGCATAAAGGGATTCAAATACTTGTCCCAGGGAAGTTAAGATGGAGCTAAGATTTGAAGGCCACCAACTTAGTTTCTGAGCTGGCACACTATTTCTCAGTGTACTACAGTACATTTATGCCAGGTCCCAGCAGATTCCCTGTCTCCTTGAATGTCCTTTAGTAGACTGATTTCTCTGAACAGTTTCTCATGCTGTATTGGATAAAGACAAAGCTATAATTGTTGTTATTGAATGAATCTTGTTATTGTCTTGACTATAGAAAATAAACAGAAAAGAATACCAATTACTTACTTGAGAATTTAAACTAGGCAAGCATTCCTTGATATGTCTGAGGGACAGCCCTATCTTTCTTCTAGCACAGCATCTCCATCTAGGGTACAACAAATTCTGTGGAGAATAGAATTGGGGAGCTTTGGCTTCTTTCTCATGTCTCCAGGTTTGGTCTCCTTAAGAAATCACAGTGGTTTGCATGTTTGGCATCAGTCCCCCTTGGTAGTCTCAGTGACAGCCAGCCTTTTCAGAGCAGAAGATAGAGACAGCCTAAATCCTTACAAAACCACTTTCAAGATTAACCTCATGGGGATCTGTGTGATTTCACAATAGGTCACTTCATGCCTGGGTTGGTCAGTTACTTGAGGTAATTGTTAACAATTTTGGTTGCGTCCACCTTTCTAAAGAGCTATTTTAAACAGTCTTTCCTTTCTTTCTTAAAACAGAAGCAAGAGGTTAGAGAACTCATGATAAAATCTGCACGAGCATTAACTTATGATCATTGACCAGAGTGTTTGAAAGTATTAGCCATAATCTTCCAGGTTACATACTTGCAAGTTTGTGTACCATTGTGTACCATAATAACGTGATTATGAAATACTTTGAAATAACAAGGTTCTCTTCAATTTCTAAATGTTATTCTGTTATGCCCAGATTGCAGGGATCCCCCTACCCCAAATACCACCCTGAAGAGCAAAAGCAAAGAGCCTTTACTTTAAGCTCAAGCTTGGACTCTCCCTCTGTCTGACACAGCAGTGAGAGCAGAGAGCCCCAAGCCTGGGCAGGGTAGGGATTTTAATCATAGTAGAAGTTGGGAGTGAAGAGATTTCTGGGGTTCAGGACCCTGATTGGCTGACATTTGTCTAGGAGTGTCTTGGCAAAAGGAGAATAGGCATGTGCTGGGCTCAGGCATCTGGTGATCTTTTCTAATATTATCTAATGATAGGAATATTTGGAATGTCAGGTACTTCCCCTTAGATGCTGGCCCTCCCTGGGTGGTGTTAGCTTATGACTTTTCCTGGATCTGGGTACTGTCCGCCAGTAAACCAAAACTCAGGCCTACTTTTTAGCTGTTTTGTATGGAGCCTGTCATGGCAGCAGTGTAGCCAAGCTGTTGCTTGGATCCCATAATTCCTAAAAAGATTTTAAAATGCCCCAAATTCCAAACTCTGACATTTTTGGATGGAGATATTTAGAAAGTAAGAAAATGCTATTTTTAGAAATCTAGCTTGTTGATTAATCTCATCGTTCTGGTGGAAACTCCACTTCAATCCCCCTCCCCCATTTCTCTCTCCTCAAATCCTGCCTCATCTCAGAAAGCCTGCCAAACATGGCTCCTACCCCAGAGATGCTCAAAACTACTCCCACAGGGTATTTAAACTGCCCCCTAGAAAACAGACACATGGCTTTTTTGGTCTCTCTTCCCCATCTCCTCTCTGGGGTGCCAGAAAATCATCCAGGAGCACTTTACCCATTAAACCTGGACTTTTTTATAATTCAGTTTGATTTGGTCTGATTTGGATTGCTGCATCGGCAGAGAGGCTTATTGGGGTGCAGAAACTTTTCACTGTTGTCTGACTTTTTCTGGGTTATTCTTCTCTCTTTGCTTTTGGCAAAAAAAAAAATCCATTGCTGATCTATTAATGAATTTTCAAAGTAAAAACAAAATAGTAGAGATTACTTAGCATTATTTTCTCTATGAAGCCAAGTTTTAAAGTTCATTGTAAATGATGGAAGAACCATCCAACAAAATGCAGAGATGTAGGTGTTAATTCTGGACAAATAATGATGTGCCTATTTAACATATCAAAGTGGACCTGGCAACCAGGTTCTCCTAGCATCCCTCAGTTCCTACCCATTACAGGACATGGCTGGCATACACTGACCTCTACCCTGAACTCTTTAGCCCCCCCCACCCCCCTACCCCCCACCCCCGCCCAGGTTGTAGCTAGAGTTTTTCTGCCTGGCCCACAGTCAGGACAAATCTCTCTCACCTGCCAGTCCCACAGCCACTCAGACCTGACCAAGTAAACACAGAGACTTATATTGGTTACAAAGTGTATGGCCGTGGCAGGCTTCTTGCTAACTGTTCTTACAGCTTAAATTAATCCATTTCCATAAATCTATACCTTGCCATGTGGCTCGTGTCTTACTGGCATCTTCACATGCTGCTTGTCATCATGGCGGCTGGCAGTGTCTCTCTCCGCCTTCCTGTTCTCTCAATTCTCCTCTCTGTTAGTCCCGCCTATACTTCCTGCCTGGCCACTGGCCAATCAGTGTTTTATTTATTGACCAATCAGAGCAACAGATTTGACATACAGACCATCCCACAGTACCAGGTTCTTCCTTATATCAGCCAACCGTTTTGGTTGCTTGTCTCTCTTGGGTCTCCTGGCTGCATCACCTGGTCCCATCCCCCCCTCAAATGGCTCAGGGTCATGACTGCTCTGGACTCGTCACAGACATATCTGCCTCTGGCTATGAATTCCCTTTTATCTACAATAAACTTTCAACTCCACCATACCTAGGAGCAGTCATGTCCTTTTCATTTCCTTTCCTTTTTATTTATTTATTTTTTCATTCAGTAGATGTTATGATATATTATGAGGGAACCCCTGAAAGCATCCCGCATGTGCAGGGAAACATGCTGGGCAGATGCAGTGGGGGCAAGTCATTCACACCCAGGCACTGCATCTACTCAGAGATGTTTTACTATAATAGGAGATAGAGAGGCAGAAGAGACAGAAAGAAGAGAGAGAAAGAGGTGTGTGCACCTCGTGGTGGGAAGGAAGAGAGTGGGAGAGAGAGAAAGAGGAAGGGGAGGAGTTTTTCCTTAGAATGAGGCATTTACATCAGGCCATAGGGCAGTGCCAAGGGGTGGGATTTCAAGAATATTTACAGTAGAGACAGTCTTTCTTGTTTGTTGTTGATTCTTCAGAGCCTAGAACCTTGTTTGGTCTATCGATAGTAGGTATATTTTAAACAAAAAAGATTCTTTTCAGTTTTAGCAAGTGTCTAATAAGTGATTTCAAATGGGTAAATGATTAGGGACTCCTCTTACTACCAGAAACTTTATCAAAGTTTGATAAAAACAATACAGGTGGCAATATATAAATTTCAATTGTTGTTGGGAGGAGGGTGATGGAGAAGATGAAGAGAGAAAACCCATGCCAGCATGTTCACCAATGGAGGCTAGCAAGTAGCCTTGTGACAGGGCTTGGGAGGAGCTTCTGAGAAAACCAAGAACATTAGGGAAAGCACTCCCGTCTCTGGTCATTATCCAAAGGAAAAAGTGATAGAAGAGGAGGAAAAGGAAAGGTGATAGTTTTCTGATATAGGACTCAGAAAAACAAGCTGACCACATTGACAAAGGCTCTGCAAGCTGCTCTTCCAAAGGTCAAGCTTCCTTCTGGCAAGTTAAAGTGCATTATCTCATTAAGGGGATAACTATTTCTTAAGTCTCCTTAGCATGGCTTTAGGTGAATCAACCTTCCCCAGGAGTGCTCTCTTGACCAAATGATTGACAGGCCCAGCTGGATTAACTCTTGAGGAAAGATACTATGGTATGAAATGTTCTAATCTTTGCAGCAAATCAGAATGTCATGTCTCCACCCAAGGCCAGAGGTACATTCCATTCTTTTGGCCAGCTTTCCTTTAATGGCCCTGATATCCTTAATAACCCTCAACACTAGAAATACCTCCCTTCAAGAGTTCCCCAAATCATTCAGAAAACAAGCTGAAACTGAGGACTAGATACGATTTGATTTCCATAATGAAAAACAAATTCCAAAAATCCAATTCCAAAGCAGTTCACCAGGAGGAATTAGTTTCTGACCTGGAGTTTTCATCACACCCTTAGGTATAGCCTCCAGACAGGTGTGTATATTTAGGAGAGAAATAAGAAAGGAGAGCTCACCTACTTCTGTCTTTCCTGGTCTAAGAACCAAGGACATTTCCTGGCTTTGGCCAAGGACAAGAACAGACCCTGTTCACTTTTGGGGTGCCCACTAATTTCTATCTCCTGTCCTCCTCTCGGTGGCCAGAAGAGACCTTAAGAAATGTCATATGATCAATTTATATTTTTTGAAGCCATATTAAGTCCTCAACCAAATATACATTTATCCTGTTGCCGAAGGCTATCAAAGAAGAAAATTTTATAACCTCTGCAGTAAAGCATTCTGAACACTAATGGCTCCCATTGATCAGAAATCTCCCTTTGAGAGAGCTTCTAGCCCTCATTTATTCTATTCCCAAACTGATGGTTTCTTTGAAGGCCAGTGTTCACCTGCCCCCTGTCATCTTTGTCACGAATCTGAACAGGTTTTACCGTTTTGACTTTCTAGTCCTCTCCTTCTTCCTCTTTTGGGACCTCCAAGTTTTTCTTGTATTAAAATCACTCTGAAAGTTTTGGCGGTCAAATATTAAAATAATTACAAAAATGTAAATGAGACTTAAATGAAAATCTATTTCAAATGCAAACACACACACAAATGATACAGATAAGCCTCTTTTAGAAGTACTTTGAATAGAAAGCTAGGTTTGGCACGAAGGGGGAAGTAAAGAGGAGATTCATGGCTCTTCTTTTCAAGTCTGTCTTTAGTTTCCCACATGAATTTTTTTCAGTCCCGATTACAGTTTATGCCTGACAATTCTCCAGGAACCTGCTATTTCAAATGTGTTGTCGTGCCTGTTAGCTGAACCGCAAATTGTCGCCTCTCTCTTGAGAGTAATCCTACCTAGTAAGGCTGAGGAAAAATCAAGAAAATCATTTCTAATTACTACAGAACTCAAAGTGACCAGAAACTTCTTGAATCCAACCTTCTTTCTTACCGGAGTGGAGGAGCCTTGAAGTTTCTGTCTGCTTTCTTGATTAGCAGTGACAGCTGATTTTTATATAAATATGTTGGAGAAAAGAAGGGAATTTCATACCTTAATGATAACGATTATAGGGTTTTGTTTATTTATGCAACTTGAATATTTCAGAAAATTGTATTTTTTTTTTTTTTTTTTGGCTTTGTGTTGCTAGTTCCTAAGCTTTAACCCTTTCCTATTGGAAAGGAAATATTTCTTAAAGCACAATTTGCTAACTAAATGGGCTTCTAGGTAACTATTTCCTCCAAATTGAAGCATTTTCTCCTTGAGGAGGAAGGGAGGCTCATAAATCTCAGGAAGTAAAAGAAACTTACAAGGAGCATCAGGAATCTCCTGAAAGCAGATATACAAGTATTCCCCTTGAGGTTAGAAAAACAGCAAATGATTGCTGGAGAGGGGAGACTGACCAACCAAGAGCTCCATTTGTACTGTCCAGGGAGTACCATGGATGTAGCTTTCATGAATTGTTACTGATATTGAGGTGGGATTTGGGGGTTGTAGTTGCCTTTGGTTTATCCATGCTACTGTAAGTAACCCTTTATCCATGCTCTTATAAGTGACCCAATATACTCACTGTTTCTTTAAGCTAGTCTTGGATGGAGTCATTTCTTGGGCCTATCATCAGTACCCTATCTGGGCTGAATAGGTGCTTATTCACATCTCTTTGGGAAATGTCACAGGACTGAGATGGCAGAGTGGAAACACAACCTGTAGGTATTGGTGAGTTTCTTCATAATTAGTACCTCAGTAAACATTAATTCTTGTGTTTCACTTCCTGCAAAGAATACCATTAACTGAAAAAGAAAAACAGATATAGCTGCATGAAGTGGTAAGAGCATTAAGAAATTGATTTTCTGTTCCTTTACAAATTTTTGTCAAAATTACGTATATACAAGATTAGAGTCAAGTAATAATAACAATGATAATTTGCAGTCAGATTTTTTTTGGGGCTGCCAGCTCATAAATAATGACTCAGAGACTTATTGACTATGAAAGCTTGACCTTAGCTTAGGCTTATTTTTTTTTTTTTTTTTTTTTTTTTGGTTTTTCGAGACAGGGTTTCTCTGTGTAGCTTTGCGCCTTTCCTGGATCTCGCGCTGTAGACCAGGCTGGCCTCGAACTCACAGAGATCTGCCTGCCTCTGCCTCCTGAGTGCTGGGATTAAAGGCGTGCGTCAGCACCTCCGGGCCAAATTAACCCATTTCTATTAATCTACGTTCTGTCGTGTACTGCCATCCTCCTTGCTCGGTGTCTCATTGCATCTCTCTAACGTGCCTAGCTAGATACCTCTTCCTCTTTTCTCTCCCCAGAAATCCTGCCTATACCTCCTGCATAGCTCCAGGCTGTTCAGCTTTTAAATACACCAATCACAGCAACATATCTTAGTTAGGGTCTGAGAGAAGCTCCCAAAAAAGACCAACAGTCATGTATGCAATTTAGCAAGAGCGATTATTTCCAATAGGTTGGGGTGGCAAATAGCGACCCCGAAGGGAGGTCACAAACTCCTTTTAAGCCGAGTTAGGAGAATTCCAGGGAGGAGGGATTAATCTGGTGCTGATTGGTGGAGGAAAGATTAGTCTGGGAGGTGATTGGTGGGAGGCTGTAATGGTTAGGGGCCTATTGGTGTGTGTGTGTGGGGGGGGGGTCTATTGGTTAGGGGCTTGTTGACCGAGGGTAGGAAAAGCTACCTTTAGCTAGCAGAAGGCTGGGAGCATCTGCTGAGCCAGCAGAAGGGGCTTCAGGGTGACTGTTGAGCCAGCAGAAGGGGCTTCTGGGTGCCTGCTGAGACAGCAGAAGGCTGGGGGGCATCCGCTGATTGGTTGCTCCTAAGCTGTGGTTTTCCTGAGAATTGCTTGCTAAGCTCCTGCCCATTCTAGAGAACCGAAACTAAGGCCTGGTCTGTAAAAAAAACTGCTAGGGGAGCCTGTCATGGCCCTGGTTTGTCCACTCAGTCCTCTCAATCTTCACATAGTGTATAAATATCCCACAACAATAATTCTATTGCATAGTATAGTGTGAGTCTATAATAATATGAAGGTAGTTGTCCCTTGAGCTCTTCCATAGTCTCTTTCTTTTCCTGAAACAGTGGTTCTCCACTTTCTTAATGCTGTGTTAACCAATCAACATCTTACTGCCCAATAAACTCACGCACATATTTTCCCATCCTTCTGTATTAACATTGATTTTGGTTGTATTTGCCTTTTGTCTTAGTTTTCTATTTAGTTATTCCTCTCTATGTAAAAATTCCCTTTGAATGCATCCACATCAAGTATTCTATCAATTTCAGGTCTGGGAGAAAAATACAAGTAAAAGTACAGTGAGCCAAGACTACCTTTTGTGGTGATATTGTGTCCCCCAATATATTGTGCACCCTAATAAACTTATCTGGGGTCAGAGAACAGAACAGACACTAGATAGACATAGAGGCCAGAAAATGGTGGCACACACAACTTTAATCCTATCACTCGGGAGGCAGAGATCCATCCGGATCTCTGTGAGTTCAAAGCCACAATAGAAACAGCCAAGCATGGTGACACACACCTTTAATCCCAGGAAGTGGTGGCAGGAAGCAGAAAGGTAGATAAGGCATGAGGACCAGGAACTAGAGTCTTTTTAAGCTTTTAGGCTTTTAAAAGCAGTTCAGCTGAGATCCATTCAGGTGAGGACTCAGAAGCTTTTAGTCTGAAGATTCGTGGAAACAGGATCAGCTGAGGAGTTGGCAGTGAGGCTGGCTGTGGCTTGTTCTGTTTCTCTGATCTTTCAGAATTTACCCCAATAGCTGGCACTGAGTTTTTTATTAATAAGAATATTTAAGATTCATCTTGCAACCATTTGTTGTCATTCTGTAGCTGTCCTTTGTCTTTCTTTTGAGGTGGATCCCATATGACTTGTATGACAATAAGTATGACAAATGACTTTCTCAGTCCACTCCTCTATTTTGGTGCAAAGTATGTCCTAATGATTTTCTGAAAAGAGATGCTTAGGAGAAGGGGAACAAATTTTTGAGATTGTTCAAGTCTGAAAGTACATTTATTTTCCCCTAAGAAGTGATTAGTTGTTTAGCGAGGTATGGCACTTTGGGTTGAAAATAATTTTCTTGGCATTTTGAGATTTGCTGCACTGCCTATAAGCTTCTAATAGAGTGGGTCTCAACTTTCCTAATGCTGTGACCTTTTAAAACAGTTCCTCATGTTGTGGTTACTCCCCAAACCATAAAATTATTTTCGTTGGTACTTCATAACTGTAATTTTGTTACTGTTATGAATCATAATGTATATACATGCAGGATATCTGACATTCAACCTCTGTGAAAGGGTTATTTAACCCCCACCCACAGGTTGAGAACAGTAGCTCTACAGAAAATACATTCTTTCTCTTCTGTCAAGTTGTGGGAAAGCTGGTGTTTATTGTTAGGGAAAAAAGATTTGTAAATATGTTAATTTAGTGGAAGGTATTGATTCTCATAAGTGAATCAAGAGGATGGGAGTCTTTCAAAAATTTCAAAGTGTATCCAGGTTCATCCTCACCTGCCTGTAGTCACAACAGGAGTTAGAAGCTGGAGGTTAGCTTTGGTGGGTTGGGGTTAGGGGAATGGGAAGAGAATAGAGGCCTCTTAGCATAGAACAATTCCATCTGGATTCTTGAACTCTGTTATTTATCTTCTTTTCAACAAGTGCCTAAGGAGTCTTCAGAGAGTTCAGTTCATGAGATTTGGACAAACAGGAATGTATTCTCTCTGTTGATACATCGAAACACGTTTTTGAAACTAAATATAACATACCACCCTATAATACCATCTGATAACAAAAACAAAGGGGTAATTTTTAAAAGTTGGTGGCTGAAAAATTGTGGTTCATTCAGGAAATTCGACAACAATTGATTTTTTCCAAGGTACACTCGCCTTTGGTATAACTGTCAGGACTCAAAAGACAGAAAACTCCATTTTTAAGCTCTAGATAGCACCTGTCACCTGGCCCAACAATTCATTCTGAATGTTGTGTATATACTTTAAAATAAAGTAAGACCTCTGTGATACTTCTTGCAGGACTGCCCTTGAAGAACAGATAAATGCCCACATATGGAAAGCCATTGTTGTGGGATGAACTGTCCGTGGAATGACCATGAAGTTCAGATCAATCCCTGAATATGTCTTGCTAGTGACTTTGCTATGGCACATTGAAAGGTAACCTTTGTAACCAATACCACTTCAGGTAATGGGGTGCTTTTACAGGAATTGCCTGAATGAGACACAGGGAAAATAGCTAGATACAAATGCAGAGCCATTTGATTCTCTCCCAAGTGGGCCAAATTCAGAGTTCTAAATGCACCAGTATGCATTACATTAAACACTCTGACTATTGGGCCTGGAGTAATCACTGAGTGATTATGAGCATTGGCTATTCTTCCAGAGGACTGGGGTTTGACTCCCAGCACCCAGATCCCTTACAACTATCTATAATTCCAGTTCCAGAGATCCAGCTTTCTCTTCTGGTCTCCATGAGAAACAGGAATGGACCTGGTGCACGTACATAAATACAGGCAAAACACCCACACATGTAAAAGAAAATAAATCTTTTCTTTTTAAAGGGAATATGATTCTTTGGTTTGCCTTTGGCAATCTTTATGGCCACTTTGTCATTCCACAGATACTTGTAAAAACGCACTGCCTGAAGTTTGAGGCAAGAAGAAGAATCTATGAGAGGGCATTGTGAATAACTTACCTCCTGATAACTTCTAACTGCTTAAGAAATAAATCAGAATGGTGGATGGTGAAGATGACAATGATGATGTTAATAAGGACCATTTCATTCCCACATAATCCAACTAGAAGTTTAGGTTATATTATCATGATAGTATCATTACATTTTTTTTTATCAAATTCTTTTACTTAATGCAGAATGCTCTGTTTTATTCATAAAATGCAATACTTCAAAATTCCATTTTGGCAACATCACACTGACCATACTCTCAGCTAAATATTACAAAGTGATATACTAAGGAAATCAGTAACACACCCCACCCCTGCCAAAATCAAGAGACCTGTAGTTTTAATCAAAGTAGGTAAATGCTCTTTCAGAGATATGAAAGTATTATTTTACTTTATAAATTCTAAATAATATATATTTGCACATGTTACTGGGTTTACACCAAAAAGAGTACATTAAGAAACTGAAGTTTCCTTCAATGAAACTTGTTGAAGACATGTGAAAAACACAAGCTATTGTTCTACGTAGGAAAGTCTTTTTCTCAACTTTTTCTTTATTTCTTGAGAAGCTGGACTTCCATAAGCCAGAGAGTGAGAAGTTAAGTTGAGCAGCGAGGCAAGTTGGCTGCCTGCAAAAGATAAAGAGGAAACCTACATGAGAGAGAAATACCATGATAATTTTGACCTTCAGTGTAAGTATCAGGATGTGGAGGAGAAAGCTTTTGACCAGAAGTTATAATTCAAAGTGCCATCATAAGATTAATACATGATACCAAGTTGTATATATGCATACACTTCCTTAAAAAGACAAAACTGAGCCGGGTGGTGGTGGCGATGCCTTTAATTCCTGTGCTCAGGAGACAGAGGCAAGTGGATCTCTGTGAGTTTGAGGCCAGCCTGGTCTATAGAGTGAGTTCCAGGATAGCCAGGGCTACACAGAGGAAACCCTGTCTCAAAAAACAAAACAAAACAATAAGACAAAACTGAAACAAATCAAAATCTTAAAAGCTACATGCAAATCATCTTCTTACATGTTTAGCCAAAAGTGGAGGTTAGGTAGGAATAGTGTCTCCCTTAATACACACATTTCAGTGTGGACCTTTATTATTCAGACTATATGACTGTGTTATGAAACAACCACCCGGTGGCAGCATGCCTAATTTGAGAACTTCCAAGTTTGGTTTTTTTGTTCACATTGACAATATTCCCTTGAAGGTCAAAAAGTAAAACTAGAAAGATGAATGATGGAAGATACCATAATATTCATCCAAGTCTTAGAACTCATTTGTTGTCATTTACCAGTCCATCACCCTATAAAAACAAACTATTATGACCCTTTCTGCACTTACATTACATTTATGTGTTTGTTTATTTATTGACTTACATAGTTTTATTATTTGAGGTAATTTAGCATGGCACATGCACTGGACCATCTTTCTTTGTCAGGTGCTCTGCAGATTGCCAAGTGTAGGAGAGTAGCTTGTGGGTTTACACATAGGGCTCCTGAATGCTTTGGTTAGCTCGTTAATAAGACAAGCACAAACTCATTCCACAAAAGTGTGTTGAAATGAAAACGAAGTAAGTGTCATAGTCAGTTTCAACTGTCAAATTGATGAAACTCTTGAGTCACTTGAGAAGAGAGAACTTCAGTTGGATCCATCAGGTTGGCCTATGGGTATAGTCATGAGGCATTGTCTTAATTATTAATTGATGTAGGAAGGCCCTGTTCACTGTGGGTAGTGTTATCCCTAGGCAGGTGTGCTTGAGCTATAAAAGAAAGTAGATTGAGCAAACCTGAGTAAGCAGCATTTCTCTATGGTCTTTACTTTAGTTCCTGCCTCAAGGTTCCTACCTTGAGTTCCTGCCTTGGCTTCCCTCAGTTTTAGATTATAAAATGTAAGTCAAATAAGCCCTTTCCTCCCTTAAGTTGCTTTTGGTCAACATGTTTATTGCAGGTACAGAAAGCAAATAAGGACATTACGGAACACAAACAGGGCTTGTTTTGAGCACAATTCTCAGATGTATGAGGCTTCTGTTCCATGGCCTGCCTTCTGTCCATTCCCCTGGATCTCCTTCAGTAACCTTCTCCCTGGGGCTGTGCTCTGGCTCTTTCTTCCCTGTCCAGGATGTAGCTTTTCACCCACACCTTCCCTAGAGCCTGCCCAGGGCTTCACACAGCACGTTTCTCTAAGCTGCATAATTGAATTGAAATTGATCTGCTTCATATCTTCCTTTAAGCTCTGTGTGGTTCTTAGTGCAGAGGTTTTCAACCTTATTTCTACTGTGATGCATATGTCTAATGATACTACATACATGACACAGCTCAGAGAATGCACCAGGATTTGTACAAGCCCTTAAACACAGTCTGCAATGCTTGTCTACTCAAGAAACTTACACATGAAAACAAAGCAGCAGAGTTGTTGATGTTATAGGACTCTAACTTTATTTCGTTTCTGAAGTAGAATGTTTGTATATACAACATTACTTGTGATATCTCACAACTACCCACGACAAGCCAAGGTTTCAACAAACGTGAGTCCTGGGCTGATGCATTGTATCTGCCGGTTTCTCCAAAGATGAAATATTTGCGTTAAAAGATATAACGCTGACTTCCCTTTAGCTTCCAAAATAACTATAGGAACATGAGAATGAAGAAAGTAATGTTTTAACAGTCTAGTTAGTAGATGAGTTGCTTGGGCCTGAAGGGCCTTTTACTAACTGCTATCAGTAGTTAAGTTCCTTGCTCTGCTTATGTGTGAGGTCAAGTCCTCACACGTTTCTCAATCTTGCTGCAGTAGACATCTTTTGGATCGGTTCAGGACAAGTTTTCTTAGGCTTAAGCCCTTTTAGAACTACGACAATCACAGCTGAAGCTGTCAGAGTTGACACTGTCTTCAAGTCTTAGTCACACTTGTGGAATGGCTGGCGAGTTGAACCAGTTTGAATGGGAATATGACAAATAAAACAGTCTCCCTCTGAGTGGCTGCAGTGAGCCCTATGGTTGTCATGGTGGTCTGTTGTTATTGTTGTTTGTCTGCCTGGTTTTATGATGTGAATAAATGAAGCAGCAAACGTTGGACTGAAGAGAGCAATGAAGAAATCTCCAATAACAGCTGAGTTCCTGTTCACTTGTTCTTTGACCCTCAGAGACATTCCTCTATCCTTATTAGATCTCGGCCTCCCCACCTCCCCCATCCCACCCCCTGCACAGTATTCTATTTTTCTCAAGCTACATTGAGTATTCTACTGTTTTGAAAGAGTCCTATTGTGAAGTAACTAGTAATATAAAACACACAGTCCGTCTGTTTGTTTGTTAGTTTGTTTGTTTTTTTGAGATAGGATTTCTCTGTGTAACCCTTGCTGTCCTGGAACTAACTCTGTAGTAAACCAGGCTGGCCTCGAACTCACAGAGATCCACCTGCCTCTGTTTCCTGGGTGCTGGGATTAAAGGCATGCGCCACCACTGCCTGGTTCACAATCTCTTTCTTAAAGGGAAGGCTCTTTGGGAGTATGATTTTAAGAATGAAATAAATTAATTTTATTGTTCTTTTCCATTTTATTTAGTCAAAAATGGGACAATAAATTATTATTATTATTATTATGATGATGATGATGATGATGATGTCAGGTATGGTTGATTGCATACATTTGTAATCTTAACATTGGAGAGGCTGAGGCTAGAAGATCATACATTTGAAGACAGCCTGGATTACATAGCCAATCCATGGCCAACATGGGTTGCAGAGTGAGAACCTGTTCCAGCTCTCATCCCCCAAAATTCATATTACTTATTTGTTTGCATTCTTTTCATTTAAACATAATCTCTCAGAGGGAAGGGACCATGTACTTTTAGTATCAAGCTTAAAATATTTGGAACAGTTCAATATACATGACAGGGCCAATTTAAAACTTCTTTAAGATATATTTGCTTATGAAAATGAAAGCCACGGAGCAAGAACTTAGAAAAGAACAAAGAAACAGAAAAGCCACAATCAAAGGAAGTGTGGTAGACTATATTTCTCCCAAAATGGTTGCAATGGTATGTCCCACCCCACATGGTTCCTAGCAGGTTGTTATTCCTGCATCAAGATGCACAGTCTAAGCCTTCATCCCTGATCCTCTTAAATCTGGCAGGCCTCATGTCTTCTTTGCAACCAATAAACAGTGAGATAGAAATAACATAGTGTATTTCTGAGGCTAGGTCTTAAAGGGCAAATTGTGTTTCTTCTTTGCTTGCTGGATAACCACACTTAAAGTCTTCAGACAGACCCAAAGCTGCCACACTCTGAGATTGTTCTCCGACCTCCATACACACATGCATACCCACTCTCACACTCATGAACATGCACAAACACACCTGCATACACCACACACCCAGATCACACACACACACACACACACACACACACACACACACACACACACACACACACACATACACACGAAAAAAAAGTGCCTCACATGCTGTTGGGAAAATCAATTCAAATATTATAGTTAGGATGGGTAACTGTGGTGGTATTGTGTTCGCCAAAATATTGTGCACCCTAATAAATTTATCTGGGGTCAGAGAACGGAACAGCCACTAGATATAGAGGTTAGAAAATGGTGGCACTCACACCTTTAATCCTAGCATTCCAGAGGTAGAAATCCCTCTGGATCTCTGTGAGTTCAAGGCCACATTGGAAACAGCCAGGCATGGTGACACACGCCTTTAATCCCAAGAAGTGAGCCTTTAATCCCAGGGAGTGATGGCAAAAACAGAAAGATATATAAGGCGTGAAGACCAGAAACTAGAATCTTTTAGCTGGTTAAGGTTTCAGGCTTTGGAGCAGCAGCTCAGCTGAGATTCATTCTGGATGAGGGCTCAGAGGCTTCCAGTCTGAGGAAACAGGATCAGCTGAGGAACTGGCGAGGTGAGGTGGCTGTGGCTTGTTCTACTTCTCTGATCTTCCAGCATTCACTCCAATAACTGGCCTCAGGTTTGATTTTATTAATAAGATCTTTTAAGATTCCTGCTACAGGTAACCATGCTTTCATTTCTAAAGAATCATTAGGAAGGGCTAGAAAGATGGCTCAGTGGTTAAGAACACTGGTTGCTCATCCAGAGGACCCAGGTTTAATTTCCAGCACTCACATGGCAGTTCACAACTATATGTAACTCCAAGATCTGACACCCTCCCACAGATATACATGCAGGCAAAATACCAATGCACATAAAATAAAAATAAATAATTTTTAAAAAGAATCATTAGGAAACACTTTTTTTCCTTCCTAAAGTAGGAAGATCACATAGAAATCCTTCCAAGAACTATGCAATGTGACAACATAGATAAGCCCCTGAATTGAATGGAAAGAGAGACGAGAGCAAGCTACCTCTCCTCCATCTCACCAATGTCCAACTTTAGTGACTCGTTGACTGAGGTTTCAGGGGGACCCCATGTCAGAAACCCCAGATGAGACTTTCCTGACTTCCTAACCCTCAAAGCTTGTAAAGGTATGAAAATGGTCCTTATTTCTCCATATTTTAGTGTGATTCATTCCTAGGTAGTGAAGAACTGGAATAAAAACAATCACTTCAGCCCTTCTTGGCACTGGTCTACAACACTTGCATTATTGATAAGTAATCAAGCAAACTAAAACATCTGAGCATCAAAACATGAAAACAAATGAAGATGGAAAAAAACCACTGTTCTTTGCTGTATATTTTTCTTTTAAATACTTTTTTTTAGTTAGTTTTATTCATAACTTTGTGTGCATGTATAGTAGATATACAGATGTCTGTATGTATGGGTACATGTGCCTGCAATGTGGGTACACACATGTGTGTGAAAGTCAGAGGTTGTCTTAGGGTTTCAATTGCTGTGAAGAGACACTATGACTATGACAACTCTTATAAAGAAAACATTTAATTGGGGTGGTTCGCTTACATTTCAGAGGTTCAGTCCATTATCATCATGATGGGGAGCATGATGGTGTTAGAGCTGAGAGACCTATGTCTTGCAGGCAACAGGAAGTCGATCAAAAGATACACAGAGGGAAGCTTGAGCATAAGAGACCTCAAAGCCTGCCCCCACAGTGACACACTTCCTCCAACAAGGCCACACCTCCTAATAGTGCCACTCTCTTTGGGGGCCATTTTCTTTCAAACCACCACAGAGGTTAACCTCTGGTGGTTCCTTTATCTTTGAGACAAGGTCTCTTAATATAACTTGAACTCACTGATTTGGCTTCCTGCACAGCAAGTCCCAGGGATCTGCATGTCACTGTTTCTTTAGCATGAGGATTACATGTGCACATCATCATGCTAGGCTGCATTTTTTACTATTAATTAAATTTTTTTCATTTATTTTACATCCCAACCATAGCTTCCCATCCCCCCTCCTCCCATTCCCTTCTCCTTCCCCTCTGCCTACCCCCATCCACTCCTCCTCCACCTTTGCTCAGAAAGGGGCAGGCCTCCCATGGGTGCCAACAAAGCATGGCCTATCAAGTTGAGATAGGACTAAGCTCCTCTCCTTGTATTAAGGCTGGGGAAGGTATCCCAGCATTAGGAACGAGTTTCCAAAAGCCAGCCAAAATATTAGGGACAGCCCCTGCTCTCACTGCCAGGAGTCGCACAAGTAGACCGAGCTACACAATTATCACACATATGCAGAGGGCCTAGGCCTGTCCCACACAGACTCCCTAGCCATCAGTCTGTAGACTGTGAGCTCCCATCAGCCGGCCAGTTGCCTCTCTGTGTTCCCTTGTGATGACACTGACCCCTTTGGCTCATACAATCCTTCCTCCATTTTCTCAACAGGATTCCCTTGACTCAGCCCAGTGCTTGGCTGTGGATCTATGCATCTTCTTGCATCAGTTACTGGACAAAAGCTCTCCAATAACAATTGGGGTAGTAGCCAATCTGATTACAGGAGATGGCCAGTTCAGGCTACCTATCCACTGTTGCTAGGAGTCTTAGCTGGGGTTATCCTTGTGGATTTGTGGGAGTTTTCCTTGTATCAGGTTTCTACCTGACCTTGAAATGCCCCCTCATGAAATCATCTCTTTCATTAGTCTCCCCCTCCATCCACCCCTCAATGTGATCCCTCATGTTCCTAACCCTACCTGCCCCCAGTCTACCCAGGAGATCTCTTCCATTTCCCCTTCCCAAGGAACATCTAACTATTTTTATGTGGGCGTTAGACATTGAACTCAGGTTCTTGTGCTTAAGTGGCAAGCTCTTTACCAACTGAGCTATCTACTCAGGCCCCCATTTTTTCTTAAAAACAAGTGTAACCTTCTTTCCTCCTCCCTCCCTCCCTCCGTCCCTCCCTCCCTCCCTCCCTTCTTTCCAACAGGAGATGTAGCTTTGCTATTGAATTACACCGTTTTCTTCAGTGCTTTTGTTACATGCTGCTCCCATATGTGAAACATGGGTGATAACGAGGCAGATGATAGATTTGGTGGGGAAATTGTTTTGGTTACTCAATGATTGTCAGTCTGTAGTGATGTATAATCACAAAGAATATGCTTATAGACGATTGAAGGGAAGGAAAAGGAAGAAGAGAAAATCAATTTAGATATAATGGCTTAGCCTGCTAATTTACTGACTGACTTAATAGTTACTGTAAGTTCTTCTGCTACTCATACATCCTTTACAAAATGATTGACTTAGATAGCAAATTGCCCATGCAGTTAATTGCCATCCTTTTTCTAGCATACCAGTGTAATGCGCTCTGCATAAGCAGAGGAAGGTGAAGATCTAGAGACACGTCCGCAATGAGATTTGTGAATGAAAGGGGGCTTTGTGGTAGGAAATGCAGAGCAATACTTGGAAGAATGTCTGTACAATGTTCCCACTTTAGGAAGAAAAAAAATAGTGTTTCCTAATGAATTTTTAGAAATAAAAGCACAATTTTATACACTGACTATAATGCTTGAATGGATTTTCCCAACAATATAGGAGACACATTTTTGCGTGTATGTGTACACAATCTGGGTGTGTTGTGTGTGCAGGCATGTTTGTACATGTTCGTGTGTGTGAATGTGGATGTACACGTATGTATGGAGGTCAGAGGACACTTCACCTTGTCTGAGATAGGGTCTGCTTGTTGCTTGCCACTACATATGTCAGGCTAGCTGGCCTGCAAGCTTCAGGGACTCTCTTGGCTGCAAGTCTCATCTCTGTAGGAGCAGTGGTATTATAGAACCATTCTACCATGCCCAACTTTTATGTGGATTCTGGGGATTCAACTTCAGGTCCTCCTACTTGTATGGCAAGTGCCTTACACATGGATCCATCTCCCAGCCCCCAGAAGTATTTTGATAGCCAGGAAAACAATAGCAACTTTCTGTAGAGTCTCAGAATATGGTAGCTGTAATTTGCCAAGTGGTTTGCTCAAGATCTGTACATTGATGCAGGTTCTCCAAGTGCCTAACTCATCCCCAAAGAGGAACAGAAGCCTCTGGAGAATTTGGTTCATTTTCAATGAAAGAGATGTGAGTTTCGCTCCAGTACTGAGGAGCAGAAGTAAAACTTGGCTGTTTTGATGTGGGTGGGGTATTGCCTATGTAATGATCCCTTTTCTTAGCTCTCTGACAGACTACTGAATCCAGGAAGAAAACATCATATGAGTGAAAGTCTGTGTGGCCAATATTAATGAATACTAAGTCAGTCTTGCACTGCATAGAAATTGAAAATGCAATGGTTCTAGTTAAAATTGATTTCTTCCAGAAAATAAGAATTGGTTCCATCCCAAGAAGGACGTAATGGAGAAAATGGGCTGATTTACCAACTATATATTTAAGTGATAAATATACTTATCCATGAATTCTGATGCTGGCTGACATTTCATTATAATTGTCACTATTTTACTTAATTAGCATGACTTTAAGAGCAGTCTGGGTAGGAAACATGTGCCTTGGCTCAGATAAAGCACAGTTACCATCTTCCTAAACCAGCATGACTGCTTTTCAGCATCAGCTTCATTTTCCCCCTTTAGAATGTTTTTGAAAACAATAAGTAACTTAGGCTCAAGTGACAGAGAAAACTATGTTTGCTGTCCCGACCAGCTAGGGGATTCAGGTAAACCCACATGACACCAGATTGACCGTTTCAAAGTTTAAGATAGTTGTGTGTAGTACATCCATACTATAATGTGACCGTGACTTCTATTTAGTATTGAAAGTTTCATTACCAGGAAAAGAGACCCTACATGCACCCACTAAGTGGATATATATATATATATATATATATATATATATATATATATATATATATATATATATATATATATATATATATAAAATTGTCCTCCTTCCCTCTAACCTGTAGCAACTTGGATTATCTACTTTCAGTCTCTGAATTTACTGTGATTGTCTTGATCGTCAACTTGGATCACTGCAGAGACTAGAAGCAAGACTCTGTGTTCAACTGTAATGGCATTTTCCTAGATGAATTCAGGTGGTAAGACCCACTCTTACTTAACTTTTTGTTGCTATGAGAAAATCACCTGACATACACTTAAGGGAGGAAAGATTTGGCTAATGGTTCCACAAGGTTCAATCAGTATTTTCTCAGCCCTATGCTCTTGGCCAGAACATCAATGTGGTCAGTGCATGTGGCAGAGGACATCTGTTCATGTAATGATGGACCAGAAAACAGAGCAAGAGCTTACAAGGATGCCACTCTTAGTAATCTACTTCCTCTTTTTATGCTCCAGTTCTCAAAATTTCCAGAACCTCCCAAAATAGTGGTATTAGATAAGGTAAGACCTTTTAAAACATGTGAGTGTGGGGGACACTTCAAATTCAAACCATATTACCTTCCCTGAATGTACATAGCACCATCCACAGTCTCAGGACCTGGGTAGAATAAAAGATGGAACAGGAGAGAGCAAACTAGCACCAGAATATAAGGCACTCTGCTCTACCATGCCCACTCCTGTTGTGATAACATTGAAATCTATGTGTGGTGATATTTTAATTGTGCTGAAATGTGATTTTATTTGTATGCTAATAAATAAAGTTTGCCTAGAGATCAGAGGTCATTAGAGGAGAGCCAGGAATAGAAATTAATCCGATTAACGCCATTAATCCGATCACATGTCAGGCAGAGTCTCTGTGTGGTCAAGGACACAGCCAAGTGTGGTGACCCTTGAGTTTTTAATCTCAGTGTCAACCATAGAGACCAGGAGGTCTGTGTAGACAGGCAGTGATGAGGAGGTCATGTGGCTGGGCTTAGAGCCAATGAGAAGGTAGAACAGGAAAGCAATAAAATGATGCAAGACACACAGGAAGAAGGTCTCTCTCTCAGGGGAAGGACGACAGCTAGTGGTAAGCTGAAGGTAGTCGTGGCACTTACTCTGATCTCTTAGGATTTAACTCTGTATTTGGCTCTGTGTTTCTTATTTAATAAGACCGTTTAGAATTGTGTCTACATCTATGGCATGGCAAACCCAGGCAAACCTTTCCCCCTCGTCATTGTTGTTTGCTGTGTTTTTAATTTCATGTATTATGTCATAGCAACATCAATTCTAATTAATAGAGAATATACTCATTTCTTATAAGTGATTTTTTTTATAAATGAAATCATAAACATATGGTCATTTGTGTCTGTCATTTTTATGGAGCAAGGATCATACATTGCTTTCTATAGCTAATATATATATATACATATATAGTAAATATATATTTCTATGGCTAATATATATTTATTTCTACAGCTAATATTTTGTATATATAGTCATCTGCTGATAGAAATTTGAGTTCTTTCAAATCTTTGGCTATTAAGAACAGTGTTGGTATATGCAATATATGCAAGTATTTGCTTGAGTATGTGTTTACAATTATTTTGGGTATATATCTAGTAACTGAATTGCTGGGACAGTCATATGACAGTTTTATGTGTAAACTTTAGAGCTATATTGTCTTCCATTCCCTCCAGCCATACATGCACAATATGATACAATCTCTTCGTCTCCTCACTAACACTCTTCATTTTTTGTGTATTTTGTGATAATGAATGTGAGTTGCATTATGTAGGGATGGCTGATGTTGACTGTCTTTTCATGTGCTTGTTTGTTCCTTGTATGTCTGTTTCAGAAATGCCAATTCAAGGTCTTTGCCCATTTACAATGATTTGTCTTTTTGTTGTCAGATTGAAAGAATACTTTATATATTCTGAATCCCAAACCCTGACACAATGAGTAGTTTGTTAAATGTATTGGACTAGTTATAATGTCATACATTCTTATTAACAGAATGATAGTAATTTCCCCCTGGGAACTCTTGTTGAGACTCTTTAAAAGAGTGACATTTAGATCAGTGGCTTGGCCTTCTGGGCATTTAGGCCTGTGTAAAATGACAGTGTAGTATAAGTCTCACACTAACAAACACATGCCATGGTAGACAGGTTGAACTCCGTACCTACTGGTTCAGTTCAAACACAAATGATAATAAATTCTTTTGCCCTGGCTACAATGCAGTCTGTTTGGGGCGTGAACTGAATTGTGCTTATCAGAGAAGATTAGTGCAGTATAACAAGCTAGAAGAAAGGCATTTTTCCTCACTCACAAGAGAAATCAGTGTAGGAAACAGAAATGTCTAGCTTAGAGAAGAGAAAACTCAGGGGATATGATAGCTGTCCACAAATATTTTAAGGGCTGTCATGTGGAAGAGCAATTAGAATTGTTTTATAAGTTCCCAAGAGGTGAAACCAAGACCAATGAGTGGAAAAAAAAAAACTTTAGGGAGACAGATTTTCAATTCTGTAAAGGATAAGACATTCTAATCTTCAAGGTAATCCAAGGAGTGGGGCTGCCTAGCAGGAAGTAAACTTCTCATCCCTGGCAAAGGGATGCGCACCTCCTGAGTCAGGCAGAGAGGTTCAAATCCCAGTTTGCTGCACATACTAAGAGTGCCACCTGGATAAGACTTAACTATTTAAGTCCCGATTTGCTGATACTTAGGTGGAGCAAATAGGGTACCTAGTAGAGCTGTAGTAGTTAAATGTGCAGTTTGTAGTAGGTATGTATTTAGTGTACATGTAAATAAAATAAAATCAGTGGTTCTGTCTGAGTAACACTCTGATCTGAGTGGGAAATCCCCACCTGTTCACATTTTTTTTTTTTTTTGGTTTTTCGAGACAGGGTTTCTCTGTGCAGCTTTGCACCTTTCCTGGGACTCACTTGGTAGCCCAGGCTGGCCTCGAACTCACAGAGATCCGCCTGGCTCTGCCTCCCGAGTGCTGGGATTAAAGGCGTGCACCACCACCGCCTGGCTCCTGTTCACATTTTAGTGCTTGTTCTCCTAGTGCTGCTGTTAGCTTGTGGAATATTTAGGAAGTAGGCATGGCTGAAGGAGGTAGTTCACCAGTGAGAGGGCTTTTAAAGATTGAGCCAAGGCCCTGACTGTGATAATACTGTTCTTCATGCTCTCATTCTAACAAATGAATCAGCTGTATCTTCATTGTTATGCTGGATTGAAAACCTCTAAATCTGTGGGCAAAACTAAATCTTTCCTCCCTTAAGTTGTATCTGTCAGGTATTTTGGTTCCAGCAATTTGAAAGCAACTAATTTACTTCTGTTCCTCTTCATCTCCTTTCTACAACTTTTATCCATCTATCCTCACCTCATTCTTCCTTCTGTCTCTTCTCCTTTCTCTGGCTTAAAGTGTTTATGGTTAACTTTGCCTGTGCTGAAAATTCATATAGTGTGTCTCTTTCAATACCTTGAAGAAGGATGCCAGCACTGAAACAGGATGAGCAAAGCAGCTACTCTCTTGGTGGCCAGTTGTAAGGTACAAAAGCAAAAGTAGGGAAGCGGAGGGAGACACTTATAATAATATACCAGTGTGGTGGTTTGAATAGGTATGGTTCTCATAAACTCATGTGTGTGAATGCTTGGCTCACAGGGTGTGGCACTATTAAAAGTTGTGGCTTTGTTGGAGTAGGTGTGACCTTGATGGAGGAAGTATTTCACTTGTGGAGGCAGGCTTTGAGGTCTCATGTGTTCAAGCTAGGCCTAGTGACACAGTCTTCTATTGGTGAAATTATTAAGGCCACTCCACATAGTTAAAAGGGAGGTTTATTTTGTGGGGTAACTCACAAGTGAAGGAATAGGTTGCAGGGTCTGGGAAAGGTGTAGCGCAGTCCGGCGGTGTTCTCTGGAGAACTCTGCTCGGTCTGCCTTCAGCATCCTGGGTCCAGGAACCAAGAGAGCTGGCCCATCTGGATCTCGGGTCTTTAGGGTCCTCTCTTGGCCCCGCCTTGTAGGCGTGACAGTTACCAAAGCCTCAATGGGGGTTGGAACTTCCAGATCAAAGCTGGAATGACTACCCACTACAGTCTCCTTCTGTTGTTTGTAGATCAAGATGTAGAACTCTCAGCTCCTTCTCCAGCACTGTGTCCCGCCATGATGATAATGGACTAAACCTCTGAAACTGTATGCTACTCACAATTAAATGTTTTCCTTTATAAGAGTTGCCATGGTCATGATGTCTCTTCACAGCAATAGAAACCTTAACTAAGACAGAAGTTGGTACAAGGGACTAGGGTGTTGATATGATAGGCATGACCATGTTTTTGTTTGGAGGGATGTAGATTTTGGTACTTTGGATTAGGAAAGCAGTGGAATGCTTTAAGCAGAACTTAATGAGCCATACAAGTAGGACTATGGAACTGCAGTTCCAAGAGATCTGATACATCTGGCTTCTTTGGACACTCACATACGTACACCCATACTTAAAAATAACTTTTGTACCATAAAAATAGGAAGTTCCTTTAAAAGTTAATCAGAGAACTAATTCGTAGCCCTGAAATTCCACTTCTATTGTAAATGCCCTCCATAATTGAAGATAGGCATTTTAACAAATACTTTCTCGTTTAATTTCAAGAGCATTTTTCCCCCCTGGCACCAAAGTGATTTAATTATAGTTGATATAAAAATGTCCCTGTCAAATAGTTTACTTAAACACTTTTGGTTCAGATAAGGCCACTATATCTAAGATCTTGTTTCTATCAAAAGACCTCATAACTATCTAGTTCCCTACAGGTAAAATAGTAATATAAAGATTGATTTAGATAAGCATAAAGGTAATTATGTGCCCACTCATGAGTTAAAAGTATTATTTTAAGCTGTGTCATGATATAGGAATAGTTTATTACCATAAATAACACCAATTTTTATCTCTGTATATCATAAGAGATGAAATGTTGCTGTACAATAGTGATGCACACCTGTAATCCCTCCACTTGGGAGGCAGAGGCAGGCAAATCTCTATGTTCGAGGCCAGCCTGGTCTACAGAGAAAGTTCCAGAAGAGCCAGGATTGTTACACAGAGAAACCCTGTCTCAAGATAGAAGAAAAAAGAAAAGAGATGAAATGTTTAGGGATCAATGACATATGGGAGTATTTTTCACTAGTAGATGTGTCTAAAAGTCCAAGGAAATGACTTTGAAATTTTCCTATTAATATTTTGTTATTTATTATTGAAAATAGGTTTTTCCCATACTGTGGTGGTTTGAATAAAAATGGCCCACATAGGCCCACAGGGAGTGGCACTATTAGCAGGTGTGGTCTTCTGGAGTAGGTATGGCCCTGTTGGAGGAAGTGTGTCACTGGGGGCTGGGTTTTGAGGTCTTAGAAGCTCACAATTATCAAGTGTGTCACTGTCACTTCCTACTGCCTATAGATCCAGATGCATAACTCTCAGCTACCTCTCCAGCACCAGGTCTGCCTGCATGCTACCATGCTTCCCACCATGACAATAATGGACTAAACCTCTGAACTATAAGGTAGCCCCAGTTAAATATTTTCCATCATAAGAGTTGCTGTGCTCATGGTTTCTCTTCACAGCAATAAAACCCTAACGAAGAAACATATAATATATTCTGATCACAGCTTCCTCTCTCTCATCTCCTCCCAGATCCTCCCCCCTCCCACCCTTCCAAATGAATGCCTTCCTTATCTCTATTTTTAGAAAACAAACAGGCCCCCCCAAAAAAACCAAACAGAATTTTAAAAAAAGAAAGAAAATGCATAACAAACACACAACCCCCTCCCCCAAAAAACCACAAAATTAGAAACCATAATATATAAGCAAAAGACTAGTAAGGTAAAAATATCCAGACAAAGCATTATGAGACAAAAAATACCTTCAAAAATACCTTTGAGTTTATTTTAGTTGACCATCAACTGCTGAGCAAGCAGCCTGCCCTTAAGTGTGGTTTGTATACCAGTGAGGCTCTACTGAAGAAAACTAATTTTTCCTTCATAAGCACGTGTCAATTTGAAATAGTTTCTGGGTTAGGGATGGGAGCTCATGTCCACTTCTCCCTCTCAGTGCTGGGACCACCTCTGGCTTGGACCTATGCAGACCCTAGGCATGCTACCACTGTCTCTGCGAGTTCCTATTTTTGTCAGTCCTGTTATGTCTGGAACACTTTGTTTCCTTGGTGTCTTCCATCCTCACTGGTTCTTGCCATCTTTCTGCTTCCTCTTCCACAAATTTCTCTGAGCCCTCAGGGGAGGTCTTGATGGATACATTCCATTTGGTCTCTGTATTTACTTCAGTCTACTTTAGAAAGAAGCTTCTTTGATGATGGCTGAACAAGACACTGATCTATGAGTATAGCAGAATGTTGTTAGGAGTCATTATATTGCTACATTTCTTTAGCAGTTTAACAGCATTTGGTTTTCCCTTAGGTCCAAGGCCTAGCTAGTTCCAGATTCTTGGTCACTGGAGCAGTTGTTGGCCATGGGTTCCATCTCATGAAGTGGACCTTAAATCCAACCAGATAGTAGTTGGTTAATCCCACAAGCTTGCTTTCATTGTCTTTCTTCCTTCCTTCCTTTCTTCCTTCCTTCCTTCCTTCCTTCCTTCCTTCCTTCCTTCCTTCCTTCCTTCCTTTCTTTCTTTCTTTCTTTCTTTCTTTCTTTCTTTCTTTCTTTCTTTCTTTCATTTCCTCAACGTATCATGCAAGCAGGTAACCATTGTAGATCAAAGGGATTTACAGCTTGCTTGGCGTTTACCTTCTTCTTTGGCAGTATGCAGAGTACCTTCTAGTACCATGAACACTAATCAGTAGGAGTGAAGTCTCTAGGTGGACACCAGCTCAACTTCTCCATGTTCATAAGTATTATCTTTAGCAATAGGGCCTTACCTTCACTTTGTGGTGAACCATGGAAATAGCCCAGGCTATTTGGGGGTTTCATTGGGGCCTCTCTCATCAACAACTCAATTAGATGTAACCCATTCCTGGCACTGGAGGTTTCGCTTGGTAGTGAGAGATGTCTAGTTGGGGCTGTGTCTCTCTATTATTTGGTGATCCCATTTAGGTTTCTTTCATTTATGTATGTATGTATGTATGTATGTATGTATGTATGTATGTATATATACACACACACACACACACACACATATATATCAAGAAGCTTCTATTGTAGTAGGTTTCTATATGAACCCTCAGATAACCCTTAGTTTAAGCTGTCACTCCACATATTCCCTCCATTATTCCCTTCTCCCCTCTCCCTCTCTGTTTAATCCTCCTGTTCCAGTCTCTCCCTACCATCTCACCATAGCTATACATTCTATTTCCCCTTCCTTGGGAAATCCTTCCCTCCCCTAGTCCCTTACTTTATTTGTAACCTCTGTGGTTATACGGGTTACGGCATGCCTATGGAAGGCTAATACATACCATATTTATTTGTCTTTGATGGTCTGGGTTACCTCATTCAGGATGATTTTTTTTCTAGCTCTATTCATTTACCTGAGAATTTCATTATATCATTTCATTTTTTAACATTATGTAAATGTACCACAATTTCATTATCCATTCATCTGTTTGTGGACATCTAAGTTGTATTCTGTACCAGGCTTTTTCTTTTGGGCCATCAACCAGCTCCCAAATCATGACATGGATACTTAGTATTCGTTTTGAATGCTTAGCCTAGCTTAGGCTCGTTTCTGGCTAGCTCTTTGTTTCTGCCTAGCTCTTTTAACTTAAATTAACCTGTTTACCTTTTGCCTTAGAGCTTTTTACTTTTCTTTCCTTCTGTATATCTTACTTTCACTGATTCTTGTGTCTTTCTGGCAGTTACCTGTCTTCTGGCCCAGGGCATATCCCCTTCTTTCTCCTCATTCTCTTCTCCCTCTCTCCTTGAGCCTAGATTTCTCCTCCTGTTTATTCTCTCTGCCTATCTTTTCTCTGCCCAGCTATTGGTCATTCAGCTTTTTATTAGACCAATCAGGTGCCATAGGCAGGCAAGGTGAAACAAACACAACACATGTTTACATAATTTGGGCCATCAACCAGCTCCCAAATCATGACATGGATACTTAGTATTCGTTTTGAATGCTTGGCCTAGCTTAGGCTCGTTTCTGGCTAGCTCTTTGTTTCTGCCTAGCTCTTTTAACTCAAATTAACCTTACATTGCTAAACAAATGCAGCATAAACAAATGTAACACATTTTTGCCTAGTTAAAATAATATTCCACATCAGAATCTATTTTCTGGCTATTATGAATAGAGTAGCAATGAACATGGTTAAGCATCTCTGCAGTAGGATGAAGCCTCCTTTGGTATATGCCCAAGAGTGGTATAAGTGGATGTTGAGGTAGGTCTTTTCCCAGTTTCCTGAAGAACAATCACACTGATTTCCATAGCAGCTCTACAAGTTTGTACTCCCACTGGCAATGAACGAATAAGTGTTTTCCTTAACCCACATCCTTGCCAGCATGAGCTGTCATTTGTTTTATTGATTTTGGTCATTCTGACCGGTGTAGGATAAACTCTCAAAGTAGTTTTGATCATTAGGGATGTTGAACATTTCTTTAAGTGCTTCTCAGCCATATGAGTTTCCTCTTTTGATAATTATTTGTTTAGATGTATACCCCATTTTTAATTGGGTTATTTGTTTTCTTGATGTCCAGGTCTTTTAGTTCTTTATATATTTTAGATAGCCTTCATTCGAATGTGTAGTTGGTATTTTCCTATTCTGTAGACTGCTGATTTGTCTAAATGATGGTGTCTTTTGGTGTACAGAAGCTTCTCAGTTTCATGAGGTTTCATTTATTAATTGTTGATCTTAGTGCCCTTGCTATTGGTGTTCTGTTAAGGAAGTCTTCTTTTCCCATAAAAGGACTGAAATACAGATACCTGAAACAGCATGAGGGTCCATTGAAAGCATTATGCTAAGTGAGAGAAGTCAGCCACAGAAGATTAGATGTATGATGCATCTATACTAAATACCCTCAATTGGTAAATTAATAGACACAAGGACAGATTAGTGGATATCAGTGGCAGGGTAGGAAGAATGGAAAGTAACTGCTTAATAACCTTGTTTTTTTTGGGGGGGGCGGGATCATAAAATATTGAACTAGACTATGAATATAGTGTCTCTGAACTGTTCACTTAAAATGGTCAACTTTATCTTATGTGAATTTCACATGAATAAAAATTGTTGCAATAGAATGGATAATTATTAATTGAGGTAGTAAATCACAACACCACAGGCTGTAACTGTTTTAATGAATATAGTGACAGTGTATCCTGCCCCCCAGTTATTCTAATGTTATAGAAGATGCTTATATCAGGGTAAAACAGGTCTTACTTATGTGACATTTGCTCTACGAGATATTTGGAGTAAGTTTTAAATTATTTCAAAGTAAAAATGTGTAAGATTTGATGAAGAGGTAGAGATTAAATTTATAATCAGCCCGCCTTGCATACATGGGCCATGTGGTCAAAGTGAACATTAAGAGTGGCAGAATAAATTGAAATCACACTTTGTGCAAGGATACCATGGGAACTCCTCATCACTTCACAGATGCTCTTGTGAAAAAGCCTGTCACTTGGACCAATTAGGAGGAAACACTGAGCAATCCCAAATGAGGGCCAGTCCATGAAATAACTGGCCCACAATCTTTGTTAAGGTCAAGGTCAAGAAACAGAAAGTGACCCCAGGAAACCATGGGAGAATAACGAATCGTGAAAGCCAAATGCAATACCTCATTGTCCTGCAGTGGAGTCTTTTTCTATTAAAGTCATCAGAGTCTTTTGCTATCAAATCCATCATAGAGGCAACTGGCAAAAATAAAACAGGAATTTGGGGTGAGGTGGTAAGCCCGGGGAAAAATGTTATTTATACTGTACTCATCTTTTCTGTAAGTTTGAGGTTATTAAACACAAAGGAGCAAGAAACCTAAAGCTAATTTACTAAAGGTGTTATTCCCCATGAGAACCAGCAGTCGTGATGGAACCCCTGACTTAGGAGAATCACATTGCAGTGACTGTTTAGATAGTGTCTTTCTGGGAATGTTACCCTGGCCATCACTCTATACCAAGGAGCTCTGGGGGGTGGGGTGGGGGAAGCCTAAGGAAATATGACCTTTCAACCGTAGCTTTTGAGGGACAATTAGTGACTAGTGCTTACCACTGTTCCCTTAATTGCCTTCTCTGCCCATCAGTTGGTCAGTTTTGCTACACCTTGAGGACAGAGCTGGATAACAGCATTTAATTAATGTGTTGCCACAACTGCTACCTTGCTATTTTACTGGCAAATCCATCCATTTTAAAGGCCCCAAGTCTATTCAGAGTCAGCTCATTCTGTTTTTAATTGAGAAAGTGAGAGCTTGGAATCTTTTATTAGGATATGGGGTAAGAATGGGGGTCTTTAACTCAGAAAGGTAAAAGAACCTCATTTCTTAGCACAATGACGAGGGAGCATAAAACAGTCCAGAGCCACAACATGAAAGTAGTGTCTATCAAGTGTGCAGTTAGGCATTACCTAAATATAATAAACTGCAGGCACCAGCATCCACCCAGCAACACATGGCAAGATTACTCCCTTATCCTTTTATATTACAGTATGACAAAACCACTTTCAGAGAGAAATTGGGGCTTCTTCACAGCACTCCTGAAGTTATTACAAGCTTAGCCCCAGCCACGCGGGCTGCATTTCCAAACACCATCTCTTTAAAATAAAACTACATTAAAAACTCTACTGTTCTACTTGACAAACAGTCCGTGCAGTCAGTGGTGACATGTGTGGGTTCCACTTCCTATCCTTTTTTTTTGTACCCTTATTTCATCTCTCACACTGTATTAGGAGACTCTACAAGTGAGAGAGAAACCCCAGCAAGTAGCCCTCCTCCCCTCAGCAAACTACAGCATTTAAGAGGCTGGTGGAGTTGTTGACAAGAGGGCAAAAGGGCAAAAAAGAGTGGCTTCCAAGAAGTGTTATTCTAAACTTGAGTTGTTGTGCTGTCCTAGTGGTCTGTACTATAAGCTGTATAGTTTTATTTTGAATCAAATCTCTATTATTCAAAAACAATTTTGTGTGTGTGTGTGTGTGTGTGTGTGTGTGTGTTTATGGAGCATGGTACTGTGTTGCATAAAGACGTTTTTGTACAAATACATATTGCATTGGGAACAGATTCCTCCCCCCTTCCCCCCTCCCCCCTTCATCCCATTAGTCCCCTAGACTGTTTCCCTTCTACTTTCATGTCTTACATACACACAGGATTTTATATATCTACATAAACTGCAGAAAGCCCAAATGACCAATGCTCATTTAATCTGCTCAGATAAATAAAACTTGGTCCTTGAAGCTCACTCTTTGTGACATGGTATGTTATTTGCATTCTCTTTTCAACAGGGCAGTCTGCATTCTACAGCTAGGTCATTGTAATTCACTGAAGATTTAAAAAGAGAAAAAAAAATCAGTGAAAACAAGATAACATTGTCAGTCCAGAGAAGCAGACGCCAGGTTGAAGATAATATGGACAAGTGTCTGATTTCCTGATAAGGCCTTTATCGTAGAACGGGGATCTGCAGAGTACATCCCTCAGGCCAAATCCAGTCTTCTGTCTATTTCTATGTTTTTCCACTGTTTTGACATTTTTATGCTGTCTTAGAATGCCACTCTTTTTACCTGTTGTCTGTGGCTGCATTTGCTCCATAGTTAAATAGTTGCTGGCATAGACTCTCTGGTATACTAAACTTACACTATTTCCCATCTGGTCCTTTACAGAAAGAGTGTGGACCTATGTTCTAGAAACCTCTAGCAGATCACTTCTACCACCACTCTGGGCGTCCTGACTACTTACCTGTCTTTGATAGGTCTGGGCTATCTACCTTGCCTTCAGAGTCTCTTTTAGTAATCTGACCCCTCCCCTGGTTGGAAGGGATTGCTCATGTGACTGCCCCCACTTATCACAGCTAATAGAGCCCTGGGTGACAACCTGGTCCAATTGCCAACAGCAATTGACAAAGTAAACAGTGTTTTATCTGGTATCTATTGAGTTTGCCGACAAAGTTGCTATGCCTGTAAACCAAATAAATGTACAGTCTCGTATGTAGAGGGTGAAGGAGCCATAAACATTGCTGAGAAGAACATCTGCAGAAAGGAAATTGGATACCCTTACAGACACAGCATCAAGGGTTCAAAGAAAAAGAGAAGCACAGAATCAGGTACAATGTCTTAAATGGTTTCTGCTTCCTGTGTGGTATGGCTCGATTTCCTGTCACTAGAGGCCTGTGTGGTTTTTGTACTTCTTAGCTTAAAGCCTCTTTTGCCTAATTCAGTTGAGTGGGTTTATCAGTTTTATAAATAAGTGATGTTGGACAGAAATACCATGTCTTTGATATATGCTAATTAAAGGGGGGCTGGGAAGATGGCCCAGTGGGTAAGGTGCTTGTCACACAAGCACCTGAGTTCAGATCTCTGTACCCATGTAAAAAGCCAAGCACAGTAATGTGCTCTTGGAATCCCACCACTGGGAGGCAGAGTAGATGGGAGGTGCTCTAGAGCTTGCTGACCAGTCCTTTTTAGTGGAATTGATGAGCTCCAGGTTCAGGAAGAGACCTCATTTAAAGAAAATAAGATGGAAAGTGCTTGAGGAACACATTGGGTGTTTATTTATGGCCTCCACGTGTGCACAGACACACACACACACACACACACACACACACACACACACACACACACACGTATGTACGTATGTATATAAACAGGTACATATACATAAACTATACCAATACATATGTACACCAAAAATAAAAATAAAAACTACAAGAAATATTGCTTTGGGGCCACGGAGATGGCTTAGTGGGTAAAGGTGTTTGATGACCTGAGTCTTATTTCCAGAAGCCACGTGGTAGAAGGATAAAACTGACTCTGGCAAGTTGTTCTTTGATCTCCATATCCATGCCATGTGCACACCCACACACATGTGCACACACACAAACACACACAATGTAAAAATATTACTTCTTATTGGTAGACAAAATATTGTGTTATATTAACAATTATTTGTTTTATAAGTAATCCTTACACAAAACTGTCTTACAAGTAATTGATCCTAAAAAAACTTTATAATCAATTGCCCTAGATAAAGTACTATTTCTTGCAAATAAGTATCATTTTTATTATATGCTTACTGTGTGCAAACATAATCATGATGCCCAAAATATTATTGCAAAAGAAACAAAAGTCTCTGTGCTTGTGGAGCTCCTATTTTCTCTCTCTTTTTTTTTTTGGAGGGGGGTTAGCATTGAAAACAGGGTCTCACTATGTAGACTTGGCTGTCCTGGAACTCACTATGTAGACCAGGCTTACCTCAAACTCATAGAGATCCAGCTGCCTCCACCTCTCTGGTGCTGGGATTAAGGTGTGCACTACTATGCCTGGCTGTGAAGCATCTATTTTCATGTCCTGTGTACTTGGCTAAATTGCTTTCTTCTCTGTGTCGCGTCATTTTCACTTGTGAAGTGGTATTCACCTCATCTGGGAGGTGTGAAATGTACCTATCAGTATGAAGTGCATTAGCACCTGGAACGAAGCCTGGGGGTAGCGAAAGGTGGTAGTTCTTGTTGGGAAGGTTGTGATTAAGCTGCAGCCAGAAGGAGCCATGAGAAAGAGAGAAAGAAAAACACAGTACTGGGGGAAGAGCTGCAGACAGAGTCCTCCATAGCTTTTTATCGCCTTTGTAATCCACCAAGTTATTGTCATTCATTACGTTCACTCTCCTTCATGTTATTTGTCTTTTGAACCTTGTGCTCTATTTTAGACTTTTTTTTCTACTTGTTGCTTCCACTCAATCCATGAACAGAAAGAAACACAAAACTGACAGAAACCTTGTCCCTCTCTGACTGTGACTATGGGTAGTCATGGTGCATGGACTCAAAATATTCCCTTAGTGATTCTTTTACTTGTAGCTGAGTCAGCTTTTCATTACGGTAACAAAATAACTGAGGAATCAAATTAAAAGGAAGAAATTTTATTGTGGTTCACAGCTTCAGAGATTTCTAGACCACTATCAACTGGTTGTGTTGTAGATGAGGCTGAAGATCGCGTTGCAGCTGTGGGCTCAGGGGACTCAGCCTTGGGAAGACATACCAGTAAGCTAAAGAAGATGAGGTAGGAAGAACCATTTGAGACCAGCATGTGTTATACTTTGAAGTGGCGAAAGAGAGAGACAGAGACAGAGACAGAGAGAGGAAAAAAAGAGAACAATAAGAGAAGGAAGGGAGGGAGGGAAGGAGGAAGGAAGGAGGAAGGAAGGAAGGAAGGAAGGAAGGAAGGAAGGAAGGAAGGAGGGAAGGAAGGAAGGAAGGAAGGAAGGGAAAAAATTATAGTTCCCATTTTACAGAATGTACCAAAGGACTGCAGCCCAAAGTGCTCTGTGCAACAGCTGCACTGAAGGTGAATGGGAGGCCAGAGCAAATGAAAAGCAGTTTTCTTATCCAGGTCAAATAGGGCATGCCTGTAATATCAGTTGATCAGAAGGCTGAGGCAGGGTGATCTTTTGAGCCCATAGAGGTCCCAGAACAGCTAAGGCAACATAGCAAGATCCTGTCTCACAAAATAAAACAATGACTTGACTCCCCTCCCTATAGAGAATTAATCTGCCAAAGTTTAGGAGCTATTGACTTGAAAGACAACCCAAAGATCCTTTTCTTTTAAGCTTTAGCCCTTTGAAAAATGGAAATAGTTCTAGAAAAGAAAACATATTAAGATGTAAAATTAATGAGTATTATATCATTTATAACCAACATTATCCAATACCAGGGCTCACAGAAGGCCTGAGTGTAACAGAGAGAAGGATGCAATCAGGAAGGCAGTGGTTTGTAATGAGATCAGGCACATTCAGAGAGGTACCATAGCATTGGCTTCTGGTAGAGATATCACAAAGGCAAACGGGGACAGAAGGCTATATGCTGTATTTTCGCCATGTCTGTTCAGCACACTGTGTTATGTTTAAAGCTCTTGGGTATGTGGTGTCGATTCATCAGAAATTGCACTTGCTGACAGGTAGCCACACAGCTAAGGATGACTGTAAAGGGGCTTTTCTATTAAGAGCTGGGCTAGCTGGTCCTTGGCAGCAATCCAACTCATCTGTAAGTGACAGAAGGCCTGCAACCCTTTATCCTCCTCTTTTGCATGGAGTAAAGCTCAAAGCTCTCCTTCACTGGACAGAAAGGTGACTATTACAGGGGGAGAAAAACTATCATTGTTCCTATCTGTGCTTTTGCTGAATTAAACAAAAATCATTAGGTTTGTGGGGAGCAAGCTTCTTTTCTTGTTAAATACTATAAAGCCAAGCCTTGTGGGCAGCTCTGGCTGATTATCAGGATTTTCCAATTGACTCTTCTACTTCGTAGAAGGAACTTAATTCCGTATCTAATTTTAATCTGCATCCTATGGTCAGGCGTGTTGTGTTAAAGCATTTGTTAACATTTAAAGAGGGGGAGCTGATTATATTGATCCTTCTTGTGTAAATTGGCCAGGGTGATCAATTTTGGGTTGTAAACTTTTGATGTTTAAATGCATTACCTTAATACTATTTAAGCACAGTCAATTGTCAACCTCATTAACCCGTAGTGTACGGTCAGAATTTGGATGCAGTTCAACATTTCCAGCATGCTGACATGGGGAGGGGAGTTTGGCAATTTGCAAGAAGAATGACACCTGCTATCCTCTTACAAGCTATTTCAGGGGTGTCCTGGCGAAATCGGAACTCAGGAGGTCTTGGGCATAGTTGTAGACTGCGTTGCTGGGGTCCCTCTTCTCCTTCCTCATGGCATCTTGACCACCATCCTCAAAGAATAGCTAGATTAGTGTGGTGTTAGCAGGTAGGGAAGTTCACAGGCAGGTTAAAGAGGCTTAATGGTGACATCTGCTGTTGCTAATCAACAAGAGATACAGGCAAAAGGCTGTGAAGCCATTGACACAAAGAAGCTAAGTGCCACCATTATTTCCCCAGCCAGGGAGATGTTTCACAGACACAGGGCTGCTTTGATTTCTTAGCAACAAAACCGTCAGCAAATACTAATCTTTCAAAGAAGCTTCTCTGCTCTTTGCCCAGGCCATAGACTCTTTCTGTAAGAGAAGGATTTGGTTAAATGGTGTATCTGTTACGATTAGGTACAGCTGGATATGGAAGAAATCCAAATCACCAGCAGGTTAAACACCTAAAGTATAGTCCTCTCACACAAGAAATCTAGAAGGTTACAATCCAGGCATGACTTGACAATTCTTTGTAGTTGCCAGGGACACTAGCATCATCCTATCCAGGATATTTCCATTACTTATGACCCATGATAATTACTTCAACTCTAGCATCATTTTCCTTTGAGGATACTTCACACATTACAGGTGACACTTATACAGGTTGTTGGTTGTTTTCTTCTACTCTTTTGCTCTTTGCTCTTTTAGGGGGCCTACCACCCAGCTTCTGAATAAATCACACACGAAAGCTTATTTTTAATTTTAAATGCCCAGCCATAGCTTGGCTTATTTCTAGCCAGCTTTTCTTAATTTTAAATTATCCCATCTACCTTTTGCCTCTGGTTTGCTTATAACATTCTCTTACTTCAATATGTCTTACTTTCACTCTTAATCTGTGGCTGGCTGTGTGGCTGTGTGGCTGTGTGGCTGTGTGGCTGTGTGGCTGTGTGGCTGTGTGGCTGCGTGGCTGGGTGGCTGGGTGGCTGGGTGGCTGGCCCCTTGTGTCCTCCTTTCCTTGTTCTCTTCCTCCTTTCTTCCTTCTCCTCCCAGATTTCTCCTTCTATTTATTCTCTCTGCCTGCCAGTCCTGCCTATCCTTTCTCCTGCCTTGCTATTGGCTGTTCAGCTCTTTATTAAACTATCAGACATTTTAAACAGGCAAAGTAACAGAGCTTCACAGAGTTAAACAAATGCAACCTAAAAGAATGCAACACATCTTTGCATCATTAAGCAAATGTTCCACAGCATAAACAAATGTAACACACCTTAAAATAATATTCTACAACATATATATCAGTAGTAGAACTTAGCCATATGACCACACTGAGGGAGAAAGGACCCTGGGAAATATGCTAGTATGCATGAACTTCAATAAGACTCAAGGTTCTATTGGAAATGCAGAGAACAGGCACTGTAGGTCAAAAGGCTATCATTGTACCCAAGTGCTATGCTTGAGGTGAGGAGAAGATAACTGGATCAGGCTTTTGTAGTTCACAACTGCAATCATGTATCAATATTTCTCTGTTCCCCCATGTCTTAGTCTACCAAAAATTTTTCTGACAGCCTACACAAAATTGAAAATCACCAAGAAAAGACCTGAAAGGAAAGAGAGAGGCATATATAACATCTCTGGCTCTCCCCTGAATGGTTTCAAAGCATTTATTTTCATTTGTTCAATGCACAGGGTTCAATGTGAGCATCAGTTCTGGCTCCCTTTATTCTGTAAACAGAGAATGTGACCTTTCATTGAATGCATACTAGCTGAGCTGCTAATGTTTTGAAACAAAGACAACTTATTTATGATTTTTGGATACTTCAAAAGGCTTCTCCCTTGCTATCCTAGCTACCATCCCAGATATTCCTCATTGTTCATTAGGAATCTCATAGAAATGTGAAGATCATGTGCTCAGGATCAATGCCCAATGTCCACATCAGTGGGTTCCCATGGGATGAAAGATAGCCATTCCCTCAGGAAATCTATATAATGACCAGAGAATTCCCATTTGTTTGGGAAGGTTTGCTGAACCTATCTTTAGAAATGGAGAAAATTCCAATAAGGATGATTCTCAACCTGAGGATGAGCTGTGCTTAATGATTCATTCCAGACAGGCTTTGCACAGCTCTCTATTTTATGCTTCTTGGCTGTGTCTTTGACTGCCCATCTATGTGTGCTGAGGGAATGCAAATATAAGTTTAACAGGAGCCCAAGGAAAATATAATTGAGAAGGTAACTTTCCCCCAAATAATATACAAGGTAAAATGGAAATGTTTTAAAAATTATTGGTGTCACATTCATTGATGTGGATAATCACGAAATGACTCTACAGTAAAGCCTCATTATTTTGGGCTCCAGTAATTCAGAATTTGTGATTAAATTTCTGCCCAGTTCCTGTTCAAATTACCATTACACTATCTGTGAATGAATGGTTAGCTAAGCAAAGTAATAGTGTAAACAAGATTGCAAAGGGGCATGTTTAACTGAGGAAGGATAGATCTCTTTTTAAAGGCTTTGACACATTAATTATTTGCATGCAAATGAGCACTGCTCATTACAAATAAGACTTATCTAGTCATTAAAAGTCTTCAGACAGGACTTCAAGTGGAAGCTTTCTCCTTCCAGTTTGTTACTGTGGATTATTGAAAATAATTTAATTATATATGATATTTAAAAATGTATAGCTTAGGCCCTTGACAAACTGTGACTAAACTTGCCCTCACTTGACCTATGTCACTGAAGTTTCCCTGTGTGCCTGGAGATCTACTTAGCTCTCCACGAACCCATTTATAGAGTAGAGCATTTCTGCCAATGAGCCAACCAGCCCTGCCCATACCAAAAATGCATTCAGGAAAAGCTCAATGGAAGTGCCAGTCAGATAGTCCAGTTTGATTCTAGTCCAATTATATTGCTATAGTCAATGGTCTTAAAAGTATTAAATGGCACTAAAAGGCTTTCTGTTTGTGTCTTTGTTTCCATAGTTCTGTTCGTCTTAGTAACTGTAGTCACTAGGTATGTTTCAAACAACTAAACAATAATAGTGTTTATAGTACACTTAGTGTCAATGGCCTTCTGGTAAAGTGGTTCATATAATCCAGTTAATTGCTT
This sequence comes from Peromyscus californicus insignis, assembly GCF_007827085.1. Taxonomy (NCBI): domain Eukaryota; kingdom Metazoa; phylum Chordata; class Mammalia; order Rodentia; family Cricetidae; genus Peromyscus; species Peromyscus californicus. Next base: position 80,393,956 of record NW_026294391.1, on the reverse strand, counting down.
TATTTTAAAAGTCCAAGACTTACTCTCCTGGCTTACCAAATAGACTTAAGGAAATCAATATTTCATTTTGGTTAAGAGCACATGATAATATGGTCCAGACCCCAGTATATTCACTTTTACCTTGAGTATTCCTGAATTCAGTTTCCTCAGTTACAAAAAGAAACATATACTTCTGACCTCAGAGAGTGGTCAGCAAAGTACCTGAGAAATATTATTGTCATTACAGTGTTCGTTAATACTAGTGATACTATTTGATGAATGCATGTAGCAAGAAAACAAAGCTAAACAAGTTTTCAAAGGAAAGCCACATTGTTCACAAGCAGCTGCAAGTTAGGGCAGCCAGGCTCCTCTGTCATTGGCCTTCAGCAACCGGCACAGTGTTTAAACCCAGTTACCCTTTTTTATGCATTGACACTATTTGAAAACCTATTATGAACTGTGTGTGAGTGTAACTGAAAAGGTCACTGTGGGATCAATAGCACCTTCCAAAGTAAGCACATGTGAAATCTGCCCCCTGATTAGTGAATGTGGCTACTATCCAAATTGCCTGCCACCTAGACTCTCCATATGCCACAACATATTGTGCACACATAAGAAATTCCCAGGCTTGGGGCATTTCATGGTTTTAAAGACATTCTCATAGATCACATAAAAGCCAGGAAAATGCACAGCAACAGTGTAATAGAAACGAATATGAAAAGAGGTAACACTAGCTAGAGTCGGCCAGCAAGGCACATTTGTGTCTCTTGCAGAGGGCAAGTCTTTCAAAAAGTGCTGGTTTTATTCCTTGTTGACAATTTAATCTGAAGTCATTGAATCAACTTCAACCGTGTCTCTCTTTTCAGAAGTAGCCATTTTCTTACTGCCTATGGGATATAGCACAGTTTTATGGCAGAAGTTAAAAGAATGACATAGCTCTTACTCAGACCCTAACCATACAGAGTTAGGATTTGCTAAATGACAATGGGAGTATAACTGGAAACCACCTTACCAGTCCATCTATATATAAGTTGTTAGAGATATCATAAGGGATTGAGGAAAACAATAAAGAATTAACCTTTGGAGATGAGGTGACATGAAAGTTATGTTTTATTTTGTTTTTTAAAAAATGGGGTGGGGGCAGTTCTGGGGATCCAACCCGGGACCTCATAAATACTAAGCAGTCTCTGTATCACTGAGCTACATTGTGCATCCCTTAGAGTTATGCTTCTATGGGTACCATTTCCACTCTCCTGCATTGTGTTGAGTGTTTTCTTGAGTAGTGGAGAAAGAAGCAGTTGTGACAGGAAACAGGGTCATTGTACCTAACTCTGGGCATATTAAAGATAAGTAACTAGAAATAAATAGCCCCTATCTTCTATGTTGCAACTGGGAAAATAAAATTTAACAAACGTTGACTATCGAATAAAGCAAGTACTACTGAGGCTTTGCTTTGGTGAAGATCCCACTCTGGTTTGCTTTCTCATGCTCCCTCTCATAGCTACTACCTACTCCTTCAGATCTAGAAACCCTGTATCTGGCCTTTAGTTTTACAGTTTATTTAGTGGCAATCAAAGGAGTTTTTAAAATGCCATTTTAGGGTCTGAAGAGATATCTCAATAGTTAAGAGCACTTGTTGCTCTTGCAGAGGGCATAGGTTCCATTCAAAGCACCCACATATAGGCTCACAATCACCTGTAACTCTAAGTCCAGGGGATTCAATGCCCTCTTTTGGTCTCTGAAGGTATCTGCACACATGAGGTGTGCATAAATTTGTAGTAGAAGCAAACAATCAAACACATAAAATAGGCCTTTTTAAAATGCCATTTTAATTTCCTTTTTTGTATATGTCCACATGTTTATGGAATGTTTCTGACCCCTTAATGATATGTCAAAGTCATTTCACTTTCAGCTGACAAATTTAGTCATATTGAGGTAAGAAAAGTTAGTTACAAAAAATTTAAGGGTCTATCTCAGTAAATTGTGAAGTCTGAGCACGGGTATACGGAGGGGCATCCCCACTTATCCAAGAAGGTCATGCTATCACTAGAGGAAGTCTACCCATGGGACTCTAAGTCCCTCCATTAATGATAGTGGTTAGATAACAGTGATTGCCCTTTTTACTGATGCATTCTTAAGACTATTAAGTTAGTGAATTTTAAAGAAGGTTAAAGAAATGCTAAGTAGTAGTAGTATAGACAAATTTACTTAAAGTAATGAATAATGGAATCTGTGTTTCATTTATCATTTCTGGCAAAGGAAGTATATCAGAGGAACCCAGTCATTTTTTTCAGCTTCCATGGCATATTTGCAATTCAGAAATAATTCTTTTGGTTTTTTATGCCTGCCTGCCCAATTTATCATTGACTGTTGAGATTGGTGCCTGCTTGTTGAGTTTATGTTCATTCTCAGCAGTTTGTTGAGAACTACTAGTAAATAAATGCATACCTTGATGAAATAGTGTAGACAAGAAAGCAGGTTGTGGATCAGACACAGGAATAAATGTAAGTACAGGCTGGAAAGGCAATTAGGTCTGCGGTATTTTAGACAAGAAATGGCCCCCATCAGCTCATGTATTTGAATGCTTGATCCCTTGTTAGTGGAATTATTTGGGAAAGATTAGGAGATTTGGCTTTGTTGGAGGAAGTTTTGAGGTCACAAAAGTCCATGCCATTCCCAATTAGCTCTCTCTCTATCTTGTGCTTGTGGATCAGGATGTAAGCTGTCATGATGTCCCTGCGTCATACCTGCCAGTCTGCTGTCATGCTCCCCACCATGATGGCCATGGACTAACCCTCTGGAATCGTAAGCCCAATAAACTCTTTCTTCTCTAAGTTGCCTTGATCATGGTGTCTTATCACAACAGTAGAAAAGTAACCAAGACAGGGTCCAAAATAAGAATTCCTGGGTTTGAATAAGGGGTAATTAAATATTTGTCTTACTTTTCAAAAGATACACTTAGCCTTCTACTTGTATGTTGATGTTGAAGGCTCTGGAACATATGCACTGATCATAACTCACCTTTTGTTTTTCCCATTAGGTAGATCCAATTGAGGGAAAATGCATTCTTCACTCTTGAATGTTGTAACTAGGTGGTTGTACTGCCGAATAATGAAGCATTTCTAAGTAAGGAGATAGCTCAGCATCACAAAGTCTTGTTTAAAATACGTTGGCTTATGAGAGTTCAGGTTGGGTCTGTCTGCTAGTTTTTAACCAGTGTCACTCCTCTACCTTAAAATATATGTATATTTTATATGTGTGTACAAATATCTGTGTGTGTAAATGCTGAAGGACAAAAATAGTTATAAAATATTTAAAAGGCAGTTATAAAATATGCACAAATAATGGTACAACAAGCATGTGTTTCTATTACTACTCAATTTAAATTGTCAGCTATTACTATTAACTTCCAAGTCACCTGATTGCCCTTCTCGGATCCCATCTGTCTCCCTCAGAAGTTATTACTACTTTGAATCACATGTTTGTCATTCTCTGTACTTCTTCATAGTTTTCTTGCATGTATTTCTATTTCTATATAACACTTTTCCTAGTTTTATATAATTTCAATGTTAATTTATTTTAAAAGAATAAGTATCAGCCAGATGGTGGTGGTGCACACCTTTTGTAGGGAAAAGGGGCTGGCTAGAGAAACTCACCCTGACCCTGGAGCCCGGTGTAGATGTATCCAACCTTCTTATTAAATAATAAACACAGAACCAATGCAAAGAAGAAAGCCAAGAGGTCAGAGCTAAGAGCTAAAACCTTACCCTTCCTCCTGCAGTGGTCCTACCTCTCCGAACCAGAGCTACCCCTGTGTTAAAGTCTTTATATAGAGTTCCTGTCCTGCCTTCTCATTGGTTGTAAACCCAACCACATGACCGCCTCCTCACGGCCTGTCTGTATAGGCCTCCAGGTTTTCCATGATTAGTATTAAGATTAAAGGCATGTGTATCCAATAATGGCTGTATCCCTGAACACACAGAGACTTACCCAGCTCTGCCTACCAAGTGCTGGAATTACAAGCGTAAGCTACCACTGCCCTGCTTTCCTATGGCTTGCTAATAGCTCTGACCCCCGGGCAACTTTATTTATTAACATACAAATAACATTTTAATACAAATAAAATATCACCATAGCCCGGAATTAGGGAAGGATGGCTCAGATAAAGCCAATGAGAGAAACACAGTTTAACTCAGATCAGAGCCATCTCTGCCCCTGTCCAACTGACTTGTGAAAACAACCAATCACAGAGCAGGACAGTAGAATCCTGGCCCTAGGGCCCAGGACCATGGAAAGAAACATAGCCTGTGTTTGGGACCTGAGCCAGAGAAGTGAACACTTTATCCCCAAACCCAGAACCCAGGAAATATGCCCTGACTCTGAGACTAGTACCAAAATAACACTCTTGGCCCCTAGAATCAGAGTCAGTGAAAGAAATGTGCCCTGGCCTTAGAGGTAGTGTCAAAAAGCCAAGAAAGGCCAGTGAAAGAAACATAGTTTGGCTCTGAAATCAGGGCCATCTCTGCCCTTTGCTCACAAAACTGGCCAATCCCTGGGCAGAAAATAAACTAACCAATCACAGTTGACTCCGCCCCCTAGACATCCTATATAAACCGCCCTGTTCAGTCAGTTGAGAGCTGTTCTCTCCACCCTGGTAGAGGCAGCTACTCTCCTGGACTCCTCCTTCCCAAATAAACCTCTTTCTCAAAAGAGTATTGGGTGAAGACCTTCATTGACAGCTGAACAGAAGAACCTTGCTGGGACATCCCATAGTGGACTGAACAAGGGGGAGCTGAACAGAAGAACCTTGCTGGGACGTCCCATAGTGGACTGAGCGAGAAAGAGCTGGTAACACTGAGCCAGAGATTGTGGCTCTCCAGGAGAGGAGCAGGATTGCTGTGTCCTGCGGGGAAACCATCCCCCATCATACCATCATATCAGGTATATCCTGACCTTCCCGAAGAGTCAGGATACCCTTCCTTGCTGAAGCAGTTCCAGGCCTGACTCTCCCGAGAAGTCAGAAAACCTTCCTTTCCAAGGTTGGGCTGTTTCTTTGCAGTCTCAGCCATCAGAGTTGTGCTAAACAGCTCCAGGTGTCCGGGACACCTTCAGGGCAGAGCTCTTGTCCTAAGTAGCTCTGAGGTGTCCAGGATACCTTGCCCTCTAGGGCTGAACTGTCTCCAGTTCAGCCATCACAGCTGTGCTAAACAGCTTCAGGTATCCGGGACACCTTCAGGGCAGAGCTCTTGTTCTGAGTAGCTCTGAGGTGTCCAGGATACCTCGCCCTCTAGGGCTGAACTGTCTCCAGTTCAACCATCACTGCTGTGCTAAACAGCTTCAGGTGTCCGGGACACCTTCAGGGCAGAGCTCTTGTTCTGAGTAGCTCTGAGGTGTCCAGGATACCTCGCCCTCTAGGGCTGAACTGTCTTCTCGCAGTTTCAGCCATCAATTTACTAACATTTTGGTGCCGAAAACCCAAGACACCAAACCCAGAGTTTTTGCAGTTTACTAACATTTGGTGCTGAAACCCGGGACACCAATCCCAGAGCTTTTGCAGTTTACTTACACCTTTAATTCCAGGACTTGGGAGGCAGAGGCTCTGTGAATTTGAAGCCAGCCTGCTCTACAGAGTGAGTTCCAGGACAGACTCCAAAAGCTACACAGAGAAACCCTGTCTTGAAAAAAAAAAGAATAAATATGTTCTTTTCCCACTTTTTTCCCCATAGAACATTCTAAGAATCACCTATGTAGTTTTGTGAAACTTCATTTTTCACTTCTGTGTAGTATAAATTATTAATGGATATTTGGTTTATCGTAGTTTGAGAATATTGAGAATATCAATGACAGCAGCTATAAACATTCTTGCACAGCTCCTGTGGTGTGTTTTACCCTCTTTCCAATCATTTTATTTCAGTTCTTGATGATTTATAGACTATATGTATATATACAAATCTAGATTACTAATCCATTATATATATATATATATATATATATATATATATATATATATATATATATATATATATTGTGGATATGTCTTCTCAATTATCATTTGTTACAGTTCTTCAGTTCTTCAGGCTAGGAAGTCCAAAATCAAAGGGTCACTTTTGTTTTGTTTTGAAACAGGGTCTCACTCTGTAGCCCTGGCTGACTTGAAACTCACTATGTAGACCAGACTAGTCTCAAAGCCACAGAGATCCCACCTACCTCTGCCTCTTGAGTGCTGGGATTAAAGGCATGTGCTCCCATGTCCATTGTTACATTAAAACATGACAAAAGGTGTCATATGAGTGGGGCAAGTTCATTGTTGATGAAGACCCCACTCTTGGAATAATGAACACACTCTCATGAAAATAAAATCAATGCATCCAAGATGACAAAGCCAAATCACTCTTTTTTCCCTTCCTTGTCTTTCTCTCTTCCCTCACTTGTTTCCCTTTAAAGTTTTATTTATTCATTATGTATAAGATGTTCTATTGGCATGTATGTTTGCACACCAGAAGAGGGCACCGGATCTCATTATAGATGGTTAGATAATGTGGTTGGCTGAGAATTGAACTCAAAACCTTTGGAAGAGCAGCCAGTGCTTTTAACCTCTGAGCCATCTCTCTAGCCCCTACCAAATCACTCTTAAAGGCCTCAGGATTTAGCCCTGATACTTTCAGGGTTAAGTTTCCAACGTGTGAATTTTAGGGTGCACATTCAAACCTCAGCACTTGGAGTTGCATTTCAAACAACCTTTTAGCTGCAGCTTATGCTTTCTAGTTCTTATTCTTTCTACTTCTGACTTTGGGTAACACACATATTTTCCTGTAAATGCCTTTGAAAATTGGCCTTTCCATTTTACATTTGTCTTTAGTCCATTGATGAGGATATTTAATATAGAAGATAGAATTATATCTATGTTATCTCAGCCTCAAACCTAGTGAACAATAGCAAAAGTTTATTATCTCTCATGACTTTGGTGTTTGGTAAGGTCATCACATATATTCTCATTTAAGGCCTACAGTTACTGTGAGATGGTAAATAAGTTTGCAGACATCTGAATGTTTGTACATTTATGCATCTTAGGCCTGGACTAGACTCATGCCCCTTTCTTCATATGTCATCTCCATCTAACTACCTGTTTTACTACAGAATGGTGATCTCACAGTAGTCAGATGTCTTACTTGATGTCTAGGCTACCCCAGGGCAAACTTTCCATGAAACAGAAAGTGGAGGCTACCTGTTTTTAAAGATCCAAGACCAGCGATTAGCACATATCTTACTCTGATACATTTTGTTTTTCCAAAAAGACTCATCATCTACCCAATTTTAGGATGAGAGTCAATGAACCCTACCTCTTATTGAGACAGTTTCAAAGAGTTGAAATTATCTTTAATCAACCACAGAATCCAAAATTATCATTTACTGTATGGATAAACTATTTACCATTATAATCTATATAGGGTCACTTTCCATCATTTCAATTTTTCGGGGGAGATTTCTGCGTGTATCCAACAGTAAGTTCAAAGAGAGACATTTTTCTCTATGATCCTTTAGTGTGTGAAAGGGGTGTGTCCTTCTGATTTCACTCTTACACTGGAGACCTAGCTTTAGGAGATCCAGCTTTACTTGAGAGTAGTCTTATATTCAATTTGCCATCTTGTTGGCCAAGGTCTTTAGCTCGCCTTTCCCATACTCACAGGGTTATAAAAATCAAAACAAAATCAATCTGTCCCCCCCCTCAAACCCAACAAAATCCAGACTTCCCAAACAAAAACTACTGCCCTGACATTTGCAGAATGGTGGATACCCTCAAGATAAAATTGAGCTTTCTTCTCTGGGGCTGTTGCTTTCATTTTTGTTTCTTCCTTTCTTCCCAAGGCACTTATTCATTAAGTCCACATACAGACACTGCACTTACAACATTGTTCAGCAAAATCAGAATGGAAAGCACTAGTATTTTGAAAATGAGAGTGGATGAAGGATGGGAGTGAGTAACCATAGGAATAGAGAAATCAGTGGAAATTGTCATGGCATCTTTCCCATTGCAGGGCCCAGATTCTCTTTGCTTTGTTATGAGATTTGCACCACTGTGTTTAGAAAAAGTGAGATTTCCATAGTTTAGGGACGAAGAGCATACTCAGCTCTTTAGGAAGACAGCTGAAACACAATGAGCCATTACTCTCTAGATTGGGTTCGATGCTGTTTTCTGCTAATCACTTAATACTTTAATGAAGCATTTCTGTAAGTGCATCATCCTGGCCAGGTAAATACAGAGATTTCAGTTTGAGAAAGAGAAGACTAAAAGGCCATTCATAACAAGTTGAAAATACGATGATTTATATTGTATTTATGTTTGTTTTATGTTTTTTTTAATTTTGAAGACATTTTTCCTAAAAAGAAAACTATTGATTGTATGTTTCAAAGAAGATTTTATCAACAAGTAATATTTAAAATACAACTCTGTGCCTTATGCCATGCATAAGTCTGGGATGAGATAATATAGTAAGTAGTCAGAAGCAAACTCCCTGAAGTCATTTCCCATCTCTGCCATTTCCTAGGTATATAATTATCATCAACTTTATTTAGCTGATCTGCAAATGGATATAAATGAGTATTATGTGAGATAACACATGTCAATGATAACTTAGCTTGTCTGCCTGGCACTCACACACATAAATGTTAGCTGCTTTTGTTGCTCTTATAATAGTTATAATATTGTGAAATGAGACACAGCAATGATAGATAGGGTAAGATGAGGGATATTTAGTGAATGCATTCTATAATAATTACTGGGGAAAAAACTCAGTAGCTTATTTTTTTTACATATTACAAAGACTTTTTAAAACAACTGTACCAAATGACTATGGCAAACTCCATGCATCTTTCAATATACACCACAAGAAGCCCTTCACCTCTTAAAGAAAATGGTCCAGTCTTCTGTGAACAGTGTTTGTGAACAAGAAACATTTCCAAGTTTTCTTTGAAATATGTTTTTATTCCACTTAACATTGAACAGCAACAGTCACAGTAAGGCAAAGCCATAGGAATAACAGTGACTCCAATATGTTTATCAGTTTGTGGTATTACTTATTCAATCAAGAAAATGTTTTATCAGAGTGCCATTGTAGATACAGTTTTATTTATTAATGAACACAGAGCCTCCATAATTTGGAGGTAATGGTCAAACAATTACCTATTGCCTTTGAACTGAAAAAAAAAAAAAGAAGAAGAAAGCCATTTAATTGCTAGTAATTTTTCCTCATTATCTAAAAGGTCTTCCTTACTGCTCAGTACAATAATAATAACAGCCAGATAAAACAGTGATTTGGCACTCAATAACTCATTTCCCTTCTTAATAGCCAAACTATCAGTCCCAAATGGCTTCGTATAGTATGTGTGTTGTCTGGCCGAGAAGAATATATTTTCAATGTTTTTAAAGAATTTAACGAGGTTCTTGCAAAGAGTTTAGCTCATTGCTTCTTTTTACTAATGTAGTCCAATAGACAATCATAAAAAGATTCTGCAACTCATATACCCCTTCCACTGGCCTTTCTCCCCATTTCTACACATAAACACACCCATGTACACAATCTCCTTACTGTATTCTTGGAAATGTCTTTCTGTAATGAAAGATTTGGGTAAATAAATCTGTCTCTCTGGGTGAAAGTGAAAGAGGAGCATACACCGTGCATTAATCATGTTCTGTGGTTTGCCTCCCACCTCCCACAGTGCAACTCACAGAGGGTGAACGTGGGTCTAAATGAGAAATCTGGGCTAGCAGGAAGGTCACACATTTTCTGGCCACTTCCTTGTAAATGAAATCCAAGTAATTTATTCGCGATTCTATCTATTTCAGTCATGCAGAGACAGAATGAAGAAAATGTACTTTTGAACAGTGATATGGGGGAAGCAGAAATTGTTGGGCTTTGCTCCCAGCTTTACTGTCAACTGCTTCTATAGTCTTGGTGCATACCAGAAGGCACTCCAAGGATTAATTAGCTTCTTAAATGCTTTGAATGTGAAAATGTGCTAAATAAACATATGACAGATTGAATTAATGAGAGGAAAAAAAGAGTCCTAATCTTGGGGGGAAAGAAATGGGAATATTGATAGAATGATAGATTATTTACATTTACTCATTCTTACTTTGGAACAATAGACAGAAGAATCTCCCTAAGGGGTATATTGCTTGATCTATTCTGAAATAGAGGGAGAAAGAGGTTAAAGCAGCAAGAGAAGCTAATAGAATACTTTGATCCATAACAAGTGACTAGGAGTGGGAGGCAGACTAAAGAGGAGGATGACTGCATAGTAATGCAATGCAGGACCTTGGAGCTAAAATAACACAGCTAATCTTGGGAGAGAATGAGCATTGTGGAACAAAAACCAGGACTCAAGACTGGATAATTAGATGGACTTGTCCCAGAGGAAATAAGTCAGGAGGGCAAGGAGTTTGGCAATATTAATACTATAGGTAGATGGATACTGTAATAGTACACTAATGTGGCCAAACCAAAATACAGGAGCTGCACCATGATACAGTGAAAACTATAGGGAACAACTGCAAATGAGAGAATTTACAGCTGGAAGAAAATAAGGTAGTCATGGAATGTTACTTATCAGGTTGAAAGAAGAGTGGAGAAAGATCAGAAGAGAACCACACAATGTGGTTCAAAACATCGTTTCAGTAAGGTATTAGACTATAAAGAAAGAAATGGAATCCTAGCACAAGAAAGGAATAAGCACAGAAATGAGGGATATTAAGGTGAGGGCAGGACCTTATGGGAAGAGACTGTAGAGTAATAAGACCAAGCCTGGGACTTTGACACACACACTATCTAGGACTAAGCAAAGAGTTCAAAGAAGAATAAAAGTATTATAACGTATCGTTTGCACACTGAACCCAGTATTGCAGTCTCTTAAGTATCTTCCATGTGCAGCTTGCTTCCTCAGAAGAAATGTAGACACCTACCTATATCACTTGATAACCATATCAACTTATCATCTAAGAAAATCCCAATCAGAGTTTGCAACCCCAGGTTTGAGTGCTGTTCTGCACTATTGTTTCTTCCAGGGTCAGGATTCCACTCAGCAAATTTGCTAGTGCTCTCAGTAGTTCATACCTTTGGGTAATCCACCTCATGGGTATAGACAAGTGAAGTCCGTAGCCTTAAACTCTTGACAGGAGGTTTTCAAGTTAAAACCTTGTTCTGAGATTTTCTTTACTCAGCATGATTTTACACAAAGCCATACCCTGAAATGCTTACAAAACAACCTCAAAACCCAGACTAGAGAATTACTGGTGACTTAGCTAGTTACCTCTTCTGAAGTGGTCAGATAAAAGCCATAAAGCTTCATTACAAAATAAAGCTTCCTTCTAAATATCAAAATCCCTAAGAGGACAATGATTTGCCGTGCCCAGACCAAGATAGTGTGTCTGAGATCATCAAGCAGTCCACATGAGGCTCAAGGCACAGACTGTTGCCACTTCACATCTCTGTGTCATTCTTTTAATCCTCTGCCATCTTGTTTTATATCATTCAAGCTAATTAATCCACAAAAGACACAGGGCCCTTGGTTTACAGCAGTGTTATCCCTGTGTGTGTCATCTCAAATGTTCTTGAATTGTTGAATCATAAATAAAGATAGTAGCTCCACCCATAAATTACCCCAAGGGCCATGCTAGATTGGTCCATTTATCTATTCCAACAACTTTTTTTGATTCATTAATTTATTATTATCCTTAGTAGCTTCTTCAGTTTGAAAGTAGTCGGTGCTCACCGCAAAAATAAAAATACGTATACAGGGTCTGCCAAGAGTGGGCCATCTACACTCCTGGGCCTGAACTATTGGTTGCAGATAGATAGATTCTGGGTTACCAGGAGTCATTGCCTTCCATTGTCTACCCACTAGTAAGCCCACCAGACTTCAATGAATAATTACAAATAGATGGTCACACAGATGGTCATGGTTAAACTCAGTGTGTTACAAAATAGTTTAAGAAGATGTGAATCTGAGAGAGGAACTTGTGGGGTAGGAGTTTATTGGGTTGGAAAGGAGATAAGAGAAGGTATCAGGGACAGAGTGATCAGAATGTACTGTATACATGTAAGAAATTGTCCAGGAATAAGCTTAATTTATAATTTTCTAAAAACTAAATAAACAGTCAAACAACAACCAAAACCAAAAGAATGCAAACAAAACAGAAGCAGACTTGAATAAAGATTTCTTGAGAGAAGATATTCAAATTGTCCAACAATCATATGCTCAACATAATTACTTATTAGTAAATTCAAATCAAAACTACAAAAATATTGCCTTACTAGTATGGCTACTAATGGTCCAATAACACCTGATCAAAAAACAAAGTGGGAACTGAAAAACTGGCTCAGAGTACACATGAAGCCCCAGGTTCGATTCCTAGCACTAAACACGCAGTAAGAATGAGAGAGTGAGAATGGTGTGTGAGAGAGAAACACCAGTATTGCCAAGGATATGTCAAACAGAGAATCCTGATGTACTGTTGTTGGGTATGAAAATGGTATAGCCACCATGGAAAACAATATAGAGATTTCTTTAGAAATTAGAAATAGAATTACTATATGTCTTAGTTGGGGTTTCTATTACTGCGAAGAGACACCATAACCATGGCAACTCTTATAAAAGAAAACATTTAATTGGGGCTGGCTTACAATTTCAGAGGTTTAGTCCATTATCATCATGTTGAGACATGGCAGTATGCAGGCAGACATGATACTAGAGAAGGAGTTGAGAGGACTACATCTTGATTCACAGGCAGCAGAAGGAGACTGTATACAACACTGGGCATAGGTTGAGCATCTGAGACCTCAAAGCCCACCCCCGCAGTGACACACTTTCTCCAACAAGGCCACACCTACTCCAACAAGGCCACACCTCCTAATAGTGCCACTCCCTTTGAGCCAAGCATTCAAACACATGAGTCTATGGATGTCATTCCTATTCAAATCACCACACCATATGATAAAACAATATTTCCTTTGGGTATATATCGAACAAAGCATGAAAACAGGGTCTCAAGGGAGACTCACAAGAGGCAAGAGACAATGGCAGCCTGACTGCCCACTCACAGATGAACAGGTAAAGATAATGTGGTGCATACATGCAGTGGAATGTTATTAAGCTTTAAAAAAGAAATAAATCCCACCACATGCTACAGCATGTATGAACTTTGAGGCTGTTACACTACATGAAATAAGCCAGTAACAAGCAGATAAATATATTTTGACTACACTTACATCAAGTATCTAAAAAAGAAAACATATAAAATGCCAGTTATCTGGGACTGGAGGAAGGAGAAAGGAGAAATGTGATGTTTAATAGGCAGGTGATTTCACTTTTTGGAAACCCATTATATATATTTTAATTGAAGAAGCAACAGTGGCCTGAAAAAGTACCTTTGAATTGGGGTTCCCAGGCTTGATAGATCTAGAATGTTGCCATGGTATAAATGAGCCCACCGTTGTGCCAGTGAAGGATACTGGACCACATTTCAGCAGACATTTAACCAGCACTAGACAACTAACCAGTAACCAAACAGCTAACCAACCACCAGAGAGCTCAGCAGCCAATAACCAGCACATGCAAGGGCTGCAGCAAAGATCTGCTGGGTGGGCCCCAGATCTGCAACACCAGCTGATTACAGCCCAAACTGTTCACCTACATATTAGTAATTGTTGATTGAGAAACAAAAATCAATCATAACCCACAGCCCTTCCATTTATTGTGAACCCATGGTGATATTACAGTATATGTGTGTATAGCATGTAAACATCAAAATTACTGTGCTGCAGGAATATGTATAGATTTTCTCCTCTAGCTTCATGTATTCTGTCTTCATGGGAGTGTTATGTCATTCATTTGTACCCTAATCCCAGTTCCTTGTTGTGAGGGCATTAGGTTGTTTTCAGAATTGTGACACTAAGCATTTTATTTATGACTGATTGAAAACAGTATAAAATATGTGACTTGGAGATCCTAAAAGCATGAACTGAATATTCTTTCAAATGGAGGGTAGGGGATGAATTTCCTGTTCACATTCAGTCACTAGGTCCTGCTTTGTTTTCTAATCCAGCCTTGTTTCACTATAAACCATTGAATTAACCACCTTAGTGAGCAAACTAAGAAAGATATTTATAAGAAATGAGAATAGATATTAAATGGTAGATTCTTCTTATAGATGAATAACACAGGTAACAATCCAAATAGACAAAAATATCTGCTACTGTAGTTCCAATGTCTTCGTGGTCTATAAAATGTAACTTTTTTTTAATGTAGCACATGGTTGAGAAGGAAAATAGATACTAAAAGCATCATATGTTAATAATGCTATATAAGAACCAAGTACCACCAAATTTCATGTGAATCAATGCCTTCAAAATGATGCTAAGGTATGTCTATTATTCATCTCTGTCTATTTTCAGTGGCAGCCAGTCTATGAATGGCACATATCAGAAGGCTATTCAGCTGAAATCAATCATTAAAATGGTCTAAATCAACATCCTTTTTATTAAGGAAGGCTGCATCATAGCTACACAGTTTGGATTTCAAATAAAGAAACTTGTTCATTTCAACTAAGGAGGAAATAGATGTCTGGTCTCTCTTAGCTCCTGTGATGTATGATTTACATATTACACATGTCCGTGGGTGGGGAGAAAGAGATGTATTTCCCTAAATATACTAGAGTACTTAGCATATGCCCAAATTGATCAATATAAATTAGGGCATTTGGATAATGTTCAAGAATTGATGACTCCATGGGTGATGAATATTTGGGGGTATCTACAACAAGTATAGAGAATTTAGGTGTCAACGATAATGTACTAATGAAGTTTTGACAGTTCATGGCAAAACTCTGTAAATATTCCTTTGAGGACTGGCAGAACTTTGAATCAATGTGTATGTGACCAATAACTAAGGCCCTCGATCAATCTCCGGGCATCAATCACACAGGGGCTGCAGGGGAAGTAGCTGTTTCTACCGAGTTAGAGAGGCTTGGAAGGAAACTGCATGGTCCTTCAACATCGTCTCCCTTCTGTTTCCTGTAGTACGATCTGGAGAAAAGATCAACGAGTCCAACTAGCAGACCTTCCCTATCAATATTACAGCGGGGGGGGGGGGGAGGTCCCCTGAACCCCAAGGAAACAATCTCTACTGCTGCTCCTAGAACTTCACATACAAACACACTGGCTGGAAAGCGTCTTGCAGGGCTCTCACAATGGAAGTAAGTCAGTGAGAAACTGAGCAAAGTCAAATTTAAGATGATGCTCTCACTGTGTTCTGGTAAAATAATTTTATCTGTATTGATAATGACCAGTGGGATCAGGAGCCAGCTTTCCTCCACTGCTGCCCTCACCACACCTGCCCTCTGGAAGTACAAACAAAGACACATTAAGGTAGCACTAGGAAGAGTGGTTTGATGGCCAGAAAATTCTGAACATTTTTTTCATTTGTGGAGCCTTGCATGAGTTTCACAGACAGCACTGATGAGAGGACCACGCTCTTACTCATGTTAGATTCAAGCAAATATGACTTCCTCCTACATTCTATTTAGTTAAAAAATTTCAAGAGACATGGCTTTAGCATTTATTTCTCAAATATGGTATTTAGCAAGACACAGACTTCTCTTCTTTAATCTCTCTCCCTCTCCCCCCACCTCATATTCTGGACAGAAATGAGTTTGAAAGCTTTCTTGGGTTCTAGCCTAGCTAGGGTACATTTAGGCTATTTCAAATCTAGAAAGTATGGTTGCATCTAATCTTCGCTGCCCACAAAACATGAATTGGATGTTTTCTTTTTAATCAAAGACTTTCTTTTGTCTTTGAATTTCTTACTTGAGAGACTTAGACCTGGACATCCCTGAGATATATTATTTGTAGATTCAAAAAGCAGAAAGGGATTGTGGACAAACAAATCTTTCAAGCACATAAATGAAAGTGAGAGGAAGATAGCACAGTAATTAACACAGATGAAAATAGTTTGCATTCTTCTCTCAAATTCTTGTGGGTGATAAATTGCCTTAGCTGCAAACTTTATTTTCAAGTTGTAAATCTTCATATGACTAACGACTTCCTCGTACCTTGTAATGAAATTAGAGAACAAATATTAAGATGTAGTCTTTATTTATCTGGAAAATTATACCAGAGCAACAGCATGAAATAAGGACTACAAGTTATTATTTAATGGGTATTTTCCCACTTGAGTACATGCATTATTATAGGTAGACAGAAATGCAGGATAACTATAGTTCTTAAACTCGTATCTTATTGGAGGTGGTTAAAAGATATTTAGCTTATGCTGGGAATATTTATTTTCATTTAAATTGTGTCATAATAATTAATGTTCAGTTGACTTGACAAGAAGATGAGAGAGATCTGGAAAACATCTTTAAAAGTGCATTTGCCATACCTAAATATGCTTGCTGTAGAATGCTTTTTGCCAGTGGCTACCTCTGTGAACTCTAATGTCACAAAACACTACAGCCCCTGCTAAATCAAAAGAGTGCAGCACAGAAATGTGTCTGTTGTCCTTTCTGAGCATCCAGTCTAGGCTGATTTCTGCTTCCAGAGTTTACCTAGAGGGACTTAGCTCGGATCTTAGAACAGCTTTCAAACATGAGCATTTATTCCTGGATAGCACTCACCTTTTTCTTTAAAAAGAATGTGGCTCAGTTCTGAAGCAGAGGTCTTTCCGTCCTCAGAAGCTAGAACTAAGGCAGCTCTTAGCAGAGATATGAGAAATCTGGCTTTGATGCTCAACTCTCAATTCCCAAATCTTAAGTCTAATCACACCAGCCAATGCATAATATGAGTGACATATTTAGAAAAAAATTGATGTAAAAAATGAAAAAATCACTTGTGGGTAGTGGCACATACCTTTAATCCCAGCACTCGGGAGGCAGAGGCAGGCAGATCTCTGAGTCTGAGGCCAGCCTGGACTACAAATCGAGTTCTGGGACAGGAAGGGCAATCAGAGAAATCCTATTTTGAAAAAAAAAAACAAAAGCACTGTAAAAAAATTATGAAGCTTATTAATCTTATAAATTGGTCAGCATCTGAACGCTACTTCTCAAGAATGTTATAAGACGTATATATCCTCTGAAATCTAGTCTAGTTGTGACCTTGTTCCCAAATGAATTTGATAGTTTTCCTGATGCTCCATTAGGTAAGATGTCTTAGCTAGTGTTTCTATTGCTGAGACAAACACCATGTTTTGTTTTGCTTTTACACTCTTTTAAAATTGTAAAAACAATTTTAGCTTGAGGGCCCTGCAAAGCCATGCCAGATTTGACCTTCAGGCAATAATTTGTTTATCTCTGATCTCACCACCTCAAGCAAATAAGACTACCACATTTCACATACAAGTATTTGGATTCCCAGAAAGAGAGAATGGGACACAAACTACATACAGGTGACAGTTGTATAGCTCTACAAATAAGCTAAAGTCAAGCACCAATACACATGGTAAAGCCTAAAACAGATTTAAATAATGCACTGGCAGCAGGATATTCTGTTTAGTAAACAATGCTGAGAACTGTGTGTACCTATGCTCAGAAGGACACTAGACGCTAATCTTTCACTATATATAAAAAAGAACTCAAAATGGATTAAAGGCTTAAATATGAAATGTGAAACTGATATTACTAGAAGAAAACAGGTTAAATTCTCCAAGAAACTGGAATGAGCAAGGATTTCCTGGATAAGACCCTCAAAGACCAGAATAAAAAGCAAAATAAGACTGTGCCAAATTAGAGTTTTGGTACAGCAAAGGAAACAACTGGGAGAAAAACACAACCACAGAATAAGAGGAACTCATTTCTATTTATGCACTGTGGCTAAGTTTACAATACCTTCACAGGATTTAGATCATTACTATTTATTTCATCGTCAATGGGGGAAGAGACTATGAGGTCCCATCCTTCCTAAAGGGGCTCTTGCCAATGAATAGTTCTTGGTAGAAGGATGTCAATTTCCTCAGCAGAGTAACCACTGATTAGTTTACCTTTGCTCCACTGAATAGCTTTCCACCCAATTTGGGCAAGTAACTCTTATTAAACTCAGTGGGCTACACATCAAAATAAGACATGATTGTGGGGTGGGCTGTTGTAGAGAAAAAGGGTTCTAGTGGAAGAGATATGGGAATAAAGGAGGGGAATGGTGAGTGACAAGAAGTCAGGTCATGAGCAACCTGATGTGGTGCTAAGTACCAAACTCAGGTCCTCTGGAAAAGCTGCAATCATTCTTAACTGCTGAGCCATCTCTCCAGCCCAATGCAACTGATATGCTTTAAATGACAGTTTCATGGATTTATATAAAGAGTTTTTGTCCTTTTCACTCTCCATTTACTTTATTTAATTATGTCCTCTTGTGGCCTCCTCAGGCATCTGCATTCACATGCACATACTCACATATAGACACACACACATATATACATCAAAGTAACAAAAATAAACCTTTATAAAAATAAGCTCATTTTCTGTCCATTAACAATGAACTTCCCTCCACAAAATTAAGAGGTCTTACTTATAATAACTTGAAAAGGAATAAAATATTCAGAAATAAAAATAACTAAGGAGGTAAAAGACCTGAAAATTGCACTAAAAACTATAAAATCCTTACCAAAAAAACTGAAAAAGCCATAAATAAATGGAAATCCATCCTGTGCTCAGGGATCAGAAGAAAGAATATTGCCAGATCTCTCTACTATTCAAACTGGTCTATAGATCTACTATAGTCTCTATCAAAATTATGAGATTATTTTTCCAATTTTATGTAGGGCCAAAAGTATCTAAATAATATCTAAAGAAACCTTGAATATCAAAATAAAGCTGGAAGCATGGCAGTCTAGATTTTAAATTGTATTACAAAGCTGTAATAATCAAAACATCTTGATGAGCTGGGCCTATTGCTACACATGTAATCCTACCATGTCTGTAATCTCAGCACTAAAGAGACTAAAGCAAGAAGATCAGGACTTCAAATCTACCCTCACCTACACGACAAAATCCTACCTGAAAAAGGAAAAGGAAAAAAAAATAGAATCAGAGGTAATCTTTGCCAGCTATTCATTTGAAAAACGACTACTATCCAAAAATATAAAAGGAACTAATAGGTATATTAGTATTTATATATATATATGTATATAAAATGCATACTGTTTATATATGTTATTGTATATATATATACATACATACACACACATATATAAAACGTCAAAGCCCAGACAAAAAAGTAATTTAATCAGTGAGCACATTAATATTTTTCAAATAAATAAATACATATTACCAATAAATATGTGAAAATGAAATGTTTAACAACCCTATTCATCAGAGCAATGCAAGTCAAAGCTACATTGAGATTCCATGTCTCCCCGTTAAGAATGACTATCCAGAAAACAAAGAAAATTTGTGGCAATGATTGGGGTGGGGGTTGATACATTTTTTTGTCAGAATGTAAATTAATACATCCACTATGGAAATCACTCTGGAGTTTTCTGGAAAAAATCAACAATAGAACTACAATGTAGTTTTTTTTTATAAACAGCAAAGAAAACAATAGAAGGAAAAAGTAACCCATGATATAAGAGGACATATCTGCATACCATGTCTCTATTCAAAATGTATGAAGAATTTCTAAAAGTCAGCAGCAGGAAATTCCAAATAATCTAATTTTAAAATGATCAGAGGACATGGATAAACACTTTTCCAAGGAAGGAGCACATCATGTGGCCAGAAAATAAATGGCAAAATTCTTGGAGCAGGAGAGATGGCTCAGCAGTGAAGAGCTCTTGCTCTTCTTGTACGGGACCTGAGTTTTGTTCTCAGCACCGATGTCAGGTGGCTCACAAACACCTGTAGTTCCAGCATTGAGGGATACAATGCCCTCTTCTGACCTCCACACACATACACAAACCCACTTGCAGACAATGCATGCACATACTTAATCAAAAATGAAAATATGTCTTTAAAAATTTGTTTAAAAAAATCCTATGGTCACCTGATCATCAAAGAAAAACATAATGAGAAACCATGCCACTCTTGTTAAAATGGATATTATCAGAAAGAATAAGTTCTGGTGAAGATGTGGGGAAAAAAGAGAAACCTTGTCCACTGTTAGTGGGATTGTAAATTAGTACAGCCATATGAATAAAGGCATTGGGATTACCCAAAATATTAAAGCAGAAGTGCCATATGACCAGCAACTCCACTGCTGAATATATATTCAAATGAATGAAATCAGTATGTCAAAGAGATAGCTGTGTTCCCATGGTAGTTGCAGCACTATTCACAGTATCCAGTAAATGGGGTCAATCTAGGTATCTGTTGATACATGACTTGATAAAGAAAATGTGGTTTGTCTACAAATACCATTCAGTCTTACAAAGGAAGTCATGCCAATTTGCAACAAACACTGATGGATCTGAAAAAAAGAGTATGCTAAGTGAAAGAAGCCAGACACAGATAGACAGATACTACATGATATAACCTATATGTGAATTCTAAAATGTTGAACACATAAATCTAGAGCTTAAGGGTATTTGCCAATGATTAAAGATTAGAGAAATGGAAAGAACTTATTTAAAGTGTACAAACTTTCAGTTTTAAAATAAGCATGTGTCATGGGTAAAATGAATAGCATAGCACATGGACTATGGTTAATTATACTGTGTCATGTCCTAAGTACTAAGAGTAGTCTTCAAGTGGTCTCACCATATACATGCACACACACAAAGATAACTGTGGAGTGATGGATATGCAAACCAACTTGAGATGTGGCAAGCATTTCAATATACAAATAATTTCAATATGTATAATGTTATATATATATATATATATATATATACACACATTCAAAAAGCATAAAAATATCATGGCTCTTTTTTGTGAAAAGATGAAGCTGAATAGCTCCTTCCAAGCCACTGGAATATCAGAAACTCATTGAAGTGGATTATGAAGGCAAGCTTCTTACTTTCTTCTCCTTCTTTTGGTTTTTTGAGACAAGGTTTCTCTGCATAGACCTAGCTGTCCTGGAACTCACTCTGTAGACCTGGCTGGCCTCCAACTCAGCGATCCACCTGCCTTGGCCTCCCAAGTGCTGGGATTAAATTAAAGGGGTGTGCCACCACTGCCCAGCAAGTTTCATACTTTCTATGAGAAGCACATGGCCACAGAAGTAGCTGATGATGTTCTGGGTGAAAAGTGGAAGTGTTTATGGTTTGAGTCAGTTGTGGGAATAGTAAACATTTTTTTGTCATGAAGCAAGGTATCTTGACTCATGGTGTAGTGAGCTTGCTATAGAGTAAAAGGAATTCTTATTACAGGCCAAGGAGAACTAGAGAGAGGAATCCTAAGTCTGTTTGTGGATGCATTGTGGATGCCAATCTGAGTATTCTCTACTTGGTTATTGGGGAAAAAGCGGGGTTGGGGGGATGTTCCTGGACTGATAGATATTATGCCTTGGTCATAATATTATGATTTGGGCAGACAGCTAGCGGGATCCAAAAGCTTTTCCATCTTTCCAAAGAAGATGATGTCCACCAATATACTGAGAGATAGCCCTTAAACAAAGAATGTAAGAAGTTCAGGACCCAAATACCCAAGATCCAGCATCTTGTTACCCCACATGTTCTAGCACAAACACTGAAGAAATAGTGCACTAAGAAAAACAAGGAGGAGGCTGCTAAACTTTTGGCCAAGAGGATGAAGGAAGCCAAAGATAAACATCAGGAACAGATTGCCAAGAGACGTAGGCTGTTCCTGCTGAGAGCTTCTACTTCTGAGTCCAGTCAAAAATAAGTCTTTAAGAGTGACAAATAAATGATCAGACCTTGAAAAAATTGTTATATATCTTGATTATATACATTTTTTTTGTTTTTTCTTTACCCTCAGTAAAGCTAGAAAAGAAATAAAAAATAAATGGTAGGGTTTAATTCTGTTTTTTGACACCAATGTTTTTATCTAACTAGAAAACCAAAACAGGAAAAGCTGTATGAATAAAAATATTTTTCACCATGTCTTCGGTGAACAAACAAAATTTTGTTCTTAGATTTAAAGAACCTGGCAGAGCATGTCTTTTAGGAACAAATGCTGTTCCTTGTTATGAAGATCACATGCCACAGTGTGCAAAAAGCAAACCTTGCTGTGTGTATTGAGTTCGTAGGAAAGCTCAGGTGGGGCCCTTGAGAAATCCACCATTTGCTCTCCTAAATACATGTAATTTGGGTTTTGTAAAAATTTGTGATGCTTACATGATTATGTTCAGCCAGATTTGTGGTAGGTCTGCAAAGGGCTCAGGTTCTTGGTGCTGCTACTAAGTAGATGATTTCTTTTAAAACAGAACTCCTGGTCAATACATTTCTGTTCCAATAGTTGCTAAGGGTTCATTTCAGACTTTCACTGTGTAGAATTCTGTCCAAGGGTTTCCAGAGAGGGAATGGCTGGCATGTTTGCTTCTGTGTTTCTGGTTTTTGCAGAGTTAGATGATTTCCATGGCAAACATGTAATTCACTCAGCGGGTAACATCATTTCACTTTCTCCAAGAAGGTCCTCATTATACGATCTGAAAGGAGTGGATGCATATTTTATCAGTGTTTTTCATCAAATTTCATAAGCATGCCTTTTCAATCACAGGGTTTCCAGAAGGGTCAAGTATTGTCAAACACATTTTCCTAAAATTCTATTCACCAATATCCCTTTAAATAGATGTTCTTGTTTTAATTTCAGAAATCTTGAAGTGTAGACATCATTCACTCTATCAGTATGCACTGAGCAGCAGCTGTATGAAAGTCCTGGGGTGAGGAGTAAGACAGCCATGGGTTTTCTCAAAAGCTCATAATCCAGTAAGAAGATTTCTTTTTAACCCATCAGTCCCAGGTTGTGATATATGATACCAAAATTTCAGTAAATCAGGAATAGTAGATGAATGGCAAATGCATGGAAATTAATGTGAGATAAATTAACGGATAGAAATGACCAACCCACCACTTTCCATATGGGGTTGTAAAGTGGATAAGAAAAAGAGAAAAGAGAAGGGCCACTGTCTTTGTGTTATACATGTACTTATTCTCTTTGTTAGGGTTTTGTTTTGTTTTGTTTTGTTTTTTTGTTTCACTGTGACTAAGTACCTGGTAAAATTAACACAAAGGAAGATTTATTTGGGCCATGACTTCAGAGGTTTCAGTTCATCAAACCCTTACTTCAAAGCCTGTGGTGAGGCAGATAGCATGATGGAAGGCCATCACAGAGCAAAGCTGCTTACCTGTCAACCAGGAAGCAAAAAGAGACAGAGATGGGGCACAGAGACAAGATATATCCTTCAAAGCCATCTCCACAGTGACCTAATTCCACCAACTAAACCCCACCTCCTAATAGTTCTCTCAGCTATGACCTCATCAATGGGCTATGTTTTCACAACCAATCACTACTCAGTAGTGCCAAGAGCTGGGGCCCAACACTTAAATACTTGAGCCTCTGGATACATGGAAAGACTCTCAATGATTATCATTTTTTAAAAGTCCGTGCTACTGTTTGAATTGGAAATGTCCTCTGTGGACTTGTGTTTTGAATACTTATTTCCTAGCTGGTGGCACTATTTTGGAAAGATGTGGAACCTGTAGGAAATGGTAGACATGAATCACTGGAAGTAGACTTTTTGGAGGTATTATCCAGGTTCCTGATTTCATCCTTGCTCTCTACTTCCTGGTGTTTTGTGACACAAATAGCCTTTGCCTCACATTCTATGTATGAACTACTTAAGATGCCTTCTCTGCCATGATGGACTGTAACCCTCTGAAACTGTGAGCCAAAATCAGTTTTCCTTCCCTTAAATTGATAGTTACATTTCAGGCACAGTGATGAAAAAATAACTAAATCTCCAAATCAATGGCCTACCATAAATCTATAAGCTTTTGTGACAGTGAATGTGTATAGTTTCTGAGAAACTGAGACCAGTGGTATGCATGTGACATGTCATGTATGTACCCACACACATATAAAGACAGGCACACTGATTACATAAAATGCAATATAAATGTTTTAAAACCACAGAGAATAGAACTAGCAAGATTTGGCACTTGATTAAATGAAAAGACAAAAATAGAGAATTTGAAGCTAATGTTCCACTTGTAAACCTAGTTGATTAGGAAAGTCAATTTTCCTTTATGTAAATCTTGAAATGTCAAACATTTCATTATCAAAGCTATAAAGTTCTCTGGCTTCAGTCCTTGGTGCTAAAGAAACAAGAACAAAAAAAACCCAGAACCCATAGCGTAGTAGCACCCTAACACACACACACACACACACACACACACACACACACACACACACACACACACACACACACGTATACACACACACACACCTAGATTGAGACTTTAGCTTTTAATGCTTTCTTATATGAATATGAAGCTGGCCAACATATTCAACTGCAGAGAAGACAGTACATCACTCTCTCTACAAGTTTACATAAAACTCTGTATATGAGCTGCAGAGTCAGCACAGTAGATCTGTATTTGATTCCAAGTACCCAAAGTGGGGTATATTAGTACATATTTGTAGATACATACAGATTAAGTGTCCACAGTTTCTGATGAGCCTGATTATAAAACAACTTATCCAATGTCCTGGGCCCTCTACTCTGATACAAAGAGAGTTACTTAAGACATGCTTTCTGAAAGCTTGGACACCAGTTAAGTAAGCCTCTTAATGAGTTGTTATAATGCCTGAAGACTAGAATATCAAGGAAATATGGTATTGAGTGAATATAGCAGGGTCAGAAAGGTCTGGAACATGAAAAGATTCCCATGGAACATAGATCATAAATGAAGGTGGCCTTACCTGTCTGATAATACTGGTTATTTAGATATGTGTTGAAGCTGCAGGAACTTGGAAGAGAAAAATCTAACAAGGGAAGATGTGTTCATTATACACAGAGTCTTCATTTACTCATTCAGTGTGGATGTTCTATTACATACAAGATACTACGCTAGGCAATGTTCTATTACATAAATAGTCTCCACTTTTGTAAAACTTAGTCTAATGGAGACCAAAGACATCATCCTTATGATCACAAAGATAACTCTATACCAAGAAACTACTATGTCATGTCCAAGGAAATGACATACCCAAATGCCCAGTGCTGGAAATTAGCAAAATCCTGTATTTGTACCCTAAATCATGGCCACAATGATTAGAAATCAAAATCCTTAAAGTGACTAATGCGGGAATTATATGGTGACATCCAAGATTCAAGAAAGATGCTGGACAAGCCATGACAAGGAGTTTCGCTTTTAAAAGCCAACAATTTTCAAATGTTAGCCCAGGCTTCCAATGGTAAATTGACACAATCATACCTACACTGAGAAAACATGATCATTCACAGAGTGTGAATATAGATTGACCATACCTTATCCCAAATGCATGAGCTTTGAAGTGGTTTTGAACTTCTTTTTTGGAGGAGTAGGGGATGGGATTTGGAAATATGTGCATGACATCATATGTTGTGGAATGAATTCATATTATTTATTTTATTTTATTTTTATATTTAATTTTCATTTATTCTTTTCTCATACATCCTGACTGCAGTTCCCCCTCCCTCCACTCCTACAAGTTCCAACCCCCCAGATCCACTGCTCCTCTATTTCCCTTCATAAAAGAGCAGGTCTCCCAGTGATAGCAATAGAACAGCATAACAAGCTGCAATTAGACTAGGCACATATCAAAGCTGGTTGAGGTAACCCAGTAGGAGGAAGAGGGTCCCAAGAGCAAGCAAAAGAGTCAGAGACAGCCCCACTCCCACTGTCAGGAGTCTCACAAGAACACTAAGCTAAACAACCATAACATATATGGAGAGGACCTAGCATAGACCCATGCAGGCTTTTGGATTGCTGCTTCAGTCTCTGTGAGTCCCTATGAGTTCTGCTTAGTTGACTCTGTGGGCTGTGCTCTCCTCGTGTCCCCAACTCCTTTGGCTTCTACAAGTCTTCCTTCCCATTTTTTAAGGGGTTCCCCAAGTTCTGGCTAATGTTTGGTTGTGAGTCTCTGAATCTGTTCCCATCAGCTGCTGGAGGAAGCCTCTCTGATGATGATTAGGCTAGACACCTAACCTATAACAGAATATCATCAGGAATCATTTCATTGACTTTGTTTTTTGTAGTTGTGTTTGGTTTTACCCTAGGCATCTGGACTACCCTGCGTCCAGTTCCCGGCCATCCAGGCCATGTCAGGCATGGGCTTCCTCTTGTGGCATGGGCTTCAAGTTAGACCAATCATTGGTTAGCCACTTTCACAAGTTCGGAGCCACCATTGCCTCAGCATATCTTGCAGGCAGGGCAGATTGTAGGTTCAAGGTTCTGTGGTTGTGTTGGTGTCCCAGTCCCATCATTGTCATAGATTCCATGATGTTTCCATAACACTAGATTTCCACATCACCTCCCAAATGCCCCCCAATTCCAATTTTCTATCCTATACTCTCTCCTTCCATTCCTTCCTTCCCTACCTGATCCCTCCTGTACCCATCCCCACTCACCCCAATCCACCCATAAGAATGTGTTCTATTTCCCCTTCCCCTTGAGATCCATGTGCCCCCCACCAAGCCCTCCTTGTTACTTAGCCTCTCTGGGTCTGTAGATTGTAGAGTGATTATCCTTTACTTAGAAGTCAATATCCATTTATAAGTACATACCATGTTTGTCTTTGTGGGTTTGGGTTACCTCACTCAGGATGATTTTTTTCTAGTCCTGTCCATTTGCCTGCAAATTTCATGATGTCATTGTTTTTAACAACTAAGTAATACTCCATGGTATAAATGTACCACATTTTCTTTATTTGTTATTCAGTTGAGTGACATCTAGGTTGTTTTCAGTTTCTAGCTATTATGAATAAATCCACTATGAACACAGTTAAGCAAGTGCTCTTTTGGTAGGATGGTTCATCTTTTGGTTATATCCCCAAGAATGCTGTAGCTGGGTCTTCTGATTCCCAATTTTCTGAGGAACTGCTGCTATACTGGTTTCCACAGTGGCTGTACAAGTTTGCACTCACACAAGCAATGGAGGCATGTTCCCCTTGTTCCACATCTTCACCACCATGAGCTGTCACTTGTGTTTTTCTTATCTTAGCCATTTTGATAGGTATAATATGAAATCTCAAAATACATTTGATTTGCATTTTCCTGACGTCTAAGAATGGTGAACATTCCTTTAAGTGTTTCTCAGTCATTTGAGATTCCTCTATTAAGCGTTCTCTGTTTAGATCTGTATCATATTTTTAAGTGGATTATTAGGCTTGTTGATGTCTAGTTTCCTGCATTTTTTAAAAAAATACATTTTGGATATTAGCCCTCTATCAGTTGTGGAATTTGTGAAAATCTTTTCCTATTCTGTAGGCTGCCATTTTGTCCTATTGACTGTGTCCTTTGTCTTACAGAAACATTTTAGTTTTACAAGATTCCATTTATTAGTCGTTGATCTTAGTGCCTATGCTATTGGTGTTTAGGAAGTTGTCTCCTGTGCCAATGTGTTCAAGGCTATTCCCTACTTTCTCTTCTGTCAGATTCAGTGTATCTGGTTATATGTTGAGGTCTTTGATCCACTTGTACTTGAGTTTTGTGTAGGGTGATAAATATGGATCTATTTGCATTCTTCTACATGCAAACATCCAGTTAAACCATCACCATTTGTTGAAGATGCTTTCTTTTTTCCATTGTTTATTTCTGGATGAAGCCATATTTAAACACAAAACTCATTTATGTTCTATATATGCCTCACACACACAGTTTAAAGACAGTTACACTTTAAAATACATTTATTTATTATTTATTTATTATGCGCATGGGTGTTTTGCCTGAAAGTATATCTGTTCACCACATACATACCTGCTGCTCACAGAGGCCAGAAGAGGGTGTTGAGCTCCCTGAAACAGAGTTAAAGATGGTTGTTAGCTACCATATGTGTTCTGAAAATTGAACCCTGGTCCTCTGAAAGATCAGTAAGTGCTCTTAACCACTGAGCCATCTCTCCAATCCAATTGGACTGTTTTTAAGGTACAAGCATTTTGACTATCACCTACAATATGAAGTAAACCAGCATTTTTTGACCTTGGGTGGCATATTTCTTTCTTAGCATTTTGGAGCATTTCAGGTTTTGGATTAGGATCAGCTTTTATCAGATCTGAGTAAGTGCATGTGAAACAAGTCAGGTGGCTTTGGTAGTTGAGGCAAACTGATGGCTTTACATTAGAGTGATGTGATGAGGAATCTTATTCTGCAGATTCTCTGTGTACTGAACAAGTTTGAAGCAATCCACTGAGATTGAAAATTTGAGCCTCACTGCACACATTTCCTGGTCATTCAGCTGTTCAGACAATGGCTGAAGCTGTGGTACATTCTGAAGGCCACATTGTAAATGGCCTTATTCTCAGGTTGTGTTTAGAGAATACTAGCCACTGAACACTTCTGTATTATCTATTTCTAACTCTATATCTACATAGATATATTAATACCTATATCTATCTCTATAGAGATAAATGAGATCTATATATAGAGAGATATAGAGATCTCTATATAGATACAGATATTGACTTACCTATATAAATGTAGATGTAGCTATGGTTGGTCAAGTATGATCTTAGCTTCAGTTAATCAGCACAAAATATTGACTTAACAATTTAGAAAAAACATAAGCATACTACAAAACATCCTCCAGTGTACCAAGAAATAAATATCATTTCAATATGGACCATCCACCCAATGACTACATTCCAAATATTGAAGAGTTGCTATTGAACCTAGCTCTTGGCAAAACTGCCAAGGGCAAAGCACCATAGGGGTATGCTAAGGAGTCAGAGTTTTACAGGGTAATTTCAAAGTATTGGAATGGGAAAGTGGGGAAAGTCAATTGTCTTATGTGTTAATAAAGGAAGCGTAATGACTCCTTCTTCTAAATCAAAGAGTAGTAAGTCTGCTGATTTCTTTCATGATTTGTTTTCTTCAATGGTGTTTTTTCTTCTCGTGTTTTCAGATTTGTATAAGACAATCATTGATACAGAAGAGCCTTCTAACATTACGGTGGCTGAATAAGAATCCAAATATGTCAGCTTACAAGGGCTTTACTGTCCAGAGCTGGGGATAGAGTTCAGCATGTAAGGGTGCTCTACCACTGAGTATGTAGCAGTTTATCTCATGAGTTTTAGTGGGCAGGCATAGTCCCAGTGGTCTGGTCACCTCCCTCTGCCCATATTCTAACATCCCTGGTACATTGCATCAGCTCCCTGATGATCTGCAGCTTACCTTCTAGACTGGCATCTAGCTGCTTGTCTTCCCATTTTTATCTTTGCTCAAGTCTTGCCAGCCTTCTGTTCAACATCTTTCATCTTCACCAGTGCCCATGTCTGGATTTAAAGCAAGTTTCTCACCATAGCCGGTGGTCCTTCATGATACATCATTGGAAATTCTTGGAAAAATACCCTGGATATGTGATAATAAATCAGTGTCACCATCAATTAAGGGAGGGAACTTCTTACAAATGGAGGCTTGTTGGTCTGGTTTGTGTGAAATTCTCTGGGGTGGGTCCTAGGAATATGTAATTAATTATTGAAGGATCCCTGAAGGTGTTTTGGTGACAGTAGATCTATTTCTTGGGATCCCTGGAAACTATTTACCTTTGTGCTACTAGAGTTTTCAGATTCTCAGCAAAGGAGTGACAGGCCAGCACATTATCCATTTATGTTCCTCACAGGAAAGAATTTACCATTTCTTGGAGCATGGCATTGAATTGAAGTAATACTACCACCCCATTGTTGTGGGGTGGGTTTATAACTTTCCACTCACAATGACAACTGCAATCTGGTGACCAATTAGTACATGTTAGACACCAAGAACAGCTTTTCACTATTTTAAAATTTAATCCTGACACTCTAATGAACATTTACATTAAGAACAGGAGAAAAGCAACAAAGAAGTTTAGCAACTTGTGTTGACAGAAGTTTCTGTCCCACAGCAGTTCCCAAATAAACACACTGAAGCTTAATATTAATTACAAATGCTCAGCCAATAGCTCAAGCTTGTTACTAGCTAACTCTTAATTTATGTTAACCCATATTTCTTATCTATGCTTTGCCATGTAGCTTGGTATCTTTTCTCAGTACAGCATGCCCACTTTGCTTCTCTCTGTATCTGCTCATGATTCCTCTGACTCCACCCTTCTTCTTTCCATAATTCTCAGTTTGGCTCTCCTGCCTAACTTTATCCTGTTCAGCTATTAGCCAGTCAGCTTCTTTATTAAACCAATCACAGTGATATGTATCCACATAGTGTAATGAAATATTTCACATTTCCCTCTTTTTGTTTAATTAAAAAAGGTTTTAACTTTAACATAGTAAAAGTATATACAACAAAAACAGTTATCAAGTAAGAATTACAGTTACAATATCTAGTCCATTTGTATTTGGCAAAATTAGAGAAAATATTTTATTATCTATTTTACCTTTGTGAGTCTAAAGTGTTCTACTTAATTTACCTTTTATCATAACTAAGGAAAACTTTAAGTCTAATTATTTAGTCTTTAACTCCAACAAAGACCAGAGAAGGGTAAAATATTATCTAATGACAGGGACATCTGGTTACCTGAACAGTCACCCAAAGTTATTCTGTAATGTTGGGGCCTCTAACTTTGGCCTACAGGCCTAGTATATCTGACAGACTTTTCTGGGAAGCAGGAAATTTTGAAGAACTGTCCTACCTTGTCTTGACAAACTCTAACAGTTGCTTTCTTTTGCATCCTGCTGGTCAAGTTTGGACAGTATACTGTCAGTAATTGAGGCAAGGGCAGTTTTTTTTTTTTTTTTTTTTTTGCTTAAATGGTTAGCTTCTGCCATAAAGAAAGCAAACTCCACATGGAGTTTCTTTGATGCCCATCATCTTTTCTGAAGTAGATTTGTGCTGTCAGGAACAGACGTGTCTTGCTGTCACGAAAAGCCTTAGGTTATTAAACATATTAAATTTCATATTCTGTAGGCCTTTGAAGTGTTTAAAGACCATCTATCTGAATATATGTGTAAGACCTTGAAAACACACCTAATATGACTATAAGCTTGACTACTATAGATGCCTATTAATCTGTATTTCTAATTATACATTACATTTTTAAATTAACTGCATAAACACAATACCCCAAACAAGAGTAGAAACATACATACAGTATAACAAAAATAACTTTAAATTTTTATCAATAAACCATAATCCTTACCAGTACAAAATATTTAAGATTAATAGTTGATTTTGGATTAAAGTAGATTCAATAATCTACTCTTTTATCTCATCATTTCTATATTATATTCCTCTTTTTCCTTTAGAAAGAAATCTTTGAATTTAACTCCTTTGTTTAGCCTTTTTTTTTTAAAAAACATTACCAATAACAACTTGTAACCAACCCTCTTTAAATGATAATAAACATCCATGACCCATCTGTTTTTAATGTGGGCATGGTTCTCTAGACTACTTCCTGTTGTTTGTGGGGAATCTTCGGTGGACCCTGAGAAAATTAGGGTAATTGTTAAGTCTTGGCTGGAGTACAATGTAAGGCTGGATCATCTCAGTCAGCAGCCTTGAAGCTGTTCTGAATGCTGGATCACCTGGGCCATCCATTTTTATTGGTGTCTGGTCCCCTTGTTCTGAAAATACATAAACTTTTAAAGGTAACATACATACATGTATTAATAAAAGTATAGACTGTGCATTGTACGAAAGTCAGCCAAAGATGATTTTTTGTTTTATGTTTGAGCAGGTAAAATACACATCGCATGTATATGATATGTGTGTTGTAGTTCTTTTAGGTTTATTTCTTTAGGTTTTTAGCCAGACTTTTCAGGGGTCTTCCTCAATCAAACCTGATCATCATTAACTTGAACAAATCCACAGCCTTTCACTTGCTGTGGAAATAAAAGCATAACCTCTTCCTCAAAGTAACATATATTTTGACTTCCATTTTGAAGTCAAGACACTTTTTAAATATATAGGTTGGTTTAATCCAGAGCTTTTATAATCAAATGTTTCTTAGCAGCTATCACTCTTTCTTCAGCAGTCAAACAATTCAAAGGCAATATAAATGACATACAGTATCCAGACTTTCTGTGTATTTTCCATCTTCATATGGCTTTTGTTTTATATTACTTTACTCCATTTTTAATGACTTTACTATTATTTTAAAACTATATTTTGTAAATTGATGACTGTATACACTCTTCCTCTTCTCTCTCCCAAGCCTATGTATATTTTTAAGCACAAGGTAAGCTGTTTAGAGGGGTTTTCAGTCTGGATCTGTTTTTATTGAGCATCTGTATTGTTTTTTTGATCACATGAGATGATTCTTAAACATGTGTGTCATCCATCACTGGTGTAGCTTAGCTTTGTGTATTGTGGTAGTGCATGGTGGCTTGCTCTTCCTGCAGGCAGCAGCTGGGAGATGTGTCGCTATACCTCAGCCAGCATAAGAAACATGAGGATAGGAAGCCATGCCTGGCTCCATTTCTATGTGTCTAGAAACCTTTCCCAAACTCTTTCAGGTTTCATGTGGGTGTAGTTGCTGAACATTTGGTGGCAATGGTTCTCAACCTGTGGGTTGTGACCCCTTTGGGCCAAAAGACCCTTTTACAGGGGTCACCTAAGATCATGGGAAAACATAGATATTTACATTACTATCCATAAAGGTAGCAAATTACAGTTATGAAGTAGAAACAAAAATACATTTATTGTTGGGGGTTACCACAACATGAGGAACTGTATTAAAAGGTCACAGCATTAGGAAGGTTGAGAACCACTGCCAAAGGGAAAGTTTCAAACCCTGGTCTGACTGGTTGCAAAATTCACCCACGTGAACTCAGCCATGTGGTCAGCAACTGATTATAAACAAGAGGCACAGCTAAGAGTCAAGTACAGGTCTCCTGCCTCTGTTGGGTTCTTTTGAGGTTTGTTGTATGGTGCTCCTTAGCACTGGCTGGACACCCTGTGTGGGATGACTCTGACAAGACCCGCACCAGCTGACCACAGTGAAAGATTCAATCTCTCTGGCGAATCTCATGAAAACGACTGTGATAACAAACCTTAAGCAAAAATCCTGGCTGCTTTTAGGTTGTTTCAGCATTACAATTCCAGCTAAAGTATCCATTTCTTCTATTTTGCTGTAATGCCATGACTCACAGTGAAAATCCCACAGCAGACTAGAGATTGCCCGTATTGCAGGTGAGTCTGCTGGCAGCAGTGCGGGTCCCTTGATGCCACTGACTTCCTGACCGTTGTAACTCTCTCAGTCTCCTCCCCATCTGTAAGCAGTATGCTCTGTTCACTGGCACAGCAAGATGCTTTTGTTCAGGCTCACAAGGAGTGGAATAAACACAAAAAAAGGCAGCCTCTACTACATGGTTGTTAAACTACTGTAATTATGGTAAAGTGCTCTGCTGCTTGTGAGAAGTTGATGCCTCTGGGAAGAGTTTAAGAGGTGGACAGGAAACAAAGGTTTTGCTTTTTGCTGTTCTTATTTTTGTTTTTTAACAGTTGGGATGCCCGTAGAGTTAGTAATCTTTGTATCCTATGTTTCATTTCTATTATACTCACAGGGGACCATTAATATACTAATTTTGATCCCACTATTCAAAGGGAACCTGTAAAGCAGGACAGTTTAAAAGTCCTATTGTAATACACTACTAATTGTTCTGAGAGTCCACAGAATTAAAATGAAATCCTTGTGAATGCTCTTGTTTGTAAAAGCAGAAAACATTTAGAACCAGTCTGTATAGGATGTTTGAACCAAAGACTTAATGTCTGCATTTCTTGTTTCCTTTCTTATAGTGCATACAGCACACTTCATTTTTATATTGTACTGTGCAGTATTCTCATTCTTTAGTAAAGCACATAGCAAATACTTACCTGTCAACAGGATTTACTACTGTAGAAATCAAATTGTGGCTCATTGCTTCCTGAATAAGGGAGTAAAGAACGATGTGAACAATGAAGTTTGTCCATTCAGCCTCAGAGGAGCTCCATGCAAATGTTAGGAGCCCCTCTTTGCTACCTGCTAGAAATAGTCTGACATTGACACTGAAATGACAAATAAGGTATAAATGAGTTTTCATTGTCACATCTAGAGACACACATGTAGTTACTCTTGAGGGAGTGTCCAGGTGCAGAGGTCGATGCATTCAAGGTTGTTTCTATTCACCCACAGTGAGGCAGCGAGAGAAGATGTACTTTCCCCTGGCTTTGTCCCTCTCAAAACACCCAGGTCTCCAGGTGTCCTTGTCCTGTCATCTCTGTGGACATTTGGACATTATCTTACAAAACAAGTCAAGCTTGGGATGACATGTTTCACAAAGGCAACTATGACTTTCATTTTGTCCCAAATATGAAAAGCAATTATCTCAAAGGTTTTTTGTCTTCGGAGTTAATCAAGAATCATGTCATGACTAGATTATGGAAGTTTCTGGACATGCTCTCTACCCTCCTAGATGTTGCGTTCTTCTTTTCTTTTCCTCCCTCAGCTCTTTTATATATCCTTAAGAAAGTAGAAGGTTGAAAGTTATGTGGAGAATCCCACCCACCAAACTCAAGGGCAGGCTAAGCTCACCATGCTGACAGCCTCTGGTAAGGAAGGCACTGTTCTCAATACATTATTTAACTTGAAGAAGTTCTATTTTGACACCTTGGGTATTTTGTTTTTCAGTCATTCCTAGGTCTATTGAGGTAGAAATGATCTCAGTATAATGACCATAGAATAACTTCTAAGACCAGTTATTTTCATTATTACTATTACTTCAAGTTGATATCATCTACCATCATGCCACGGCCCCCCATACAGTAGACTATCTGTCCCTACAGTGAATTGCATTTAAAAGAGTGTCTGTCCTCCTACGATGAATTAGTACTTCCTAGAAACATTAGCTTAATTAGCTCTCAACTTATTCATCCAGGGGGGAAAACATGGGATTCTATCACCAAAAACCATGTTTTGTCAGTGGGTATCCATCAGGATAGGTACTATTATATAATTCTATGAGAATCAGTTTCTATTATTGATTGCCCACATGTCAGATCAAACATCGTTTTCTCTACCATCTGCTTGGCAATCTCTGACAGGAGAAAATGAATCTGACTAGGCAAACATTTCCCTCATGTCTTTGGATAGAATCATACCTCTTGTGTGGTGGTTTTCTCCTTTTCTCCCCAGGTTTGCAACCTAACATAATGGCTATTTCAAAAGAAGAATGTAGTATGGGGGGGGGACTCAAACCAGCTACTGGGATGAAGAAACAGTTAAAAGAATGTCACACTGCACTTGCACAACATAGAGCGTTAATCAAAGCATAATATTGTATTATCAGTGGCAAGGAAATTTGCGCTCAAAGCTGGGCTCATCCTGTGTTTCCACTCCTAACTCTTTTTCCTCCCACCTCCCCTATTTTTCCCCTTCTGCTGGCTGCTTGGAGCCGCAGTAAATCACGTTGTGAAATAAGATGAGTCTGAATAGCAAAAGCATTAAGATTTCACATTCTGCAGCATAACAATGAACTGCCTTATGTTAGAATTCAAGCTTGTTAGTAAGGCTCACAAATATTATCATCTCCTGCAGTGGCAATTTACTACCCATCCCAGGAAAGTGGTTTTTCCTAGCAGAGCCAACATGAGCCATGCCTCGCGAGCCGCAGATGGGATCTCTTCACTGCAGTTTTGCGTTCTGCACTGCACGGAGCCCAATTCATACTTGGAAGCAAATGTGTCAGCATCTGTGACAGATCACATAGAGGCATCGTGTTAATCACTCGATGGGAAAGGTGGCTCGAAGGGGAATTTCTTGTGGGGAGGCAAGGCTGTTCTAAGCAAAAGGACCAGTGCCCAGGCCCAAGCCTGCAGGGCTGACGAAGAGAATGTGGGTGCAGCAGTGCAGTGTCTGAGTGAGAGGGAGGCATGCTGGTGCTGTTTGCTCTCACTGATCTCTATTGAACAACCCATTTATCCAGCAGCCAGGGTAGTTCCTGCTCCCTAGCCTAGGCTTTAATAAAACTCTCAGAGTTCAAGGGTAAGACTTGGAGTGCACATGGTAAATTTAGTAACTAGGAAAGATTGAGAAGATGGTGGCAAATTCATTTTGAGAACACCAGACAAAGCAATGCTGTCTTTGAGAGCCATCAATCTCTCCCTCCCTCAACTCCCCTTTCTACTACGAGGGGCTTAGAGTCTTTGAAAAAGGAAGGGAATAAATATAGTGCCCCACTTCCTGAGAAATGGAGAGGAGCAATCCAAGTGAGCAGTTCCTTAGGGGGTAAATTATCCATGCTTGGAGTGAAATGGGAGAGAATTTGTTTTCTTTATTGTCATATTAAAGTTCCTGAGCCAATTCATGTTAGCAATCTGAAGATATAGAAAAGGTGAACACAAAGACTTTCTGTTCATCTGATTACTAGAATTAAATTCTCAACCTCTGAAAGTCTAAGACATAGCACACTTCTAATCCTTACTGAGGGCTAATTGCTATGCCTAGTTAGGAGTTAGCTGAAGAAACCTGTCTTAAAATTGACAGGGAGATCAGAGGAGAGATAATATGCTGATGAGAAAAACGTTTGCATTTTCCCTAACTCAAAAATAGTTTTCTAATAGAGGTTTTGACAGGGAAAGTTATCCTCTACAGGTCTCTGGAATAGAAATAGATGCTTTGATTTCTAATCCTGGAGTATGACCTGCAATGTATATCGACTGTAGATTCTTTCTCTTGAAGGCCTGAAACCTAAGGTCACCTAGGAATAAAGGCAGATAGCAGATGTGTGTGTATATATATATATATATATATATATATATATATATATATATATATATTCATCTGTGTGGAAAACTTGAATGACTAGCAAAAGCATCGATGGGAACAATGTTTTTCTTTCTTTCTTTTTTTTTTTTTTAGATTTAAGGAGAAAGAACGTTACTAGAATATCTTTAACAGAATGAGGCAGAAAGGGTACTGTTGTTGGGTCAGGAGTCTTTCTCCCCCATCTGCTTACCACAGGAGTACCAGCAACGTGTTGTGGGCATGGTTCTGAGGTCCCATGGGGAGCGATGAGGAAGATTTTTCGAGAACTGAGAGACAAAGACTCTATGATTTCAGACATGCTAAATTCTCCTTTCCTCATGCCTTCAAGGACTAGAAATCAAAAGTTTCGCTTCTCCTCCAGAGCCACTCATCTCAGCAGCAAAACTTTGCCTTGAGTCCTTTATGGGTGTTGATATCATTCTACGTTTCTCCTTGTTTCTAAGCCAGTCTCAAAAGAACATTCTGGCCCAGACTCACTGCCTTCATTATCCATCTCCCAGGCTTCTACCTATCACAATATCCTGTATTACCTTTCCACTCCTAGGACTTCACGGAAGATGTCCCTAACAAGGTATCTAGCAACCTGCACACAACAAAAGCCAAATCGCTGCTTTTGGTTTTGTTCAAATCCCAATCAACACCTGACCTACCATTTAAAAATACTATTACTTCTGTTTCCCTTACACTGCCTTCTACTAGTTTTTGTTGTCTGACAACTCCTTAGATTCTTTGCAAGATTCGTGCCTCAGTATGGTGTTAAGCAAGGTGTTTCTATACGGTTTGTCCTAGGTCATAAGATTTTTCACTCTTCCTGTCCCTCTTAAGCTAGATCACATACATGCCTAAAAAACAGAGCTTCATCCTTGACTTCATTCTTGTGATTTCATCTCATATGCCAGTCCAAGTGATATCTCTCTACTAGAATATCGAAATGATGCCTTCAACCTCAAGTTTGAAGCCATCTTCCTTCTTCAACCTGCTACTTCTCTTGTGTTTCCTGTTAAAAATGACATCATCAATCAGTACAGAGTGCTATCTGTGACTCTGATTCTTTAGTCCCCCGCCCCCCACCCTCCATTCCCCCTACACCCACCCATGTAAATTGTTGCACAGTGATCTCCTCCCAATATAAACATTCTGTCCTTGAGAGAGTCTCCTAAAGACTCTGGATGTAAACAAGCCTCATAAGACTCAGGAACAGCTTATAAGGTTCAGAAAGCTCCCCAAACTTACAAGATTCATAAACCTCCTACTCCCTGTGGTATTTAAACAGTATGGCTGTTGGGGCAGTAAGATTATCTGACCTGTTGACCCGCCTTCAAGTCCTCCAGGGAGCACCAGGGATGCTGCTTTCCTGAGTCATCGCCAATGCTTGGTGGGCTTTTCAAAGATGCGGTTGCTTGTAATCACCCATGCTTCTGTAAGTAGTCCTTCACACATACACCTTTAAGTAATTCCAATAAAATTATTGACTCACAAGGTCGGATTTTGGAGGAAGTGTTACTTTGGTTGGTCTTTATTTCCCTATCTGTGGTGATGTTTGTTCATGTATCCCCAGGAAAATTCACATAACGTAAGCTAAATAATTTTTTTGAGATAGGGTCTCATGTAATCCAGGATAGCCTCAAACTCACTGCCTATGACTTTGAATGTCTGACCTTCCAGACTCCACCTCTCAAGTGTTAGGATTATAGGCATGTGCTATGTTCCAGGTTTGGTGTTAGGGACAAAACTGAGGGCTTTGTAAATGTGAGGCAAGCACTCTATCATCCTTTCTACATCCCCCATCCCCTAACTTCAGTCAATTCTTTCTCTCAAATCTTCACAATTTTCTCATATCACTTGATCTATAGCAACAATAGCCTTATCACTGTTTTTCTCTTGTCCTTGACAGGATGGATCTCCTGTACTGTATTCAAAGTACACTTTTCTAAATGGTACCCTGATGAAGCCACTCTTATTTAGATCCTGCATGTGGCAGTATGTTATCTCGTGGTAAGCCCTAAATTTTTTAAAGTTAGTGTATTAATTACTTTTGTATAGTTGTACCAAAAATACCAGCAAGAACAACTTAAGGAAAAGCTGTAATTTGGCTCACAGTTTCAAAGGGTTC
This sequence comes from Peromyscus californicus insignis, assembly GCF_007827085.1. Taxonomy (NCBI): domain Eukaryota; kingdom Metazoa; phylum Chordata; class Mammalia; order Rodentia; family Cricetidae; genus Peromyscus; species Peromyscus californicus. The sequence continues at coordinate 80,354,994 of NW_026294391.1, read as the reverse complement.
AGTTCAAATTTGCTCCTCCCCACGTGTTGGACAGAACTTCACGGCCACTGGACTATGTGGAGAAGGAAGTTTTATACCTTGTGGCAGCAAGATTGGAAGGAGAGAGAGAGGAAATACAGGAAGGGGCCATGGCAAAATATAGGTCCGAATGGCATGTTCCAGTGATGTCCTTCTTCCAACTAGATGCTACTTCCTAGCTTTCTCCACCTCCCCCAATAATGTCATCATATTATGAATCAATAGGAAGATTAGGAAGATTAATCTATTCACTAGTCATAACCCTTATGAAATAACTGTCCATGGAACCTTCAACACAGACACAAAGATGCGTATAACTTATCTCCTAGGTGCTTCTCAATCCAATTAAGCTGACATTTTATTTAATTTATATGTATTTTTATTTTTTCTCTCTTTTTAGCCTACATGTCCTTTGTGTGTGACACACACACACACACACACACACACACACACACACACACATATATATATATATATATATATATATATATATATATATATATGTATATAATCTCCCAGTTTAGAAGTTTAGTGTTTTGATGGGATTTCTGAGTGTGTAAACAAGTGGGTCTCTGCATCAATATCTGTTTCTTGTGCCTTTTCTTGGGTTCTTTTCCTTCTGTTTGTTTGTTTTGCCCTATTCCCATGTGTTAGTTTTTGTTTTATCTGATTATATTTTATTTTATTATTATCCCTTAGATGACTGTTTATTTTCCAATGAGAAACAGAAAGGGAGCAGATCTGGAAGGCAAAGGAGGTGTGGAGGAACTGGGAGGAGTAGAGGGGAAGGAAACTTATTATAAACTGTCATCAGGATAGATTTGATGGAGAAAATAGAGAAAAAAGTCTATTTTCAGTAAAAGGAAAACAAGATTAACACTTTGTTACAAAGTTCTCTATCATTTTGATTTTTCTTTCTGAACCAGTGTCTCTCTGATTATCCCTCCTTTTATACTCTGTTCCAGATTCCCTTAAGTTACCTTCAGCTCTGTAGAACTGCCAGTTTCTCTTGTTTCCCTTGACTTTCATGCTTGCCAACTTCTTGAAACAATTTTACCTTTCCCCACTTTTTTTTCTTGTAGAAAATGCCTTCATGTTTTCTCTTGTTGCTTCTTCAAACAGGGTCTTATGTTCACCTGCAAATCTGCATACCTTCATGTAATACTTATACTTTTGGATATGTGTCTGTATGCATATATGTGCACATGTGGGGGTGTGTATACATATATATTAGAGGTCAACACTGGGAAATTTCTTTAGTCATTATCACGTTATATGTTGAGACAGGGTATCTCAAAAACAAACAATGGGACCGGAGTGATGGCTTAGAGATTAAAAACACTTGCTGCTCCTATAGAGGACCTGATTGGTTTTCAGCACCCATGCAGTGGTGGCTCACAACTATCTGTAACTCCAATTCTAGGGGATCTAATGCCACTTTTTGGCTCTGTGGGTACCAAACACACAGGTGACTATATATGCATATTGGCAGGCAAAAAAATTACATAAATACTGTTTTGATGAGTGTTCTATTGTTGTGAAGAGACACCATAACCAAGGCAACTCTTATAAAGGAAAATATTTAATTGCTGCTTGCTAACAGTTTCAAAGGTTAGTCCATTATCATTATGGCAAGGAGCATGGCAGTAGGCAGGCAGACATGGTGTTGGAGAAGTAGCTGTGAGTTCTACATCCTGGTCCATAGGCAGAAAGAAGCAGAGAGAGACCACCAGCCTGGCATGAACTTTTGAAACCTTGAAGCCCACCCACAGTGACACATTTCCTCCAAGGCCATGCCTACTCCAACAAGGTGGCACCTCCTAATCCTTCAAATCCTTATAAAAGCTTCCACACCCTGGTGACTAAGCATTCAAATATATGAGGCTATGAGGACCATTCTTATTCAAATCACCACATACATAATATGAAAATAAATAAATCTTCAAACAAACAAACTAGAGCTCACCAATTCAGTGAGCTCTTGGAATCCACTTTTCTCTGCCTTCCCAGCACTGGGCTTACAGATTGTACTGCCCCATCTGCATTTTATGTGGGTGCTGGGGATCTGAACTCAGGTTCTCAGGCTTGAATAACAAACATATTACCAAGAGAGCAACCTCTTCAGTCACACTTAATATACTTTCTTTTTTTTTTTTTTTTTGGTTTTTCGAGATAGGGTTTCTCTGTGTAGCTTTGCGCCTTTCCTGGAACTCACTTTGTAGCCTAGGCTGGCCTCGACCTCACAGAGATCCACCTGCCTCTGCCTCCCGAGTGCTGGGATTAAAGGCATGAACCACCACGCCCGGCCTACTTATTACACTTTCAAGCAATTGTTTGTTCTACTTAACTATAACCTAGTACATCTTTTTCATCACTTTCTCTCCTGTGGTTAGCACAAGGGCCCAATAAACATCTGGTGAAAGATTGACTTTTTGAAGAAAAGAAGTATTGCATGAAAGAGACAAGAGTACATACATATCCTTTATTTTTAAAGATTTTTTACAGTCAATTGGAAATATTAAAAGTTATTCAATGACTTCATGATCTTTCCAGAGGAAATCACTCTAATCCTTAAAGAATTGTTGACCCAAAGAAGTAGGCCTGCTTTAGATGTGGAATACAAAATAACTCTACTGACTGACCAGTCGGGATCCTGAAGGGCATTTGAAAATGCTGTGACCGTATGGCTGAAAGACTCTTCTCTGTGAACAAGGGCAGCAGGGTGAGTAGGTAGTTGATGTAGATCATGAACAGGAAAAAGAGACCTAAGGAGCGTCCCTATACTGGGGAACGACACCAGATTTGGCAGTGACAGAGAAAAAGATCCTGAGCTTAACAGTGTTCAAAATCAGGAAGTGTAGATGATAATGTCATTGCAGTACTATATGTAAGCTGCCAGGAAATTCTGGAAATTTTCTGAACTGCTTTCATCAGTTTAGAATAAAAAATTTGTGACAAGGAAATAAGAGATTCTTTGTACTTGACCTTCTACTTTGGGCATTCAAAAATATGCATGTTTTATAACATGTATATGTTTTCACATATATATAAACATATATATACACACACAGTACGTGTGAGTGTGTGTGTGTGTGTGTGTGTGTGTGTGTGTGTGTGTGTGTGTGCGCGCGCGCGCGCACAAGTGCACATGTCTGATGTGTATATACATCAGCCTATACTGTGTGGAGGTCAGAGGATAACTTTGTGGAGTCAGTTTTCTTTCTCCCTCCACTTTAACATGTATTCATGAGGACACCTCAAGTGTCTTTACCATGCTGACCAATGTCATGGGCCCACTTATGGCCTTTTTGTCATTGTTGTTTTATTTTGTTTTTGAGACAGGGCATCTATACGTAGCCCTAGAACTCACTATGCAGACCAAGCCTTGAACTCACAGAGATCTGTCTGCTGGGAGTAAAGATGAGCACCACCACACCTGGCACTTATGGACTTCTTAATTACATTCACATGAACAAACAGAATGATAATTTCCACTGTATCAAGGGATGGGGAAAGATGATCAACTCCTTCACTGTTTTTTGTTTGTTTTGTTTTGTTTTGTTTGTCCTTTGAGCTATGTGAATGAGGTATCTGATAGATATGAGCACTCCATTCCCATCAAGTTTTATGTCTATAGCTCCATACAAAATCTTACTGTGTAGCCCCATGCTGTTCTCAAATTCACCATCCCCTGCCTCCCAAGAGTTGGGATTACAGGCATGAGCTACCATGCTTGGTTTAATACAATCCTTTCAAAGAGGAGTCACCTGATACCCTTCCCCAGACAAAGTGAGTCCTCTCCAGCTGCTTCCTTTCTAACGTACAAATGGAAAAGAAAGAGAAACAGAAAGAAAAGAGCCCCTCAGGTTGCAAAATGGATGCCAAATGGTAAATATAGAGAAAAGAAATCAAAGTTGGCACCTGCATGTTTCTGACTGAGAAACATCTTTCCCTGTATTTGAAGATATTCGATTTTGGAGCAACAAAGTTCTAGAGAATTCCAAATGGCATATTAAGCATGTGTAATGCCATATTGTCTTCTGTACCTTTACAGAGACATGCTGAGCTGTGTTTCTTTGAATGTTCACACATGTGGTTATTCGAATGTATGATTCAAAAGGAAGAGGAAAAAGAAACAGAAGGGAAAGGACCTTGAGGTGATATTAAACACTGTGAAGCAAAATTGATCTCTTTCTGTAGTGTGTCTTCCAGGAAGCTGGTGTGTTCCACAGCATTGCCCAAAGCAGAAGCCAAATCACCTACACTTAATGGTTGTGCTCATAACAACAAGAAGATGGATTCAGATAATAAGAAGGAAATGAAATGGGGAGGCTATGTTATACTCCTGGAGAGTCGGATCAAGTTCAGAGCAATGGTTTCCTTACTTCTCAGTACCTTATTAGGATTCCCCCTTAATTATTAAATGTATTAATGATTTATCTGCCTACATTTACAATGAGAATCAATATTTTCCCTGAAAACAGAAATTTGTAAGAAGCAAATGTCATGAAGAAAGAGCAAACATGGTATTCATTTCCTACCCATTCAGACTCCCCACAGCCATGACTTACTTTTCTGAGAAAGTGTATGGATATTGGGTTTTTTTTTTTTTTGGTTCACCATGTCTTGTGTAGACAACAATGAACATCGTACTGTAAAGATGAGTTTGACTATTTTCTTTAAAACCTGGATTTCTATCTCCCTCGATGTCGCTTTTCTCCCTTCTCTGCCTTCCTAGGATCTCCCCTTGTTTGTGTTTGTGTGTATGTCCCCTGATTCTTATTTCGTTTTCCTTCCGTTTATATCACTCTATCTCTGCCCTACTCTGAGGAAATCTTAGCTTCAAACCCTGAAACTAAGTCATTCTCTGGCTCTAGCAGCCTCCTATCTGCAGCCACTGCTGATCTGCATTTTTCCTGTCTTTCTCTTTGGTGAGTTTCCTCTGACCCTTCCAGGGTTAAAAGCTAACCTGCCTTCTATGTAATACTTTTCTTGACACATTGCCCCCACTCCTTTACTCCTTTCATTTCTCTCTCTTGTATCTCTAGACTACAATATGTAATGAGAAGAATGGCATGGCTGTCCATGTCTTCTCTCAGGGCCAGCCATGTATGATGTCTGATGTGATTGAAGAGCACTGGAAGGAATGCCTGATTAAGTGGTCTCTACTCAGGTACTTTAACACTCATAATTTCACTGATTGCTGCTGATATGAAAAGAAAGGTATATTTCTCTCTGTCCATGGTTTTTAACGGTGGTTATAAACCAATGGTCCATGAGCCAGAATAATAATTTCTCAGGTAACTTGTTGGATAGAAGTACATAGTTCCCTGGATACACCAATTGGTGCTCCCTGACATTGCACTTATATGTTAGAATGATGCGCCTTAAACTTTCCTATGCATCAGAATCCCTAGGGATGCTTGTTAAAGATACAAATGCCTCCATCCTACCCAAGAATCAAATTTGAGGAGGGGGATGCTAGTATCTGTATTTCTAACAAGCTCCCTAGGGCATTCACAATGCTCAGTCAAAGTTGAAAATCTATCATTAGGGAAGAATTTCTGTGGGTTAAGCATTGATCTCCTCCTGGACCTCATTTAAAGTAAAAATACTTCTAGAAGAGCTTCATAGTAAGAAACTAATGTCTTGGTATAAATGAATTTACGATGAGGGTTCTTATTGGCATGAAGGAGAGCAATAAAAATATGTTTAGTATACACTGTGTGCAAGGCACGCACCATGCTTCCATGGTGCATGGTTGTTAGGCAAACCATCTATTTCTTTGGATACATGAACTATGTTACTAATAACAATTGGGAACTCTCTGCTCACATTTACTCGCTCTTGTACCATGAATACTGTTTCTAGAGCAAATACTAGACACCCAAGTAAATTCATCTTTTATACCAACAAAATCATGGTGATATAAGTATACCCTTAACATTATCCACGACCTACTTGTACTAAGCCTTACTCATTGTTCAACTAAAATCCGTATTTGACTGTGTTCTGTATTTTTACATCTTAAATCTCGCAATCCTTCCTTTGGATGAATGAATGTCTTCATAGATCCACTGGTCCATGTTTTGCAATTTTAGACCTAAGAGAGAATTCTGAGTAAGTTTTTCTACTTTATAGAGTCAAACTCCCTCTGGTGAATCACCCCAAAGACAAGCAATGGAGAAAACTACTCAAACTATTTGGCCACACCTCACCCTTATGCCCTTCAGTTCAGTATTATTGGAAGTAAGCGTCATATTTTTCTCTTCATTTGCCTGAAGCCTGTAGCTTATTTCTCAGGTGGCTTTGAAATTACATGTTAGTCACCTCACGCACCACAGTGGCTGCTATGCTTCCTCTGATCTTCACTGTACCTGGGAGGTAGGTGCTATAATTACCATCTTACCATCTCCAGCATGACTGGGCACTGAAATAGTGACCATGGGAAGCAAAAGCAAACTTCCCAACAGATTGTTTAGCCTGGAACATTTGAAGCTGACATCTCAGTCTGTGTTTGATTCAGCTATTAAAATATACTGGCCTTAAATCATGAGAACAGAAGAACTCGTCTCCACTAATGGCGTCTTTATCCAGTTTAACAAAAGGAAAAATGAAGTGTCATCCTTTCCCTCACTTTCTACACTTTATGAATGCACAAATAATGTGTTATTTTAATAAACAGCAAGGCCAATGACGAAGATAAAAGGCAGCATGCATAAGGGGAAAAAAAACTCCCTACCCTTAAACATCAATTCGAAACTTTTATTAGTGGTATTCAATTGACAGTTCACATTTATTTCCAAGAAAATAGAAGGAAATCTCTTAAGGCTAGAATAGTTTAAAGGCAGCAGGTAGGATGTAGTGCTTCAGGGTAATTGCTAAAGACAAGTGACCTTTGGAATCTAGCATTAGTCAGTTGCAGGAAGAGAAAGAGAACATAGGTAAAAGACCTATTCAAAACTCATCTTTACATTTATTCAACAGCCCTTCATTTTTTAAACCATACACACACACACACACACACACACACACACACACACACACACACACACACGCCTGACAGAAGCATTAGCTTTCCAAATAAAGTAACAGAAGGTAGGAATAAGTAGCAGCCACTAACGATGATTGGGTGTTGACTCTGGAATGTGGATCTTTATAAGAGTCTGCACCTTTGAGTGAGAAACCTATTGTATGTGTTCAGATGTTTCTATACATATTAACCAATCTTGGCACTGTAGTTTGTGTGATATATCCCCCCTCACTTATACGGTACAAATGAAGCAAACACACTGAATGTCAGGTCTATCCAGTTGGAGTCACTAAAGCAAGGCATCTGTAGGGACTGCTCTGCCCGGTTATTAAGCTAGTGTTGGCCAGGGCAGAAAATATATTAACTATACTAATAGGTGGAGACTATAGTTATTGCTCTTATCCTAGACCTATTATCTCACAGGCTGGGCATGATCCTTGCATATTTGGGTGCTGTTTCCTTACTTTGTCTTTCAGATTGGACCCCTCTGCTTTCAATTTTCTTTTGCCATGGTAAAGCTGAACATTAATTTACCTCCCCAGGTTTTCAAGGTTTGTCTTCAGAGGTAAGACCTGTACACTTTTCTTCCATTATCATTCAGATCCCCATCATCTTGTAGCAAGTCTTTTTTCCTACATACTGAATTATATGCTAATTCCCACCCACACGATAATTTCCTGAAGGGCTCTAACAGGCCCAAGAATGGCAAACACAGGCCTTAACATGGCAGACATGGTGACAGACAAGTTTTGTTCTTGACCCCTTCTCCTCCTTGCTAAACCTTAGATTTCATTCCGAAAGCTAGCCACCAAGCTCTATTCCCTTATTTGGCCACTGACTCATTCCTAAAACTGATCACAAAGGTCCACCTATCAAAACATCAAGGTCTAGCAATCAAAATACATTATTTTGACTAACCTAATTAAAATACCCAATCAGAACTTACCAACACATTGTAGCTCACTCTAACACAGACCTACCCATGTCCCTTTAAAATGAACATCTGAAAAGCTATTTGCTACTGTTTGTGCCCCATTCAGATTCACTCACCTTGTCCCTTTGCTTTGCTTAATAAAGGATCTCTTTGCATTTGGTTTGTGCTTGGAAATTGCTATTTGTGTGTGGTCTGTGCCTAACCAGGAGTCCCTTCATTTCCTGTGTCAAGTCTGTTGATGAGCATCACAGATAACCTTCACTCTTTCTCTTGCAATGTGCAGATGTTATTTCTTAAAATACCTGGACTCAGTATCTCAAAGGCAAAAAGTCCATTCACCATACCTCTCTTGTTCTAGCTATTATCACATCCATGCAATGTAAACATTTGACTTGAGGGCTGGTCACATGGCTCCATATGTAAAAATTCTCACCACCAAACTGGCCAACCTGAGCTCAATCCCCAGGACCCACATAGTAGAAGAAGAGAACTGACTCCCAAAAGTTGTCCTCTGATGTCAACATGTATGCTGTGGCATGTGCACTTACACATAGATACACATCACACAGCAAATAATTAAATGTAGAAGAGCATTCTGGATTAAGGAGACCCTTTAGACTCCCAACATAGCATTTGCTCCGGTAGTGAGAGGGCATTTTTGGTATGCTGTGGTTTTACATAGAGATTAGAATATCTTCTTGGTTGTGGGAGATTTTTCTGTATTTCTCAATATTCTTTGATGAGTTGCTTCTAGTCTTCCCATAGGCTTGGGGAATACAAGCCATAGATTTGCTTTACCTTTATATATGTGTCCTGTATTTTGGGCAAATTTGGAAATACTTCTGTGGTATCGTCCACTTTTCTTACTAGATTACAATAGCCATAGAGATTAGTAATGTTTGTGATGCTCCCCAGGTGTGTGTGTGTGTGTGTGTGTGTGTGTGTGTGTGTGTGTGTGTGTATGCTTTATTCATTTAAGCTTTAACACAAACCTTAAAATATAGACTTTATGTTCACGACTGTGGATTCCTTATCTGGCTTGTGTTCTGTAACAAGGCCAGTGGATAGCACCCAGAAGGCTCTCAAATTTGTTGAATGACCATATGAAGCTAAGTTCTGTTATCAATCATATGCTTTACAAATGAAGAAAGCGAGGCCTAGAGAAGTGCCTAATAGCATACAAGTAGTAACCGAAGAGTCATGGCTGAGGTTTTTTAAAATACTTTCTATTTAATCTTGACAATTTCATACATGTATTAACAATCCACAACCCTAGGTAAAGAGGAGGACCTTAAGAGAGACATGCATGGATTGCCTCAGGAAGGGGAAAGGGTTAAGATCTCCTGGGTAAACTGGGAGGGGTAGAGGGGAGGAGATGGGGGTGTGGGAACATTAGGGATCAAGATGGCCGAGTTGGGGGAGGGATGGAGAGGGAGAGAAATGAAAGAGAGATCTTGACAGAGTGAGCCAGTATGGGGTTAGGGAGAAACCTGGTGCTAGGGAAATCCCCGGGAACCCACAAGGATGTTCCCAGCTAAGACTCCTAGCAACGATGGAGAGGGTGCCTAAACTAGCCTTCCCCCATAATCAGATTGGTGACTACCCTAATTGTCATCATAGAACCTATATCCAGTGACTGACAGAAGCAGATACAGAGACCCACAGCTAAGCATGGGGCTGAGCTCCTGGAGTTCAGTTGAAAAGAGGGAGGAGGGACTATAGCAGCAAAGGGGGTCAAGATCGTGATGGGAAAAACTATAGAGACAGCTGACCTGAGCTAGTGGGACTTGTATATGTCACTCTAGGTCACAGAGTCTAGGAGATGACAAGTGACAGTCTGAAGCAATTTGGCATGGACTGAAGGAATGCTCTTATTTTAGACTTTTAAACAGGACTTGTCAAATCACAATGCATGGGTGTCCCTACATTTAGGAACATCAAGAGACACACTCACTTTTTCTATTTAGCATATTAGTAAAGCAATGTAGTAGCATACAGTATGAAGTAATGCACTGTGATGAAACATCACATGTGACAGGACACCATGCAGGATTTAGTCAGGGGGTGGAACAGAGGGCGGTAAAATGTCAAATCAGGCAAAATCTCTACCCTTTGAGCTTGAGTTTTAATTGAAGAGCTAAGGTAACTTAGAGTGAAACCAGTTCCATAATACATGAGCTGTCACAAAGGCTGTCTGTGATTAACTTCCCAATGAGTACTTAAGTCAATGAAAGGTGTGGAACTTCCATGTGGACTGAGATGGCTTCCTTGCTTAGTTGAATTTCAGGAAGCTCCTCTAAGAGCCAAGGTTAATCTGTAAGACCCACTTGCCCAAGGACTGATGACTTCCTGGAATGCTAGGGACTGTGGTTCTTGGGGAATAACAAAGCCACATGTTTTTGCTCCCCTAAACAAGTTTGTTTACACTGGATGTGCTTGATTGGATGTAGGTGGGAAGCACATAGGCAGGAAATACATCAGCATATATGCTTGCCCCTGATTGGAAATACAGTGGCCCTGTTGTTTTGACCTTTTAAGCCTCTGCAAAATGTGACTCGTGGCCATTTCCTGGGAATCCAGGAGTAGACCTGGCCAGAGTCCATCCTCCTGGCCAGTATTTAATTAAAGCTTGCTTCAAATTTGGCTCGAAGTTGTGGAACTGGTTTTTCTCTCGAACTGTCACAAGGATGTCACAAGACTTCCCAATGAGTAATTTAGTCAGTGAAAGGAATGGAACTTCCATGTGGACTGAGAAGGCTTCACTGCTTAGTTGACATCTCAGGAAATTGTCTCCAGATATTCTGCCCATTCTTGTAAAAACAACATTCCAGTAGTGTCTTTTGCAAACAGACTTCTGGTAGTTCTCTACTGAGAATAGCAGCCTTACTCTGGGCTGAATCAATGAAATAGCCTTCAGCTAGTGACTTCCCTTTTCTGGTTTTTGTTTTCTATTTAGGAAAAGGGCTGTCAAATGTCATCTTCCAAAATTTGTATATCTGTAGCTGTAAGTTTCTCTGGTCCCACCCATCCCCACCATCCTGTGTTTCTCCAGTCCTGCCCAGCCCCTCGGTTCTGCCTGCAATCACTAATAAAATAATCACTCACAGGCTTAATATTAATTGCAAATTATATGGCCTATGGGTCAGGTTTCTTGTTAGCTGGCTCTTATAACTTAACTCAACCCATTTCTATTAATCTATATGTTGCCACGTGGCCTTGGCATTACTGGTCTGTTGGCATCTTGTTGCTCCTTTGGTGGCAGGCTGGCGTCTCTCCTTGACTCCGCCCTTCTTCTCTCTCTATCTCTGCTTGGATTTCTTGTCAATCTGTAAGCTTTCTTGCCATAACAGCTTTATTTATTATCCAATGGGAGTCACATATATTCACAGCAAACAGAAAGATATCTCAGAAATATATCCAGTTCGCCTATTACAAATTCTAATCTTTAGTCTCTTTTCTCAACCAATTAAAACAAATTCCAGGAGTTTTTATTTAAAAAATAAGTAAAATATGTTTTGCATTTTGGAATATTTATGCATGACATCAACTTCAAAATAATTCAAAAGACCTAACTGGATGGGATATAAATGCACAAGTTTGACAATGGATGCTTAATTATAGAGGCAGAGTGATCACTATCTTGGAGTTCTTTGCAGTATTCTCTCATTTGTTTATGTTTGAATTCTTTCGTAATAAAAAGTTTAATAAAACTGAAAACCAAAACGTCTCCCAAGTCCCCAGGTAATTTAGATGAGGCTGGTTTGCAGGCTGGCATTAGGGAGCCTTTAGACAAGATTCTCTCTCAAGCTTTTCCAGGTAAAGCACACTGTTTCTTTATGAGGGGGATGAGACTTGAATAGGACCAATCAGGATTTGCCATCTTGGCCAGGGATATATGTTAGTTTTTCTCTGGATGAATTTAGATGTAGCCATCAAAGGTGGAAGTAGAAACATGAAAAAGAAATACTGACTGTTATTGTGCATTGAGCTAAACCATAGGATGCAAAGTGCTGGCAGGAGAAGGTGATAAATAGAAGCCTTTCCAATCAAGATAACCAGTAAGCATGCAGCCAAGAGGCTCCTTTGGAACAGCTAGTAATGGCATCATTCAAATCAAAACAAAGAGTGATGATGTTAATACCTTGTAGCTTTCTTTTAAGTGCATTTATGCTGTTCCATTTGAAGCTCATATTTTACCCTTGAGGTAAAAGACAGAGACTGACTAAGTTCTTGGATTGGGAGTAGGGGCATGGCAGATTTTATCATTCTCATTTTACAAGTGCAGTCACAGAGGTTCAAAGAAATTCAGTCAAAATTTCTTTTAAGCCACTTTCTATAGGATAGATGAAACTACCAGTATTTTAAAAGTCTTGGAACAGATTTCACCAGTTCTGACACGATGATACACTAACATTTTTTTCAGGGTTAGAAGGTTTTGAGTTTGAAAAGTCAGTATCAAGGCATCAAATTTCTTTGCTTAACTTAGCAGAGTTTCCTTTGTCCTGGGATAATAACTGCTAGAAAGATGGAGTCTTATGAATTAGTTCAGAAAGTAAAAGAAACCATGATGTTGTTTCAGAACTGCCAACACATATACACGTAAAAACTTTTGAAGTCAGGTGGTGGTAGCGCATACCTTTGATCCCAGCAATTGAAGGCAGAGGGAGGCAGATCTCTGTGAGTTCAAGGCCAGCTTGGTCTGCAGAGTGAGCTTCAGGACAGGCTCCAAAGCTACACAGAGAAACCCTGTCTTGAAAAAAAAAATAAACATACGAAGTATATTTAAAACCTTATTTATTCTAAAGTATTTGAGAACTGTTTCCCAAATGAAGCATCAAATTTAACTGTGTTCTTGGGCACAGGTTTCCATGACCAGGGCTTTAAATGATGGTTTTCCCATGAAGGTTTTCTTTAACTAATTTCTAAGTGTGCCATTTTGTCAAATGCTTTAGCCATAATCTCTACAATCATTAGGAGACCTTTGTGTACACACTGGACTCATAGTGTTGATATAGCCAATAGCAGTAAATCTGAAGAAACAGTATCTCAACTATGAATGATATTTTTAAAATTAGTTGATGGGCAAAACTTTTCTGATAGAAAATAAAGTTGACCATGCAAATGAGATCAGACTGGGAATGAGGAGCCCTCAGTTCTTAGTTCAGTCTTTATTTGATCTATATTCAAGACTAGACTTCAGACAAAATTAAAAAGTTGATCCATGTATTACATACAGTGAAATTACAAAAACTAGTGGTAAGCTTATATCTTGGTTAATGAGAGTTTATCATTAAAAAAGCAGACTATCCAAACTAAATAAAGAACTTGTCCATTGCTCATTGTGCAACAGTAAGTTATCCTGTGTCTCTATCCTGTTCTGCTCTGCTGTAACGTTATTCAACATTCTGTCTCTGATCAATGTGCTGGTGTTTTTAAATTTGAAGAAGAAACTCACTGAGAGTGATGATCTGATGAGACAGAATTTGTGTGTGTGTGTGTGTGTGTGTGTGTGTGTGTGTGTGTGTGTGTGTGTGAGAGAGAGAGAGAGAGAGAGAGAGAGAGAGAGAGAGAGAGAGAGAGAGAGAGAGAGAGAGAGAGAATGAATGTGGAAGCCAGATGACTTTAACTATAGTTTTTCAGGCATCATCCACATTTTTGTTTAGATGGGGAGTCTCTCAGTAGCCTGGAACTCACCAAGTAGGCTAGGCTCCTTGGAGGCCAACCCCCAGGCATCAGTCTGTTCTTGCCTTACCAGCACTGAGGTTATAGGCTTGTATGCCACTAATCTGTAGGATCAAACTCAGGTCCTCGTGCTTGCAAAGTAAACATTTTACTGACGAGCTGTCTCCCAAGCCTTGATTGCACAGAATCCTTGTACCAGAGCACTTCATAAGTCACTAGTCAGCCTGTAAAGTTTGCCTTTGGATCCAGTGTTTATCCACCATTAGCTCTGGCAGGGTACCTGGGTTAGGTAATAACTCATTAGCTGACTTTGCTGATTACCTCATTTTAAAAGCTCTTTATGCATATGTCATAGTTAGCTTCAGCTATCAGTCAATTTGACACAAACCTAGAGTGACCTGGGAAGGGAAACAACTGAAGATTTGTCCAGATTACATTGGCCTGTTGCTATGTCTGGAGGCATTTTCTTAATGCTAATTGATCTAGGGGGCACAATCCTACTATGGGTGGTGCTTTCCCTAGGCTAGCAGGCCTAAGAAAGGTAGCTAAGCAAGCCAGAGGGGAAAAGCCAGTAAACTGCGTTCTTCTAAGCTTCTGCTTGAGCTCCCATCTCTAGGTTCCTGCCTTGGCTTCCCTCAATGATGGACTATAAGACAAAACAAACCCTTTCCTCTCCTAAGTTGTATTTGGTCAGACTGCTTTTTCACAGCAGCAGTAAACAAGCTAAAGCAGCATATTTCAATAGAGTTTAAAGAAAAGATACAGACAACAATGAATTGTATCTAGTAAATACTTTCCAAACATTTTCTAAATGAACTTCTAGCAAACAGGAGGATTGTTTTCCATAACAGATGAAGCTTAAAATTATGTATAAAGCAAACCTGAATATAAACAAAGAAAGAAATTTCCAGTAAGCTTCTTAATGGTAGAGACCAAGGGGAATATAAGCAAATGAGCCGAGGGTAGGGCTAAGATTATTTACAAAGTATGGCACATTGACGGAATATTTCCTTTTTTCATATTAACCCCAATTTTGTTAGATGTTTATTCCATTTGCCAGTAATAAATAAAAAAGAAAAACCAGAGCACACACAAAAGCATGTTCATTTGAAGAACCACTGTATTAAAGGGGCTTTACCAATCCTAAAGAATACCACCTAAGTCTTTCAGAGCCGCAGATTTTGCCAACATCATCTCTGTAGAGTACAACTGAAACAGTCACAGTTGGATGTGGGGAGGAATCCAAATAGCAGAATATTTGCACAAAAGAGCACTCCCGAGAGCAATCACCTTTATACTTTTCCTATGGCCTCCCTTTCCTCAGATGGGCCACATGGCTAGCATGTGATGTTAAAATGTTGGGAACTAGAAAGTCATTTGAGTTGTCAGCCATTCAGTAGTTAAGGGTTGCACTGACAGGAGCGTTAGCATGTTATGCTGTCATCCACCCAGAGTTACAGGATTGATGTAGAGATTACCTATGTTGAAGCATAAGCAACTTGTTGTCTCCACTTTGGACTTTGAAAATCATCCCCAGGCCAAATGTCTGGAATATTTTCATATCTATTATTTAGTGGTGACTGGCAAACTCAGAAACAAGGAATTAATCTATTTTACCTTCTGGACATCTAAGTGCTTGAGCAGAAGCTTTCCTCCATGTTTTGGTGGCTCTGCTGTACAATGCTAATTCAGCCCCGATACAGAATTATGAAGAGCATCTGGCACCAAGAAACAGCACACTGGGGTTGGAGAGATGGCCCAGCAGTTAAAAGCACTTGCTTCTTTTGCAGATGACCTGGGTTCAGTTCCCAGCACCTATATGCTAGATCACAACCACATGTAACTCCAGTTCCAGGGCATCTTGTACACTCTTCTTGACTCCTAGGGCACTGAACACGTGTCGCACACATATATCCATGCCGGCAAAACAATCATACATACAAAATAAAAATAAATCTTTTTGTTTTAAGACAGTCTGTGTAGCCCTGACTGTCCTAGAACTCACTTTGTAGACAAGGCTGGCCTTAAATTCAGAGATCCACCTGCCTCTGCCTTTCTAGTGCTAAGATTAAAACTATGGGAAAGAAAATAGCATGTCAGACCACACTGGCCACCCATCACCAGCAACAGTTTTTTGTCATCATTTCTTAATTTTACTGCAAATTCTGTAATTACACACATACAAGAAAGAGTGGGGTGGATAATTTAAATTGAAATTGTTACATGTTTAACTTTGGAGACAGTTGATGCTAACAGGGTTTGACAATATTGTACTTTAGCTCAATGACTTGAACAAGAATATCATTATTACCATCTAGTGTCTGGGTAGCTTCTAGGAAAATGCTAATCGCTTGGTACAAAACTTAACAGCCAGGATCATCATGTTGTGCTTGTTTTATCCCCATCCTTTAGCTGGCAGAACTACCCTAGTGCTTAAATAATATTAAATAGTATATATTTGATGTACCAAATAGTATTTCCTTGAAGAGGGCCTTCCCTCTAGGGATGTTAATGTGCATGCTGCAAATACACTCCCCTAGGGAGTTGGGATATTTTCTCTGAAGAAAGGTAGAAGAAAATTTGAGTCAATGTGGTTTGTCATAAGAAAGAGCAGAGCATTCAGTTTGAACATTCACTTAACAAGAATTTATTAAGCATTTATAAGCATTATTAAGAATTTATTAAGCACACTGCTGGTCAGTGTGCTGAATGCTGATCACATAGTGACAAACTAAAGTAGGTATGCTTTAGGTTTGCAGAGAGCTTATCATCTTGAAGAAAAAGGAACTTTCCCTAAGCAATAACATAATAGTAACTGGCTAATCACAAACTGCTAGAAGTACGGTGAAGGAGAGAACCATGATTCTCTGAGTAAAGGAAGCTGATGTAGAGTAGGATGCCAGGGAACATCTCTGTGGAAGAGACAGCTGAGAGAAGATCCAAATGATGAGCAAAGAAAGGTTGCCTTAGAGTGTGAATGTAGATGTGGAGTGAAGAAGTATTATGGCTTGGGTATGAATCACCCCACAAATGGTTCATGTGTTCAAAGATTGGCCCTAGCTGGTAGATACTACTATAGAGAAGTAATGGATCATAAGAGTTACAACTACATCAAGGAATTAACCCCCATTTCATGATTTCATAGCAGAATGGGCAGTTAGGAAGTGTGACCTACTTGGAGGGACTAAGTCACAGGAGACATGATTTTGAAGGGCCACTTGTTCCTGGTCCCTTACTTTCTATCTCTCTCTCTGTTTCCTGGGAACTATGAGGTAGCACATATTCTGTCTGCCATGTACTCTTGGTTTCATAATATTCTATCTCACCGCATGCCTACATCAATGGAGTAAGCTGACTGTAGACTGACAACTCTGAAATAATGAACCCAAATCTTTCTTCCCTCCAAGTTGTTCTCTTGGATATTTGACATAACAACAACAAAAGACCTACTACAAGAAGGACTGTTGAGAAGAACATTTGTATTTGATGGAAAAGTAAACACACAGACTCTGTGACAGGAGGAATGGTGTTCAAATTGTGGAACTAAAATAAAGCATTAGAGTGAAGAAAGATGAGACTGAAAAATAGACAAGGCTAGTATCTGATAAGCCTTGTAGACTGTCATATAGTATTCTGTTGTTTAAAATTCATGAGACAAAAAAGCATTGAAAGACATTTTTCAGTGACTTAGCAGATTTTTAAAAAAATTTTAGTGTGTGTGTGTGTGTGTGTGTGTGTGTGTGTGTGTGTGTGTGTGTGTGTTCTGCCTACATGTTGTACAGCCACCACCATGTGCATGTGCATGCCTGGTGCACTGAGAGGCCAGAAGAAGGAATTAGATCTTCTGGAATTGGAGTAACAGGCAGTTATGAGCTGCCATGTGGGTGCTGGGAATGAACATTGGTTCTCTGCAAGAACAGCAAGTGTTTTTAATCACTTAGCCATCTCTCCAGGCAAGATTTTTGTTTTTAAACCCCACCTATGTGTTTATGTGGAAGGGGAATAACTGGGCAGCCAGAGTGGAAGTGAGGAGACTAGATAGGAGGGTAGAGAAATAATGCAAGTGAAAGAAAATGGTAGCTGAGGACTTGAGTGGACTAATCAAGGAACTTTCAGTCAATGAATAAATCAGCAAGGAATTACTTGGCACCTATCTCAATATGCATGGCTGGCTCTACTCATCATCTTGAAGGGAGATTCATCTTCAGCCTCCCACCTTTCTTTTTGGCAGCCTGACTTCTGCCCAATTATCAAGCATCTCAATATAATGGGCCTGAGTTAATAAGGTGTTACTTTATTAAAAGTATTAGCATTTAAGGAAATAAAGAGAAAGAATTGACTCAAAAGATTTTAAATAGTTTTTTTTAGTAGAATAGTATTTGTCACTCTATGATCCAAAAAAAAATGTTGACATTCTGAGAGCCCACAGAAATTTAATGGATGGAAGAGGCCTCATTTAAAAAAAAAATCAAATTTATAGGCCCTATCCTAAATCAGAATCAGAATCCAAAATCTCGATTAGAATTTGGAGTGGAGCTTGGTCAATGGTAGGCTTAATGGTCTCCTTAGGTGATTCTGCTAAACATTGACAACTGAGGAGTATTGCTTATGAGGCTAATTTGGAGATTGATTTGTTTTTTTTTTTTAAACTAGAAAAATGACTGTGAGAAGAATGGAGAGAGCATTCCAGGTTGAGAGTGATCCTGAGAACATGCCAAGAAGGAAGAATTTGTTAGTTTAGGTTAAGGAACAAGTAAGTGGACCTATTTGTTAGGCAGGATGAGCTTGGCTGGAAGTGATATGAAGTCACCTTTAGCAGGAGAAAACAAAAGAGAAGGTATAGCATGCTCAGAGAGTGGTCCCGCTATGCCTGGCCTACATGAAATAAAGCAGTTTCTATAATCCTTGAGCCATGGGGGAGGGACTGTGGACTACATTCACTGCCTGCATGAGACATGAAGCAGGAACCTGTTTTTGGCTCTGTTTAGAATTGTTTATTATATATTCTTAGGTTTCAAGTGGAAACTTGAGCCATTGGGCACCATTTGTAGCTAGAGTTTTCCTGTGTCCCACCCAGTCCGCAGCCACTCAGACCCAAGTAAACACACAAAGATTTATATTAATTAAAATTGCTTGGCCATTAGCTCAGGCCTACCACTGCCTAGCTCTTACATTTAAACTCAGCCCATTTCTGTTAATTTATACATCGCCACATATTCTGTGGCTTTACCTGTGTGCCATTACATGTTGCTCCCTGGACGGCAGGGTAGCATCTCCTGACTCTCCCTTCCTGTTCCCAGAATTCCCCTTGTCTGTATACCCCGCCTATACTTCCTGTCTGGCTACTGGCCAATCAGCTTTTTATTTATCAACCAATCAGAACAACACATATTCACAGTGTACAAAACATCCCATAAAAGTGGACTGATTTGTTAGGTGGGATGAGCTTGGCTGGAATTGATATGAAGTCACCTTTAGCAGGAGAAAACAAACGAGAAGGTATAGCATGCTTAGAGAGTGGTCCCGCTATGCCTGGCCTACATGAAATAAAGCAGTTTCTATAATCCCTGAGCCATGGGGGAGGGGCTGTGGACTACATTTGGAATTTCCTTCTCTCATTCAATGAATAGAACATAATGCACTTAGTAACTCTGTGAGTGTGAATACTTGTTCTCCCTTTCCTAAACACCTATGTTGAAATTCTCATCTTTAAAGTGATGATTTTAGGAGGTGGAATCATTGGGGCTGTATTATTTTAGGAGGTGGAATCATTGGGGCTGTATTAGATCCTGTAAGGAAAGCCCTTGTTATTGGGATTAGCCCATCTAAAAGGGGATATAGCTTGCTCACCTCTGTCACCACATGAGGAAATAGCAAGAAGACATTCTCTATGAATCAAGAAACAGCCTTTCACCGCCCAAAGAATCTGCCAGAAACTTGGTATTGGAGTACCTAACATTTAGAACCATGAATAACAATTTTCAGTTGTTTATAAGCCATCAAGTGTATGGTATTTTGCAATAGCAACCTGAATGGACTAAGAAAATACAGCAACAATAGTCAACCTTAATGAGTTTGAACTACGTGCCAGGCACTTTGCAAAATATGTTAGATACGTCATTTAATCCTTATATCACTGAGAGTTAAGTGTTATATATTAATTCTTTGTCAATAAAGAAACTCAGGAATAGAGAGGCTAAATAATGTGCCCTGGGGTCACATAGTTTTGAAGTAGCTAAACCAGAATTTTAACGTAAGTCTGTCTCTAGAGATTGCATGTTTAGTTACAGTACAGAGTCACTCATATCAACTCATGCCCATGAGAACTTTAGTCCATTAGGGAACTGTGCACACATCCACTTAGCAGGAGTCATTATGCATGATGGAGGCTAAGCCCTGTGGATTCAAAGACAATTTAGGTCCTAATAAGGCTTGGCACAGTCCTGGGTAAACATACAACCTCATACAGAGATTCCTTTTCCCTGGTGGGTTAAAGATGGCCCAACATGGCAAGTGGAAGATGTTGAGAGCAAGTGTCTAGGAGTCTGTCAGCAAGTCTGTTGGTGCTAACACACACACACACACACACACACACACACACACACACACACACACACACACTGGGAGTTTTAATTTACTTGGATTTTGTTATTATAATTGTTTTGTAATTTGTTTTATTTTAGTGCTGAGGCACAAACTGGAGGCCTTGTATGTGATATGCTAGCTCTGGACCACTGAGCAATACCCCAGCTCTAGTAATATAGTCTCTTTATATTTTAAATAAGTTTTGACAGATTGAAAATAAAAATAAGCAGAGGAGGAGAAAGAAGATAAACATCATAAAACTAAACCAAACCATTTAGTTCTCTACTGCAGATAGTTTCCAATGTCTGGGGTAGAATACAAGATAAATAATCAATCTTATGAAGGTAATTTTAAATTTAAGTGTAAACTGTAGGCTGTCTAGTGGAACTGATCTGAACTTTATGTTGACCTGGCAGCTTTTTCTAAGTTACTGAATCAACCCCTCGAGGATTATCATGACAGCAGATTAGCGTGTGAAACCAGTCCTTTTCAGTAGCCTTAGATCTGTAGAAGTCATGCATTCAGTTCTGCGCAATTACTGTCAGTTTAGACATTCAAGTTGAAAAAGGGAAGTATATAATTAATCAAGCAGAGGCATATAGAACCAGAACAGAAAAGATTCGATGGTGTAATAGACAGAATGGGGGAGGGGGAGAGAAGGAGACTCTGGTAGTTTTTTCTTAACACTCTGCATAGTCGGGTGTTAAAGAATTCAAGAACTTCTAATTTGGACTTTTGCTAAACACAGAGAAAGACAAAGGGGAAATTATATAGCAGCACTGAAGATGTCCTCTTCTGACACTATTAATCACATGTGTTCAACAAGGTTCCCACCAGGCACTCTGCATGGCACTTGTGGATGTGAAGATTAATCAGGTCGCAGCCCTGGTCTCATGGAGGGCATAGTGTAGAGAGATAGATGAGGAAAGAACAGTCAAAGAAACTTGGTAAGTAATAGAGGAGCAAATTGTTTTCCTGAAGGATCTACATGTTTGAGAATGAGGGGAGGAGAGAACTCATTCAGAAGGGCCTATAAATATGATACTACTTCATGCAACAGGGAAGAAATGAGCATAGAGGTTTCTTTTTTAAAATGCTGATTTTATTTGATGTGTTTGTATGCCTGAGTGTACACATGTGCTCCCTGTCAATTCAGGAGACCACAGAGTTCAAAAGAGGGTGTTATGTCCCCTGGAACAGGAGTTTTACAGGTGATTTCCACCAGTTTCACAGGTGATTGTGAGCTGCCATATGGTTGTTGGGACGAAAACTTGGGTCCTCTGCAAGACCAGTAAGCAGTCTTAACTGATGAGCCATCTCTAGCTCATACACTGAGTTCTTATGATAGAAAAACTTTGACTGCCCTTAGGGGTAAAATTATACCTATTCAAATGGGGAGTCTGCAATCTGAGTCAGGTGTGTGTGTGAATATCAGTGTCCCTTTAGAAGGAGGGAGAAAGGACAGAAAAACACTACAAATGCTCATTTGAAAGCAGCATGGGTTTAGAAAGTCCAGGAATACTTTGGAATTGACATGTGAAGAAGACCTGTGAGAACTGCAGAGGTTTAAATTCTACCTGGGGTTAGATGGTAGGAGACACAGAAAATCTTCAATAAGGTTACAAACCTTTGGTAAGGAGTCAGGCTTCAGCAAATGCAGAGTGACTGGGGCATCAGGAGGCCCCTCCCTTCCTGTTCCTCCTGGCCACCAAAGTATACACTGTGCCTCTATGCTTGAAAGTTAAAGAACAGAGAATGCCAACTGCCCTGAATGCCATCTCCAACCACTGTGGTATTGAAAGCTGCTGTCCTTGAGGCATTTGGGATGTAGTGAAAAGAAGCAGGCCACAGGAACCGGAAGGCTGGGCTTTCAAATGCTGTCCTTTCATAAAGCAGGCATGATAACCTCTGTAGACCTCCCAGACTTCTTGTGAGGCTCAGACAAGATGCTAGATAGAAAAGCATTTTGTGAATACTTGAAGCATGTGTGCTGGTATGTCGACTCCGTCTGTCCTACAAACCCCCTACGGTAATCAAAAGCTCTCAAGGATAAATGAGATAATCGATGGAAAACACTGAGCCCCTCTGAAGGAAGTTAGTGTATGGAAGTATTAATAATGGTGATTCACATCTGCTTTTTGCTGATAATGCCTCCCTTTAAAGTCTGGACACCAAAAGAGCGCGACACACAATGCCCTCTGCTGTTTGTTGAAAGCCCTCTACTGCTGAAAGGCAGCTGTGTCGCCATGTTTTTGCCAGCAAGTACTTTGTTTTCAATTAAAAAATAACGTTTCTTCTTTTCTAAGTTTTCTATACTTCTTGACAAAATCTGGATACAGACATTTACATAAATGTCATATGCATGTAATCATGGTTGTCTTTCCATCTCCTGAGGCCATATAGCAGACAATAGATCATGATAAGCAACTGGACACATCTGGCCAGAGCCCTTCAGAACACTTTGACATTGAAATTCTGTATGGAGCAGAGTGCCAAAGATGAAGTGCATAGTTTTTCTAAAAGTAAAATAATGGGATGCTAACTGTCAGCCACATGTCTTCAAGAGGGCTGTATTCCTTTAAGTGCAATTCCATGCTTCTGACTGAGAGGACTGCACAGTGACTGGCAGCCCTATTTGTTGTCCAATGACTCAGATATGAGTCACCCCCAAAGCAAAATCAGGTGTGATTGATTCTTAAAGGAGGTTGAGGGACAATCAGCATGAAGGCAAGCAGGAGTGGACAGGGATCCAGAAGCAAGAATAATTAGGCCATATTACCACAAATATGTTCTTCCTACTCTAGAGGCTTTCTGGTGAAACGTGGAGGCAAGACCCCAAGAAATCTCCATGTTTGTGTGTACATGTTCCTGTTCACAAGTACATGTGTGTGGAGGTCAGAGGTCAACTTCTTGTGTCAATTGTCTGGCACCATCTGCCTTTGTTTTTTGAGACAGTGTCTCTCAGCCTGGCTAATTAGGTTAGCATGGCTGTCCAACAAGCCTAGGACATCTGTCTGTCTCAGCCATCCCAGCACTGGGATTACAACTTTCTGTAATGTATTCGACCATAGCTAGCTTGGTACTGGGACTCTTGAAGTCCTCAGACTTGTACAACAAAACACTTTACCAGTTGATGTGTGGTGATATATTGTGTTCCCCAATATATTGTGCACCCTAATAAACTTATCTGGTGTCAGAGAACAGAACAGCCACTAGACAGACATAGAGGCCAGAAAATGGTGGCACACATACTTTTAATCTTCTGGAGGCAGAGATCCATCTGGATCTCTGTGAGTTCAAAGCTACACTGGAAACAGACAGGCATGGTGACATACGCCTTTAATCCCAGGAAGTTGATGGGAGGAAGTAGAAAGGTATATAAGGTGTGAGGACCAGGAACAAGAACTGGTTAAGCTTTTAGGCTTTTAGCAGCAGTTCAGCTGAGATCCATTTGGGCGAGGACTGGTCAGAGGCTTCCAGTTTGAGGAAACAGGATCAACTGAGAAGTTGTCAAGTTGAGGTTAGCTGTGGCCTGTTCTGTGTCTCTGATCTTTCAGCGTTCACTCCAATACCTGGCTCCTGGTTTGTTTTTATTAGTAAGGGCTTTTAAGATTCATGCTACACTGATGTATTTCCCCATTTTCCAAAGCAGAGGAATCTTTGGAAATGGCAGCCAGAAGGACTGTCTAGAACCACGACCCAGAAGTAGGTGCTGTTGACTTCTTAAATCACAACTACCCTTCCTCTATTTTCAGTCCTGTCCTGCCTGTCTGACTCTTCTCCCCTAATGCTGAGTGCCTTCTCCAATTAGATTCTGCTCTGGACAATTTATTAGAGCTAAGGAATTAATAGGTGCTAATGGCTCTGCTTGTAAAATGGGCTTTCTATCTTAAAGCAGCAGCAAGTAGATGCTGAAGGTGGAGCTACCTTCTGGATCTCTCCTCATCTGTCATATGGATAGAATGGTGACAGACTTTCACTGTGATTCAAAGCTGTGATATATGACACAGTGATTGTTTTCCTTACCTCAGACTGGGAGAATGCAGAGAGTTGGACACTACAATTCAATAGATCAGGATTAAAACAATTATTGTGAATTAAGCTAGTCATTATATGCCTTCAGAGACAGGGTATTTTTTTTAATTCTGTTGTCACCAACAAATAAATGAAGGTTTGTAAATACAGATAAACTTAATTTTTAGAGGATTATATATTCTCAAAGGTTTCAAATCTTTAAATTAAAAGTGTCCCCACTACCTAAAATCAAATACCTGTGTTGCAGTGGTGTGAAACAAGGGAGAGCAGGCCTGAAATACAGGAAGGCTAACGTGTTGTTATTTTCATTTTGCTCATGTATTTTATATTCAAGAAGACAGCAAGATCTCTCAGCATGACCTCACCAACTGGAGTTACCTGAGGCCAGAGAAGAGAGAACAATGTAAAAAGTATTTTCTTTTATTCAAGCCATGAAGTTAGACTTCTATGCCCAGAATATTATACCAAGGAATCAGTGAGAGGACAAGATGTAAGATGCAAAGCAAGCTTCAGAGTGAGCTCAAATCATGTGGGCACTTTTTTCTTTTTTAGAATATATTTTTGGAATATTTTATTTACTTACTGTTTTTATGTCTGTGGGTGTTCTGCCTGTGTGTATGTAGTGCCCACAAAAGCCAAGAGCAGCTAGTGCCTTTAACCCCTCAGCCATCTCTCTAGCCTGGGGGAATCTTTTCTTTCTCCCTTTCTTTCTTTCTTTCTTTCTTTCTTTCTTTCTTTCTTTCTTTCTTTCTTTCTTTCTTTCTTTCTTTCTTTCTTTCTTTCTTTCTCTCTCTCTCTCTCTTTCTTTCTTTTTTCTTTCTCTTTCTCTCCCTCTTCCTTCCTTTCTTTCCCTCTTTCTTTTCTTCTCCTCCTCCTCTTCCTCCTCCCCCTCCTCCTCCTTTTCGAGAATTCTTTACACCAATACTGCATTTACATAATTTTTTACCTCCTCCTCGTCCCTCCAGTTCCCTAGGTGTCTTCAAATCCTTCTTAAATACCTGAGTACCTTCTAAAATGCAGATTCTGATGCATTCCTCTGGGATGATGCTGGTGGCTCAGGGAACATATACCTTGAGTAGCAAAGACTGCTCTAGAGAGGGAGTCTATTTTGATTTTATAAACTTAGGTGAGTTTAATTTATTTTATGTGCATGAGTGTTTGCCTGCATGCCTGTGGACCACTTACATGCCTGGTGCCATGGAGGCCAGAAGAGAGTGTCTAATCCCCTGGAACTAGAGTTACAGAGAGTTGTGAGTTGCTGTGTGGGTACTGCAAATTGAACTGGGGTCCTTTGCTAGAGCAGCGAGTGCAAGTGCTCTTAAGTGCTGAATCATCTCTCAGCCCATTGACACAGAGTTTAGAGAGAGAAATGGCGTTGGCTAGTAACAAGAAATGTTGAAGAGGCTCAGTAGGAAAGTCACACAGTATTTTCTGGACCAAGTTAAGAACAAAGAAAATAAAAAGGAGGCAAAGATAAGGCTATTGGTGCTCATGATCCAGGAGTTCAAATATAATAGATTGCAAGTGACATACACCAGAAAATATCTTTTACAAACTTGGGAAGAAAATAATGCCTTCCTGGTTAGGATATGCATTGGCAAGAAAATAATGCCTCCTGGTTAGGATATGCATTCTAGAAACCATGCTGCCTGAGTTCAAATTTTACCTCCACCACTTCCTAATAACACCTTGATCTCACCCTATCCCCCTGAGCCTCGGCTGATTCATCTGTAAAAATATGCATAATAGAGCCTAGCTGAGGATGATTGTGAAGATGAAATGATATGAAGAGTGGAAAGCCTTAGAATAGCACCTGCCACATAGAGCTCACTAAGTGGTAGCTATTGTAACACTTCCCATCTTTGAGTTGATACTATTTAAGTACTCCTGTGCTTTATTGAAGTGCTAGCAAGCCATGGTAGTGCCACACTGGTGTTTGATCTGAATCTCAAAGCAGCTTCCATTGTTTGAGACACATGGATAGTCAGTGTTTGTGGATTTAAATAACTGGAATTCTAGACAAATGTGTTAAAAGGGGGAAGAAACGCTTGCTCCCAGAAACTATACTGTTTTGTGCTTTGAGTCCATCACTGCCTCTGCCTACAGCTCTTCTGACTTGAATGAGGAACAAATGATTAAAAAATAAAACTGGATTAGAGAAACCAACTGCCTTCTATCTCTGCCAAAAGGAAATGTCGAATCTGGGCAATTATCATTCAGCCTGGGGCATGCCAGGCTCAGGGGAAGGGGGGCAGGGAGCTTGGAGAAAGATATTTACAAGCCCATGAAGAATGTAGTGAGCATTACTGAGTTGTAGACATTGTCCTAGGATTTAAAAAAAACATTCAATATCACCTCAGTTTCAGGGATCTACTGTCTAGAACAGAAGACATTAGAGTAAGACAGATAGGCAGGCAGGCAGGCAGACAGACAGACAGACACCCCCCCCACACACACACAATCATACACAGCCTATAACAAATCTCCAGCAAGACCTGTTTGTTAAAACAATGGATGTATTTCTTGGGAGTAGCAATTACTCTGGAAAGAAAAGTTGGGCTTGACTCTAAAGGTCCTTGAATGTGAAATGTGTGCTGTGGGCAATTAGAAGTTAATGATGTTTGTATGTGAGTGGGGGTACCATATGCAAAAGAGAATTTCAGGAAGATTAATCTGGCAACAGTTTGAGCAATTTAATTTAACAACCATTTACTGAGTATTATGTATAGCACCAGAGTCCAAGGTACAGAGTTCTGCAAGGATACAGAAAAACAGAGGGTAAGCATACATACGCTCTCTGAACTGAAATCCTTGACAGGGAGACAGATACAGATACAATGAACTGAAGCATGTAAGATAAAGAGAAAATTCTGTATGTTCCACATGAGGTGATCTCTAAGGTAGACTATAAGGTACATTTGTTGAGTAAGAACGTGGGGGAAAGTATGTGTTTTACATGTGTACTTGCACATTTACGTAAAATTTATCTGCAAAGTTGTACAAAAATCCTAGTAACACAAATTGCCTCTAAGGAAGGGTATTGGCATGGCTGTGGTGGGGGATAGGAGTATTGTATGTATTGTCGTTGGTACCCTCATTGAGTTTGAATCTAAACAATATATTATTTACTCCAAACATTTACAAATACTAGGGGCTGAGAGTGTAGCTCAGTTGGTACTTATTTCACCAGCATGAGACCCTGGGTTCAATGCCTAGCACCTATATGCAATGGACATTGTAGCTCTGAAGGGAGAATGATGAATTCTCATTGAGCAAATATGGAAAGGCTCTTTAGAGCATGTGCATATGAAGTTAAGTCTTTAAGTAGCAATATTTCCATGAATGATCATTCTTGTATAATATTAGAGGGACCAGCCTTAATATTATACATCCCAGGGGCTCAGGAGAGAAAACTACTAATGGTGAGGACTATTTTCAGGAAATAGAATCTCAGCACATTGAGCTCTTTAGTCCATTCACTTTAATTCTCTGGAATAACATCCTATTTACACAGCTTCAGTTCTGTTCTCATGCCTAGCTCCTTTCTTGCCTGAATTCTCTCTATATTCATCTACTGCTCCCTCTAAGTTCTATCTTAATTCTCTCATCTTAGTCCTGCCTCATCCTTTTCATCTCATTCTTACCCAACTAGTACTTCCCCATCTGACTCTTCCTCATCTTCCATCTCGTCCACATGTTCTCTCTGGTCAAAATCCTCCTTGTCCCTCACCATTATCCGTCTCTCTGTTCCCCCCAAGTCTCTCTGGAGTCCAGTTATAAACCCAAGCAATAGCAGTCCCCTGGTTGAGCAAGGTCACCAGGCTTGAATTCTTGTGTGGTCATAAACGCAGGTAAGAGTTTCCTCAGGCAGTGATTGTCAGTCAGGCTTCCAGGGTCAAATGGAGGGGTGATAAGAATCACATAGAGGGGCAGTAATTGTTAGTTATCATTTGCAACCCAAAAGGGAAGTGACTAATGAATTAACTAAAGGCTAAATTTGGGTAATATCTAAGAAGAGGGATCTTATGTGCTCAAATATAACCTTAAATGTTATTGATAGAAAATGTTAAAAATCTATAAGTTGCTAGGTCAATGGGAGAAAATAAAACTGTCTTCTTTTTTTCCTGTGGCTCCTATCTGTCCAAGCTATCTGCTGTTTTTCTACAGGGTGGGGGAAGGTGTGCTCGGTCGCTAGGCAACCTGTGTACAGCTAGATGCCTCTGGTGATAGTTAAAGGGAGATCTGGAACTAGAGGTAAGATTTGGGAAAGGAGGAAGTTAAGCATAATTGGCACAGCCGCCAGGCCTTCTTAAACAGGTAGCCTGGATGCTTAAGTCTGTTCTTAGAGAGTATAGAGGTATCTCTGATAAGGTACTTTCCTCCATCTGGGGATGGACCTGGTTGGATGCTGCCAATGATGATAATTACAGGGAGGCTTGAACTGGGGTTCTGGCTGAGCATAGCTGTCAGCGCAGAAAGTTATCTAAATATTCCTAGAAGTGGTTAGGTAAGGAGTTAAAGGTCTATAAAGTTAGTAAGGCTGTAAGAAAGGAGGGTCTGAGCTAAATTGTGTACAGCTATTTCTTAATGTCCACCTGACCCAGGCAGTGTCTTCTTGTGGAATTTACCTTAAATCAGGAGACTAGCATGTGGACTGTTATTACTGTTAGTCCTTGAAAGTGGCTAAGGGAGATATCTGATTCCAGAGAAAACCTTTCCTGAGGCTGTTCTCCAAATACCTTGAATGTGTATGTCCAGGGAGTGATCAGTCCACACTGTTAGCCCTTCTTAGGGAAAAATCAATTGGGAAAACTATGAAGGCACACGTGATTTTCATAACAGAATACAGCTGATATATAACAAGCCAAGTAACACAAAAGCTCCTTGGAATTTGGCTTCCTCTGAAAGAATTCCTTGGTCCCTGCAGGTAGTGACTTTGCCATAACCAGCTGAGTTCTTATGATATATTCCTGCGGCCCTCAGCAGATCATCTGAGCGGGAGTCATATCAAGCAGTAGACAGAGCTTACATGAAGCCCTAGGGGAGGAGCTAGACATCTGCCATCTATCACCGTCTGTCAGCTGCATGCAGTTATTGAACATGGGAAAGATGGGCAGTGTGTGTGTGTGGATTGAAATTTGCATAATTTGTTTCTGTGCATTATATTTAACCCTGTAACATGTAATAGCAAAACCACTGGTGGCCAATTTTGCATTCTCTTTTTCATTCAATGTCTCTAAAAATCTCTATTTTATACTTGAAACAAAGGCTGATAGAAGTACCACTTCATTACATAGACTTTATTTCCTTGATAATAACTTTCTACAATTACACTCTTTTCACCTGGTTGGCTTCAACTCGTCCTTTAGGTATTCCATTAAACATAATGTCTTCAGACAGGCATTTCAGAGTTGCAGAGGTAACTTGGTGGCAGAAAACTTGGCAAATATGCTTAAGCTCAGTGTTTGATCCCTCAGTGCCACAAAAACAGGGAAGGAAGCCTCTCATGAGCACACAGTCTAGCTAATACCCATCCTCACCACACTTACACAAATACTTATTTTCTCTTCCAGTGTCTGTATCCTCTCCCTAGGCCCTTAACATGCTTATAATAATAATCTATTGATTTGTTTAACACTGGCATGTTGTATTTGACTATAAACTCATGAAGACCTAGAACACATGTCCATTTGCTCAGTGTTATGTAGTATCTAGTACGAAAACTGATGTAGAGTAGACATTTAGTGAATACTTGTGAAATGAAAGCTGGGGAGAGGCACAGTTTATTGTCAACGTGTTATGGCATGAGTCTGAAATGTCCCCTACATGCTTGTGTTGTGAGAGCTTTTTTCCCAGATGGTTTGCTGGTTTAGAGGCTACGAGGCCTCACGGGTGGAATCAGGTCATTAGAGGCAATTCTGGTTCCACTGTCTGTTGTCTGGTCTGCCATGTGAAAAAGCCTCTATCACACACTTCCATTGCCACGAACTTCTCCACCGTGGACTGCAACATCTGAAATGGTGAGCCCAAATGACCCCTTCCTGCTTTAGGTTGTTTCTGTATGGTATGCTATCTCAGAGTCATGAAAAGCAACTAGTATAACATGGTTTGTCACTCATACACCCAAAACCAAGGAAATTACAGCAATTATGGGCAAGAAGAACCTTAAAGTACCTCCTAGGTACAAGAATTACCTGTGCTTTCTTTTCAGACATTCTCTTTCAAGGGATCTTTGAAAGCAGTAGCAATTCTCAAAACCCTTAAGAAAAGGTCAACTTGCCAAAGTACTTTTGTGGCCTGACTGGTATCCTTCCTGTCCGATTCCATGGAAGCCTGCAAGTTTGGTTACTATGACTCCTCTGAAACAGAAGCTGTTGCCATGGGATGTTTAGTGACATAGCCATGTACTATTCTGTTTCTGAGTTACTGATGCAAGGTACTTGGGCATGAGAAGGAAAAGGATGTTCCTGGGGTGCAGTATGGTCTTAACCAGGAAAATCAGGTCAACTTCCCATCATTTTTATATACAAGTACCTCACTCAAGATGTCTCTGGACTGTATTACATCAAGCTAGCAATAAAGAATTTCAAGGCTTTATGAAAAATGGCCAGCTTCTCCAGAACAGGACCACATATAAGTCCATATGCTCAGGTGGAGAGAGGAAGGTGGCAAGGTAACAATTCTATTTCAAATAATGTAATCTCTTGTATGGGGAAGCTCACAAGATGTCACAACTTACACTGACATATACAATGAGTCCTAATGGAAAGTGTCAGCCAATGGTGTCAATGACCAGTGAGGTAATTTCCTTACCGGAAGTGCTCATTAATACTGTGACCCTAATGTTTCTGCCTTTTGTGACTACAGAAGCCATCTAGGTTTCACAGGCAGCACAGAATAGAGAAAGCTTATGGGAATATAGTGCACTTTTAAGAAGTAAAATAAATGTAATAAAAATCAGGCAGCATAATTGTCGTGACTTATACCCCATGACATTTGATAATAACAAGGTTGGTACATTGCAAATAAGTTCCACATTTACAACTCTGCCTTGGTATTTACACTTATTAAATTGTTTAGGGAGGTGGTTCCTGGATGCTGGAGGCCCATATATAAGACATATTAGCATAATTGGAGTACAGCCAAATCCCTCAGTGTACATTGCAGACACTTGTTAAAAGCTTGACCTTGGAGGAAACAACTTCCTACTTGTCTTCAATCAGTTAGCAGCTGCTGAAGTCCTCTAAAGTCAACTTGCAGACATCCAGTTTGGGGAGGTTGTCCTCAACACTGACCTTACACCAGTCTTCAGTTCCCAAGATGGTGATGAAGGTTATGTTCTCACCTGGCTGAGGAAATTAGCTGCAATTTTCCATTACCTGGACCAAACATTGCTTTTCATTTGTTTAATTCCCTGAGAGTTGACACTACACATTCATTCATTGAGCAATTGCTTTGTGTAAAGGCCCAGAGATGAATGAGATAGTCATTGCCATCAAGGAACTTACACTTCAGTCAAGGACACAGAAAGCCAAGTATAGTAGGAGGCAGAATTTAAAAAGGCCATAATAGAGGTATGAACAAATTGCTGTGGGAGCATTAGATAACACCATTTATTTTAATGGTGAAAGGAAAATTAAGAAAGGCTTCAAAACGCAGCATTGGCCCTTGAAGGAGCAATAGGAGAAAAAGGGTGAGGTTAGTCAGTGAGGCAATACTAGTCTGAGTAAGCTGCAGGTACACATCCTGGCATGAGGGTACGTGCACATCTAAGGATGGTAACACATTGTGTATTTTTGGCATCCTCCCACAGTAAATATGATGCAGCATTGTTGTAGAGATGGAGCAGAAGAGGCTCGGAATTTACATCCAAGTATGCTCTTGGAACCTTTGAAGGTCACACTACTTTTGTTAATAGAAACAGTCAAAGGTCTTCAAAAAGGGCCAAGACTAGGCAATTGAGGACGTGACTCTGACAGTGTGAAGGAGAATGAGATCTGGAGACCAAGCTCTATACCTGGGAGTTACTAGGGTGGGAGCAAGGGATAACAAACGATACACTAGGAGTTTCTCATCCTAAAACTAGAAAAAGGATCATGCAAATGATGTCTGGCTGGGAAAGTGGTTTCCTGGGGAAAAACCTATTTGGGGATATAGGGAGTTTAGTGTGTAGTCTATACTTTTCAGTAAGGAGGTGGTGTTGGGTTACTGGGAAGAGTTCACAGAGTCACCTGCTTGAAAGTCATGGCCATGGTTAAGATGATCCTAGAGTGAAGAGAACATAAATGAAGGAATTTGGGGCCAATGGCTATATTCTTGGGCCATGTGATAGCAAACCCCAATAAAGGGGACCAAAGACTTTCAGGAGTATTAAGGGGAGAAAGGGCTAGGTATGTTTGGTGGGAGATTGGAGACAATAAGCAGAATGAACTTTCAGAGGCATTCTTAAGTTTTAGCAGCATGGTGATCATGGTGTGCTCAAGTAGCCGTGAAGGAGATTCAGAAGAAGGTTGCTCTTTAATAGGATACTGGGAACTTGAAGACATTTGAAGACTGAGAAGAAATGAGATGATGGAATAATGGATGTGAAAAGTCAAAGTCCTTTCAAAAGTACAAAGTGCCGCACAATATAAGGTCACAGCAAGTCAGCTTTTTATCACAGATGCTGCGGAGTCAAAAAGTCGCTGACATCTGTAAGACACTTTCATTTTCATCACTATACTGAATTCTACTAGGGGCACTTAGTACATGACCTCTTTCATTTCCCCTCTCTTTGCTCCCTAAGGACCACCAGTTGTTCAGCCAGGTAAAACACTTCATTACTTGATTTTTGTCAAAAACTTCAAGCTACTGTGCTATTCTATGCCATAGATTGCCAAAGACTATATAGAACAAGAACTTATCATATTTAAGTATTTTAAATTTAAGTTTCATTATAGTATTTGTGATTTAGTAAGAAAATGAACATGAAATATTGGAGGGAAAGAAAGGTAGAGAAGATTGAAAAAACTAGTTCTCATTAACAAATAAAATAGTTTTAGCTTAAAGCTATTCAGTGTCATGTGACTGGAGAAATAAGCCCCATAGTTCTCAAAAGAAAAGGCATTTAGCATAAAAACACATTGGAAGTCTGAGATTCTAGAAAAATACTGAAATAGGAAGCTTTTCTTTTTCTTTATTTTTATTTCATTTTTTTTCAGACAGGGCTTTATTTTGTAGCTCAGACTGATCTTGAACTTGGGGTAATTCCCCTGCCTTACTACCCAAAATGCTGAGATAATAGGCATGAACCATTCTGTCTGCCTGCTGCTCCTGGAGAGAGTAGTAATTGCTTAAGAAGCTCTTAAATGTACAGTTTGAAATATTAAGCAGACACTTAAGAAGCTCTAACTCTGAACTAATTAAAGTCTTTCCCATAAATTATACTTCATCTAAATGCCTTCCTTTCCTGTTAGTGTGAGACCAAAAGTGATGCAGGACATCTTAATGTCATCTCAGTCTTTGTTGGTTTCTTACTTCTTTGAAGAGCTGTTCCACGGTTTGGTTTTCAGTATTATTAAAAAGTGGGGGGGAAAATATGGGCAGAAAAAGAAAGGAAAGCAACCTGAAGGAGTTAGCTTTCTTTCTTACCACAAACACCAGATTCCTGTGTAAGTTGTATAGAAATCCCATCCTTTTGTCTGCTTTCTCTCTTCCTGAACTCATGATACACACTAATCAGGTTTACATGAGAACTCAACACTATAGATAAGACCCATGGTGGTTAGTTGATTTTTTGTTATTGTTATTATTATTATTGTCAATTTGATATAAGCTAGAGTCACCTGGGAAGATGGTAACTCAATTGAGAAAATACCTCCATCAGACTGGCATGTAGCTAAGTCTGTAGGAGTGTTTTCCTAATTAATGATGTGGGAGAGGCAGGTGACTCTGTATGCTATAAGAAAGTAAGTTGAGAGAGCCACAAAGAGCAAGACAGTAAGCAGCATTCCTCCATGGTCTCTGCTTCAGTTCCTGCCTCCAGGTTCCTGTCCTGTTTGAGTTTCTGCTTTTGTTTCTCTCAGTGAAGGACTGACATGGACTTGCAAGTCAAACAAACTACTTTTTCACAAAGTTGCTTTTAGTCATTGTCTTAGTTACTGTTCTATTGCTGTGATGAAACAACATGACCAGGAAGCATTTAATTTGGGGCTTGTTTATAGTTTCATAGGGTTAGTCCATGATCATCATGATGGGAAGCTTGGTGGCATGCATGCATGCATGGTGCTGCAGCAGAAGTTGAGGGCGGAGAGTTCCCCTAGCAATGACAGAGAAATGGAATGAGATCTACATGAACAGCCTGGACATGAGTGGGGGTAGTGAAGGGCGAGGGTCAAGGGAAAGAGAGCTTGGGGGAACAGGAGATCCCAGCTGGATCAACAACAGAGAGGGAGAACAAGGAATAGGAGACCATGGTAAATGAAGACCACATGAGAATAGGAAGCAGCAAAGTACTAGAGAGGCCCACAGAAATCCACAAAGATACCCCCACAACAGACTGCTGGCAATGGTTGAGAGACAGCCCAAACTGACCTACTCTGTTGATGGGATGGCCAAACACCCTAATGGTCATGCTAGAAACCTCATCCAACTACTGAGGGATCTGGATGCAGAGATCCATGACTAGGCCCCGGGTGGATCTCTGGGAGTCCAATTAGCGAGAATGAGGAGGGTTTATATGAGCGAGAATTATTGAGACCAAGGTTGGATAAAGCACAGGGACAAATAGCCAAACGAACGGAAACACATGAACTATGAACCAATGGCTGAGGGGTCACCAACTGGATCAGGTCCTCTGAGTGGGTGAGACAGTTGATTGGCCTGATCTGTTTGGGAGGCATCCAGGCAGTGGGACTAGGTCCTGTGCTCATTGCATGAGTTGGCTGTTTGAAACCTGGGGCCTATGCAGGATCGCTTGGCTCGGCCTGGGAGGAGGGAACTGGACCTACCTGGACTGAGTCTACCAGGTTGATCTCAGTCTGTGGGGAAGGCTTTGCCCTGGATGAGATGGGAATGGGGGGCCGGCTGGGGGGAAGGGGAGGGGGGGGCGGGAGGGGGGAGAACAAGGGAATCCGTGGCTGATATGTAGAACTGAATTGTATTGCAAAATAAAAATTAAAATAAAAATAAAAAAATAAAATAAAATTTAAAAAAAAAGAAGTTGAGGGCTTACATCCTGATCCACAGGCAGCAGGCAAAGAGAGTGAGACTAGGTCTAGTGTGGGCTTTTGAATCTTCAAAGCTAATCTCTAGTAACACTCTTCCTCCAACAAGGCCACACTTCCTAATTCTTCCCAAACAGTTCCACTAACTGGGGACCAAGTATTCAGACATATGAGCCTATGGAGGCCATTCTCATTAAAACCACCAAAGTCATGGTGTTTATCACAGTAATACAAAGCAAACTAGGACAATAGGATTGTACCATGTCTCAGAACTGCAGCTGTGCACATTCAAAATACCACTGAAAAGATAATTTCTTCTGTGTTCATCTTTGCTGTTGAATGTAGCACATTAGTCATCACTCAGCTCTGAAACCGTTGGTTGCTCCCCTTCATCATGATCTCAATGATCCACTAATAGCCAATTTGTTTGCAGCCACTTGAATCAACAACATGCATCCTCACTTCTCAATAGTATTACTGCAATATCTCCCAACAAGGTTTGTGTTCTGTGGCCCCTTTCCTTCTCTCTAATTCTATTTTGGCAACACTAAGGATTGACTAAGGCTTCATGCAGGCTAAACAAACACTCTATCACTGAGCTAAAACCCCAATTCTGCCTTATTCTCTCCTACGCAGAATTTCTAGAATCATCTTCCTTTATATTTCATATCCTTTCTTTTTACAAATTTTCAAATGATTTAACTATGTATATATGTGTGGTGGTTTGAATAGGTATGGCCCCCATAGATGTGTCTGAATGCTTGGTCCATAGGGAGTGGCAGTATTAGGAGGTGTGGCCCTGTTGGAGGAAGCGTGTCATGGTGGGGTGAACTTTGAGGTCTCATATATGTTCATGTCCAGTGTGACAGTTCACTTTCTGTTGCCTGTGGATTAAGATGTAGAACTTTCAGCTCGTTCTCCAGTACCATGTCTACCTGCATATGGTCATGTTTCTTTCCATGACAATAATAGACTAACCTCTGAAACTATAAGCCAGCCCCAATTAAATGTTTTCCTTTATAAAAGTTGCTGTGGTCATGGTGTCTCTTCATAGCAATAGAAACCCTAACTATGACAGAAGTTGGTACCAGGGATTGGGGTATTATTGTGATAGATCTGACCATGCTTTTTCTTGGAGCAATGTGGACTTTGGGAATTTGGATTAGAAAAACAGTAGAACACTTTAAGTATGGCTTAATGGGTCATACTAGTAAGAGCATGGAAGACAGTTATACTGAGGATGATTTGAACTGTGGCTTCCTGGCTCAAGAGGGTTCAGAGGAGAATTTTAGTATGTTGCCTAGAGAGTGAAGTGGTATTTGCTCTGCCCATGACTTTGAGCTATACAGCCCAAAGGAGGTAGTGCTTCCTGCTGTTGTACATGACCTCTTATACGGAGTTGGAGAAGGGTCACAGGACCCTTCTCCCTGCTCCTGCCTGTGAGGTGGATTTGCTCCTGGTCAGATCAGACTTCCACTGTCTGCTCCATTCTGTAATCATGAATGTATTTCCTCAATTTATATCTTAATAAATTCTGTTATCCATTTAATAGAATCACATGGATTGATCATAATAAGAGATCATTCTTGTGATAATTTTGGTGAAGAATGAGCTTATTTTTTGCCCTTATCCAAAAAGTCTGCCTAAGGTTAAAGTGAAGGTTTTGGATTAATAGCATTGGCAAAGGAAATCTCAAAACACCCTAGTGTAGACTCTGTTGTGTGGTTACTAGTGTTCATGCTTATAAAGATCTATAATGAAAAGGAGCAAGCTGAGCAAGGAAAAATACAAAATGTACAGATTAAAGAGAAAAGGGGCACCAGGAAGTGGAATGGATCTAAATCCTATGTTCAAGGAGATAAACAGAATAAGAAATGGAATAAAGGGAATGGTGATCTCAGGGTAAGACCCCACCCAGCTAAGCTTCCAACTTGTGAAAAGGAATTAAAAACAGCTTAGGCCCAGGCATGCTGGTGCATGACTTTAATCCTAGCACTTAGGAGGCAGAGGCTGGTGGATCTCTGTGTTTGAAGCCAGCCTGGTCTATAGAGTGAGTTCCAAGATAGCTAAGCTTAGGCAGTGAAGGAAACCAAAAACAGAAAGCTAATCAAGATGTAATTGAATGAGGAGGCCATGTTCCAGCCCCAATAAGCATCCTGTTGCTCCAATTATGTTTATGTTTCTCCCCCCTCAGACTGAGATCATGAAGGCATGAGCTATATTTAACTCATAACTCTGTCCTCAAAAGGTGGCTTCCTTGAGTGGGTACACACTGACTAGAAGAGCCATACCAGTTGTAGAGACTCAAGAAGCATTAGCAAAATGCAAACTTTGATGGGTTAAGTAATTCATTTAAGTATTATTTTATCTAATAAGTAAATAGCTTGTATGCTGTGCACATAAACATAAAAAAGTGAAATTATTGGCTGGACCTCAATTTACCAAGGTACAGGTGAAAATA
Organism: Peromyscus californicus insignis; assembly: GCF_007827085.1. Classification (NCBI taxonomy): domain Eukaryota; kingdom Metazoa; phylum Chordata; class Mammalia; order Rodentia; family Cricetidae; genus Peromyscus; species Peromyscus californicus. The sequence continues at coordinate 80,317,042 of NW_026294391.1, read as the reverse complement.
TTATCTGCATCTCTATTAGCCAAGATATAAGGTCATCATGGCTAAACACTAAACTCTGGCTAATCTCCAAGAAGTTGGCACCAAGTCATGGTTTGTATAATTCATGTATTTGCAAGTTTTTTTTCACCAGTGGACACTAAATATAATTATATTTTACTTGTGTTTATCAGCATCCTAAACATCTAAATCAATTCTCTGTGCAAATGGAATCTTTGGCTATAGCATTCTCTTGGTATAAATCAAAAGTATATAGCACATTACATGTGTGGTATATTCATCAATTTCCAGCTTTCCATTTGTTTTTCAACTCCTGGCCTTAAGCTCAAATTCCCCTGTTATGGATACTCTGGTTTTTGGACTCCTTATTTGGGTCTTGGGGGAGAAAGATAATGTATCTGATTGCTGGAGCAAACTATTCCAAAGGACATGGTGGGTAGGTCAGAACTGGGATTCTATCATTTATAGATCTGCTTATTACATTGTCCAGTACTTTATCTGGAAGACAGACCACCTACAAGGAGGGATTCTTTTGAAAGTGCTCCAGAGAATAAAAATCTGCCATTCTTCATTACCCCTCTGAGCATCTGAAGCCCTTTTGCTTTAGCACTATACATGATGCACAAATATCTCTGCAAAAACAGTTTGTGTGGAACATGTAAATTGCCCTTCTTACTTTTTAGTTGTATAAACATTTCTCTACTATTCTGATGAACAGAGTGCATGAATGCTAAGAAAAACCTTATCTTAAGTATGTGAGTCTTTGAAGACAGTTCAGGAGATATCTACTTGACCTGGCCCTTCCAAAAACACTCCTGAAGCTCTGTTTAAGAATGTCTTCACATCCTCTTGACACTTCACTATCCATGCCTTTTCATTCATATTTTGTCTGAATCATAGTCAGTACAACATTCAATGCAAATCTAAGCTTTATTGAATTAGTTGGCATTATATAGAGATTGCAAGTCATTATTGGTCCAGCACAGATACAGGTGTTTATTCCGAGGCGAACTGAGAGCACAAATTGACAATTTTACTGTTACTTGAACTGTTTCTTTAAGGTGGCTTGCTATGGACACAATCTCCCTCAATACCATTTAACACAGTCTTTGCTTTCACCCCTCCCTTCAGCAGAGGGATTCACAATATCTAAAGGAAGCTTGGAAAGAACCCTTCTGTATCAGAGGTAGTTTTGTGCCTGCATTATGCATCATAGAAGACATCTGAACAAAGACTCCATAAAAAGGGCAGAAGAGTTACACTCGAGCAGAGTTGAGATCTGTGAATTTTTTTCAGCTAATTGGTTACAGTGGCAAAAGTATCAACCAAAATTTAGAATAGCCTTTTGTCTATTTAATAACAAAGCATGCAGTAGCTTGTGCAGACAGTAGCTTTTAATAACAACTTTAAATCTGGCTTGAGCACCAAGGATGCATTTTAAAAAGTATAAAGTACATTTATATGCAATGACTACTGTAGTGGTTGAATTATGCCTCCCCCCCACAAAAAAGAGACACGTTTGTTCATGTGCTAATCACCAGAATTTGAGATATTACTGTATTTGGTTAAGCAGGTATGGGGAGGTGTAACTAAATTTAGGCTCTGAAAATAAGGACATTATCACAGATAATCTGGACGGTTCATCAAAACTATCTTTACAAGAGAGAGACAGAGGTAGATTATATATACAGAGGAGAAGATGTCAAAAAGGCAGAGCAGAGAAAGATGGAGTAAAAAAAATCACATGAAAAGAGGCAAGGCGTGGATTTTCTACTAGATCCTGCAGAGGAGTGCTGTTCTGCCAATATCTTGGTTTTGGATTTGTGACCTTAAAAACAATACAGAACCAGAAATCTACTCTTTTATCCCACTGTGTTTGTGGGAATCTGGTACAGTAACCATAGGACTCTAATAGAAATTTTAGTATGAGGTGGGGTATTGCTGTGACAAATACCTACAGATGTAAAGTTGCTTTGGAATTGGATAATGAATGGAAGGTGGAACGATTTTTGATGACGAACTTAATAGAGAAACTATAGATTGACTGAGCCAAACCACTGATGGGAATGTGGATGTTAAAGGCATTTCTGGTGAGGGCACAAAAGGAAATGAATATTGTACTGGGAACCAGAAGAAAGGCAGTTGTTGTTATATAGCAGCAAAAAGAAAACAAACAAAACAACAACTTATTTGAACTGTCAACTACAGTTTTATGGAAAGTCAATCTTGATCTTGCAAGTGATAAAGCTGGGTAATTAGCTGAGGAGCTTGGCAAGCCAAGTGTTGTAGGTATGAGCTGCTTCCTTCTTGCTGGGGGTGGGGCAGAAGTCGTAAGTGAGTAGGGAGGAGAGAAGAGGCTAACCTATAAGACAAGAAAGTGATAAGGAGTTATTGATGAGATGGTAGCAGGGGTAGTGGTGGAAGTGAGGGTAGGAGGATAGAAGGTGGGGAGAAGGGGTAACAGAAAAACAAAATACAAATGAAAATGTAATGATGAAACTCATTACTTTTTGTACTAATTTAAAAAAGACCAAAATAGAAGAAAATGAAAAAGTTAAGGAAAAAAAAAAGAAGAGGCAAATTGAAGAACAAGAACCATTATTTTAATAAGGAAACAGCACTTGATTTGGCAAATTTTGTTAATCTTAAAGATGCTAGAATGAAGATGTGCTTTGGAGCTAAGGTGAAGGATGTGGCCTGCCAGCTTTTAAAGGATAGCACTGAATAGATCAGGCACACACTCCTGGATTCATTCGGCTAGCTCGGAGAAAGCCACACACAGCTGAAGCTACCTAGGAAAGAACTGTGACGTCCTCCTTTTCTAAAGGTATGGATTGACATGACATACACGGAAGTCCCATGTTTTTTTCTGAGAATGCAGTAATTATCATAATATTTCTGGCTTGGCTTGAAGGGGACAGATAGGAGGAAATGAGAGACAGCTGCCAGATAGATCACTATGGGCAGAAAACAAGTTAATAAAATTACTCATTGGCAAAAATCTGGTAACTTTCAGATTAGAAAAAGGAGCACCCCAATAGCAAAACCAACTGTGTGTACAAAGGCAGAGATCTGAGCCCTGGAGTAGAGGTTTAGTCCCATATCCAAGAGAAAAGAGCTGCATTTCCAAAGGGTCTGAGACAGACAGCCATTGCTATGCCTTGATGCCTATGGGTAATGTGTTTGGCTGGTTCTTTTGAAAACAGTTGGGGCAGGTGACTCCTTTCTACTTTCTGTTCTTTTCCTTTGTTATTAGTCCAGGCCTCAGTAATATTTTAGAAGAAAATAACTCTTTTTTTTGTTTTCTCACTGAGTCCCAGGTAGAGAAAGGATATTGTTTCAGGATTGGACATATCATAAATACCATTCATACTTCATTAGATGATCTAGATTTTTGGATTTGAAACTAATGACATTTGGATTAAAATTTTAGATTTAGGGGTTACTATAATGGTTTGAGTCTGGGGAATGTTGGGATGGGGTGAATGTATTTTACTTATGGGGCAAACATACATTTTGGGGGTCAGTCGGCAGAGAGGTGGGATGAGGATGTTAGTATGTTTGGAAGAAGAGTCATATAGATATCATGGAGTTCAGGATCTGTGGCAAGGGGATTATCCTGTTTTAACATGGTGGTCTCTAAATGCCACCATCAGCATGCTTACAAGAGAGGCAGAGAGATACCAGGTACACAGAGAAGAAGGTGATGTGAAGAGGAACAGAGAAAAAGGTGGCTATAAGCCACACAATGCCTTTGGCCATCTGAAGATGAACAAGGCAAAGAAGGAACCTCTGCTGTAGCCTCTGGAGGTAGCATAAATGGTCTGATGCCCAGATGTCAAGCTTCCAGCCTCCAGGACCATGGTAGAATACATTGCTATGGTCTTAAACCATCAGATTTATGGTCAAGCATTACAGTAACCAAAAGAAAATATTCTAACCAGCTAACTTGTTTCTGTAATGTTCCAGAGAAAAAGTTGTAGAAATGGTATTTCTCATCTGTGGCAGAAATAAACAAAAATAAATAAAATATTTCAGCCTAATTTGGTTTTATTTTAAAAATGGCACTATGTACTTTTTGGGGGGGATACCTTTCAACCTAAAAAAAAAGTGCAAGTGGCTGGAACAGTATTATTGTAAGTCACATAAGCTAATTATGTATCCCCTGAAAGGCTTTCTAACATTTGTGAAAAGCATGTGGAATGCATTTAAATACAAATATATAATTTATCAATAATAGTACTTCATTCATTCTTGTTTACAAACTAGAAAATAAGGCAAGTTCACATCTGGAAAAGGTGATACATCAGTATTTCAACCTTGACCAGTTAGATAAAATGGCAGGGCAAATGCCCTAAATTTCAGTCAAAGTTTACATTTCAAGATCAATTTTCTACAGCCTGAAAAGCTATAAAAACAAAACCAAAACACAAAACCTCAAATAAGCCATACCACAATATTTCAGAAAATACTTTGTAAAGTCAAAAATGCATACATTAGTTATTTACATCAATTAGCAGAAATTAAATTTTGTGGTTATTGTTTAAAAAAAGTGTGTGAAAGTGGTATGTTCTTTTTTGTTGTTTTTTTTGTTTTGTTTTTGTTTTTGTTTTTTGAGACAGGGTTTCTCTGTATAGTTTTGGTGCCTGTCTTGGATCTCGCTCTGTAGACCAGGCTGGCCTTGAACTCACAGAGATCTGCCTGGCTCTGCCTCCCGAGTGCTGGGATTAAAGGCGTGCGCCACCACCACCTGGCAGTGGCATGTTCTTAAGTGTGTGTGTGTGTATGTATTTTCACTAGAGAAAAAAATGGAAAAAACTTTGACATTGTTACCTTCTGCTTTCTCTACTTATAGCAGCTTTAGAGTATTTTGAAGTATAATACCCAAGTAAGAATGCACTAGAGTGAAAGGCAACAGTTTCAATTCCTATAAATCGGTATAAAGATTCTGTGAGCTACTGGTCACTTGTTTACATTATCTCAGAAGGTGTCTTGCCAAGGCAGTCATTTGTTCTTTTCTCTGAATGTCTATAATGTGCTTTGAGAAATAGAAATAGAATTTTCTACAGAAGAAATATACATATAAGCAAGCTTTTATAGCAATCACAATCATCTGCATGGATTAGTCTTGAAATTACACTCCAGAGAAGTTACACCAATTATTACAAGTGCACAGTGTAAGAGAATAGACAAGTTAAGTATAACTTCTGTTCTCTCACATATTGAAAACAATGCTGAGTTTCTTTATCTGCTAGTGTTGTTTTGGCAGCATCACTGAAATGTGTTAATAATATAAGGTAAGTAAGTATGGTGATGACAGAGGTTTACCTTGTTACTGGGGTATGGAATTACTTCAGTAAGAGATATAAACACACACACACACACACACACACACACACACACACACACACACACATGCGCGTGCATGCACAGATTTGCTTTTACTTCAGCTACCAAAGTAGAATGGGAAAAGGGCTAGAAAGGGAGATAAAACAATTGACCTTTCCAAAGTTTTTCACTTCCTCCTGCATAAAGAGATCACTTCCTCCCTCTGGACTCTTCTGCAGTTCTATTCCCTACCTCTCAGGGGCAAGGGAGAAAGAAACACTAGAGTGAAGAACCAGAAATCAATATTTACCTCTCAAATCTCAATAAAGGCAATAGAATTTTCAGGCTCATCCCTGGCATATGCATGAATGTGTAGAGGTTTTCTCAAAAAATTGCTATATAAAGAATTTCTATAAGGCAGATATCTATGCAGAATTAGAAAATACTTCTTAAAGTTGAAATCTAGCTGATTCTGTTAAACTTTGGTTTATTTTTAGTAATGATAAGTGCCTGCGATATCACGCTGAAATACTAGATTATTGGTAAAACTAATTTCTGCCAAATAGATGAATCCATCAACTTTCATTTGAGATTGGTTCTAAATACCTTGACTGGGCCTTCTCTTTCAGAGTGTGCCCAATCATTGATGTACCCGTTCTCTCGGAATTTACACTATATACATCAGAAGAGCTAGAAGTAGACACTGAAAATTCTTCCTTTCCATTCGCCTCTCCCCCTTTTTATTTTTACTTATTTATTTTTGAGGGGGCCAGTGGGGTGGGGTGGGGTGGGTAGGAGTGACCTAGAAATTTCAGTTTTAAATTCTTTGACAGACTGGAATGTTTGTAGAAGCCTTAGGATTCTTCTATTTTTTTTAATACTTTCATTTTCACAGTCAGGTCACCATATATACACACAATGACAAGTAATGTGCGTCTTTACACTACAGAGGAACAAGTGTTTTCTAATCATGACAGCTGGGTTCGGATTAGCGTACTTGCAGCACTCCTACAAATACACATTACTTCACCCAGCTCAGCTTGACCTTTGTGGAAATGCATTTATTTCCACTCAAACCCTTGAGTGTATATTTTGTTCTTCTCAAGATGGATGATTTTGTTTTCTTAAATGTCTCCACTCTCTCTGGCATCAGGAATCACTTGGATGACATGGCTCCATTGTGGCGAGAGCGTGATCTTTCCAGAGGGGCCTGTCTGTTATCTGTAGGACAAAGAGAAGAAGGGAACACACGGTGAGCTTTAGATCCTGACTATTGCAGTGTCAGGTCGAGAGAGGTTTTCACACAGTCTTGAAAAATCACTTCAAATGAATATGGAAATAAGCTGCAAAGAGCCCGGATCTGAGGCGTTTACACTGCAGCTGCTCGGCTGAGTTCAAGAGTTCTGCAATCAGCAAGAAATGATTTTTCTTGGTAAGCAGAGGCAGAGTGATAAAAGAAATGGAAGAATTCTCCCAAGCACAAACCCCCTTGGAAATAAGCAGGTGACAACAAAATTCCCTGGTAAAGATGTTAAATTGAAAAGATCTATGTACAGTGGCTTTTTAAAAAATAACCTCTTTAACCCCCCCCCCCCCATGAGTTTTCTATTTGCATGCTGGCTACCTCTAAAGGACATTAGTGTTTGCAGAGTGGGGGGAAAAGAGTTTTTTTTTTTTATTTTTTACAATGATTGCAATATATGGCAATCAAAGCAGCTACCGAGTTTGCCTGATTGTATGATGTAAACAAATTCAATACATTATATAGTCATTATGGGAATGAATAATGAATGGGAACTATTCTTGGTCCCATTCCCCCTACCCATCACAGGAAGAATAATCACTGTAGAGATGACTGTTGGCACAAAGCTTGGAAAGCAAAGTTTAAAAGCATTGAAAGTTGCTGAAAATAGTTTTAGCTTTAATAGGGAAAAGGCTTACAGCTCTGCATTGTGATGATCACTACTATATTATTATCACCTCTGTTTTATGCTCAGCTTAAATGCAATTGATGTGGGTGAAAATCTCTTCCTGGCAAAAGCATAATATACTTAGATTCTCTATTTAGAATGAGACTCAGTCCCTAGAAATAATGACAACCACCAGCACTTACATAAATGCTAACACTTTACACTAGTTAATTTGCTAATTCACACAACATCCCCGGGAGGTAAGCCCATTTCATTCCATCCTATTATCTCTGTTTTAGTGATGAAGGTTACACAGCAAATCAATGGTATGATGGGAGATTATAATGCAAAGTTAATGCCTAAATGTCAGGCCTGCTTTGTTCAGAAGTAGATGTTGGAGCCTCCCAAGCTGCTATTCATTTCCTCCCTAAGATGATGATGGCCCACTAGCATATCCTGTCTCTCCATGGGGAGGCTGGACTGAGAAGTGCTGAGGTTTTGTCATGATGCCTTTCTGGGTTGTGCTATCATCTCTTGACTGATTCCCGGTAGTCTGTGGTCAATACACAGCAAAACTTTCTTGCACCCATGACCTTGGCCTCATTATCACCACCTTGTGAGTGCACTGAGCAAACCAGTCAGAAGCTTAAAGCATACTCAATGCTTCAGAATGCAATCATATTGCAGAAAGGTGAGAAAGCAAGAGGCTTTCTGTACTTGGAGATACATCTGAGTGATGGATTATTTGGGTATCCTTTTGAAGATACCATTAAAAAATCCATTATTTAATTTGTGATATGGATCACAATTCAGCTAAAAATGTGAAGATAACATTTCTGGAGAAAGGGCTTATTACTTAGATGGCACAGGTTTGCATACAGAATAGTTTGGGACTTCTTAGAAGACACTTAAAACTTCAGCTACAATCAAATGGTTCCCGTTGCATTGCGAGCATTAAAACTTCAGGGTTGTTCTCAGAAACAAGAATGATGGTAGCATTCCCACAGGGTTGTGCCAGCTCTGTGAAAGAAGCTGGTGCATTGGGGATCCTACAAGCTGAAGTCAACAGGTATTCATGCTTCCCTCCAGGAATGCCTCTGGCACCCTATAACAACCGTACCTAGTGGATCACCTCCAAAAGTCCAGCCTCACAGTATTAAATGATAGGATAGGATGTGAGGGTTCACACCAACTCGCAATTTACTGGGGGCATTTAGTGTGAGAAAATGCTTTTAAGACAAAGCAAACTGACTAAAGGACACTAAAGCTTTTGGGAAGTGGCATAAGCATTGGTTCAGGACCCAAACCTGGCTTTATAGCAGATAGGAAAGAGAACTATCTTAGATTTTTTTATCCCTTTGATCTCTCCCCTTTAGGAGTCTAACAAGTTCCCAACTTAATAAGATAATTATATGAAGAAGCAATTCTGTAAAGGTCACAACTTATATTTTTGAAATGTCAACCTACAATCTTGTTTATGAAGAAAAAAAACATTAAAAACAATGGCAACAATTGCTGACCTGAATTTTTAAAAATTAATTTCCAGTTCTTTATATTTATGTTAAAACTAATTTTGTCATAAAACATATATTTGTACCATAAAGTTCTATAGATCAAGCCATAAGTGGAATTAAATGGATCTTATAAAGCACACACACACACACACACACTCTCTCTCTCTCTCTCTCTCTCTCTCTCTCTCTCTCTCTCTCTCTCTCTCTCACACACACACACACACACACACACACACACACACACACACACTTCTGTATTTTCATATGCATACATAGATTTTCCATCTGTCTTCACATTATAATGGCTAATAATCTAAGGATGACAATTTTTCATGTTCAACAGTGACTTCATCTTTGAATAAGAGATTGGAATATCACTGAATGGATTATTTGAAACATAACTTCTGTATTTATGGTATTCAATACTAATGAACCTCATAAGTCAGCATCACATTTATAAGAAAAGAACAACTGTTAGATATTATTGCTGTCAGAGGTAACAGAGTAATTGGGGTAATTATGAAATTGATGGTAGTTTTTTTGGAAACAGGTGGAGAAAATAAGTGGTGTGCTATATGATTTGAGGGCTTGTTAAGACCTACTCAGTCATAGCTGGGGTCATCCTTGTGGATTCCTGGGAACTTCCCTAGCACCCGGTTTCTCCCTATCCCCATGATGTCTCCCTCTATCATGGTATCTCTTTCATTGTTTTCCCACTCCGTCCATGTTCCAGCTCGACCATCCATTCCCTTACGTTCTCATCCCCCATCCCCTACCCTCATTGGCCCCCCTCATTCCCAGTGTATTCATTGAGATCTCATCTATTTCCCCTTCCCAGGTCAATCCATGTGTCCCTCTTTGGGTCCTTCTTGTTAGCTAGCTTCTCTAGAGCTGTGGGTTGTAGTCTGGTTATCCTTTGCTTTACTTCTAGTATCCACTTATGAGTGAGTACATACCATGTTTGTCCTTCTGAGTCTGGGTTACCTCACTCAGGATGATATTTTCTAGTTCCATCCATTTGCCTGTAAATTTCATGATGTTATTTTGTTGTTGTTTGTTTGTTTGTTTTTTACTGCTGAGTAGTACTCCATTGTGTATATGTACATTTTCTTTATCCATTCTTTGGTTGAGTGGCATTTTCAGGTTCTGGCTATTATGAATAATGCTGCTATGATCAGGATCCATACCTGGTTCATGAGCTGGCTTTTTGGAGCCCACTACCTATGGTGGGATACCTCACACAGCCTTGAGGCAAGGGGGAGGGACTTTGACCTGCCTCTACCAAATGGACCAGGCTTTGCTGACTCCCCATGGGAGGTTTTACCTTCCTGTAGGAGGGAATGAGGGGTGGGTGGGTGGGGGAAGGCTGGAGGGGTGGGAGGAGGGAAGAGGGTGATCTGTGATTGGTATGTAAAATGAATAAAAAAATTTCTTAATTTTTAAAAAAAGACCTACTCAGAATCAAGTTCATTTCCAAGTCTACCAGAATATGGTAAGCAAACCCAAGCTTATTCTCCTTATTTGTGAGAGACAAGTTTTTGAAATAAATTCTTTGTGTAGGTGAGGAGATTCTGATGCTACTATGGAGATTGAGATCTTTAAAGAGTGGTGTTGAAGAGAAGGGTATACCTTTACAAAGATGCATGCTGTGGAGGCAGGTGGCCTTCAGGAAACCTTCCAAATCTTTCACCAAAGGAGAACTTAAGCCCATGTTTTGGCTTTAATATGGTTCTGTGCCTTCTATCAGGCTACTCAATTCAAACTAATGTCAAAGCTGTTCTTATTCTAAAAGCAAGAAGCTCCATGCCTTCTCTAAGCAAAAGTACATGTGGCATTCACCTCTAAACCTTGTTGAGTACTGTAGTACATGGATTAAACACACTGTGGTACTTATTGTTCTAGAATCCACTAATATAATCATTTATTTAGTGACTATGTAAACAACACATATTGTAGGAAATACACAAATGTCATTATGTTTAAGACTTATACCTAAACCTACATCAATAATTTTGTTGTTACTGTAAATGTCAAGTAAAATGACCAAAGACTAAAGACAGATTAGACACAGCCTACAACTAAGAGGACATAAATCAGATTATAAGTCTCAGTTCTGCAGTACGCAACCTGGTGGTCTGTAGTCAATAACATATAAAGTGTATGCCCAGGGCTGTATCTTGCATACTACAGGAGATGGTCAAGTTGAGACTGAAATATGATAAAAAGGCCATGTCCACTACCGTTTCCTCTCATAGTGTAATGTGCCTCTGCTGTGCTCTAAAGCATAATGTCTTAAAAAAATCTTAAGCTCAAATTAGATGTGCAATATGGTATTCTACCCTTTTCTTTTATTAAATTTTAGAAATTTTCTGTCATTAAATGTCTGTACTGAAAACATGATTTTAATGGCCATATATTCATTTTATATTATATAAATACATCATAATTTACTAGTCATTTCTGTTCTAAAGGATATTTAAGCTGATCCCAATATTTTGCTACTTTAACAGTGTAGAAACAGTGGAGAGATGACCATTCTTACAGTTACATCCATATGTATGCCAAGTATAGAAGAGGCATTACTAAGGTATGCAGAAGTAACCCCAAATGGTATTAGAGAATAGTGACATTAATTTAAATCCAATTGGCAGTACATGAATTTGCCTGTCTTATCTCTTTGGGTAAAAATCTTTTAAAATGTGCTAATATAAAAAGTGAAAAATGACATATGATTCATTCCTTTTGCATTTTTTTCAAATATTAGTGAGGTGGAACTTCCCATATATTACCTTCCGTTTATTTTTCCTTTGCATGCTGGCCTTGTCCTTTGACTGTTTGCTGTGTTGTTTGATTTTGCACATGACATACTTAAGATAGCAACTGATTGAAATATATATTAGAAATATTTTCCTTAGTTTGTTGGTTGCCTATTTTGTGTTGTGGATTTCTAGGACTGTACGGTTTATTTCTTTTCTTCTTTCTTTTCTTTTTTTTTTTTTTTACTATTTTTACATAACTAAATCTATCAACATTTTTATTTTGATATGTTCTTTTATTCTCAACTTTCTCTAATAGACATCTGTCTAATAGCCATGTCTTTAATACCCAGACATTTGATCAAGTCATCAAGTAATGACTCTTCATGGTCTTTAAAGTTTAATTCATTCATATTTAACGATTAAAATTATTTTCAACTTATTTTGTTTCACAATGTCAGATAAACTTCCACACTACTTTGTTTCTTGATTTATTTTTTCTATGCAAAGGACATAGGTTGGTCCATCACAACTTGGTGAATAATCAATTACTATACAGATTTATTATATCCCTTTTATCACATATTTAAAAATTACTGGAGTTTCTATTATTTTGGCATTAGTATTATTCTGAATTTTTGTACAAATACCCTCTCATTTCATTATTTGAGCATCAAAATCATTTCTCTTTCTTTATTATTATTGTTATTGTAATAATTATTTGGCAGACATGTTCTTCCTATGTAGTCCAAGTTGGCCTAGAATTATAATCCCCTGGCCTGTCTCCTCAATGCTAGGATTATGGATGTGAGCTTTGTGATATTTTAGTGCATGTTGGAGCTAAGCCTCCATCATTTATATTTTCATTTAAAACATACACTTTGAATGGTGGTGTGGCTCAGTGATAGAACACTTTGGCTAGCACGTGAAAGGCTCTGAGTTTAATTCCTTAAACCATACACACAAAAATACTTCTGAGGCACAGATTAGCAGTAGACATTATGTTATAATGATAAAGCATCTCAAAAATAACAACTCAATAAACAAAACCAATGGATCCTATTTTTATCCTAGTGATAACTAAGTATGCAACTGCGAGTGTACTGATGTCCATGTGTGTGTCTGTGTTATGTGTATCTGTGTATAGTTTGGGGATGGAACACAGAGCCTCATGTGTGCTAGGTAAGTGCTTTACCACTGACATATGATACATCCCCAACCACTTTTAGGGAATTCCCAGTCTTCTCATTTTCTTGAAAATTGAACAAGGCCTTTTCCCCCCACTGTCTTTTGGTAAGTTTTTCTGACAGCTAGGCCACTTTTCTTTAGGAAATAGAGCAGAGTCCAGAAATCTCGAAAAGAGCATCATCAATTATACCTAGAAGGAAGTCTTGTTGTTTTACCCCTGTCAAAAGTTTGGGTAACTGCAACTAAATGTACGCTTCTGTTACCTATTGATAAAGTCTAGTGCTTCTAGTTGGTGAATCTCATGTTCTCACATTTTGTACTATGTTTCAAATTTTGGGCATCTACCAGTTATCAGTTATCACATTATATTGACCTACTTTATTCCAGTGGAATTGTCTACATAGGATGCTATGCAAAAATGCATTTGCAGGATCCAATCAATTACCTCTCTGCTCAACAATTAAAGAGCTCTAGCCCTACCTACTCTAATGTCAATGATATTACAGTGTTTTTGAAGCTAGAAACAGGCCACATTGTATAATCCATATTCTTCATTTCATGCAAAGAAAACACGAACCTAGATTACTGTGGTAGTTCAGGTTGGCAGAAGAGTGGAAAGTTATTTTAACGATGATGGTAATGGAAAGCAATAATGTTAAAATAGTTCAGAGGCTACTGTGACTATAGACACACAACTCCCATTAACTATAATTGGAGTTAAGCACATGTAATGATAACAAAATAGACCCCTAAATGCCTTTCCAATTGGGAAATAAGCAAATGCGTTCTGAGAAACAGCATGCATTTGTGTGGAAAATATAGTATTCTAATTGAGATGCACAAATTATTTTCACATTGATATTGCTGAGGGTATGATGTTGGTAGTTTTTCTATGTTTAGGGATATAGATCTGCTAGAGGTAACATCTGTACAAAGAATGTCTTCCCTTTTCTTAATGCTCAGCATTCGTTACGTTATTAAGGGAAAAGTCTCAATAGTTGCAATAGATTTATTAATTCAGGAGCTTGTTATCAGCATGAAACTCTGCTGTGCTAGGGGAAAAACAAATTATATTTTATAAAACTGCAGTACTGAGATTAAATCACCTTTCTATATTTCACTTTCTTCTTATCCTCCCTGCCAGGTAGTAACTCTACTCTCTATCTTTATTATGAACTTCATATTTTGCAAACTACCAAGTCTTGTAGCAATATGAGTACATTATCAAACAAACTCAATTATAGTAACTTTGGGAAGATAGAAATGCAAGATAAAAGTAAAATCACATGGTATAATAATATTATTTTAAAGTATTAAAAACTTAATCTATATTAAGCTACAAATGTAGAATCTATGCGATATTTACTTTCATCTTTCACAAACATGGTGCTTTTATAACATGTATATTCAACTTGCTGGTATTTTAAAATGGCTACCATTTACATAATTGATAACTTGGGTATTTCAAAGGATCTTAGAAAAATGTGGTGCAGATAAAAGAAAATCAGCATACTATTCAGTATTTTAACTGCCACTGACCTTGTTATTGATTATCTTTGGATTCAATGTCACAGCTACTGAATAGACTTTTTTTTAAATTCTTTGGCTTTGTACATTAGTCAAGCATTATATTCACTTCTTTACTAGAGAATGCAAATAGAAACTAAGTCAAATTTTTTATCTCTGTGAGGATGAGGATCTAGTGGGGACATCTGCATATCTAGAAAATACGGAAAAAGCAAACAAAGTAAGAATATTAGAACATACTAGAAAAAGTTTTAGAGGAAATTCTGTAAGTGAAACTCATGCTGGAGAGTAAGTAGGATACTGGACATCATGAAAACTGCAACAGAGCTGTTCAGGGTGTACATCATAGTGGCTTATATGCAGCAGTTTCTTAAAAACTGTTAATAAAGTCACTAGCAATGAATCAGGCACTGATCCTTGAATTCACCTTCAGCTATGCTGCTTACATAGAGGGCATATATTTTTGCCATGAATACAAGGAAAGATTTTTTTTCTGTCCTTCCATCTAACTACAAATTATTACTGTATAAACTATTCACCTGGTACATAACAGGTAACCTTATATATTACTAGGGTGGGAAGGATAAATGTACCAGGAGCAATAACATTAAATTAATTAAGTGTTTCTTGTAGCATCTACTTCATTTTAAATGCAGTTCAGGCTCCAAGTAGAGAAAAATCATATCTTTTCAATGCAGGAGTTAGAGGTCAGGCAGAATTTTGCCCTCATTAGGACTTAAAAGATAGGTGAGATTTAAACAAAAAGAAATAGACAGATAGCTGTCAATTTCTGATTAATAAAAAAGTGAGTTTTAGTTCTTTATATTGTGGACCATTTAGTTATGCAAGTTTTTCTACTGGGAGGTACAAAAAGGGAATGAAAGGAAAATCAGAATAACTATATATCTTAACTTGCTTTTCCCTAAGGAAAAGAATAAAATGACATAATGAAAGGAAAGGAACTCATTGTATTTGGAGCTGTAAGGACTAAGAAACAATGGCAGCGATTTCTATAAGGATGTCATTTTAATTTAAATTCTGTTTCTTAAAAACAAATTGCAAGTATTTACACATAAGGCTGTAGTTCTACCTCGGGATGGTGGGGAAGATCCGCAGAAAAGGTGCTCTCTGAAGTCATCTAGAGAAGTTGTTGAAGCCTACATGGCAGTATTGAGAGTGACAATAGAATGGATGATCAAGGCGAAGATTACAATGACCTGGGCCAGAGTGCTTGACAGGGTGAGAGACTGAGTAACCATTTGGTTTGGTGCTGAATAAACTAGCTGCTAAATGGCACTGGGGATCCAGGGTCAACTCATTACTATCACCTGTCATCTGTGTGACTTTCTACACCATAGGTGGCATAGATCCCTGTGAGTAAGAGTACTTGCCATCAGCCATTTCTCTAACTTTGATCATATGATGGACAATCCTCTGTCATTCTCCATGGCAGTTGTTTGTGATCTGCCAGAGATTTGTTGCTGATATGCTGACCTAGAATACACTCACCTGTCATCTGCTTTTGTTTCAGAATCACTGTAAGGCTATACATCTAGTCTTATTGTTTTTACCACGTGCAAGCTAGCCTTTGGGTTTGGAGTCCCTATTTCTAGATGATGGTGGAGGTTTGATAGTACTCAGCCCAACTTTCCAGCTTAAGTAGTCTGTGTGTGGGAGGTGTGGAGGGGAATAAATACCTTGGTTTTAGTATTAAGGAAGAAATGCCAGTCTTTCCTCCTACACAATATGTCCATCTCCCCAAAGACCATATCACTGTAACAAAGCCCTGCCTATGAATTTCAGATGCTTAACCTACAGTTTACAATGCAAGACCCTATAAACAGGTGTTCACATCAGCAATGATCCCCATGCTAGCCTGTGCTTAATTACTTAACCAGTTGTGTGGACAAAGGCAACCTGTGTGGTTAATATTACAGACACTTTAGCAGCTGTCTGTGCTATTGTTTTTAAAATATAAACTGTCCCTTACGGTAGAAGCCAGTCAGCAGTTGTTTTAAATATGAACAATTAAGAGAGTTAACACACAGCTTCTCAATTTCATATTCATAACTGTCAGAAAATCCTTTATAATTTTAGTGTCTAATGCAGCCCATGTACAGGCTGAGCATTAGGCCAAGACTAAATGAATAAAGATGGCTACTAACAGTTTACTTTTTGCCCAAGAAGTCTCAATGAATCATTTTAAGTCTACTGGAACAACACCAGTCCTCATCTGATCAAGAAAAGGTAAAAGCGCAAAAGGCTGTTCTTTCAGATGCTCTCTAAGATGTGTGGCATACTCTGCAGCCAGTCTAAATTATTATATAGATGCATACATACTAGAGAGAAAGAAGTCCACATTTTAAAGTGAGAAAGGCAAGTTACCAAGAAATATGTCATATTCTTATTAGTGAAGACATATAAATTCTAATTCTAAAATGTTTTTGAAAGGATACATATCAATACAATCAACAATAACCTCTAAATAGTGGGATCATGATTTTTCATTTAGGTTTGGATGGAGCTACATGCCCAGACAATGATTTTTCTTTTGCATATTATTATTCTATGATATTTTGATATTAAACATAAATAATTTGTTAAATTATGGGTAAAACCAAGATAGGATGTTAAATTCTGTCTTTAGGTGCAACTCACATATTGTTTTTAACCTTTAAAGAAGAGAAACCTGACAACGTGCAGAGTGAGAGCCTTTGGAGCACTCAGCCCTAAATGAGATATGTCTTTATCAAGCCCCTTCCCTCAAGGCTACAGGATCTATGCTGAAGAGGAGTTGAGATTTTAAGAGCCAGTAGTGGTGGAGGACTGCAAGGAAACAGTGTTTCTCAGACATAACAGTACTGGTACACATATGGACTCATAGGGACTGTGATAGTATGCATAATACTGGCACAAGTTCAAACCGGGCAAAATCCTAGCACTGAGAAGGGGAGGTAGCACAAAGTCTCATCCCTAACTGAGAAGGTATTTGCAACTGATTCTTGTTGGGAAAAGGGAAATCAATTTTCTCCAGTGGAGTGTCACTGGGTCTATTAACCATACTCCAGGGCAGGTCCATGCTTGGGAATAGTTGGGCAGTACAAAATGGACCCCATGTTTTCTTGTGCACTCTTTGTTTTGTTTTGGTATTTTTTTTTCTTCTTGTTGTTTGTTTTGATTTTGATTTCTGTTTTTGTTTTTTCTTTTTGGGAGAGAGAAAGAACATGAAGATGGATGGGTAGGGAGGGAGGTAGGGAAGGTCTGGGAGGAGTTGGAGGAGGGAAAAGAATATGATCAAAGTACATCATATGAAAAAGATAGTAAATAAAAATTTTAAAAAGATGTCTGAGTCAACTCCTGGTCGATTACATTACTACTTAAAATATTATAATGAAGAGGGAAATAAAAGGACAGAAAATAGCTTCCAGTACCTGTTTTGTTTAAAGGCTTCAGGATATTTTGTGATTGGAAACACAAATTTTAGAGGCTACACAAATTTGTTGTCACACAATTATCAATTATATATATCTATATATATACATATATATCACATATCTTAGATTCTAACTTGTAAAATTTTAAGTTTTAAAAAGTGACTTTCCTTAAAAGACTGTCTCCACAAAGATTGGTTAGGACTTTAAAGATAGGGAGGTATGCTATAACATTATCTGTAGAGAGCTTTATCTTACTGATAAAAATCCCATGAGATACCAAAAGAAATGACTAATTCAAACCGTTAAGACTCTTTCCATAGATGGTAAATTACCCTGGCCCATTTTTTCAAAGACATCCTGCTGCGATGGCTAATTTTGGTTATTAACTTGACATATCTGGGAAGAGGAAACCTTAGTTGAGGAATTGCTTCCACCAGATTGGTCTGTTTACATGTCTGTGGGGCATTTTCTCAATCTCTGATGGAGGAGGATCTAGCACACTGTGGACAGTACCATCCCTAGACAGGCAGTCCTGGGCTGTATAAGGACAGTAGCTGATCATGCCAGAGAAGTATGCCAGTAAGCAGCATTCCTCCATGGTTTCTGCTTCAAGTTCTTGCCTTGTTAGAGTTACTGCACACTTCCCTTAGTGATGGATTATAACCTATAAAATGAAATTATCCAGTCCCTCCCCTATGTTGTTTTTGATCAGTGTTTTATCACAGCTACAGGAAGAAACTAGAATACCCATAACGTCTAGGTGAAGATGCAGAGGAAAAACAGCATTATTCTCTTTTACACCACTTACGCTGATATGATAATGGAGACGGCAAAGCTAAAAGATATATGCAGTAGTCTTTGAAATTATTAGTGTAGACTGTAAGACACAATTTTCTAATAAGTGTCCTCTCTCACACTTACATAAATGAAGCTTTGTCAATACCAGTTTCTGCATCTTTAAATGGAGATAATAATATTTATACTATAGTGTATTAAGAGGATGGAATGAGATATATTCATACTTGCTCCACATTGGAATTTTAATAGATATGAAGTGTATGCATTCAGCTGTGAGTACACACACACACACACACACACACACACACACACACACACACACACACACACCAACTAATAAAGCTCAAGTGAGAAATCATCTCTACTTATAATAGATATCCACAGCTAAGTGTTGCACATAGATCAAATTCTCAGTGCATGGCCATATAAGTTTATATCTTATCTTTGTCTTGCCTCTTTTTTTCTGTTTGTTTTAGTTTTGGTTTTTCGAGACAGGGTTTCTCTGTGTAGTTTTGGTGCCTGTCCTGGGTCTCGCTCTGTAGACCAGGCTGGCCTTGAACTCACAGAGATCATCCTTGCTCTGCCTCCCGAGTGCTGGGATTAAAGGCATGCGCCACTGCCACCCGGCTTTGTTCTGCCTCTTAATAGTTGTTTCTTCATTTATATTCCTCTTTGCTACCATGGAAATATTAAATAATATTAACTATCTGCTTAACAGTATAGTTATAATGACTAAATAATGGAAATGGACCATGATGGCACCTGATATAGAATAAAAGCTTAGTGTCTTTAATACATGCCATTACAAGAGTCAAGTTTCAAAGATTTCAGTGGGAGATTTTACACGTTTTGAAGTCCGGACAGACTAATTACAGCACTATGACAATTTTTAGCCACTTTTGGGACATTGAGAAAGGTTGCAAACAGATGTTTATAAAAATCATTTTCACATTATCCCATAAAAACAAAGACTTAATAAAGATCAGACAGGAAATCAGAATTTGCCAAAGTTCTGACTTTTTATTGATTTCACGAATCATCATAGGCTAGGGTATTTTTATGCCCTTGGGAAGTAATGAAAATCTTTTATAACTATATATTTATTTTTCTTATTGTCATCCAGTGTGTATAGAAATGTTGCCAGACTGCTTTGTATTACTTCTCTGCTTTAGGATTCCAGTTGTTTGGACAGATTTGACCCTAAGGGTAGAAAGAGATTATTTCTAGAGATTCCAGCCTGGCTTGAATGATGCATCTAGTAAAAACAGTCACCCATTTTTCCCTGCTCCTAGTAGAACAGTTTTACCAGGCAACCTACTGACCTTTAATTTGCTTTCCCGAGTAGTCTATTCATTGGAAAAGGTATGGGGGTTCGGGGCATGCTTTTGTAAGCACATTCTGTTCCATGCTATGCATTACTCTTGCTATACAAAAACAAGCATGGCATTTATTTTAATTTTCCATTCTGAATAATGACTATGTGCCTTGTGTGTGCTACAATGATAGAGCAATAAATGGGACAGTGTCTTCTTTGGGACCTACGGTGTAGTGTTTGCAGTCTTTTGCTCTAAAAATTAGTCTGACAGAGATGTGTTAAGGCTTCTTGTCTACCCTGCTACATTGTTCTCAAGGAGTTGGGATGATAAAGGCCATATTGGATCTGGTTATTAAAATGAAAAGTCAACCTTCTGCCTGAAGATGTTTTCACTCAGCTAGGTTAGCATACAAGGCTAATGAGAATCCAGAGACAGAGTGGCCAAGATTAGGGTCTGCTCTTTAGGAACATATATAAAGTCTTGAGGGAGAGAGGCATGATTGGAAGGAATTTCAGGAGTAGGTAATATTGTAATTGGCTGAAAAAGCCTAAGACTGAATTGACTGGGAGGAAATGTATAGTCCAAGGGGGATACATTGTATTGAGCAGAAAAATCTGTATGTATCTATAAGAAAGCCAGTAGTGATTAAAAACAAGAGATTATGGCCAGATGACTGATAACGTTTTATGTACCACATTTAAGGCTCTTGAATTTCAGATATGCAATAGGGAGTAAATTGTAATATATAGTGTTATTTGATGATCATGTGGTAGATTAATTTGAGAGGACAAATAAGAATTAGGAATTAACTGGACACAGTAGATAAAGGAATAAATGATAACTTGAATTTTCTAGTCTTATACATATTCGAGAATAGTGGTTCCATCAGCTAAGATAGAACTTGCAGCTGGAGGAAGTGCTTTCAAGGAAAAGGCAAAGAGTTCCGTTTGGTATTTGTCAAGCTGGAGATGCCTTCAAAACATTTGGGCAGAGATGACTAGCAGGTCATTAAGCACTGCATGACTGAAGTTCAGGAGAGAGGCTTCGTCAGAGTTAAGAGCAATTTGGGACTCACTGGATGCATGGTAAATGAAGCCATCATGTAGGAAAGTACACAGACTGAGATTCGTGGCTTGCTGATCAGATTCTGGGAATTACTGATATTTAAGAGATGAGCTCAGGAAGAGGAATCTTTGAAGAATATGGACAGTAA
Source organism: Peromyscus californicus insignis (assembly GCF_007827085.1). NCBI lineage: Eukaryota > Metazoa > Chordata > Mammalia > Rodentia > Cricetidae > Peromyscus > Peromyscus californicus. The sequence goes on along the minus strand of NW_026294391.1, from coordinate 80,296,061 downwards.
ATATTCAGAGAGGCACAGAAAGTAAGTGCACATTCCACAAAGCAAGGGAGCAGATTTTGAAAAATGGAACAAGCAATAACATCAAATACTGTAGAAAGATGCAGTAAAATAAAGACAGAAAACTATCCGATTTAGAAATATGGAGGTCATTAGAGACCTTAATGAGAGCAATTTCAGTGAAATAAGACGAGCAGAAGCCAGACTGCAGAAGGTTGAGGAACAAGTGGAGGCAATGAATATAACTTACACTTGCATTTTTCATGACCCTGAAAGAGGTGATATTTTCTTAGAGCAAAATCAGTTACTTCAGGTCACTGTGCCTGACATGTCCAACACCATTTCCAGCATAGATTATCTGGCGCACACACACACACACACACACACACACACACACACACACACACACACACACCACTGAAGAGCTTCCTTCCATACCAGCTGCCATTGATTGGACCATGGTTAACAACTGGGCCCCCAAGGGGCAGTTGATTCATAGCTTGCCTAGTAAGTAACACATGGCATGGTATGTGATAACAAGGTAATGCTTAATTGGATAGTAAGCCAGTTTAACATAAGTAGAAAAGAGTGAACAGATATGCAGAAAGAAGTGAAGCTCATTTTGTTTTAGGTTCCCAGAGTAATTTTTTGTTGCAAAAGAGTCCAATATGAAAAAAAATATATTAGATATTCCCAGTTTCATAGCTAATGTTATTAAAAATAGTCAATGAAGACCCCTATGCCATTATTTTCCAAAGGCAAGTGTATTTACAGTTGTATGCTTTCATTTATAAGGTATAGCAAAAACTATCAGCATAGGTATAACTTATATCATCACTTTATAAGTAGTGAATTGACAATATCAAGGCTTACATACACATGTGTTTACATTTGCATTGCCTGAATTATCCCAGGGTGTGATACCATTTCACCTAACAGGTGTAGGCAAATTGCACACGAGAACACATGATACAGCAGTCAGTACCATGATCAGGATGAGAGCCAATGTATTATGACACTGCAGTAATCAGTAATCATTGTGATTGACTTGCAACTGTTTACTCGTTATGAACTGAGTAGAAAATACACATTGAATAATTCTCCCATCCCTGACTCAAACAAAAATGCATTAGACAGTCATGAAGATTTCAGTACTAACCTAGTCTCCATATGAATAGTCCAATTTTAAAGTTATTGAGTAGATATTTAAACCACAATATGAAAGTTTATCTCTATCAGTTTCCTTTCAATAATGGACTTCAGTGATCCCAAATTCTATCACAAAGCCTTGAATTTATAAAGTGGGATTCTGTCCAGCCTAGTTATATCACACAGATTTGCTGCATACATATCAATGAGGTAAAATATATAGCTAGATCAGAAGCTACATCTTTCTAGTATTAAGTCTTGCATCTATGGACCATAAAAAGAATGTTGGTTTTATTTTTTTTATCACTTTTATAGTCTTCTTAACTACAACAGAAGGAATTCATGTTTCTTTTTGTTTCTATTTTCATTGAAATAACCATATATTAGAAATGATTTTACATCAAATTATTGTGGCCACCATAGGTTTCTAGTCTCACTATAATTGGCCCAAAATCTCTTTTATTACTCCTAAAATCTTGAAAATAGTAGACTGGCCAAATTAATCACTACAGTGAGGTTTTCCACCCTTTAAGTCATATTCCAACCTGCCTTTGTAAGCAGTGTTCTCAAAGAGACAGTACTCCCCAGCTCAAAAGGCCACAGTGGATTTGAAATAAGACTAATGTGGCTCAACCTTAATTTGAAGTGGTTAAAAAAAAAGACAAAACTGTAAAGGAAATTGTTACAAGTTAACTTTCAGAAGGACTTCAGAGAGCTCACAGATTAAAATTCACCGTAAGATAAAACACATAAGGATAAAAGTGAACAGATTCACACTAAAGGAAGTCGCTCTGGGAGATTAGAATATCTGAGTGATATATTTGGATCTAAATTCTGTGGCAGTGAAAATGTCAAGGAGAAATCTGTAAAGTATGCATTTTGTGGATTCTTTTTGTTTGTCCATAAATCCTATTCCACCCAATCTGATTCTTCCTCAGTCTTGACTGTCCCCATTGAATCTAGCTAAGTTTACCTTCACAACTGTTCTATGGAAATGGCAAGCTATCCATATGTTAGATTTTTATGTATGCACTATGCTGTCTCCTCCCTTCTACTAAAAACTACCGCCAGGTGGTGGTGGCGCATGCTTTTAATCCCAGCACTTGGGAGGCAGAGCCAGGCGGATCTCTGTGAGTTCAAGGCCAGCCTGGGCTACCAAGTGAGTTCCAGGAAAAGGCGCAAAGCTACACAAGAGAAACCCTGTCTCGGAAAAAAAAAAAAAAAAAAAAAAAAAAAAAAAACTACCAATCTTTCAAAATACAAGTAGAATATCTTACTGAACCTTTAGCCTTCACTTATCTTTCTTATAATTCAGCTTTTAATTTATAGGCAGCTTCATACTCCTCACTATCATTTTGTGCACTACCTTTATGAGAGTACAGCATTGGGATAGGCCAGAATGTATCTCTACCACCTCTTGATGAGCTCTCTCAATGCAAAGAAGGCATGAATTAAATGCATATTGATTCTTTTTCTTAGTAAAACTTTTATGAGCATTTATAGATACATAAATATGTCACTTGTTCCCCTATATACATATTTGTGTGGGATAATAAATAGTTTACAAATGCTATGTTTTCAACAGAGACTTTTATTATGAGTCTAATTGTAAACTCTTCTAGAGATAGCCTTGAATTTTTAAGAGAATTGAGAGAAAAGGATAATATGTGTGGTTAAGTTGTGAAGTAGTGCATAAAATGACATTTAGTGGCCTGGAGTGTTCCACTGTTGACTACATAAAATGAGACAATGAATTGAAGTGAAAGAGACTTCCTTGGAAGGCTCTTTCCTGACCGACCGCATTACAGTGTCATTTTGAGATGCTCCATTTTATCCTATTCTGAATACTAGTCACAAAGAACCATAACCATAAATATCAAAATCTCAAGACCAAGGCAAAATTTGTACACACTGCTTCTAACAGATTCTGTCAGGATTACTGAACTACTTTTGGAAAGATGCTTCAGTAGCAAGCACGTTCTTATGGATTAGGAAAAAAGTGATTTAGGGAAAAAAATGTAAAGTATAAGGAAATTTCATAGAGTATAATTCTACCAAAATACAAGATATTTTCTACAATGGCTGCGTTTACAAATAGGCTTACCTTGAATCCATATCATACTCCTACAGTAAATATTAATAGTTTTCTTTTACTCTTCATTTTCCTTGACCTCACTGTAGCTCATGATATTGTTAACAATTAAGCCTGGCACAAAACTTCTTTCAGCTTGTATACTATTGCTGTTCTTTCATCTTCAAACTACCCCTTTGATTGGTCTGTGTTTTTAAACTACTGTTCTTGCACTTTCGCGGCCTTCTGCTATATGCTGGCGTTGCTGCTCACCGCCGCGCTCATCTTCTTGGCCATCTGGCACATCATAGCATTTGATGAGCTGAAGACTGATTACAAGAATCCTGTAGACCAGTGCAATTCCCTGAATCCTCTTGTTCTTCCAGAGTACCTCATCCATGCTTTCTTCTGTGTCATGTTTCTTTGCGCAGCAGAGTGGCTCACACTGGGTCTCAATATGCCCCTTTTGGCATATCATGTTTGGAGGTATATGAGTAGACCAGTGATGAGTGGCCTGGACTCTACGACCTGACGACCATCATGAACGCAGACATTCTGGCCTACTGTCGGAAGGATGGTGCAAACTAGCTTTTTACCTTCTAGCCTTCTTTTTACTACCTATACAGCATGATCTATGTTTTGGTGAGCTCATAGAACAACACAGAAGAATCAGTCCTGTTAAGACTAAGACCTAAGAGTTAGCCTATGGAATCTGATCAGTTACTTTAAAAAAAATGACTCCGTATTTTTAAATGTTTCCACATTTTTTGCTTGTGGAAAGACTGTTTTCATATGTTATACTTGGATAAAGACTTTAAATGGAATTACGTATAAATTAATATAAAATGATTACCTCTGGTGTTGATAGGTTGAACTTGCACTCTTAATGAACAGCCATAACCCTCCGAGTGATTGCATTAATTACTGATTGCCTGAGTCCATTAGGAACTTTGTTTAGAGGGCTTGATATAAATTATAATATAATTTAAATATAAATAAATATAAATATATAAATTAGCTGTAGATACAAGGTGCTTCTGGTGAACTGAAAATGTACATCTGACTTGTGGGAAACATGGTAGGTTTCCTCAGTTATCACTGTAGATGATTATGTATGGACACAACAGTAAGAAGAGTAGGATTTCTTTCCCTGTCGACTTGAATATTATCCCTCTATATTGCATGAGAGAGGGAGTTCCCTCATTTCTTCCCTATGAATATGTGATCTTGTGCGTTTATTCTTTGCCCTGTCCCATGCTATTCTATGTATTTTCCATAAGCTAATGTTCATGGGTATATCCATCTATGTGGAAAACTTCAACTATTCTTGCTTCTCCATGGTAATGGATATAAACTCTGCATTTCCTAGGTTCTAAGTTACAGCTTCAATTATCTTTTAATATTTCTCCTGATTGTACTAAAGCTACCTTATAGTCAATATTTAAACTAGACTGATTTCCTCCTTTTCAGTTGTTTTACCCCTTTTCATATTTCCTTGCTTTGAACATTTGGACCATGTTATTTGTCGAATTGTTTTTCCTTTAAATTCCTATTTTTTGAGTACTTAACTACTTATATACAAGAATGAAATAACTTGGAGATGATAGCATCTTTGTTGAGGTAGACAAGATAAATGAAGGTAGTAGGGTGAGTATGGTATAACCTCCACATTCATGAGACAAAGACAGAAGGATTAGAAGATCTAGTCTAGCTTAGGCTACATAGTAAATTTGAAGCTAGACACAGCTATATAGAGAGGTTAAGGGCAGTAATGCCTGCATAGAAAGACCTTATCTCAAAATAAAATTAAATCATCAGCATGGCACTTAATACCTTATAATTCATATCATTACAACAAGGAACAAGTTGGAAACAAACATACATTAAGAGAGAGTAACATTTGAGGATGAAGGGAAGAACCAGTTCAATGTTTCTACCCATAAAACCACCAGGAACTAGGAGACAAGTCCAGGTCCTTTCCTAATACCTTCTGAGGGCACATGGCCAGGTTCATATCTTGATCCTAGTTTTCCAGCATCGAGAACTAAAAAACGGTACATTCTTTTTGTTTATGATACTCGGTTTGAGGGGCTTTGCTATCGTAGTCCTAGAAACTAATATAGCCATTCTATACCAACACATAAAATGAATTAATACACAAATAAGTAATCACAGATGTCTTTTTTCTACTCAGCAAATCAGTTACTTGTAATTACTGAATAATTTTCTTTTTGAGAGAAGCATTTTGTATAGCCTAGATTGGCCTTGAAGTCACACTTTACCTAATGAGCCTCCTAAGTGCTGGAATTATATACCATTCCTAGCTCCTGACCCATTCTTGGATCTGTTTCCTCATTATCATGCCCATTAAGCTCTACACTTCTTTTTAACATTAAATAATAATAATAATAATAATAATTATTATTATTATTATTATTATTATTGTGTGTGTGTGTGTGTGTGTGTGTGTGTGTGTGTGTGTGTGTGTGTGTATACACAAGCATGTGCTACAGCTCACAAGTGGAGGTTAGAGGACAACTTTCAGGAGTTGGTTCACTCCTTCTACCATGTGTTCCAGTTATCAGGCTTGTGTGAGAAGTCCTTTTACCCACTGAGCCAGCTTGCTGGTCACTATTGCCTACATTATTTAGTCTTTCCTGCCCTTGGTCTTACCCTCATTCAGTCAACCTTCCACATTGTTAGGAAATGGTCATTCTATGAAGGCATGTCTGATTACATTACTGAAAGTTATATCCTGAAACGGCTCTTCACAATATCCACTTGACTTCCTAGTTTTTGTATCTATATTCCAGCAATGCTAAGCATTTGGCTCTTCCCTGAATATATTATGTTTCCTACTATCCGCCTCTTTATTGGATCTTTCTGTTTTTTTTTTTTTTTTCATTTCTTACCGAAGAAATTCTGACTTATTATTAAGACTCAGCTTGAGGTTTATACCATGATTGTTCCTGTCTAATCCCTGCCCCTTTCACTACAAACTGTACAAAGGCAGGAACTTTCATATAATAGGCATAGGAAATTATATATAAATGAATACACAAGTGAACACATTCCTTTGTTTCTCCCCAGAAAAAGTAAGAATATTATAGGGTCCAACATTCATTTAAATAATTAAGTTTGTATGTGTGTGTACCCATACATATGTGTTCGTGGCATGAAACGTATTCATTTGTTAAGTCAGTTCAGCCTCAAATGCCTTTTCTGGTAAAGAAAGCAAATCATATCTGTCTTTCATAGTTGTCCAAGAAACACTGCACATCTTTTAAAACTTCCACCATGCTTTGAAGCCTCTAATATGAGAGGTCTACTGGAGATCAGTTCAATGGTCATTATAGGGCAGAATTAAATTCATCGTTCCATTCTTTAGATCTTTAATTTTTTTTAGGTCTGTCAACTCTCCTTAGTTATCTTGTGGGAGAATCACAGGCAGTCAATTTGTTCTTCCAGCTCTTTAGTGACACCTGAGAAATGAAACCTCACCTTTCTATAGAATGCCTAATTGCTACTTTCTTCTTCAGTAACAGAAATCCTTCTTGATAGCATTCTATCTTATGGAGAGAAGGGGTTAAATGATGCTCATTTTCCAGAAGGTTGTATAGGATAACAGACCCTTCACTCCCCTTGCCTCCGAACACTTCAGTGACTTCAGTCATTCCATGTTTCTTGTGGTAGAAAGTGCCTGAGAACATCTTTATTGTCTTCAGATGGTAAGAAGACCGTGCCTAGGAAAGCAAATATCCCTCTTCTTGCTCCCCAGGTAGTCCTAGAGTACACACACACACACACACACACACACACACACACACACACACACACAGAATCTAGTTAACACATCACAAGAAAACATACTGCCAAGAAAAATTCAGTGCTTTCTTGTGAAAACAGTAGCAAGTCCCTCCGGAACAGAGCATTGAAACTGTTCCACTAAGCCTTTAATGTGAATTTGCTCAATGGGACTGTGCATACAGGTGTACAACAATTATTAGATTTGATATCTGAATGAGCTCAGGTTCCCATTAGAGCTTGACTGCTTCAATGACCCCATTATTTTGCTTCCACTGCTCCCCGAACTGATCAACTTAATTATTCTGACTAACGAAACATTTAGGACATGAATTTCTGATTTGTTTTAAACCATGTGGGACATCTAAAAGTGCTTCACTTAAAAGAATCACAATATAGAAGAAATGACTATGAGGATATGTTAGAAACTGGGAAGTAGAGCAGAGCCATGATCCATGCTGGGCACAGATACTCTACTTTCCTGGAATAGCTCTTCTCCTTAGATTTCTCCATGGTACCAGCCATGCCTTGGTGATGACTCTCATCCCTGGACTATGCAATGCTAAAAGCAATGTAGCTGTGGTCGGGGATAGGAAAGAGGTAGAAGTTAAATTTTGTATTTTCTGTTATAAAACATTCCAATCCTTAATGTAGCTAATGTTCAAAAGGACAAATAAAATGCTTTGCAGAGCTGGCCAATCTTAGACATTCTTTTGTAAGGATGAAAAAGAGAAGTCAGAAAGTGGGACCAAGTTCAGAGTTGATGTGTAAGGAACACAATCTCTTGTTAGTTGAATGTTTTGGTCAAATTACAGTCTTTAATATAAAGCATTATATAGCCCTTAAATATTGGATTTAAGTATTAAGTATAGCAACACGGTATATCAGCAATTGTACGTCCTTGGCATAAAAAATAATCTTGAGAGAGAAATAAGTCATAGTTGATTAATAACTGGTCTCTTTAAAAGCAACTCTAACATTCCCTATTACTTTAGTTTTCATTGATGACTCTTAAAAAACTGTGTATTTACCTAGAGGAAAAGAAGGCATTAAAGTGTCACTGGTCCCTTAAGTTTTACAGATGCCAGTTTATCTCTCATCAGTGAAAGCATTTGTCCTTTAAACGAATGGAACAGACATCAAAATGGTCCCCCTTGCCCCTTGCCTCCTTTCACTAATGATATGGTAAGGGCGGCTGCGCCTGTAATAAACGTGTTTGTGTCCAGTCATATTCCCATTACTTTACAATCTAATTGGACTCCTTAAAAAATAATAAATAAATAAATAAATAAATGAGGAAGGAAGTCACAAGGGAGTAGCACAAGTTTCTGCTTCCAGGCACTCCCTGGCATCAGCCTTCACTTCGCACTTCTGCTCAAAGTACCTGATTTGACAAAGCACACAGAAAAGTCAGAGAAGAGTCTCTTTACCCTCACTCCCAAACTCTCTGACAGGAGTCAATAATGATTCTTGCACACAGCTACAGTCTAACCATCGGAGATGAAGGTGTGAGGGGAAACTTTCAAGCTATTCCTTACAATCTTTTATTAAAGAAGGGTGTAAAAATACATTTGCCTTTGTGGGGCAATTTTCCTCCTCCGGTTCAACTTAATCCATTTTAACAGTTGGCAGTTTAAATAACAGAAGTTACAGGCTGCCATGCACAGACACTTTGCATGCCACATGAAAGCGATGAATTCAGAGGAAGGAGCAAAAGCAGAAAGAACCTGAAAGAAAAGAAGCCCTTCTTCTATATAAAAGAATTTCTTTAATACCAACAGCTGGGAAAAATTTCTCTGAGTTTGTGTCCTTTTATCGCTTCACAGAAAGCAGCCATCATATCTCCTATCCCAACACTACATGTACCAATGGACTATCAGAAGGCAACGACTCTTCCCCTAATAATGCAATCATCATCTACTCTATTTTTAATGCACTCAAAACAAGGTTTCTTATTGTATAATAACAGGGAGAGTCCTCTTTGTTTGCAATGTAAAATGATGTATTACATAATACAAGAATCCTAAAAGCAGTCTATCCATAACTACTATTTTTTTAGGCTAAATAAAATATTAACATTTTTTATTCATGTTTGGGTTAACATTTGCAATTCAGCTTTTTGCAATATTTAAATGGAATTGCATATGCTATGAGGAAAAATTTTAAAAAAATACAGCAAACTTTAAGATTGGTTCTTTCTTGAGTGCCTTATCATCCTTAATGTCCACACTTACCTTATCAAATCCTTAGAGGAAACTTTAAAGATCTCAGATTTGATATTAGATTTTATGGTCCGGTTATTACTTGTTCACTATATATCTGTGCCCAACTACTGTGACTAGATTTTGAACTTGTGCAAAATGGTCATGTAGAATCAATGTAAGTATTTTTTTAAAAAAAGATCTATTTAGGAGTTAAGAGACAGATGCCTCAGGGCTTGGTGCTCTTTCAGAGGATCAGAGCAGGGCTCCCAGCACCCATGTAGAGTGGTTTTACAATTGTCTGATAACTCACTGCAGTTTCTGGCCTCCATGAGCACTATATACACATGAGTGTGAGCGTGCATGTATAAACACACACACACACACAAGCATAATAAATAAAATAAATCTAAAATAAAAGGACTATTTGTGTGTAAATGCATATGAGTGCATGTGTGTGTGCCCACTTGTGTGTGGAGGACAGAAAGGTGTCACATATTTTCTATCACTCTATATGATCCTCTGAGGCAACTTATTACTTAAATGCTGAGATTCAAATTCCAGTCTTCATGATTATACAGCAAGAGTTCTTGATTATGGAGCCTTCTCTTCATCCCAACAGAAGTACATTTTATAAAATAAGTATTAGTATTCATAACATAATTCACAAGATCCTAGTATATTTGGACTATAAATTCTAGAACCAAGAAGGGGAGGCAGCAAGTCTTTAGGTACATGTTGGTACATAAAACTAGCTTCCTACACACTTGTGCCATGTACTAACTTTGGCAGAAATGATGATGGTCACATTCTTAGAAGGCCAATCATAAGTACATCTCCTATAGGCCAAGTGTGGATATTTTCTTTGGAAGAAATAGATTAAAATATCAGTAATAATTAGCAAGTATATGTTAGTTCATAAAGTACATCCCTATTGAGTTGTGAGATGTTGTATCTCCCTCCATGTTCAGATGGGCAGAAATTTTACATCAAATGATTATCTTCCCTGCAGTATTTTTTGATACATCATAATATTACCCAATTTGGGATTTGGTAATATTCAGACCTTTTGTCCTCAACTGATCCTTTACAAAGAGAGTGAAAACTATCTATTACTTGATTATCAATGGAAAACTAATTGCCCCATAACTTTCTTTTCACAGGCTACACATTCTCAAATCCATCAATTCCACAGCAGAAAAAAAATCTGGTAGCACAGCATCTCTCAATGCATATATATCAATAAAGTAAAATATATGCATATTTATAAGAACTCTTACAGATTTATATAATAGTTTGTGAATAATAATAAGAACATATAATTTTAGAACTGAAAAGTATTTTATGGATTATTTAACTGAAGTCCAACCCTTCATTATATAGACAATGACACTAATTTTCAGGAAGAGAATTGACCTGTCATACATATTCTATACAATGAAGAAATGAAACTGAGAGGGAGTGGGATGTAAGGTAATGGACCAGATAACCATAATTGGTCTATCATTCATTTATTGGATAATTATATGATTCAACTTGGATAAAATGCATATTTATGAAGAAAGATAGTGAGAACATGACAGCCAATGATCATCTGATGATTCTAAATAATAATCATTCTGGTGAAGTAATTAGGTAGCAACAGTGAGTTTGAAACTCTTGCAATTTTATAGTAATACAATATTCAACAATTTAAAGTCTGTAGGTATACAGTGATACAAAGATTTGAGAGGAACTGACTATAATTGTATGGGCTAGCACCTTGGTGAAATACACTTTGAGATGGATGAATAGCTATGGACTTAAACATATATAACCACATATCTGATGTTTGATACTATACCTTCATTAAAAGCCATTAGCCATAATTAAGACTGAAAAGTTAAAAGCCAACTGCATTGCCTTCTCAGGTAATTTCATCATGGTTTACACTGCTGGCCAAAAGAGACCACAGCTGCAGCATCACACTGATACTTACTGTCACTGCTTTTGTCAATTTTTGTCCTTACTTTAATGTTATTTATGTACAGTATTTGACTCACTATCTACATCATTTTGCTGTGAGCTGGGTATTTTTAATTCAAAGCTAACTGTCAGGTGAACAAGTTAAATGGGAGCTCTGTTTCATAAAGTCTCTGTTTCTAATTATTCTCCAGAATTATTATGAGTTGTACACTTTCCATAGAGGTATTAAGAAATTTTCTAGAAAGCAATACCTTTTGGCATGCATTCTGTATGCCACTTACTATTGTGTATCTATTTTTAAAGTGCTATACACCATGAGCCTTTGACTTACTTCAAGTCTATAATTTTGTGAACAATTACTTCTTACCCAGCTTTCTTACTACTAGGACTAGAACAAAAGGAGATGGATATTTATACATACATGGTTTATGTAAATGGGTCTCATCAAATTTTGGCACAAATTCCTATCGCTCAAATATATCCTTTTCCCTGTCTTAAACAAGACAGCTTTCCAATGAATCTGTGTACAAGATCTATACATACAAGCAATGCTTCCTAGTTCCTCCTTAAAATACTGGTTAGTGAGTGGGTACCTTTTTCAATAATATTCCAGTAGCCATATAGAAGCTAGTAATACTGTATCTCAGTACAAACTCTTTGTTTCAGTGCTGGGTTCTGAACCCTGGGTCTTATACATGCCAGTCAAGCACACTATCAACTGACTTGCATTTCCAGGTTAGTTTCTTTTATCAATGCCATCTGTTTTTCTTAATCTTTGTGTATATGATGCTTGTGCATGTGTATGTTTGTGTGAAAGTGAGCATGTGTATGCCACCGAGAACATGTGATGCTCAGAAGACAATCTCAGGTGTTTGTTGTTCCTTGCCTTCTGCCTTATTTTAGGCAAGGTCTTTTGTTTGCCATTGTGTAGGCTATTGAACTGGAAGCTGCTGTGCATTCTACTATATCCATCTCTCATCTTGCTGCTGGAATGGTGGGATAAGGAATGTACATGTTACTGTGCCCAGCTTTAAGTATACTCTGGGAATCTGAACTCAGATCCTTCTGCTTGTGCAGCAAATGCTTTATCTACTGAGCCATCTCCATAGCTCAGTGCAATCTTAATGATGCCACGTGATAACTGAGAAAACTTCCTCCAGGTTACAAAGCATTACTGTTTCAAGCATTACTGTTTCATCCATTGATGGTACCATTTACATAGTCCAGTAGCTCGGTGGTTCTCCACCTGTGGGTTATGACCCCTTTGGGGGTAGCATATCAGATATCCTGAATATCAGATATTTGCATTATGATTAATTACAGTAGCAAAATTACAGTTATAAAGTAGCAACAAAATAACTTTATAGTTGGGAATCACCCCAACATGAGGAACTGTTTTAAAGGGTCACAACATTATTAAAGTTAAGAACCACTGAGATAGCTTATTATTATTATTTTTGGCTTAGAAATTATTATTTATGGGTTTATGAATTTTTTTCATAATTTGTAATATTTGGAGTTCATGTGATGATAAATTAACTTCCCACTGTTATTGGTCACTATGCCAATATCATGCTCATTTCTTAATAAAACTTCAAAAAAGTTTTATCAGCTCATAACTTTATTTAATTAAAATCATTAAAGTAGAAGAGAGCTTTGCTTCATGTTTGGATTCCATTTAAATTGCTTATATAATTTTAAACTGCTTTGTATCAAAATTTCCAAATGCACTTATAAAGGAATTTTATAGCAACAATATACATTTTTAACGAGGAAATACAGTTCACTTATTTTTTAAAAAGATCTTTCTTTAAAATATGCTGCTTTCTAAAAAAGATGTTATATGTTTTAAACTAAACTATAACCCAAAGTAGACAGAGCAGCTTCTTTCCAGCAGCAAGCAGCCACTTACAGGGGCACAGCAGAGGAAGGGCACTTGCTGGGCTGGACTCTGAGAACTTCAGATAATGATCTCTATTAACTATGGAGTGACACAGAGGCATGATTCTTGGTACATAGTAGTTATTCAATACACTAAATGCATTAGCTACATACAAATCTGAATTTTAGTATCTGAATGCTCAGTATATCAACCTCAGGGAGAAAGGGGAAGTTTTCTATCATGTTTTCCCTACTTGAACTGCCTTGTGACACCAGCCTGCAGGTCCCTCAAACAGCTTATAAGTTCAAGAAACAGCAACTGAGTATTAAGAGGAAGGAGGGAAAATAAGGTAATAAAAAGCTTATACTGTTTATATTTATTTATTGGGAGCAAAGGATTGACACTGTGGAAAGATTTCAAGCACGATAGTCAGGATTTATGAGGAAAAGATTTGTTTTCTCATTACTATAATAAACAGTGATCAAAAAATACTTCTTCAGACTTCTAGTAGATAAAGAAAGGAGCTACAACTTCAATTAAGTCTTTGATTTATAGATAATGTTGCAATATTACAAACAATGAACATCATATTCCACTGCAATCTATTTGCAAAGATGTGTGCATGTGGATTTGTTTTAGAGGAGGGATGGAGAATCATCTTTCATTTCATTCTTTTCAAATTAGTATGCACTTAAATAAATAACTGTTCCAGAAAGAAAATGCAAATGAACATTAAACTCTTACATTCTTTCAAATCCTTTTCCAATAGATGTCAACATACATGCATTATCATAGCTATAATCGGTGTTTATATACTCTCTTGTGATTTTATTCTTTCACTTAACATTGTTTCCTATACACATTTTCATGATTTGTCAAGCAATCTTACCACCATCAAATGAACCTGTTTCCCTATAATTACTCCAACACCTCACTATAAAAATATATATGCTGCTAGTTTACTGTTACTTTAATTTGCATTTTTTGTTTAGTAGCAAAAATGTTTTCCATATGATCATTATATAAGATGTTTTACACATAAATTTTCTCTCTTCACTTTTCCTACAATGTCAACTGCCTCATGACACATAACTGCAGGTTCCTCAAACACATTATGTCCAGTATGAACATAATTGGATTTGTTGATGAATTTGTTTCAGACAGCTGAGCACAGGGGCTACAACTCATATCTTTCTTTCTGCAAATATTTTATACATGGCACAGATTCAATATAGTTTCTACAACCAAATATTTTCCAAAGTCTAAAAATTGCCACAATGGCACAAACTTGGTTTCATCTTTTTAGACCATACAAACTCTTAATCTAAGGATGCAATCAAGAAAAATAAGAAAGAATGTGGAATATTCCCTTACATTGTGTGAATATATGTCACTGTGATTGGGTTAATAAAGAAGCTGACTGGCCAATAGCTGGACAGGTAGAGGCTAGGCAGGACTTGTAGACAAAAAGAGAGTGCAAAGAAGAGGAGGAGTCTGAGAATCCCAAGAAGATGTGGAGAAAAAGAGATGAACTTGCCATACTGAAAAAAGGTACCAAGCCACATGGCAGAGGATAGGTAAGAAATATGGGTTAATTTAAAATGCAAGCTAGTAACAAGCCTGAGCTATTGGCTGAGCATTTATAATTAATAATAAGTCTCAGTATGATTATATGGGAACTGGCTGGCAGGACAGAAAAGTCCACCTATAAAAGTTGAATGATTGAAAGTCTTCATTGGACAAATATTTCAAGAAAAATTTCTTGAAATTTCTTATTCCTCTTTCCAAATGAAAAGCATACTCTTGCTTGCTATCAGCTGTCACACAGCAAAAAGGAATCTGCCTGTATTCAAGTCCTTACAAAGTCTTTAACTATGAAGGACATTTTCTAAATTATTTTTAACTTAAAAATACTGCTTGCAGACCACATATTAACTCTGGAATAACTTCAACTGATAAGAGCTTCACATGCTTATGGAAGTAAATTTACAAAATTGGGGGAAGTGGAGATACTGTCATTTAACATAGAACTAACAACCGTTTACAAGTTAGGATCTTATCTATCTGAATGTTGGATATCATTGTAAACAAGAAAATATATACATGTAGGACAAATGGAAAAAAACAACTTGTTTGTCATACAAATGGACATTTATGGTTTGGCATAAAATGATAATGATGCTATTCTACACAGTTTAAAGTGCTGTATTGTACTATGTACTTGGACAGGAATGCTCTGGAGAACTGTTAGGTGGTTCAAAAATTGGTGTTAGAGCTGTTGGAAACACTAATGTCAGAGATAAGAGTGAATGCTTGAATTAAACTATTTTTACAAAATGGAACAATGGAATGAAAAGCCAAATATTTCCATGAAGGTATTTTTCTATATCATATGCAATTTGATTATATCTGTGGAACTAAACTGAATAGTATAATTAGGCATCTTATATTCCCCATATTCCATACATATTCACAATTGACAGTTAAATTTTAGAAAACTTTATTAGGAAGATGAAGACTGTCTGAACCATTGTATTAATCATGTCCTTTTGAATCCATTAAGTAAGCTGCTTAACTGTCATCTGCTCAGTGCCATGTACTGTGTGAAATGACTGACATATCAGTAATTCTCCAAGCAATCCTGTACGATAGATGTTATAAAAAGATTTTTCTTTCAAATGAGGAGTGAGTCTCCGAGAAATTAAAATCCTTACTCAAGATCATGCAGTTAATAAGCATGAACATCTGTGGACTTTGAGAGTCCATAACCTGAACCATCATGCCATATGCACAAATTCGGAGTGAGCATCTTTAGGTCTGTGACTCTGAAAGGATGGCATTTGATGTAAAACAAAGGTGAAGTCAGAAGTAGGACAAGAACAAGTATCTTTGTAATCCATAAATGCATTACCATCTTCAATTCTCACTCTTTTAATGCATTTTTTATTTTTAATACATTTTTAAACTGAAAACACGAAGAATACCACACTCATGTTCTATTTAGTCTCATGATTCTAGTTCTGATGAGATTCTTGAAGCAATGCTTTGGAGAAAGGAATGAGTTGTCTTCTTCCTTTGTTTCACTTACAGTGACTGCGTGTCTATAGGGCATGAATTAACCTGAATGACTTTACTTTAAAAAAAGATGTATTTTATATTTAATTATATCATGTGTATATCTGTGCAAGGATATACGCATGTGAGTCTTCAGATCTCCTGGAACTGGAGTTACAGGCAGTTGTGAGCCCCTCAGTGTGGGTGCTGAGAAGTGAACTTGGATCCTGTGTAAGAGCAGTGCAAGCTCTTAATTGCTGAGCCATCTCTCCAGCCCCTCACTTTACTTTCTAAAGCATTTTAGTTCTGTACAACTTCCCAGGCGAAATATTCCCTAAGCTATATATACTCTCCTTTCCCAACCAGTCACATCTGGAATATTATTAGTCTACTGTTTGCTGTGGTTTGAATCTGTGTCCCTTCAGAATTTATGTTGAGACAATTCCCATTGTGACAATATTAAGAAATAGGGGCTTCAGGAAAATGTTTTTTTTTTTAAAAAAAAAATCAGTAACTATAATGACTTGCAATATTTCCTATAGCCTATGATCCTACTCTGAACTAAGGAATAAAATGCCTCCCATTTGGACATCGGTGTCTTTGGTGATGCTAATCAACAGAACGACAACCACTGGGGCTATATTTCCTTCCTGTGCTAAGTTTTCAATGGAATAGTTGTCATTAATTCCTAGTCACTCTCAAGATAGAAGCTGGGAAGTCAGAGACTGGCAGCCTGAGAAAGCAGGCTAGCTTTTCTTATTTTTTTTTCCCTAAATGCATTACCTCATCCACACTGAAGCTATTCTGCCACTTCTCGGCCCACTCAGGAGCCTCACAAGAGCTTCCTGCAGTGGATCCCTGGCAGCTTGGCATTTTGCTGTCAGTGAACTCAGAATAGCTGAGTATCAACTGCAAACCCTTTACTTCACTTTCTATACCTTTTTCATGCAATAAATTACCTCCTCAAATTCATCAAAGTGCTAATGTTTAGAATTGAAGGAGAAATATTAAGTGTAAAATTATTTCCCAATTTAAAAAAAGCACATCCTTACAGTGATAGATGGTATCTTTTTCTTTTTAGAAAACATTCACCCTGTCTTACATTGATAATGAAAAGTACACCACAATATCAGCCAAGAATTAGACATATTAGTAGCCCTTCCTGGCAAAACTGAAGGATTTCTACTAAATATCCACTTTCATTGTTATCAATCCTTACAACTGGTCCCCCTTCCAGGTTGCTTTCTAATTCTATATGTCTCCTACATATTTCAAGAGTTTAATGTTTATCATTACTTCATTTTTAAAGTTTTTATTTCCTACTTCAGGAAGCCTTGTTAATTTTTATAATACTGGCTTTAAAGATGGTAAGATTACAGAAAATGCATTACTAGCTTTCTTAGAGATGTCTCAGTTGTATGAGTGACAATTATGAAATTAAAAATTCTATTAGCAGAATTGCAATTTTCCTGTGGATGTTTTAACTGAAAATAATGAAGACAAGATTGGTAAAAGCTTGTTGAAGCTATTTTACCATACAAAGGAGATATCATACTAAGAGTGTGTTTTGTTTTGTATTGCTATGAACAAAGTTAATTTGTACAGTCCAATTATGCTTACTTTGGGTAGGGACTATGAATTTGAACCATGTGTTGGAGTATTAATAACCGTTTTGCTCTCCATGAGGACAATTTAAAAAAAAAAAGGTCAAACTGGATAAGTAGAAGGAAAAATCACTGAATTAAGGCTTGGTAAGTTTAGGGTCAAATCTACCGCAGTTTCATTCAAGCAGGAAAGCATTAATAAGTCAGGTGGCCTTTCAAATTCTCAGTCTCTACAGCTGCGAAATGAAGAGAATATTTTTGTCTTACTATGCTCATCCGTTTCTTAAGTGTATTAAACAGGATGTTGTAAAGTTGTTTATGAATACCTTATACTAGCTTCCTAGGTAACTCTAAAGTTTCATTATTCTTCACTCTATTAAGAACAAAGCCCATTTAAAAATAGATAATCTTTTCAAATGGGTTATTATGTATCTTTTTTATTGTTGGTTCACCATATTTGATGCTTTGAGATAATTCATGGTTTTCTGGCTATAGTCATAGTAGACAATTGCTATGTAGTCTTAATGAGCACAAAGGAAACAGTTTTGCTTTTATTTTGCTATTTTCTTTTTATTCTTTAGCACAAACCATTCTGATGATGTTTAAAACTGTGATATCAATTGACACTGTCATGATCTGGAAATGTCTGCAAGGTCCAATGGGAAGTCTTAGCAAATGTCAGAGTACCTCTAAGGCAAAGCAGATCCTCCAGAAAGATAATGATTTGAAAGTTTAGTACTAAAGATACAGCAGGGTGCTGGGGAATGGTCTGCCTGATGCTCAAAGGTCAGCCAGCAAGCAAGTTTAATGCCTAGGAAAGTTTAAAAAAAAGTCACTTATCATTGTGATTAGTGACGCTGAATGGGTGCAGGGTAATGTAAGAGATATTAAGTCAACTAGCATTTCAAGACATGTCAAAACATATTTTAAAATGCCCTGCTTCCTTTCTGACAATTACTTAGAAAAGTCAGCAACTGCAAAAACATCCTGGATAACAGTTTTCTGTCCAAGAATGGGTCAACTAGGATAGTTGAGCAGCATTTCAAAGGCACTGTAGAGGAGGATAATTCATAGACCTCCAGAGAAGAAAACTTATGTCTCTCCATCCATTAAGACATCCTATTAGTCCCCTCACCCACCCATCAATGTCTGAGGCATGTGAGAGAGCTGGCTCTGTGGTCATAAGTGTGGGAGAGCCATTCCTGAGCCCCACCAGCTGTAACATTCAGGAGAGCAGGCCCTACACCTTGCCAGGGCAGCACAATAGAGCCAACATTGTTAGTGCAGGTGTGGGTGAGCCAGTCCTGAAATTGTGACCATGGAGAGCTGTCCCCATTACCCATCTGTCTTGTGGTAGCATGGGTTAGGGAGAGTTGCCCTCCTTGTTCCCCCTCTCTAGCCTATCAATTCCTGGGGCAGGTGGAAGAGTCTGTGGTCATAAGAGCAGGGGAGCCAACCCTATTAGCCCAGGTGTGGGTGAGCCAGCCCCAAAGTTTTAAACATGGGAAAGCTGTCCACATTTCTCATCTGATCGATCAACCCTACAGCTGCCCAGGCCCAGATCCAGGGTTATGACTTGAACTGCCCTACCATCCACCCCATCTATGACCTGTTGGAGCAAGTGAAGGGACCTGACCTGCAGACTCAAAGCTGCAGGATGTCCACAACATAGGGCAACAGCAGGATATCCAAGAAGAGTTGTATTGAGGATTTATCATTGATAGTGTAGTAGAAACCAGAGGGCTCCATACAGACCAATGACTCTTTGCACTGAACACTTGCAAGATATATGGACAAAGGGGTTTCTGGAGTGACTCACTGTGTCACACTGCAGCTTCTATGATGAGATTTTAATTTTATCCCCTTTTTAAATTTTTCCTTTTTTCTCTTAAATTTTATTGGAGGGGGTGTGCAGGGGCAGAGAGTAGATGTGAAGGGACGGGGAAATGAATGGGATCAAGATACATGATGTAAAAGATACAAAGAATAAATTTTAAAAAAGATATCCTATTGGTCTATCACTGGCGATTCAATTGTTGATTTTTCTATTAAAGTAAAATGCATGCATTGAGACAACACAGACAGATTTGAAGAAGAGATTATATATTTTAATTGCATCTTTAATGTGGTCAGAATATTAAACTCTTCACCATCACAGGCAAGTGGCTATTTTGCAGTTTATGGCAGTATCTGAGGTTTCTACAGGCTAGACTCCAAACTGCTTGAGGACACATCTATGCTTTTTATCTCTTAACATCTATACAGGGCTTGTCCAAAACTTGTGATTAAAAAGAAGTAGGCTTATTTAAACTTGCAGATACTTTTCTGTTACACTTCATAGTCTCATAAATTGATAGAGAGATGATCAAATAGCAAATGAGTAAAAATGAATGTCAGAGATTTAGATGAGGTGGCAGAAAGTTTCTTTTAAAAAGCAGCTCTTACAAAGCTTCTGTAAGGCAAAGGACATGGTCAATAAGACAAAACAACAGCCTATAGAATGGGAAAAGATCTTTACCAAGTCCACATCTGACAGAGGGCTGATCTCCAAAATATATAAAGAACTCAAGAAACTAGACATCAAATTATCAAATAGTCCAATTAAAAAATGGGCTACAGATCTAAACAGAGAATTCTCAACAGAATAATCTCAAATGGCTGAAAGACATTTAAGGAATTGTTCAACATCTTTAGTCATCAGGGAAATGCAAATCAAAATGACTCTAAGATACCATCTTACACCTGTCAGAATGGCTAAGATCAAAAACACTGATGACAGCTTATGTAAGAGAAGATGTTGAGCTATGGGAACACTCCACCACTGTTGGTGGGAGTGCCAACTTGAACAGCCATTTTGGAAGTCAGTATGGCAGTTTGTCAGGAAATTGGGAATCAATCTACTTCAAGACCCAATGATACCATTCTTGGGCATATATCAAAGGAATACTCAATCATACCACAGGGACACTTGCTCAACTATGTTCATAGCAGCATTACTCATAATAGCCAAAGCCTGGAAACAATCTAGATGCCTCTCAACCAAAGAATGGATAAAGAAAATGTGGTACATATACACAATGGAGTACTACTCAGCAGTAGAAAATAATGACATTATAAAATTTGCAGGCAAACGGATGGAACTAGAAAATATGATCCTGAGTGAGGTAACTGAGACTCAGAAAGACAAACCTGGTATGTACTCACTCATAAGTGGATACTATATGTAAAGCAAAGGATAACCAGATTACAACCCAGAGAAGCTAGCTAACAAGGAGGACCCTAAGAGGGATGCATGGATTGCCCTGGGAGATGAGATAGATAAGATCTCTTGAGTAAACTGGGGGCAAGGGGAGGCAATAGAGGGTAGGGGATGGGGGATGAGAACATAAGGAAACAGGATGGTCAAGCTTTAACAGGGACAGAGTGGGAGAGCAATAAAAGAGATATCTTGATAGAGGGAGACATCATGGGGACAGGGAGAAACCCTTGCTTGGGAAGTTCCCAGGAATCCACAAGGATGACCTCATCTTAGACTACTAGCAATAGTGGAGAGAGTGCCTAAGTTGGCCTACCCAGGTAATCAGATTGGTGAATACCCTAACTGTCATCATAGAGCTTTCATCCAGTAATTGATGGAAGTAGATGCAGAGATCCACAGCCAAGCACCAGACCGAGCTTCAGGAGTCCAGTTGAAGAGAGAGGAGAGGGATTCTATGAGCTAGGGGCATCAAGATTATGATGGGGAAATCTACAGAGACAACTGAATCAAGCTACTGGGAACTCATGAACTTTAGACCAACAGCTGTGAAGCCTGCACGGGACTGGACTAGGCCCTCTGCATAAGCAAGACAGTTGTGTAGCTTGCTTTGTTTAAGGGGAACTTAAGCAATGGGATCAGGATCTATCCCTGGTGCATGAGCTGGCTTTTTGGAGCCTATTACCTATGGTGGGACACCTTGCACAGCCTTAATGCAGGAGGCAGGTCTTGGGACCTGCCTCATCTGAATGCACCAGGCTTTGTTGACTCTCCATGGGAGGCCTTAACTTTTCAGAGGAGGGGTTGGGGAGTGGGTTGCTGGGGAAGGTTAGGGGAGGGGCCAGGAGGAGGGATGAGAGGGGGATTTGTGGTTGGCATGAAAAAATGAATAAAAACTTTCTTAATAAAGAAAAAAAAGCATCTCTTGCATTTAATGTTCATGTTGGCACATGGGTGGCCCTCAGGAAAAGCTGAGATACAAGGTGATGTTAAATCTAGGCCTTTAGAGGTGGGTGAAGATGGAAGAAACTCTCTCCCAACTCTCTTGACAGAAGCTTGCAGTGGAACTAGAAAGGGGCAGCCTTCATTAACATTATACAAATTTAAGTTTCTTCATTCATAAAGTACATTGTCTTCTTCCATGCAGTGGTATCTATCCCAGTTTTCAGGTTGATTGAGGTCATATAAATCAAGGTTAAAAGTGGATTGTAGCACAGAAGCTGGAAAATATACCTTTCTCTAGAGCTATTTCTGACTTTACATACTGAGTTTCATGCCATTTAAGTATGTATTTTGTTGGTTACATCTTCACTTTTTTCTTGATCAGTTCAAGTCAACAGACATTTACTGTGTTTAGCATGCAGATAGGACCACAAAGTAAGCACATAAAATAGAAATCTAGAGGTTATTGTATGAGTACTTTTAAACAATATTTGATACACTTACTTTATGGACAAGAATTTGAGCTGTAATGACTCTTGTTAAAGATTTTTATTTTCTACTCTGTTTGTCTTTGTAGTATTTTATCAATTCAACTGGAGTTCCCTGATATGTTAACTGTTATTATTTATAGTATCTATCACCGTAAATAATAATTATCATGGTATAGGGGATGGAGTAATGGCTCAGTGAGTAAAATGCTTGCCACATAAGCATGATAACCTGAACTTGGATCTGCTGAAGGCCTGCAGTCCCAGTTCTGGGAGGTAGAGACAGGAATATCCTTAGGGTTTGCTGGCCAGCTAGTCTAACCAATTTTCTGAGATATAGGTTCAATGAGAGACCCAGACTCAAAAATAAGGGTGGAGAGCAATAAAGAAACATCCACGGTAACTCTCTTGCCTACACAATCACACCCATACTAACACACACACACACACACACACACACACACACACACACACACACACACACACAGAATTAACTTTGTAATAAATACAGATATAGATCTGGGGAAATAGCGCAATGTTAGAACACTTACCTAGCATGCTTGGGGCTCTAGGTTAAAGTACCAGTACCAGAAAACCAAATTAAAAACAAACAAGCAAATAAAAATGATACATATTTTGATAATGAGTCTATTAAAATACAGGATTATATATTCTATAACCCCCAATTTGATACTTTTGAGTTTGATGCAGCCTATTTTCATTGACCTCAAAATAAATGTTATATACTTGAACATACACATTCAGTCTAACAAAACTTCTCTTTAATCTTTTTTATTTTAAATCTATATTTGTTAGACATTCGATTTTCATTGAAACAGTTTTCTCTACATTTAAAAATGATTTAGAAAGAACTGTTCCTTCAAATTGCTCCCAAGATCTCTTTCTAAAACCCATATTTGATCATGACCTTATTCTATTAAAAATTTGTTAAAGAGTAAACAAATGTATTGTTTTGAGCAGCAGCAACAACAGAAAATTTGTCAATAGATCTCACAGCACATCAAATTTCAAAGTCCTAGGTATGAAAACTCTTCATGTCTATTGTCCAATTTGCCAGTCTCAATTCCTACCTTCTCAACCTAATCATAATCTATAGACTTTCACTTTCTTGCATTTCTGGGATACTAGCAAAGCCCTCATTCCTCTGTTTTGGGAGATATAGGCAAAGCTAGAATGCTCTGACATAGTAGAGCTTCCTTTTGTCTCCTACAAATTCAATTTTGTTCCTAGAAGTTGAATCCAAAAAGAAAGCCTACCCGGATTTCTTTTCTTCTTCCTCAAGAATTGGTTGTTGCTTCAAGTGTGTTCACTTCAGACATTCTCCCTATCATGATTATCTAACTCAACAATATTGTAATTAATATTTAATTAATTTACTTAATTAAATATTTTTGTTTGCTTACTTTAGCTTTGCTTTCCCTAACTAGACTGTGGGTTACCTGAGGATGACAATACGTACATCCTATATCACCTTGGAATTATTGCTACTTAGGACAGGATCTGGCTCACAGTGTATATTTGATAATTAAATAAAACGTGACTAATTTGGATTTCATCATAGTTGCCTAGGGACTAGTATTGATGCTTACCTTGGCTTAGCAATCCTTTTCCCCATAGTTAATGCAAAATTAATATTATAAGTAAGATTATACAGAGAATATTTAAAACGCTTAAGAGAATGAACTTTTCAAAACCCCTCAAGTACTTTATAAGCATCAATTTACATACAAATAATTGATATGCTAATTATAATTTAGCCATATTTGTTCATTAATACTGGGTCCTTAAGGACTCTACTAAGCAATGGATTGAATGACAGAATCATGTTAACTTAGTTTGTGTGCCTACATATATTAGAGATATATTAAAAAGCATCTCCTTAAAGTATGCCATAATTCAAATAATGTTATCAAAATCAAAATGGCCAGCCAGGCGGTGGTGGTGCACACCTTTAATCCCAGCACTTGGGAGGCAGAGCCAGGCTTATCTCTTTGAGTTCAAGGCTAGCCTAGTCTACAGAGTGAGATCCAGGACAGGCACCAAAACTACACAGAGAAACCCTGTCTCGAAAAGAACCAAAAAAAAAAAAAATGGCCTTTTCAAATTTGCAAAATACTTTATTAACTATTGTTTTACTTCACTTTAGAAGTTGAATACATTCTTACTTAATGGTTCAAAACACATTCACAAAGCGTGTTATCAGAGACATTTTAGTTTAATTTTATCCTATCCATTCTTCCTGTGTATTGTATCATGTCCAAGAACTAACTATAGTGCCTTATTACACGAATTTGTCTTTCTTGAATGACACAAAGTCCTTCACATTCCCATGTTCTTGTATGTGTGACTGCTTTTCTCTGGAATGCCCTCTACTAATGTTTCACCGTGAATTTACCCATCAACTCCAAAATTGTACCTCTGAACTCAAAGAGCATCAGAATACATTTTTGTAGCTACCTAACACAACTTTAATTTACATTTTCTCTGCTGCCAGAGCATTTTTTCAGGCACATATTCATGTACTTGTGATACAATAATTATATATTTATGTCTACACTAATTTGAAGGAGGCCTTTCAATGCAAAGATTGCATGTCATTTTCATCTTTCTATCTCTAGCATCTAAGGTTGTATCTGGTACAAAGGTGGCACATGTCTTTTGGGTTTTGTTCTCCTAAAAGATATATTAAAGTCCTGACTGCTGGTATGTATGCATATAGCCAATCAGAAGTTTTTTTTTTTTATGTAATCAAGTTTAAATGAAACCATACTGGATTCAGATGCATTCAAATCCCAATGACTGATGTCTTTACCAGAGGGAAGTGATTTGGATTCGGAGAGGAAAGGTGATCAGGTGACAAAGAAGATAGAGATGGGAGTGATTTAGATGCAAATCAAGAAATGACAAGGGTTGTTGGGAACCAGCAGAAACTAGGAGGGAGGCAGAGAATGGATTGTTGGTTAGAGTTCCCAGGACTAAACTGGCTGGCATCTTTCTCTTCTCAAATATTTGGAGTCATGTAGTTTGTGTGAAAATATATTATATAGAGGAGATACTTTTACTTAGTAAAATATCTTGGTCTGTTGAATTTTGTAAAGTGTTTTTCCATGTCCACCAAGTTCCTTGGTCAGCATAATCAAGAGTCCCTTTATAATCATTTTGACATATGTTTAATTCCACAATGATTCTGGCTGGAGGGAAGGGGACAGACAGTCTTAAAAAAACATAGTTAACTGCTTCTTTCTACCATAATTCCCACTGGGTTTTATGGTAGAAAGAAGCACCTGAAGACTCATGTATTCCATAGCATGAAATGGTTGATCAGATGACAATTTCAAAGCTTACTAGCTACCCATTGCCAACTACTAATTGAAAATTAACTCATGGCAAATTCACACCAGATGACTGGGAACTGCCTAAATTTTCTTTTAAGCATCCTTGCAGGCAAACTTCTGGCATGAAAATGGAAAATATGATGGAGAATATGAACAAAATGTTTTTTTAAAAACTTGAAAACAGTATTAGAGTATAGAAAAATAGCATGGGAAGATTTTGTTCTGGAAAACAGCCTGAAATGCTTGTGCCTGAACACTCCATGGATGATTTCCGTATTCACATCTATACTTACCATGCCAGACAAGGATGAAAGGGAGGAAGAAAGGAATGTGAACATCTGGGACAGAGAAGGAAAGCCTGATGTGCTGCGGGAATTTGTCTTTTACATCATCTGTGCCCCAGGTATTAACTCACCCACAGATAAGTCACTGAGTGTCTCCCTTAATTATGTGTACATGTAGGAAATCATGAGCAGCCAGACTCGGAGTTTTCTTCATTCTTCCCTCAGAAACACACTGGTTCCACAGAAAGACACTGGTGTAAACTTTCTATTAGAATCTACTAAAAGCAGTGCCACACACCCCTCCATTTATGTTCTAGTTACTTGGATTTATGCTTTCCTTTCTCCATAACAGCTCAAAACAAGCCAAAATTTATGTTGTAAATAATGACAATAATTAAAATTTACTGAAGAATAAAAAAATAATAATTCCTACTGGGCAGAGGTGTCAAAGCTGCAGATGAAAGATTAAGGATTATACATAACCAGTTGAAACAGCTTCTCTATTTTGGGAAACTCTGTTTCAAACCTTGACTAGAGTACTGCCATAGTTGGAATACTAAAAGTCCTACAAAAGCTGATAAGTCTGAGTGTTTGCTCCCTACCTATGATACTGGTTTAAAAGGTTATGGAACCTCAGGAGGTAGGGCCTAGCTACAGTAAGTGAGTAGCTGGGGACTGGGTTTTAAGGTTTATAGCCTAACCACAAGATTCTTTTGCTTCTTGTCTGCTGTCCAGGACATGTTCAGCAGCCTTATGTCTCCACTGCCATGGATGGAGCCCAGCCATCCTGCCTTCCTCACCACAGGCTAAAAGAAATCTCTTTTCTCTTAGGTTACCTCTGTCAACATATTTAATCATAGTGATGAAAACAGTTACTAACTCAAGTAATGCTCTCTACCATGTGCCATATCATACATGAGCCTTTATGCAAATATGTAGAATGGGATTGTTGCTGTTACTGTGTAGAATGGGATTGTTCTAAGATTTATCTAAAAGTATCTTTATAACAAAATGCACAGTGATAGACACAGTGGACCCAAATTCGAATTCTCTAGTCATTTCATTAATGTGGCCTTTGCTAAATAAACACTGCCGTTCCTTACAATCATATAAAAGGTTGTTTACAAAAGGCTTTGACATACAGTCTTACAGAAAATTGATATAAAATATCTTTTATTCATTTTTTTCATTAAAAATTCCCTTTCTACGTTACTGTCTTTTTTCTATGCTGACACTGATATTTTAGTTTTTTATTTGATGTCCTTCTCCTTGTCTGTTTCTAATTTCCATATGCCTTTCTCCCACTTGCCCATTTACAACTGTAGTCCATCATATTCATTGTAATGGCATCTCTGCAAAAGTAGTTCAGCTATCATCTTTGTAGCTGGTCCTTTCTTCTCATCTCCCTCATTTAAAAGTTGTACAATGAAAGAAAACACAAAGTTACAGGTAAAGAGATATGGCATTTCTTAAAGGTTGTCAAATAATTTCCTGAAGAATGCAGTTCTTGTTCACAGCCAGCAGACATGCAAGCATTTCTTTGTAGGCACTAATGTCAGCACCATAAGGAAGCAACAGAACTCACTAAGATCCATAATCTTCCTTCCTTTCAGTGATGGGTTTAACTCAAAACAGAAGTAGTTGAGCAGTGATATCTTTAAAGCCCCCAAATATATGTATTTAGATGTACACACTAGAAACAGACTGAAATGCATCAAAGACCCACATACCAATATCTGACTAGTGTGTTTCTTAAAATAGCTCGAGAAAAGGCTTGGCAAAAAGTAGTTTATAATAGTCTGTGGGCAGATCCTAACTTGTTGAGAGATCTCTATTGGGCTAATAGAGGGTCTAGTCTTGACCGGAGTGAAAAAGTTTGGTGGCCACTGTTAAGATATCAGACGTCACTTGCTTTTATTTATTTATTTATTTTTTTGTAGTAAGCACTTAGAGAATATGCAATCACTAAGTTTGTGTGAGGAATTAATCTACATATGTTTTCTTATTCTTCATGAACCCAAGAAATACATATTTATCTCCATTGTATAAATGAAGAAAGTGGGGCAGAGAGAAGTCAGATAGCTGATCCAAGTCATGCATATACTAATTTCAGAGGAGCCAAATCCCCAAATCCCTTCTCTGTAATCCATAAACTAACCACTATTCTATACCATCTTTACGTAATCTATTTTACTTCCTTTCCCTCTCCCTTCCTTTCTGGGGTGGGAACTTGTAATTATACTTCACTATGTAGCCTGCTACGATATTTCTGCCTTATTCGTCTCAGAGCTGAGATTATAGGAATGTACTTCCTTCACACACCTGGCTCTTTTGGTGATTTCTTGTAGTAGAGTATGTAGGGCTGAATGAGGAGAGAGTTTAGCTTTTTAGTTTCTTAGGTTAAGGGTTACTTTCAAGATTCTACCAGCCAGCCTTCAGGGTTAGTCCCCACTATGGTAACCATGAGTATCCTAAAGAATTCTATATGTGAAAGACTTGTTCCCTAGCCTGTGGTACCACTTGGAGGCGGTAGAACCTTTAAGTGGGAACTAATGGTTTGTCCTTGAGTCAGTGTCGGGAGTACAATCTCAAAATGGATGTGGGACCTTGGCCCCCTTCTCTCTCTCTCTCTCTCTCTCTCTCTCTCTCTCTCTCTCTCTCTCTCTCTCTGATTTCTGGTTTAATATATGAGCCTTTGCTCATATATTTGTTCTTATTCTTGCGATCCACTGTTTTCATCAAGGACCAAACCAACAGGCTATCTTTTCTTGGATTTGAACTTCAAAATAATGGATTATGTAAACTTTTCTCTTTTCAAGTTAATTGTCACAAGTATTTTGTAGCAGTGGTATGAAGTTGAATAATAGGGACCTTAATGTTTCTCACATTTTCTTTTTAATTTTTAAAAAAGATTTATTTAAATATGTGTGTGTGTGTGTGTGTGTATGTGTGTGTGTGTGTGTGTGTGTGTGTGTGTGTGTGTGTTTTGCCTATGTACCACATGTGTGCCTGGTGCCTGTGGAACTCAGAAGAAAATATTGGATCTTCTGCTACTGGAGTTTCAGATGGTTGCGAATAATCATATGGGTTCTATAAACCAAAACTAGGTCCTTTGCAGGAGTAATAAATGCTCTTTACTGCTCAGCTATCTCTCTAGCCTTCTCATATTTTCTTAAAACCCCTTTGCCTTTTACCTAATAATTACATAGAGCATTTTAAAATCAGGTGCGTAACAGGTTAATTTGGGTAAAATGTCAAAAGCTTCAATTTTGTGTTTTAGTGCAAACTGGGCCATATTTAGTTTGGATATTTTCTCTCTTGTCCTGCCTATTTCTGATTTAAACAACTGCTGAGTCTAGAAGCAGAAGATCATGATTAAAAAGTCAATTGTGTTTGTACTTAAGGGAAGCTATACAATTTCTCATTGTTTAGCTATAAAAATCTTTACCAATAGAAAATATAGAAAAATGTTTGGCTTATTGGTTAATTTGTGATACATGAATGGCATCCAATGCTGATATATTTAACAAAGAAAAAAATCAAATGCTATGAAAATGTTATGAATATTTAATTATTTTAATTAGAATGGATCTTAATTCACATGTATTTTACAGCAATACATTTCACGTTTTGGCACATGGTGATGAGCTGATACATGTGTGAGGCACATTATATAATTACAGTTAAAAACACACACAGTATATGAACTCATTTCTTACAAACATAGTGTTTATGCATAGTAAACCATAGAGCCCTTCAAATGCATATGTTGAAGCCTTGTCCCCAAGTACCTTAGAATGTGGCTTTCAAAAAGAAGTCTTTCATTACAAACATACTTCAGCACCACAGTGAATTATGCTTTATAAGAGGAACAGTAAATAGATATGGCTATCTATATAGTTAGAGATAATGTGTACCATAGCATAAACTATTAATGTAGTATTAAATTTTAATTATTTTACTTTTTGTGTGTATAGGTCTTTGTCTGCATGCATGTCTGTGCTCTGTGTGAGTGCCTACTGCCCACAGAGACTACAAGAGGGAGTCAGATCCCCTGGGACTGGAGTTACAGGCAGTTGTAAATCCCCATATGTGTGTTGGGAATTGAACTCTGGTCTTCTGGAGAAGCATGTGGCCTAATCTAACACATCTATCCATATAAATAGATATGCTTATTATGTAATGTGTAATGTATGATCTGAGAGCTAATATTAGTAGTTAAGATTATAATAAAAGAATTGGTGTTTCTTTGCCTTGGCTAGCTAATAAGAGAACCAGGACTACCTGTACTTTGTGAATTTGTTATTATTCAATAAATGATGAGATTGTGGAAGCCAAAAAGAAGAAGTGTTTTAAAATTAGTTTTTGTCTAAAAATTAGTGTAAATATTTAGTAAACACTTGGCTTTAAGGCATGAAGAAGTTAGTAAATTTCTGAAATAACCTTTTTCAAATAAGAAACACCAGAATCCACTATTTTTGTTGCAGAGAAGTTATTACTTTGTTAGGAAACATCTTTAGTTTTATAATGGCAAAACCCCCTACAATTTAGAGTAATGTTAGTGTATTAATTAAATAAACCCATATTGATGTATTCTTATGAAGATAAGTTATTTTAATTTTTGACAGATGATTATTTAAGGTATCAGCTTTCACGGAGAATGCTAGCAAAATTACACATGACAGATACATAGAACTATTCACAAGAAATGAGCCAAGTAATGTACTTTGCTCCAAAAGTGCTGTGAACTTAGACAAACTGTTGTATTTAATCCCAAATGCCCACATCCTTGTACATTCAATTAAATTAGATGAGAAAACTGGGCCATGTCACTGAGTGCTGGTGCCCTTTCATGATTAAAAAAAGCAACATGGCTTACAGAACCCTCCTGACATGTCATCCGTACTAGGCAAAGGCCATCTCTGCTCTGTAGAACATATTTAAAGAGTCACAAAATTAGAACTCACAACAAAGGGTCTCCTGAGAATCATTGAGTGAGTTATACAGTATTGGTCAGGCTGTGTGGTAATACAATCAGAAAAGAAGAGAAAAACAAATGCTCTAGATTAAAAATGTTCTTCAATTAAGGAAGCTACCAAAAATTATGGGGGAGGGAGGGAGAGAGAAAGGGGGTGGTGGCAGCGGAATAAGCGTGAATAACTAGGGAATTTGACTTTGATTTTCACAAAGCATTTTGCCATCCTATCCTTATCTCTGTCCCTTTTTCCCAGAAAGAAGTGATTTCTTTTTCTCATCTGTGCTGACAATGCTTCCTCTAAAGAGTCAAAGACCATCTAACAAACACCCCAATACCAGACATGAAAAGCCCTCTTTGGAGTCATTGGTCAGGATTCTCTAAGGGACTCCTAAAACATTATAGGCTATTGCTATTGCCATTGGTTTCCCTCCAGAGGTAGAAGGAAAGTCCCTATTGCTAAAAACACTTTGCATTTCAGTCACAGGATCCAGAGACCCCTGAAGTGTCACTCAACTGAAAGCTTCCCCTCCTAAGGACTAGCATCATAAAAGCTTCCAACAGAGAGGAGCAACCAAAGGTCCTACTCAGCTATGATGCCTATGAGTAACCATGACCAACATGACATGATAACCCTAAGGGTATACAGTAGTGGCATGCATACCCTGGCAGCAACTAACAGCTCTCTAAATGGATTTTAGAGCCATTCAGCAAGAGGGAAGTTATGCCTGGTACTGGAAATCTAGACAACTACCCAGGGTCAGAAAGTTGTGGATGTTGGAGAAGAACCTACAACTTACACTTTTCCTGAACCAGCCTAATCCCTAAGTACATTCAAAACAATTGTCCTTAGACACACAGAGAAGTATAGGCCTCACTCCTGCTCAAGGAAC
The DNA here is from genome assembly GCF_007827085.1 of Peromyscus californicus insignis. Lineage (NCBI taxonomy): Eukaryota > Metazoa > Chordata > Mammalia > Rodentia > Cricetidae > Peromyscus > Peromyscus californicus. The sequence goes on along the minus strand of NW_026294391.1, from coordinate 80,264,140 downwards.
TTCTCTTTGCAACAGAGACCATTACAGAAAACCACAACCAATCAAAATACAGAGGTGTGGAGTAGAGTCCCAAATGCTGTATCTACAACAAAACTCCTGCACTCAAGACTCAGGGATCACTGCTGAAGAGGGAACAGAAACATTGTAAGAGCCAGAAAAACAGAGAGTTTGCTGTGAGATTATGTTTCTTAGGAATTATCAGAAGCTATATCCATAAAGTCTTACCAACACGATTATCTAAACATGACCTGAACAAGAACAACAGCATACATGTCAAAGTAGCTTGCAGAAAGACCACAAAGCCTCAGCCCTACATAACTACAGGCAACTAAGAAATGCTAAATGCAAGAGAAATAGTCTTTCCCAGGGAAGAGCACACAGATTCATTATCCGATACAAATGGTCAGTCCTGAAGACATATACACAAGTTAACACTATACAGAAAGGTGTGATTTCTATTTTCAGGTATCAGAACATGTGGTTGAACTCAGACATTTTGCAGTGGCCACTGGAACACTTGAATTGGTATTGGTTAGGCAAGAGCAATACACAATAATTGATGATAAACTCACTATGGCTTATTTGTGGAGGGAAGATGTAAATAAGATTCTCGAGTAATGAAAGGAGACAGAGTAGCACAATGAAGAAACAATTAAAAATTAGGTAGGTCTGTGGTAAATTCCTACCTTTTCACTTGCTAGCTGTAGGACATAAGGCATACTTTATCTGGGTCTAGATTTTTTTTTCAGGTACAAAATGGGTATAATAATAATTACTCTGTGAAAAGCCTTTGAAGAATGATGAATTCTTATTACTTGCCACACATTTATAAAATAATGTATTGGTTGTGTGGAAGCAAGTGTTGGAATGTTGAAACTGAAATGAAGCATGGAATTATCAAAATATCAACAAAGGAGGCACTGGCATTAAAGTTATTTTACAAAAGCCATTGGTTATCAGCATCTAATTTAAAGTGTGGTTTGAAGCAGAGGCTTAGGTAGAAATCCAAACAGCATCTATGCAAAATAAGAGGCATGCTGGTCATCTTTTAATAGCCTTTGAAGCAAAAGATGGCAGATTTTCTGACAACTGTCAGTTATCCACAAGTGACTATCTCTCTATCACTTGTCCTATCCTGCTTTAAGAAAGAAAGGCATTGTGCAACCATTGCACTCATGTATCTTGCAGGCAAGACACCATTGTAGATCAAAGGCTTTGTAGCTGGGTTGATAATTTTTTAATTCTTTTCTCATATATTACATCCCACACAGTTTCTCAGTTGTTAAAAACAATGACATCATGAAATTGCAGGCAAATGGATAGAACTAGAAAATATCATCCTGAGTGAGGTAATACAGATCCAGAAAGACAAACATGGTATGTACTCACTTATAAGTGGATATTAGCTATAGAGTAAAAGATAATCATGCTATGGCCCACAGGCTAGAGAAGCTAAGCAACAAGGAAGGTTTAGGGGGTGGAGGACACAAGGATCTCCCTGGGAAGGGGAATATAATAGATTTTGTGGCTGGGTTCATTCTGCTTCTCTTTTGGTAGCATGCAGAATACCTTCCTGTATCAAAGATGCTGGAATGCTGTGGTAAAGGCTTTATGTAGGCACCAGCTTGACTTCTCCGTGTTCAATGAGTTGTGTAAGTGTTGCTTTCAGCAATGGGGCTTGCTGTCAGTTTGTGGAGAGCAATTTATTGTCCTGGTAACAGCCTGGGTTGTTTGGGGATCCCCATTGGATCCCTTTGGCCAATAATTAGATATAACACAATCCTGGTATTATGTGGAGAGTGATAGACATTGGAAAACTCAGCCCTAAATGTGAGGTCTCCATCAAATCCCTCCCCTCTGGGTTCAGGGAACCTAGTGAAGAAGAGGTGGAAAAAGTGTTAAGAGCCAGAGGGAATGTAGGACACTAAGAAAACAAAGCCCTCTAAAACCAACATGACCAAAGTGTATATGAACTCACAGAGACTGAAGCAGCATGCACAGAGCCTGCATGGGTCTGTACCAGATAGGGTCCTAGAGCTGAAAGGAGAAGTGGACACATACCCCCATCTCTAGCCTAGAAGCAATCTCCAATTAATAACCACTTACAAATGAAAATTTACTTTCTATCAAAAGGAGTCTCACTGGGGAAACAAACTACTCTTAAGTGTAGGCTTCATGCCCAGAAGTAGATGCCAACAGAAAATGAACTCAATGGCATCTCTGGAAGTTACTTGCCTCATAATGTCATATCTGGGCTCTTCCTTTTTTTTTTTCTTCTTATATCTCTCTCTCTCTCTCTCTCTCTCTCTCTCTCTCTCTCTCTCTCTCTCTCTCTCTCTCTCTCATTTTATAGGTCCTTTGTGTATATATATGGCTTCCAGTTTAGTATGTAAACCAGTGGGTCTCTGTTTCTTCTGCCTTCTCTTGGACTTTTTTACATGTTTGTTTTTTTTATCCAATTCTTGATTCATTAGTTTTTATTTTATTTTATTTATCCCTTAGAGGCCTGTCTGTTTTCTAATGAGATACAGAAAGGGGGTGAATCCAGATGGGAAAGGAGGTTGTGAGGAGCTGGGAGAAGTAGAAGGAGGAGAAACCATAATCAGGATATGTTATATTAAAAAATCCATTTTCAATAAAAGGTGAAAAAAGAAAGAAAGTAAAGGCTGAACAAAAGAAAGGTTTAAAGTTGGCCAGATAAAAGTTTCCACATCCAGGGAGGAGCTTGAGGTAGATATGAGTATATCTGACTAGAGAGAAAACAATTTCTTCAGGTTTTCTACCAGTCTGAGTGGAAATGAAATGGACCCTACCAAGGGTGGAATAAAAATAGAGAAAAAGGAGCATCTACAAGCCTTCAGATCTTTCTGGTTGGGGTCCTTAAGTTGAGATCTCACTTCTTAGTGCAAAGTAAAATGTTGGTTGTGTTACATGAGTGAGCGACACCCACATTCAAAAGCTTAGTACAGAAGTTAGTTCGGGATAGAAATAATTTGGAGTTGTGTGTCTAACCAAGTCCTCTTAAAATACATAATAAGAGAGTTAATTTCAGTGTTTGGGGAAAAATGTGTCACCGAGTAACATCCATGAAACCATACAATAGAACCACACAAAAAGAGATACACTTGTCAACTTCCTCACTGAAAACATGATTCTAATTGTTGAGTTCCTAGTGGAAGGCCATCTTTTACAGCAGCCTAATGCCAGCTACATGCACTGAGAGATGATACACGATGGAAGCTGGCTAGGAAAAAAGGAGGGAGTAAAGAGGAAATATCTATGTCTCTTTAAACTTTCTATGGACTTTAAATCTGAGATCAGGGTACAGATATAAGGTAATGGACACTAAACTCCAAGAGCTATGTTCTATTAATGTGATGTAAGATAGGATCTCTATGGTAATGATAGAACAGTTTATCTTTGATATGGAGTACCAGTAATTTTTATCACCAATTTAGACAACAAAATTCAATTGAGAGGATGTAGGGCATTTGAGTCTTCAATTTTAGGGGAAAAAATCTCATTCAAATCTATTTTTTTTTTATTGTTACTGAACACAGATTTTTTCCTCCAATTTCCAGATTCAAGGATTTGGATTTTCCATATATTAGGTATCATTAGAATTTGTGAATTTTCTTGAACTTAATGAAAACAGATTTCCCCCTGTACTAAAAAAGAACTATGCCCTTCCATTTTAATCTAGTTAAAAGAGGAAGAAATATTAAAAAGTAAAGACCAGCTTCTAAATTCAATCTATTCTTTTCTTGCCCATTAAGACTAAGTTGAAAATTGGATATCCAATTTACCACCAAGAGGGTATTCAAATATTTCTCCTCAATCCCTTATTGCTTCTAAATTCACTCAAAGGCAAGATTATTAATTCTTCCTGACATAAAATCAAGATTTAATGAGTAGCTGACAGCCCTTAGGAATTATAAGGAAATTTAATATGATACTTTTGACTAAATAATGTGCTTTTACATGTATGAGATACACATTATACAAAATAATGGACATGTTGATTTAGCTGGTAAATTCTGGTTGTGATTAATTTTATAGGAATATCTCTCTATATATATTTATATGTATAGAAAGCTATTCTTTTCTGCCACTTTTATCTATTGTATATATTGTGGCAGACAATATTTTCAGTATTCATCTTCCAATCAACTTAGCAGGTATTTTGAGTTTTATACTAAGTGCAAGGTATTATAGGCCATAAAACAAAATGATGCTTGTGTTTTTGTGACTTCAAACTGAGCAAATTTCAGAGAAAATACAAAATGATAGTATAAATCAAAGAAAGAATTAATGTGGAATTCAAGAGGGACAAGGAGAAATAACATTGAACTTGGGGTAAGTGAAGGGGAATGGTCTGTGTAATCAGGAGAAAAGTGAACATGAAGGCAAGCATGTTTGCAGTTAAGCCTTGAAAACCGCAAAGAGTGAAAATGATGAGTGAAGGCATCCAGGTAGGAAAGGCAAGGTATAGTAACTGAAAAGTACATGATTAATTTGGGTTGGACGAATACTGCTGGGTAAATTAAAGGGGTAGTGAGAAATTTAGATATGAAAGATATATCTAAGGTTATGCTGTGGAAGACACTGTATTGATTGGTTTATAGTCAAATATCTAGTGCTTGTCTCACCAACTAGATTTTGACATCCTCAGGTACAGAGGGTGTTTATATGTGTTTGCTATTCCCATGGTAGCAAGCATACTGTCTTAGTTAGTGTTCTATTCCTGTGAATAGACAACATGACCAAAGGAACTCTTATAAAAAAGCATTTAGTTGGGGCTTGCTTACTATTTCGGAGGCTTACTCGATTATCATTATGATGGGGAGTGGCGGCAGACAGGTTGTCATGGGACTGGTAAATTAGCTGAGTGCTACATCCTGATCCACAAGCACACACACACACACACACACACACACACACACACACACACACACACAGAGAGAGAGAGAGAGAGACAGAGACAGAGACAGAGACAGAGACAGAGACAGACAGACAAAGACAGAGACAGAGGGAGACAGAGAGAGACAGAGATGGAGACAGAGACAGAGAGAGAGAATATGTTTTGGCCCTGTGTGAGCTTTTGAAACCTCAAAGCCCACTACCCCAAGTGACACACTTCCTCTAACAAGGCCACACCTACTCCAACAAAGCTACACCATCCCATTTCCTAATCCTTTCAACCAGTTCCACTCTCCGGTGACTAAACATTCAAATAAGTTAAGCCCATGGGGGCCATTCTTATTCGAACCACCACACATACCATACTTGGATACACAGTAAAAGTAGAATAAAATCTCAAGGAAATGAAGAGATGTCAAAATTATTTTTCAATGGATCTTACTTTTTCCCTATGTTTTCTTGAGCCTTCCTCTTAAAGTTTCTTTAAAAATAAACCTTGTATGATGAGGCATGACTGCCACGATAATCCAATGACTCTGCAGCTGTTAGAGTCCAATCTAGAAGAACAACATTGATAAACTCAAAGAGTATATACAGCCAAAGCTGTTCAAATAATATTGTTAGGTGCATTTTATAGGAAAACTGACTCTTACTCAGTAAAAATGACATGGCTTAAGTGATTTCTGTATAGGATTTTTGCTTTTAGGTAGCCTCCATAGAAAACAACATCAAAACTAAAATGTTGTAGAAAAATGAAATTGTAGCAACACGTATCCTGTGCATTATTTGGTTTCCAGCTTCGAGCTATATAGGAACTGGTAACAATCTATAAATCTTATATAGTTGATGGTAATGGCAATTGAATCATGTTTTCTGGAGTCAGTCTACATAATGGTTAACATGGCACATAAAATAATATGCACTTAACTATGGACCGTATTGACTTCATCTTCTACTAACTTTGATTTCCTGGGAAGAAGACATGTTTTATATGCTCGAATGTGATTTAAATAAGCCTTACCAGTTTCCCCCTACCCAGATAAGGCCCAATTCCATGTGATATAATTTGTTTCTCTGAGCATTAGACAGAGTGGGAGGCATGAGAATTGTAACCATTTGATAGGGAAGGGCACCTCTTGTGGTTCTGATAAATTAAATATAATGTGAACTATTTTTTTTCTAAATTGAGGGTGAGCAATTCACTTACAAAGAACATTCAATAATTATTACAGCAAAGCAGCAATTTACACTTAAAGTTAGTAATAGATAAATCATATGACCTCTGACCCCCACAGGCATGCAGCGCTTAGTGAATGAAAAAAATATACATATTTCTCATTATGAGTAATTTTAAGAGATTAACATAAGCCAAGACAGCTAAAACATGTTAAATAGAGGCTCTACTAGGAGAACCATAAAGCACTGGACACATAGCAAAACAGTATTTGCTGAACATGACAGGGTCATTGCACACTTGAACACACACTGGCTCTGACTGCATATGCATGACCTGTATAAGATTAAGCCAGCCAAATCCCAGCATGGGTAGGGAAGGTACTCATGAAAGCCCAGCCCTCACTGAAGAACTATTGGCAACTGGGGCAAGGATCATCAGTTTTCTTCAGGGATGAGGCCCCTGAGGCTACTCACATTCTTGTAGATGGTCCTACACTGATGCACAGGCAGCCAGCACTAAGGAGTGTCAGTGGTTTTGTTTCGTTTCGTTTTGTTTTTTAAGAGAGAACATGAAGTTGTGAGAAAAAGTGGTGTTGGGGATAGGTGAGGAATTAGAAGGGGAGAGGACAAAAGTGGATTTGATTAAAACCATTACATGTATGTATGAAATTAAGAAACAATAGAGAGATTAAAAAAGGATTTAGTCTAAGAGTATGCTAAATTTGATATGACATTATTGTATAGTATTTAAATTCTGTAACAGTAGATATATACACATATTATGTGGGTTACCCCTATCTAGAAGTAGAATTAACCTCTGTGGTAGACTTTGACCAACAGAATGTAGAACAAGTGACACTGTGTGACTTTTGACCCAGGTCTCCAGAGAGCCTGTTTTTTTCATTCTGGATTCTTTTGAACACTGTGTTTGCCATGCAAATACCTTGACTGTCCATCTCCTTAGGCTGTAAGATTTGATTGTTGGGCTGATCGCCTCAACTAACTGACATGTGACTAAAGCTATGCCAAACCTTTAGGTCCCGATGTAACCTAAAGACTGCATAAGTGGCTTCCAGTGATAGCAGCCTTGGGAACTGCCCAGCTGAGACAAGTGTGCAAACTGCAGTCATGAACGGTCCTATTAAGGCATTAAATTTTCAGTGATTTGTTGTACTGCAGTAGCTAATGGATCTCCCATCTCATAGCAGTTCTGTTTCTTGATTCCTCATTCTTCCCGGTCTTTCTTGCTACTTCTTTCCATTGTTTATCTTTGTCTCTGCCTATTTACTCGGTATTTCTTGGATTCTCCAAATATCTCCTCTACTGTCTTCTTGACCATATATTATGCTTTTGTTACTGAGTATAATATGTATGATTGAAATCAATACAAGAAGTTTTTTATTCCTGGGTCTAGAAGGACTTAATCATCACTATAAACTGTCATGGAGACAGATTATGATACCTGTCGCCATATGTCATAGATATGTGAGACTTTGTGAAAGCGCAATGGTCTAAAAATCCACTTAGAAAGACACACTGAGGAGTTTTGTTTCTTCATACTATGACTACATGCTGTGAATCACCTTTTCTGAGCTGTTACTCAGGGTGAAGTATACTTATTTACAGACAAACCAGTAAACCATCACAGCTATGTGTATTTATTTATACATGACGTGAAGAAGATAAATGTAATACATTTGAGTTCCTTTGTCCTGAAATTCTGGATATCTAGCACCTATTGCTAAGTAAGTTCTAATATTAATAACAACCGTCAGGGGCTTGTCTTATTTATAACTACCATTCTATGTTGAGTCCACCAAACTTCTTGAAGCATCATAAAAATGGATCATTCAACTGTCTTGTCAACATGTTCTAGGAGATATTACTTCTCTCCATGCAATGTGTTCTCACAACTCTTATAGGACAAAAGAAAGTTGTAGTGCCCACAGTCGTCCTAAACAGTAATTTAAACATTTGTATTTTGGTTTCTTTTAAGAGAATATAGAAAGTACATGTTGAACATTCTTAGTTTATAATTAAAAAAAAAAAACAAGACTCTGAATTGAGTCAAAACCAGAAATATTTTCAAGTGCCAGCAAAGGATCCTCATATGATGCATCACAGTCAAAACATAACCATATCAAAAATATTATATGAAATTACCTTCAGGCTGTGCAAATAAGGTTGGAAACAAAACACCAGGATTTTCATATTTAGAATTGTGCCCTATCCCTGAGATATTTTATGGCATGTATGTAAATGTCCTCAAATCTAAAACCTGAGATTTGTTGTTCTAAGCATTTTATATAAGGGACATTCCATCTGTAGTTTCTCTTTAGGATTAGACAAGTACATTTACTTCTATTTTTGTTATTATGTTCCCTAATTATCTTCTTGTATAGTTATTATAAAAGAGAACTAACTCTACAAAGCAATCAACCTAGATAGTCTTGATGTGCATGCACGCATGTGTGTGTATACACACACAGACACTCTCAGGAAAACATACATTACATACATGTGTTAGTATACATATGCCCAAACCATATACAAACATCTGAAGAAGAAAAAAACCACTGACTCTCAGTAGATCATCTCCTTCCCATCTCAAGTATGTGATGGGATATACATATAGAACTAGTCATATTACCTTGAGATATAATATAAACAGATGACTATAACCTGTATCAAGTTAACATAAAACTAGCCAACACACACACACACACACACACACACACACATACACACAGACACACACACACACACACTTTAAGTAGGCATGGGAAACACAGGAAATTTTGCTCATTCACACAGACATTAAATTGTAAAATTTCTCACTCAGATCCTATCCATGACTCACTCTAGTTCATCTATTTCTATTCTGGATCTTGAATTGAGAGATTTTGAGCAAATATTTGCTAATGCCAACAGCATATTGAGTATGACAAGGATAAAAGAGAAGCATTGTCTTTAGGGATCTTAGGTTCCTGAGCAGATGGATAATCATAGACTAGCTGCTTAAATTAATGCTTTTGGAAGACAAAACACCTTTGATCATTTTCTTCATGTATAAATACAATATAATCTTAAATAATTGGTGATGGGGCAAACATGAAACCTATACCATAATGTATGGATGCAATATCCTCATATATATAATATTATATAAAACTATATAATATTTCTCTAATTGCCCCTTTCATTCTATGTATTTCCCCCAAACAGGGTCTCAAGTCAAAATTAACTTCAATTAAGGAAAATTAGATCTCAAATGTTGAGCATCTAGATTTCAGATTAATGCCCATTATGATAGCATATGTGTTACATAGTCTACATATCCATCTACGACAAGGTAGTTTTTATTTATTTATTTTTTATTTTGCAATACAATTCAGTTCTGCATATCAGCCACGGAATCCCTTGTTCTCCCGCCTCCCGCCACCCTCACCTTCCCCCCAGCCCGCCCCCCATTCCCATCTCCTCCAGGGCAAAGCCTCCCCCCGCAGACTGAGGTCAACCTGGTAGACTCAGTCCAGGTAGGTCCAGTCCCCTCCTCCCAGGCCGAGCCAAGCAATCCTGCATAGGCCCCAGGTTTCAAACAGCCAACTCATGCAATGAGCACAGGACCTGGTCCCACTGCCTGGATGTCTCAACAGATCAAGCCAATCAACTGTCTCACCCATTCGGAGGGCCTGATCCAGTGTGGACCCCTCAGCCATTGGTTCATAGTTCATGTGTTTCCATTCATTTGGCTATTTGTCCCTGTGCTTTATCCAACCTTGGTCTCAACAATTCTCACTCATATAAACCCTCCTCATTCTCGCTAATTGGACTCCCAGAGATCCACCCAGGGCCTAGCCATGGATCTCTGCATCCAGATCCCTCAGTAGTTGGATGAGGTTTCTAGCACGACCATTAGGTGTTTGGCCATACCATCACCAGAGTAGGTCAGTTCGGGCTGTCTCTCGACCATTGCCAGCAGTCTGTTGTGGGGGTATCTTTGTGGATTTCTGTGGGCCTCTCTAGCACTTTGCTTCTTCCTATTCTCATGTGGTCTTCATTTACCATGACGACAAGGTAGTTTTAACTCAAGTACCATGTTATCTGTTTTCCTTGTGCTTCGCTTTATAGCTCAATTATTCCTCCTCTCCCAAAATGACAGAGACTCAAACCCAACTTTAAACTGAATGAAATTCAAGGGAATTCCAAATGTGAAGATGTAAATTTTCCAGGATATAATTTTCAAAACCACCAATACATCTGAAAGTCAGTATTGAGAAAAGCAAACACAGGTTCTATGGCTGAAAGTAAAAAATTAATCACTCCTTTTATCCATTAGAGAACCTTGGGCCTTCTGCAGAGGCCTTTATGTAAAGAGATCTACTCTAATCAGAATTTAAAATACTGAAACTTTCTGGTTACTATACGTTTTACACCATTATTATAGCTAAGAGGGAACACAGAGGAGAAAGGTTTGGAATAAGTTTGATTACTGACAGATACTTTTGGCAACTGAGCAATTTTTTGATAAACTACATATAAAAGTATATGCTATTTAATTTAAAAATATTTATTTATTTCAATTTTCAAGTGTGTGTCTGAGTGTATGTATGTGCAGGAGACTGTGGAGGTCAGAGGATGTGTCTAAGTGCCTGAAACTGGAGTTACAGAAGGCTGTGAGCTGCCATGTGATTGCTGCAGATCAAACTGGGGTCCTCTGGAAGAGCAGTGACTTCTCTTAACTACTGAGCCATTTCTCCAGCCACAATACTTAATTTCTAAATTTTAGTTTTGATTGGATTACAATATTGGTTATCAAATACAATGAAAACCGTTATTTTTTCTCTTCTAAGTATATTTATCACTACAATTTTTAAATTGTCTATGGGTAATAAATGTAAATAAACAAAAAGTAAAACTAAACAGAGGCTGATTAGATACAGTCAAAATTAATCTCAATAGTACCAAAGTGCAGAATGCAGAATACTCACACAGAGGAAGTTTCTTTCTTCATTATTTTAGAGATGGATCTGCTTAGATAGAAATCAACCACAAAGGGAAAGTCAATTTTGTTTATCTTCACTTTTGACTTTATTTGAGAGGGACTTTCCAGCTAGCACAGCATCCTTTTCAATTTGTTTCAGCATAATGTTCAGCAGATACACTTGATTAATGAACTGATTAGCAACTTCGTTAATTATTTTTCCAGTGGTTTTTCATTATCAAAGCTGCTGTGAATCTTTTAAGTTAGTGTTCTTCAGTTTTTGGACTTTAGCAGTCCAAAAGTTTAAGAGTATGTTGGCTTTTGTAAAAAGGTAGAGGCAGAAAATACGAAAAAAATCTCAGTTCAAAATAGAGTCCTAATAAGATCTGTCTTATATATCAATCCTATGTATGCTTCATTTCTCTAAAAGTCGTAAATATATGGGATTACAAAGCTGTTATAAAATTTTATTACTATTAAGGTTATGGAGAAAATCTCATTTTATTAACAATACAAAAATTTTAAGTTATGTTATGTACAGAATTCACAGAAATGAAACGGCTGACAACTTAGCATAAAGAGAAACCCAGGTGGATATTGAAGTTGCTCTTTGTGTTAATCAGTTAGTGTGACCTAACAAGCTACCCTAAAACTCAGTGCCTTAAACATTTTCTATGTCCATTTATTCATTCATTTATTTAGGTTATTTTTCCAAGACAGGGTTTCCCTGTGTAGTTTTGGTGGCTGTCCTAGATCTCGCTCTGTAGACCAAGCTGGACTTGAACTCACAGAGATCTGCTTGCCTCTGCCTCCTGAATACTGGGATTAAAGGTGTGTGCTGCCACCACTAGGCCAAGTATGTCCATTCTTTTTTTTTTAATCTTTTAAGAATCTATGTTCAACTAAGGTGTTATTTTTGCCATAAGGTCTATGAGCTTGCATTAAAAGTTGTAGCTGGGGAGATGTCTCAGTGGTTAAATTGCTTGCCACACAAGATTGAGGACATGAAGTTTAGATCTCCAGGACCCATGTAAATGCTGGGTAGCTATATTGGTCCTCGTGTGTGTGTGTGTGTGTGTGTGTGTGTGTGTGTGTGTGTGTGCGCGTACACTAATAATGCTATCATATGTTAATATGTTACTGATAGGTACAATGCTAAGAACTCACAGTTCATGAAAATGCTAAATTTATTTTTCATTGAAAAGTAAATTGTTATTTATGAAGAATACTCAACAATGATTACACTTTTTAAAGTCAATTAGTAAAATCAGGATCAGTGAGATGGCTCAGAGGATAAAGGCAGTTGGCATACAAGTCTGAAGGAGAGACCCAGCTCCTCCAAATTTTTCTCTGACTTCCACATTTACTCTGTGGCATTTCTTTCCATCATTCCCCTTGCAATTAAAACAACAAAAACAACAAAATTAGGGCTGTTATCCTGAACAGAAGTTGCCTTTTGTACACTAAGTTTATAAAATATTAATTTATAATAATTATAAAATATTTTATTAAAATATTGACTTTTTTGAGACAGGGTTTCTCTGTGTAACTGCCCTGGCTGTCCTGGAATTTTCTCTGTAGACCAGGCTGACCTTGAACTCATAGAAATCACCTGTCTCTGCCTCCTGAGTGCTGGGATAAAGGCGTGTTCCACCACCACCCCAGCAGAATACTGATATAATTTTAATGTTTCATTATGATGTCAAAAATCTCACTTGTAATTCCATAACATTTGTTTATTAAGTAATTACAATAAATTAAATAACAATAACAAATATTTAATATGATTTATAAAATGATGCAGAAGTTTGAAATTTTCAGTAATTCTAGCCACAAAGAATTTGAATAACATGCAAAAGCAGAAAAGAAAGAACAGAACATATAAATTAGATGACTAAATGAATGGGGTAGTAGTCATTGACATGGGAAAGAAAAGAATTGAAAGCTATAAAGTAAATATATACAAAAGAAAGTGAGATGATTAGAAACTTTAGAATTTAAAGCAGTTAAATGTATTTTGATGTTTCCCAGAAGCAATGAAATTGTGTCTATACGTATTTGAAATATAGTTTTCTGAAGAGTATATACATAGCTTAGAGGGGATGTACTTTTTTTTTAGGAGATGTACTTATACAGCTCATTGTAATTGAATTAGAATGAATATGTTGAGAGGATACAGGTCAGTATGATTCCACAGAGAAAAATCTCCCTTGCTACAATGCTATCAAAGGAAATAAGCCGAATTCTTCTAAAAAGTACCAGAGTAAATTATTGTTTTTGTTTTCTGTTCTAAAAGAAATCAATATAAGATTACTGGAAACCATTGTAAAGATTGGTTCAGAAATGAATCATCAATAGTTGGTGCAAAGCAATATATTTACATGGTGTTAAAGTGCCTCCCCATGGATTGTTTATTAGTTGGAGCAGGGAAAATAATCCCTATAAAGTGGAAGTACCTAGTGACTGAGTGACCAAATAATCAAACTTAACATCACCAATGAGGGACAGAGAGACACTGTGTGCTTACAGATGTGAAACCCTAAGAAGGACAGAGTTTGCTTATGTAGTGTTCTGGGTAGGAGTACATGACTTGAATTAATCATGAGAGAAATGCAAATTGATGTACTGTATATATGATAACCAAGCAGGTCTTCTACATTCAACAATGTGATACAGTTCTACAATTCCATTGCTTCTTGTGAATTGATGGCAGACTGAAAAGGCCTACACATAAATGCAATACATAATACTGGGCCGGATGCTGTATTGGAACAGTAGCTATAACTGGAGCATGGGTGGCTGAGTAGGTGAATGTGTTGATTACTGACAGGTGTCCTGAATTAGCCAACTTACTATTATTGCTCTAGAGACTAATCCCACACTTAGGGAATAGTTATTGAAGTATTAAAAGGCAAAGGGATATAACAATAAATATGTGGTCAAAAATTTAAGACCAATTATATCTGTGCATTTTCTGTTGTCAATAACACAATTCCACTGACTAGGTATATTATAAAGAAAGGAAGTTTACTTTTGCTCATGTTTTTCAAGGTTCATAGTCGAAGGCTTCGTCTGCTGATGGTTGTCTTATGGGCAGTGTAGGCAAGGGACAGGGAACACACATGTATCTGTATGTCTCTTCAATTCTCTTTTAAAGATCCCAGGATTCAGTCCTGGCACTTGACATTAATGACTGAACTTATCTAATCCTAGTCACTTTCTAAAGGCCTCACTTCCAACTATCATATATTAACTTTCCATTCTTGATACATCACAATGGGGATTAACTCTCAATGCCCAATACTTTGGGGGGCACTGATACTATAGCAAAGGTGATCGAAAGGAGAATGTACACAAGAATATTCATTATTATTTTACCCTCTTTGTAAATTTGTAAAGTTATTTCAAAACAAAAACATTTAAGAAGTAAGAATGAGTTTTGGGAACCCAGTCTAGAGGGCTTACCAACTAAAATAAAAGTTCACTATTCATTGAACACAGCAGGCAACACCATTTTTTTAAGGAGCAACCTCAGGTGTCTGCTATAGCTCACTCTAGTATAAAATGACTGTTTGCCCTCTGAACATGTAGAAAGTCTGAGGAGAGGCTTTACCTCTGGACAAGGAAGGACTGGTTTCTTAACATGGGGTTTATTTCATGTGAAGCAAGTAGAAGGCATCTTTATGTGTTTAAGATTGTTTCTGAAGTATGTTTGCGGCTTTTACTTTGGTTATAGTCACTTGATACAATTCTTCAAACAGGATCACAAGAGAGAAATAGCCCAGAGTTAAAGGTGCCCATACTCTTGGATTTATGTTTTGTTTCGCTAACCTATTTATAACTCTTTCCCATTCGTACTAGCTGCTTGCTGGCAGAATCACTTGTTTTGTTTCAAATCGGCTTTCTGCCCAGAGTGGGGTAGAAGCCTCTTTTTGAGGATGACAGTGAGCCACAATTCAAGTTGGAATCAGATTTAGTGACACTACTTTGGCCTAGACTAGAATGCAAAATGAAGTGGAGACATGTTCCAGCTCACCACACTGCCCCTGCATTCACTTGGAAAAAAAGTGTCTCAAAGCATCGAAGCTAGCTTTTTAGAAATATTATAGTTGTAAAAACTGTGACACCAGTAATAGTTGTGCCAAGCATGGGTTTTATTTTAGTAGGTTGTTTACCTATGCCAATATTTAAGTGTACTTCTGTGCAAAAGATGTGGATAATAGTTCTCTTTATAGAAAAATCAATGTACCCAAATAGTCATAAAATATAACTGTGTGTACATGTACATGCATTATGCAAGTACAAATGGCTCTGCATCGTGCCAGATGTGATCTAATCATACTGGAAGTTCTATTTAGGTATATGATATTAAAAAATGCTGAACAGACCTTTTCCTTTACAGCAAAGCCATACATTTCACATTCCCACAAGCAAATTTTATTTGACATGTAATTTTAAAATGAAGTTACTCTAATCTAAAGTAATAGTACAACAACACGGATAAGCAATGAAGCCTTTCATAAGACAAAATGGATTTTAAAATTCTGGAGAGTTTTAGTTACAAGTAATTAAAAATGCAATTTAGAACATTTAAAATGTATTTCTTTCAATGGTTAATTACATTATAACAGCCATTGTTTCAAATGGTGATGGACTAATAAATTGTAATAATCACCTCTGTAAAAATTGAATTGCAATGTTTTAATAAGCAGTTTACATAACTAGAGAAACTTATCTTTCCCCAACACTGGAAATTTACTTCTGTATATCAGTGTGTTGGTACATACACAGATACATACAGATATCTGCACATAACAGATTAAATATGTCTTGCTAAACAGAGTGGGCCTCTGAAAGGCATTTTAATTGTGTTTCTGTTGTATATGCCCTGTCTTTAAAAATTCAGGTGTTAGAATGGGTTTTACTAGAATATATGTTACTTCTAAAAGTAATCTCAGCTTTATGAAGGCATGGCAGGTCTGTCTTCAGGCTCCATTCTTTTGCTCCATTCTTTTACTCTACAAATGTGGTCTTTATAGAAGAAATAAAGAGAAGAAGAAATGGGAAGGAAAGGGAAATGGTGGACATAGAAGACAGAGAAGATGGAAATGAGAAACAAAGCAAAAATAGAACAAGAGGGAAGAGGAAGGGAAGGGATGGAGACTGAGGAATAGGGACTGAAGAACAGGGTAAGGGGGCAGGAAGAAAGGTGAAAGAGGAAAGGGAAAGGAATCCCCATATTTTTGAAGGCTGTCAAAAGTCACTTGGGTGGTTCCTGGGGTCACCCCCTAGTGGACAGTCCTGAACATTTGTTTCTCCAGTCCCACGAGACAGAGAAGACTTGACTTTGCTGTTCAACCACTTTCTGCTTGACTATAAAAATCACCAAGTGCCCAATTCATTGCTCCACTCCTCCAATCATTTAGGAATTGGTCCCCTTTAAGCACTGATTCACTGACAACCTCATTTGTTTTTTTCTCTTCCACACCCTATGTGATAGCTGAAATCTCTGCTGACCTCTCTGTACCATGGACCCCATATCAGCAAATGCAACAAAGGAAATTTCATGCCTCATTTTCACACAGTTCCCTGTACTTGTGAGTTTAACTTTTCAGGCTTTGGCTGGCTTGGCAACTTTCTGATGCCTTGAAACAGAATTTGTCTTTTATTTGGATTGTGTAGATGGTCTTGGGAGAGCACTGTTCTGCCACAAGTTCCCTTTGTTGCCCAAAGTAGAAATGTCCTCTGGCTATGTCAACCCCTTACTATTCTTTCTGGGCTTTTTGTCATGTGATTGAGTATTAAATATTATTTTCTCTGATAGTAACATTTGCCTATCACTTCACTTGTCGTGTTTCACTCCTACATATCATTCAATATCATTTTCATATGCTCTCAGAAACATGTATTTTCTGTTTTAAACACACAGAGCCTTGCTGCAATGGTCAAGCTGCTCTCTAACTCTTGGACACAAGGGATTCTCCAATCTCAACTTGTAAAGAAGTTGGAGCTATGGTATGTATAACCTAAAACAGAGTTAGGAAAATTTCTTGTACATGCTATTAATTGTTGATAGTGCCTCCACATTAATGCATCACAACTCATTACCATTTCTTATTTACCTGTCTGTACCCTTTCCCTACTCTGTCAAACAAATGAGAACAGAGACAATACCAAGTTTATTACAGTACTCTCAGTACCTTTTCATGGTATCTTCTAAGCACTTAACACAGTGCCTAGCAGACAGCACAGTGACATTTTAATTGAATGAATGGTGGGCAATCAACTGGTGAACAGCAAAGAGTAAGTATCAGATGGCTAGCCCAGTGTTGTATCTTTCCTCTCTTCTTCTCTTCATAGTAACCACTCTATCATATCTGTATAATTTGAATAAACAAGCTACCCCATGGTTTCATACTTTCCTCAAGTAAAAAAATCAATGTGAATAAAACAAGACTGAAAATTAATGTAAATCATTATACAAAATTCTTTCCAAGAATACCAATGGAAGATTCCATTCATAATGTGAAGAAATAAAGGGTTTTCTATATTTTTCTGTGACTCAAAGTTTCACAACTACCTTGTGGCAGCACAACTTTAACATTTTCCTTCCCATTCTATGATCTGTCCCATGCAACCAGGAAAAAAGCAAATACATATTTTCTACCTCAGTTAAGGCAACTTTGGTAGTTTAGGCTTTCCTCCCTAAACCATCTCTAGTGCCTCAACCAAGCCTATCTAATTTCTTTCAACTTTTGTGCACGCACGCGCACACACACACACACACACACACACACACACACACACACACACACACCAAGCCCTAACCAAGAAAGAAACTACTTACTTCAGATTGGGAACTTTTGGAATGCTAAAATGCATATTCTTTAGCTTTCATATTTATATGTAAGTCATCTCTGCAAAATTTTCTTCTGGCACCATGTCAAAGTATCTTTAACTTCCTCCCTTGTTTTGTTGACCATTATTTGAAACCTGACCTCAATTATAGTATAGTAGTCTTATAGTAAATCAATCCTAAGCAAGAAAGAGAATTAACACGGACATGTTTTAACATTCACTGAAATATGACACAGAATATGTGTCACTTAAAGTTTACTAGATAAAAAAATAAATCCTTTTTTGAGGATCTATATTTTTCCACACTTACTATCACTGAAACTGAGCATGCTAAATTTTATTATTTGATGCTATCCTTTTGTTTTATTAGCAGTGCCTCAGACACATTTGTTCCTGATTCATTGCAGAAGTATAGTATTTCAGTGACATCACTGACAATCTTGAGGGAAGCTAACCACCATTTATAACATTGCTTCAGTGGGAAATGCATTCTAGATTCCAAACAACTGACATCCCAAAAACTTTCCCCCATGAATAATCAGGATTCCAATATTAATATGCCCTACATCTACAACAATATGCTCTACAAGATGGAGACTGCGTGTATTTGAAACTCTCATGCTAGTATATTACTCTTCAATAAGAAGAAAATGGTTGGACAATGAGGTTTCATGCCTGAATTTTTCTTCTTCACTTTACATTGCACTTCTCCATTCTATCAAATTAGATTCATGTAAATCCTAACAAAAATTCTGTCAGTACAACAGATGTTCTATTTCTAATCCTTTAAAAATAATTTTCAACACGTAAGATACCAGTTAAGTATTCAGGTTACAGAAACCTCTCAATAATTACACTAATCACATTCTTAGAATCAAGTAGATGTATTGGGGAAGATGTTTTCTTTCCAGAATTCTATTTAATGAATTTTAAGTTTTTCTTTTGCTAGCAGTGGACTCAATCAACTACCACTGTTGTGTGTCATTGCCTACTGGCATTAATTAGCTTAGGAGCAGCAGAGGAGAAAATAGACAATGACTACTTCTAGAGTTGAGGCTGCAAAGACAGGAGCAATGGAAAGATGAGTAGTAAGTAAAGTATAGAGTTGAAATGGCTGACGGTAAAGCACAGTTCTATAGGAAAGAAATGGCACTGGGGGACAAAGGTTGACTGTGATACAGGTTTAGAACATCTACATGGAAGCACAAGGAAGATGTGGCTGTGTATTCACATAAGAGCATTTTAGAATACATAAATAATTTAGAGTACCCTAAAAGGGAAAAAATAGATGATAAATGTTGGGCATGGTGACCTATCTGTTATCCTAAAGGTCTAAATGTTGAGGCAAGAGGTCACAAGTTTAAGACCTACCTAGATGAGATATTGAGATCCTGACAGTTTCCCCCAGAGAGGAAATACACACACACACACACACACACACACACACACACACACACACACACACACACACACACAGCGCGCGCGCGCGCGCGAGAGAGAGAGAGAGAGAGAGAGAGAGAGAGAGAGAGAGAGAGAGAGAGAGAGAAAGCGAGCGCAAGAGACAGAAATAGAGCCAGGGTAATAGAGAGAAAAAAAAGTCAGAGAGAGACAGAGAAACAGATACACACACATGAAAGAGAGACATATGAGAGAGACAAAAGAGACAGAAAGATACACACAAAAAGGGAGAGAGAGGCAGAGACAGAGGAGACAGACATACACACTGATGAGGGAGACAGAGACAGAGAGATAGAAACACACACACAAATGGGGAGGGAGGGAGGGAGAGAGGGAGAGGGAGAGAGAGAGAGAGAGAGAGAGAGAGAGAGAGAGAGAGAGAGAGAGAGAGAGAGAGAGAGGATTGATTTGTGGTTCCTGGATCTAGGCAGTCAAGGAACAGTGTGAGTTAAAGCTCACTCCTGAGGGTTTGAACTGAGGAAAATGCTTTTGTTTTAGAGGTGGAGAAAATCAGATATAGGGGCATTGTTTTT